>NC_083402.1:8452180-9090930 GCF_020745735.1 Hemiscyllium ocellatum
TGGGCCTCTACTCTTTGTAATTTTTATTAATGACTTGGATGAGGAGATTGAAGGATGCGTTAGCAAGTATGCAGATGACACAAAGGTTGGAGATGTCGTTGACGTATAGAGGACTGTGTAGGTGCAGCGTGACATTTGACAGGATGCACAGATGGGCTGAGAGGTGGCAGATGGAGTTCAACCTGGATAAATGTGAAGTGATGCATTTTGGATGGTCATACTTGAAAGTTGAGTACAGGATTCAAGACAGGATTCGTGGCAGTGTGGAGGAACAGCAGGATCTTGGTGTGCAGGTACATAGATCCCTTAAAATTGCCACCAATGTGGAAAGGGTTGTTAAGAAAGCATATGGTGTTTTGGCTTTCATTAACAGGGGGATGAGTTTAAGAGCCATGAGATCTTGTTGCAGCTCTATAAAACTTTGTTAGAATGCACTTGGAATAATGTGTCTAGTTCTGATTGCCCTATTATAGGAAAGTTGTGGTGCTTTGGAGAGGGTTCAGAGGAGGTTTACCAGGGTGCTGTGGATGGAGGGCTATCTTATGGGGAGAGGTTGACTGAGCTCGGACCTTTTTCATTGGAAAAAGAAGGAAGAGTGGGGAACCTATTGAGATGTACAAGATAATGAGAGGCATAGACAGAGTTGATAGCCAGAGACGTTTTCCCAGAGCAGAAATTGTTAACGCGAGGGGTCATAGTTTTAAGTTGTTTGGCGAAGATATAGAGGGGATGTCAGAGGTGGGTTCTTTTTGCGAGAATTGTGTGAGCATGGATGTGTTGCCAGCAGCAGGTGTGGAAGCGAGGTCATTGGGGATATTTAAGAGACTACTGGACATGCATATGGTCACAGACAATTTTGGGGTTCGTACATTAGGTTTACGTTACATGAGGATCAATGGTTGGCACAACATCGTGGGCTGAAGGGCCTGTTCTGTTTTGCTGTACTGTTAAAAAAAATCACATTCTTGAGATAACTTACACTTTGAGGTAAAAGGTGACATCTTAGTTCAGTTAATGCATTTAAGGTGCGAGGTTAGAGTCTGGTCTGTTTTCCAATCTTGAGTCAGACTGGTTCTATTTCCAAAGTAGGAATTTATAAAATGTTACATGGATTAGCTGCCTGCATTGACTGCCTGCAGTTGTGGACTTTTTGACAAAATGGAATGTTCCTGCACTTTTGCAAATTCACATTCACCCAATATAAATGTGTGTGAGCATGTGAGGGACAGAGAGAGAGAGAACGAGAGTGGTGTGAGTGTTTGCACTTGAGTGTGTATGTGTGGGTGTGAATGTGAGTGCTTGAGAGGTGTGTGTTTGCATGTGTGCGGTACTTGGTAGTCTGTGTGAGTGTGACAGTGTATAAGCCTGTGAGAGGATTTGTGCTTGGTTGTGAGTGTGGGGAGTGTATGTGTGTGTGTGTGTCTGATGAGAGAGCGGGTGTATGAGAAAGGGCCCTTGGTCATCCCTGCACTAACTGGTTTTTACTTGAATAAACATTGGCCACGTGCCTGGATTCTGTCTGCCTCCTGAGTCTTTGTACCATTCGGGGGGACAATGTAAGGTGCTTTCCTTCTGGTTAATTTCAATTTTAAAAAGTAGAAGGAGTTTTACTCTGGATCCAACCCTGAGCTGTGGCTGTCTGGGAGTGTTTGATGGAGACAGTGCTGAAAGAGCTTTACTCTGTCTTTAACACTGTCCTGCCCCAGCTCACGGAGTGTTTGATGCTGAAGTTGATGATTTTGAGAATTGTGTGGAAGCTTTTTTGAACGGTTGCTGTGGTTGGTTGCCTCTGTTTTAGAATAGCCTTTTGTCATTCTCTCAGCTCCTATGACCGTACATGGACTTCCCGTTTGTTGTTCGTATCGTGTATGATTGCCTCACATTTATTTGGCAGGAAGTCAAGTAACTTCTGTAAAAGGACAAGAGTAAGTGAGTGAGAAGGATGAAATGGTGAAATATTAACGATGAGGTCTCTCTCTGTTTGTCTTTCTGCAGTCCTGCTGTCAGTCTCAGTACGAGGTCACAGTAAGTACTTTCTAATACTGACCTTTCAAATCCACTTTGTTCATCATGGAATTGCCTCCTCCTTGATGGTCTGTTTGCTGTCTGGTATTTAGTTCCAAACTGTTACTGCTCAGCACGATGTGCCTTTTCCTTCACTGCGGTTTCTTCATCAGGGAGAAATCATTTGTTTTATCAAAAATGAAAGCAGTGACAATTGACTATTCGAGCGTGATGATTTATTCCTTCATGTTTTCCTTGTAGACTCATCAACCTTAGACATTTACAGTGCAGAAGGAGGCCATTTTGGGTGATCATGTCTGTATCAGTTCAACGATGATCTCACTCTACTTCTCCCATTTTGCAGCTCTCATCTAAAAGCCTTCTAAAACCAACTTATTGAGGGCTTTAATGTAATTAGTGGGGTGGAGATCACGTTGGGAGGTGGGATTCAGTTGGAGGGAATTTTGAAAATCAAAAAGGGATGTTGTTCAGAGGGTCAATGTGGATTTGTTGGGTCAAATCTCCTGTTTTCACACTGCAGGGATCCGGAAAAATAGAAATGACAGAGCAGAGGTGCAGGCTACTGAAGAGGCAAATAGAAATGCAAATGAACATTGAAGTACAAATGTTACCAGAGTTTATAACTCAACCGCCCTTTCAGGCAGTGAGTTCCAGACTCTTATTAACCTCTACATGAGGAAGAATCTGTTAAGTCTCCTCTCACCCTCTATCTCTGACCTTAAATCTATCTTTCTGTTTACTGACCACAGTATGAATGAAGAAAGGACCTTCTTCCCTATCCTATCTGAGCACTCATAATTATCCATGTTTTATTAGTTTTCCTGTCAACCAATCAAAAAAAAAAGAGAGAGCAGATAATGCAGGGTATTGAAGGGGTGAATGATAATCAAAGTGTGATGGGAAAGAGTAGGAGATGTACAGAGAAACATTGAATTTGGTACTGGGCAATAAACTGGGCCAGCTGTTAGATTAGGTGACAGTGACCACAATTCAGTTAAGTTTACTTTAGTGATGGAAAGGTGCAGGTATATGCTGCAGGGCAAGAGTTATAGCTGGGGGAAAGGCAGTTATGATGCAATGAGGCAAGATTTATGAAGCATAAGATGGGGAACGAAACTGCAGGGGATGGTCACAATTGAAATGTGGAGCCTGTTCAAGGAAACAACTCCTGCGTGTCCTTGATAAGTATGTCCCTGTCAGGCAGGGAGGACGTGGTTCAGTGAAGGAACCATGATTTATGAAAGAAGTTGAAGCTCCTGTCAAGAGGAAGAAGGAGACTGATGGAAAGATGTGATGGGAGACTCAGATAGGGCACTTGATTGTTACTTGATGTTGGCAGGAAGGACCAAAAGAGAGAGCTAAGAAGAGTCAGGAGGGGGCATGAGAACTCTTTGGCAGGTAGGATCAAGGAACCCCTAAAGCTTCCTTTCAGTGTATCTGGAATAAAAAGATGACAACAGAAGATTGGGCAAGTCAACGACAGTAGTGGGAAGTTGTGTGTGGAATCTGAAGAGATAGGAGCGGCGTTAAATTAATATGCTTCGTCTGGGTGTCACAGTGGCTCAGTGTGGTTAGCACTGCTGCCTCACAGCGCCAGGGACCTGGGTTCGATTCCCACCTCAGGCGACTGCTGTGTGGAGTTTACACATTCTCCCCGTGTCTGTGTGGGTTGTCTCTGGGTGCTCCAGTTTCCTCATATTCTTAGAATGGAGAGGTCAGGTGAATTGGTCATGCTAAATTGCCCATTGTGTTCGGTGCATTGGTCATCGGTAAATATAGGGTTGGGAAATGTGTATGGGTGGGCTACTCTTCGGAGTGTTGCTGTGGACATGTTGGGCCAAATGGCCTGTTTCCATACTGTAGGGAATCTATCTAATCAAAGTATTCACACAGGAAAAAGACATTGTTGTCGAGGAGAATACTGAGGTGCAGACTATTAGACAAGACGTTTCCACATTAAACTCCATTTACCACCTCTCAGCCCAGTTCTGCAGCTTATCTTTGTCCCTCTGTAATCTGCAACACTCTTCTGCACTGTCCACAGCTCCACTGACATTAGTGTCATCTGCAAATTTACTAGCCCATCCTTCTATGCCCTCATCCAGGTCATTGATAAAAATGACAAACAGCAGTGGCCCCAAAACTGATCATTGCGGTACATCCACTAGTAACTGAACTCTAGGATGAAAATTTCCCATCAACCACTATCCTCTGTCTTCTTCCAGTGAGCCAATGTCTGATCCAAACTGGGAAATCATTAGGAGAAGGTGTTAGCAATGCGAGAAAGTGTGGAAATAGATAAATAGATAGATTTATCCAAGGACTCTCTGGGAAGTCAGGAAGGAGATTGCAGAGCTTTTGGTTTTGATCTTTATGTCATCATTGTCTACAGGAATAGTGCCGGAAGACTGGAGGATAGCAACAGTTGTCCCCTTGTTCAAGAGGGGAATAGAGATAAAACTGGTTATTATAGACCAGTGAGCCTGACTTTGGGTGTGAGTGAATGTTGGAAAGGATTATAAGAGATTGGATTTATAATCATCCACAAAGAAATAAATTGATTAGGAATAGGCAACACTGTTTTTGTGAAGTGTAGGTCATGCCTCAAAACTTATTGAGTTATTTGAGATGGTGACCAACAGGTGGATGAGGATAAAGTGGTTGATGTGGTATATATGGATTTCAGTCAAGCGTTTTTATATAGTTCCCCATGGTTGGCTATTGCAAAATATACGGAGGCATGGGCTTGAGGGTGATTTAGCAGTTTGGAGCAGAAATTGGCTAGCTGAAGAAGAAAGAGGGAGGTGGTTGATGGGAAATGTTCATCCTGGTGTTCAATTAGTAGTGGTGTACTCCAAGGATCTGTTTTGGGGCCACTACTGTTTGTCATTTTTATAAATGACTTGGATGAGGGTGTAGAAGGGTGGGTAAGTAGATGGCACTAAAGTCAGAGGAGTTGTGTACAGTGCTGAAGGATGTTATAGGTTACAGAGGGACATAGATAAGCTGCAGAGGTGGGCTGAAATGTGGCAAATGGAGTTTGATGTGGAAAAGTGTGAGGTGATTCACTTTGGAAGGAGTAATAGGAATACAGAGTACTGGGCTGATGGTAAGATTCTTGGTAATGTGGATGAGCAGAGAGATCTCGATGCCCATGTGCATTGATCGCTGAAAGTTGCCACCCAGGATGATAGGTTTTTTAAGCAGGCTTACAGTGTGTTAGCTTTAATTGGGAGAGAGATTGTGTTTCAGAACAAGAGGTCATGTTGCAGCTGTACAAAACTCTGGTGCGGCCACACTTGGAGTATTACATACAGGTCTCGTCAGTACATTGTAGGAAGGATGTGGAAGCTTTGAAAGGGTTCAGAGGAAATTTACGAAGATATTGCCTGGTATGGTCTTATGAGGAAAGGCTGAGGGACTTGAGGCTGTTTTCGTTAGCGAGAAGACGTTGAGAGGTGACTAATAGAGAATATAAGATGATCAAAGAATTAGATAAGGTAGACAGTGAGAGTCTTTTTCCTCGGATGGTGGTGGCTAGCACGTGGGGACATAGCTTTAAACTGAGAGTGATCGATAGAGGACAGATGTCAGAGGTAGGTTCTTTACTCAGAGAGTAGGAAGGGCATGGAATGCCCCACCTGCAACAGTAATAGACTAACCAACTTTAAGGGCTATTAAATGGTTATTGGTAAATATATGGATGATAATGGAATAGTGTAGGTTAGATGGGCTTCAGGTTGGTGCAACATTGAGGGCCGAAGGGCCTGTATGTCGTTGTATTGTTCTGTGTTCTACGTTTTAAAGATGTAGTAGAAATTAACAGCAGCTTAACAAATAAAGTTAAAAAATTTCAACTTTGGGCTCTTTATCTCTGTCTGGAAAAACAGTCAAAAAGTGAAAGGAGTTGGGGTCACATTGTTAATAAAGGAGGGTATCAGTGTGGTGATGAGGAGTGATACAAGTACAAGAGTTCATGATGTGGAATCAGTTCAGGGAATGGGGAAAGTAGAAAGTAAGGTGACCGATGACAGACATTAAAATTGCGATTTCCCAAAGCTGAGTGTGAATTTATTCTGAAAAAGTTGATGAGACGGAGAAACTACCTGAGGTGAACAAAGATGGTCAAGGAGAGTATCCAAACAAAAAACTAACATACGTCAAACAGAAAATCCAGTGCGAGGCCAGAGGGTCGAGACATTGTTTTAGAAATTGTGAAATGTAAGAATAACAAGACCAGAGAACCAGAAATGCCAAGGAATACTCAAAACTGGATAAAAAGGAATAGAGAGCCGTACAACAGGTATGAAATGGGTAAAACAACACAGACCCGAGGGGAGTGCAGGTAGTTCAGGGGGGTCTCAAAAAGCAATAGGAGAGCAAAGAGAATTCTGTGAAAACACTGGCGGGAAAGATGAGGAGAATCCCAGAATTCTACAAGTGTATCAAGGGAAGAGAATAACTGGGAGAGAGTCAGGCCTATTAGGGACCAAGGGGGCAACCTGTACATGCAGCTGGAGGACAATGGTAGAGGGTTAAGTGAATATTTTACATCTGACCTTACCCTGGAGTAAAGTATTCAAGAAGATGACTGTGAAGCTCCTGAGCAGATTGATATATAAAGTGAGGAGATATTGTTGGTTCTGGCTTTGTAAAAGTGGATAAATCACCAAGGGCAGTTGTATATCAGCCTCCTGTGGGAGATGGGGGAAGAAAATTACAGGGGTTCTGATCCAAAACAGTAAATTGTCTCTGGCGACAGGGAGATACTAGAGGATTGGACAACAGCCAGTGGTTCCACTTGACAAGAAGACTGGCAGAGATAGAACAGGGAACTATAGACAGTGAGTGTAACATTAGTATTAGGGAAATTACTGATGGAAACAGTGAAGTAGGGGATTAATCTCCATTTTGAGAAACAAGTTTTAATCAGGGATAGTCAGTGTGGGTTTGTCAGGGGAGGGCATGCCTTACAAACCTGGTGGAATATTTTGAGGAGGTGACCAAGTGTTTGGATGAGAGTAGGGCAGTTATGTTTTTCATATGGATTTCAGCAAGGTCTTTGGGAAAGTTCCACTTGGGAAACTGATAAAGAAAGCAAACACTTGTCTGATCCAAGGTAATTTGGGAAGTGGATTCAAAATTAGCTCAAGGACAGGAGACAAAGGATGGTGATTGAAGAATGTTTGTGTGACTAGAGCTTGGTGTGCACTTGTGTACCACAGGGATCAATGCTGGGTCCTTCATTGTTTGTGATGTTCATAATTTATGTGGATGGGCATGTTAGGGGAATGATTTGTACATTTGTGGATGAGACAAAGATTGGCTGGGTAGTTGACAGTGAGGAGAGAGCTGTTAGGTTATGGGAGGATACAAATGGATTGATAAGATGGGCAGATCAATGGCAAATGGAATTTAACCCTTACAAATTTGAGGTGACACACTTCAGAAGAAGGATCAAGACAAGGGAGTAGCCAATGAATGAGAATACTAGCAAGCTCAGATGACCAGGGGATTCTTGGTTGTGTTTGTCTGCAGATCCCTTTAAGATGGCAGGAGAGGTTGACAGGGAGTTATGAAGGCATATGGGCGACTTGCATTTTTCACTTGTAGCATATATTATAGTGCACTGAGGTCATGTTGTGGCTGTACAGAAGTTTGGTTTAGTCACAGCTGGAATAGGGTGAGCAGTTCTGGTCACCACATGATCAGAAGGATGTGACCGCACTGTAGGAGGCTGACCAGGATGTTCCTGGGATAGACCGTCCAGCTGTGAAGACAGGCTGGATAAACCTGAGCTGTATTCTTGGAACAGAGAAGGTTGAGGGGGGACTGATCAAGGTTTCTCAGATTTGAGGGGTATGGTCAGGTGAATATAAAGCAGCTATTCCCTTAGTTGAAGGTCAATAACAAGGAGCACCATTTTGAAGTGAAGGCAGGAGGTTTGGAGGGGAGTTGAGGAAAGGCTATTTTACCCAGAGGGTGGTGGAACTCTGGAATGCACTGCCTCAGAGGGTAGTTGAGGCAGGAAAACCCACAACTTGTAAAAATTATTTGGATGAAAACTTGTGGTGTCATAACATTCAAGGCTATTGCTGAGTGCAGGAAAGTGGGACTTGTGTTGGTAGGATATATTTTGGTGGTCCAGTCTTAATGGGCCACTTCTGCACCGTCTGATTCTGTGATTCTAAACCAACTGCAGATGCCAATAAAGATCGTAAAGGTGGAGAGAATTGGGATGACAGTAACTGGACAAGCAATATAAAAACTAACAGCAATCGTTGCTCTGAGCATGTACAGAGAAAGAAAATAATTGTGGAACTGCGTGAGGGAAAAGTTGGGATTTAGAACATGGAACAGGGAAATGGCAGATAATTTAGAGTTACATGGTGATCAGCTTATAGAAGTTAACAGCACAGAAGGCCATTCCCCTTTGGAGTCTGTGCTGGTCACCTATCTATTCTAATCTGATTATCCAGCACTTGCCCTCATATACCTCATGACCAGCCTGTAAATAGTTTCTTTCTGCCAAAGGCTATGCTTTTCATTATTTATCACCCAGCAAGTTGTTTATCTCTGTGAACTTGTTATCAATCTGCCTACATATAAGTTTATATCATTGATATAAACCACAGACAACAAGGGTCCCAACACCTACCCCGGTGGGCCCCCAGTGAACACAACATCCAGTCGGATAAAGGTTCCTCATCCTTCATTCTTCTATCCTGCCAGTCAGCAAATTGATTGTGGATCCAATTTGCCAATGTCCTTGGATCCCGTGGGCTCTGACCTTTGCTATCAGTCTCCCATGTGGAGATTGATAAAAGCCTTGCTGAAGTCTGAGTAGACAACATCAAAATCATTGCTCATCTGCACACCTGGTCTTGGCTTCAAACAAATTCAATTCTGTTGGTTAGATATAAGACCGTAGGAGATTGGAGTAGAACTAAGCCATTTGACCAATCAAGTCTGCTCTGTTTGTGATCATGGCTGATATGTTCCTCAAACAACATTCTCTGCCTTCTCCCCATAACACCTTGAACCCCTGACTGATCAAGAACCCTGTCAGAAATACACTCAATGACTTGGCCTCCACAGCCCTCTGCAGCAATGAGTTGTAATGAGTTCTCAGCACAAACTGAAGAAATTCTTCCCCATCTCAAATCTAACCCTGCACTCTGTGGCTGTGCCCCTGGGTCCTCATCTCTCCCCCGAGTAGAAACATCTTCACGTTCATGATACCCAGGCCTATCAGTATTCTGTAAGTTTCAATCAGATCCCCTCATCCTCCTAAACTCCCTTGAGTACAGACCCAGATCTGTACTCATCATAACAGTCTTAGTCCCCTGGGTCATTCTTGTAACTTCCTTGATCTCTTCCAATGCCAACAGCTCCATCCTCAGATATGGGGCCCAAAACTGCTGTCAATATTCCAAATGTGGTCTGGCCAGATATAGCCTTATACAGCATAGGCAATACCCCCCTAGCCTTGTATTTACACCTCTCGGATGTAATGTTAACATTGCATTTGTTTTCTGAACTGCCAACTGTACTTAGAACTTAGAAACATAGAACATAACAAAGTACAGCACAGAACAGGCCCTTCGGCCCACGATGTTGTGCCAATGTTTAATCCTAACGTAAACTACACACCCTCAACTCACGGCTATGCATGTTCATGTCCAGCAATCACGTAAATGTCCCTAATGGCTCTGCTTCCATCACCACCACTGCTGGCAATGCATTCCTTGCTTTCGCAACTCTCTGTGTAAAGAGCCTACCTCTGACATCTTCTCAATATCTTTCTCTTAACATCTTA
This sequence comes from Hemiscyllium ocellatum, assembly GCF_020745735.1. Taxonomy (NCBI): domain Eukaryota; kingdom Metazoa; phylum Chordata; class Chondrichthyes; order Orectolobiformes; family Hemiscylliidae; genus Hemiscyllium; species Hemiscyllium ocellatum. The sequence goes on from NC_083402.1 coordinate 8,462,025, forward strand.
TAACTAAGATCCCTCGTACCAGTCAATCATGCCCTGGGGAAAAGTCTCTGGTTATTGACTCTATCTATTCCTTCTATCTTAAAAATCACACAACACCAGGTTATAGTCCAACAGGTTTAACTGGAAGCACACTAGCTTTTGGAGCGACGTTCCTTCATCAAGTGATCAGGTGAAGGAACATCGTGCCGAAAGCTAGTGTGCTTCCAATTTAAACCCGTTGGACTATAAACTGTTGTTGTATGATTTTTAATTTTGTACACCCCAGTCCAACACCGGCATCTCCAAATCATCTCATTATCTTGTACACCTCGATCAGGTCTCCTTTCGTCCTCCTTCTCTCCAGAGAGAAATGTCCGAGCTAATTCAACCTTTCTTCATAAGGCAAGCTCTCCAGTCCAGGCAGCATCCTGGTAAACCTTCTTTGCACCCTCTCCAAAGCCTCTGTATCTTTCCTATAGTAGGCCGACCAGAACTGGACACAATATTCCAAGTGTCACCAGGGACTTGTAGAGCTGTAGCAAAATCTTACGGCTCTTAAACTAAATCCCCTGTTAATGAAAGCCGAAACACCATATGCTTTCTTAACAACCCTATCCACTTGGGTGGCAACTTTGAGGGATCATTGTGCTTGCACACCCAGATCCCTCTGTTCCTCTACACTGCCAAGAATCCTGTCTTTAATCCTATATTCATCATTCGATTTTGACCTTCCAAAATGCATCACTTCACATTTATCCAGGTTGAACTCCTTGTATTTCTCAGCCCAGATCTGCATCCTGTCTATGTCGCGCTGCAGCCTGCAATAACCTCAATATTATCAACGGCACCTCTAAACTTTATGTCAACTGCAAATTTACTATCCCACCCCAAAACCTTCTCATCCAAGTCATTTTTTAAAACTACAAAGAGCAGAGCCCAGTGGGACGCCGCTCATCATTGTCTTCCAGGCAGAATACTTTCCATCGACAGCCTCACTCTGCCTTCTGTTAGCCAACCAATTCTGAATCCAAATAGACAAATCTCCCTGTATCCCATACTTCCTGACATTTTGAATGAGCCTACTATGTGGAAGCTTATCAAATGCCTTGCTGAAGTCCATATACACCATATCAACTGCTTGACCTTTGTCGACCTGTCTTATCACCTCCTCAAGAACTTGTTCTTCTCCACAATCTCGTTCTTAATGTTGGACTGTAAAATCTTTCAAATAACCGAGGTCAGGCTAAACAGCCTATCGTATCCCATTTTCTGCCTCGCTTTCCTTAACAAAACCATTCTGTCTGTTTTTGATCCATCTCCACCTCTGAAGCGTAGATGAATTCTGCCCCTCAGAATTGCTTCCATAGTTTCCCGACCACCGAGGTTAGACTGACTGGCCTGTAGATACCTGGTTAATCCCTTGCTCACTTCTTGAATCATGGCTTTCCTCCTGTCTTCTGGCACCTCTCCATCTGCAGATCTAAGCTCCATCTGTATAACCTGAAATCTTATCTTTAAGCTTTTCTACAAAGATAAGCGGATTATAATTAGCAAAAACTATTGTCTCATTAATTCCATATCAGACATAAATTTCAAAGTTTTGAAGAGCTGATAGCAATGTTTCCTTTTCCATCATTAAGCAATGTGAACCAACCAGATAAGAAGAACAAATTTCCTTCCCAAGAGTTTATGGTCATCATGAGACTCTTATTCCAGATTTTTAAAAAAATGAAACTCTACTATGGAGGGCTTTGAACTCCATTACCCCAGAAAATGACCTGGATCTCTAGATTTATAGCCTCCTGACAAGAGACAACTCTGCCATTGCACCCCCAGTATTGGCAGTCAGTTGTTTTGAGTGAATCACACAGAATCTTCACTTTTCAGTACAATACTGAGCAATGACCTTGTTCCGGCTTTCTTCACAGCTTCAATATGTGGTTTTGTAGCAATAATCTTCCCTCATGGAATCTCCTAGTAAACCACTCCAATCTCGTACAATTCATGTCAATCTTTTTTTGAAGCTTTTCCAATGTCGTTGGGTTTAGCTGCCTCTGGCTTCAGCACTGTTACCTATCGGGCCGTAAGGGAGGGAGGATTGCTGGGTTGTCACGGGGAGTCAGTATTATGGTCTTGGTGAGCTAAGTGATCTTGACATTGAGCTTATGTCCTGTTCAATATGTAGGACATTGTTGTGGTGCAGTGGGGAATGTCCCTGCTTCAAGAAGCTCTGGGTTCAAGTCACATTAGGTTTCGCCTTCAGCCTACACAGGACTCTACGAGAGGTTGTCATCATTAATGGATCCTAATTCACTGGATGGCCTTTAAGAGAAGTTTGAGAGTCAATTCTAACACTTTATTACATAGGAGATGTTGTGACAACATACACCTTAAACTGCTGCCAATCATTACATCCTTCATCAGCATATGATGGGTCAGCCCCATGACTTGTTAGACAGTCTGAAGCAGCAAAATCAAAGTCCGATTGACAATAAAGATCACATCCCAGTCAATCAAAATATTCCCTTCATATACAAACACACATTATTGTGTCACATACACACTGATCCTGTGTGTGCCTGTTATTTTTGCATCGAAGAGAAGAACATAACAAAGGGATAATTGAAAAGAGATATTCCAAATCATGCAATCGTTAGATAGAGTGGATAGAATATTTCCCCTTGAATTTCACAATTGGAGACATCAGAATAACTGAGGTCAGAATGGATTTGGGCCAAAGGGAAGGCTGAGGGAGGTTTGATTGAGATGTTCCAAATCATGAAAGAACAGGATGGTGTCAATAGAGAGACACCATACCACTCATGAAGGCTCAGGATAGTGTAGATAGAGAGGTACGTACCCACTCATAAAGGCTCAGGATAGTGTAGGTAGATAGAGACCGTACCCACTCATGAAGGGATCAAGAACTAGAGGGCACAGTGGGATGAACAAAAATATTATTGTTCATTCAGAATGTGGGAATCAAAAGTGGAGTGAAAAGAGGTTTTTGGTTTCAGTTCTGTGAAAAGTGACTTGTTCATTTGAAACAAAGGGTCAGAATGTGATCTGGAACAGTGAAGTAAAGACACTGAGAAAGTGTCCTGGAGATAAGTGACCTGGAGAGTTCATTGCTGAATATTTACCAAGGTGAGGTTTACAGTCGATACAAACAGATCCTTGAGTACCACCAGTCAGCTGAGTTCAGAGAAGAGAAGTTGGAAGAATAGTTGTTTGAAAAAATTCCGAATGTCTCCAGGTTGAGAGTTGTAATAAAATCTCCAGAACTTCAGCGTTGAAAATAAGTCTGAAGCTGTTTCAGTACTCAAATGAGGAGGGGAGAAAAAGTCAATGAGTTAGTTTATGTTAATGCATTTCATAGAGAGACAGAGAGAATCCTATCTGGTGAAAATGCTGAGATTCAGTTGAGTGAGACATCCTTAAGTGAAGCTTACTGAAGTCAATGTACACAACATCAACTATATTATTCTCATTTTCAGACCTAGTCACCTCCTCTAAAATTCCATCAAATCAATTCAATCAAATTCCTTTACAAACTCATGCTAAATATCCTGGATTAACCTTTGTCTCTCCAAGTAATGATTCATTCTGTCCCTCAGAATTGTTTCCGATATTTTCCCCACCATTGATGTTGGCCTCACTGGCTTGTACTCTCCTGGTTTTCACTACCACCCTTGAACAATAGGGTAACAGGTGAAGGGATGATGGCAAGTGAAATAACAAGGATTCAGAGACACTGTGCTCCTGTTAGAGTGAAGGGTAAGGCCAGTAAGATGAGGGAACAATGGAGGATGAATAAATATATTGAGGCTCTGGTTAAGAATATGAAAGAGTCATGTATTAGGTATAGACAACTTGAAGAATATAAGGGTGATCGGGGCATTCTTATGAGGGATATCAGGAGGGCAAAAGTCGACATCAGATAACCTCAGTAGATAAGGCTGAGGATAAGCCAAAGGTATTCTACGAAGTCTTAGAAACCAGAGAGCATCCAGGGAGGGAATAGGGCCTCTTCAAGATCAATGAGGTCATCTATGTGTAGACCAGAGGAGAGGGGGGAGATATCCTAAACAAATATTTTTGCATCAGTTTTTACTGTGGAGAAAGAAATTGACGCAAGGCAACTCGAGCAAATAAATATTAATGTCTTGAAAGCAATTCACTTTACTGAAGAGGAAGTGTTGGAGGTCTTGAAAAACATAAAAGTGGCTTTGTGCAGGGGAAATCATGTGTCACAAACTTGACTGAGATTTTGAAAATGTAACAAAAGACCAGTGAGGGCAGAGGGGAGATATTGTTTACATGAACTTGTGTAAAGCTGTTGTCAAAGATCCACATGGTGGACTAATTAGTGAAGTTAGGTGGCATGGGATTCAGGGAGAGAATGCCAGTTGGATACAAAGTTTGCTTGATGGTAAGAGACAGAGTGTTGTGATGGGGGTTTGTTTTTACATTGTACCATGTGACCTCATTCAGGAACATTCTAAGATATCATCCATCTTATGTCAGTGATTAACTCCTTCATCAATATTGCAACACCCTCTTCTCTTTGACATTCCCTCCCCCTACATGCCTCATCTCACAGTTCGATAGCCCGGAACATTGTGCTGTCAATCCTGTCACACTCTCAACCATGTCTGTGTGATAACAACAATATCTCATCCCCACTCATTAACCTACACCCTCAGCTCGTCTGCCTTACTCACAAGTAAATGCCACACTCCCTTATGCCCTCCCTTGATGATATTCACACTGCCTTCTGGATTGACTTGGATTGCCATGTCACTGTCAGTTAGCTCAGTTGGCTGGACAGTTGGTCTGTGATGTGGAGTGATGCCAGCAAGGGATGTTTAATTCTCATATTGTCTGTGGTGACATGAAATCCAATCTTCAACCTTGCCCTTGTCTGAGGCAGAGTGACCCTTAGGTTAAATCATTACCAGTCATAACTTCCTTTAATGAGACAGGAGTTCTCTTGCACAATGGTGAGTTTACTTTTTTACTTCAGTTTACTTTTTCCATCTTCATGTCTCTCTGTATCCAACCCCCGCTCCCCACCCCCCCACCCCCACCACACCCCAACAATACTCCACTGCATCCCCCATCCCTCTGCTACGCCTGATGAATGAGCAGGTTGCTGAGGCTGGCTCGGTAATAGAATAGAAGGTGATAGGAAATAGAAAAGGTTCTGCAGGGGGGCCCTGAGTCCTGCTCTTCACATCACTGTGGGTCCTCCCCGCACCCGCCACCCCACCCCCCGCCCCCACACCACCAAGTCTAACCTCAGGATGTTTACAAACCACCTGAAGACCTGTCTTGTATCCAGCCCGGAGCTCATTCCACTCTGTCACTAGTCTGTTCAGAAATCACAATTGTATCATATTATATCTTTTCTCACTAAATAACAGATTCAGTGTTTTACTCACTGTTTGGTGTCTGTGCTGTTTCATATCCTCTCTCTCTCCCCTCACAGCTTTGTCTGCTAATGGTTGGTCAATGACGATCGTGGATGGAGTGTGGGCTGAGGAAGGAGGCTCCGCTGTCTTACCCTGCAGCTTCACCCACCCTGACACTAACCTCACACTCACTGGCTCCATCTTATGGTACAGGAGGGAAACACGGGCTTTTATCTTTAAACTGTACAGATCCTGGTCCAGACCAATCCCAGGGTGAGCTGTGTGAGAATGTGATACAGCGGGACGGTGGAATCGATTCAGATTCGTGGGGAACCTCACCAACAAGATGCCTCAATAATGATGGAGGGACTGAGCCGGGAGGATGCTGGTTCCTATCGGTGTCGTGTGGAGCTCAATATTGAAAAGTTTGGATCTAGAAAAGGAACACGCCTGGAAGTGAAAGGTGAGGAACAATGTTCTGATGGTGTCACTGCCCTGACAGCTCAATGGGGACAGGCTCCACCAGGTCCGGGAGCTCTTGGATTCTTTCCTTCTCCTGGGCTTTCCAGTTGGTCTCAGGCAGGAGGCAGTGAGAAGGACAGAGACAGAGGGGCACAAAGAGAGAGAGAGAGAGACAGACAGAAAGAGCGAGAAAGAGGTGAGGGAGAGAAAGATAGAGAGAGAGAGAGAGAGAGAGAGAGTGACATGACTGGGGATTTAGAGACCATTCCATCACCATCTTTGAAACCTCCCACAGTCACACTCATTTCATTATCACGTTCAAACTGGCTTCATTGCTCTGGGATGGGGAACAGAGAAAACCACTGACAATCCAAGCTCCAAGATCCCCATCAATGAGGGTCCAGCTTTATCAGCATTTGGGTGAGGACAAGAGAGACCTGCACCCCCTGAGCCCTCACTGGATGAGCTCATCTCAGGGTGAAGGAACCCTCAGCTCACATTGGCCGAGAACCTCACTGTTGCTGTCCTCCACCTCTATTGGCTGAGGAGAAAATGGGGGGAGCTGTCCTCGCCAGAGGCTAATGTCCTGGGGATTGTGGCAGATTGTGAAATTTGAATTTGAAAATATCTAGAACTGAAAACTAGTCTAATAATGACTGTGTAACCATCACCATTAAAAAAGAATCTGGGTTAATCATGTCCTTTTGGGAGGGAAATCTGCTATCCTTACCCGATCTGACCTACATGTAACTCCATACCCACAGTTATGTATTTGACTCTTAACTGCCTCAGTTGTGGATAAGGAGTGAACCCAGGAGTGCAAATGAAACTGTGGCTGCAAGAGCAGGTCACAGGCTCAGAATCCTATGAATAACATACCTCCTGACTCCAAAGCCTATTGGCCAGTCAGGAGTGTGATGAAATACCTTCCACTTGCCTGGAACAGTGCAGGAAAAATATATCATGCTCTGTCATTATTACTGGATCAAAATCCTGGAAATCCATCCTAACATCATTGGGGATAAAAATAACTATAAAATGCACTGCAGCAAGACAGCAAACATTTCCTCCACCAGCACCTTCCAAAGTTGGGACCTTGAAGACCTCAGTGAAAAATGACATCAGATACAGGCCATCCTGACATGGAACTATCTTTTCATTGTCCAGAGGATGTGGGTGTCCCATGCACAGTCAGCCTTTATTGGCCAGCCCTGGAGAAGGGAATGGTGAGCTGCCTTTTTGAACTGCTGTATTCACTCAGCTGCAGAGACATTCACGATTCGGTTGGTAAAGGATTTCCAAGGCTTTGTCCCAGTGACACTGAAGGAATGATGAAATATTCCCAATCAGGATGGTGAGTGTCTTGGAGGGAAGCTTGTAGGTGGAGATGTTCTCCTGTATCCCATGTTCATCAGTGGAACAACTTCCCACTGCTGACCTTATGGTGGAGGAGGGTGATTGATGATGCAGCTAAGATGGTTAGACCAAGGACACACTAACCTGAGGAACTCCTGTAGAGATGTTCTGGAGCTGAGATGACTGATCGCTAAGGAACAACAACAGCTTCCTCTGTGCTAGGTCTGACAGAATACCCATGGAGGTTCCCCCTCAGCTTCCCACTGGATTCACTTTTGCTCAGGTTCCTTGATGCTTGCACTCGCTCAAATACAGCCTTGATGTTAACAACAGGCACATTCGCCTGTACCTGTCTTTGATTTTTTGTTGTTTACCTTTATTTACTATCTATGCAACTTAACTCTGTGATATGCCTGTACTGCTCACAAGACAAAGCTTTTCGCCGTGGCCTCGGTACATGTGACAATAAATTCAATTCAATTCAATTCATTTCAGTCACTGACAGCTTCAACAGTTTAATTGGCCAAATTGAAAATATGTAACATTTCACTGCAAACGAGATACCTCAGTTGTTTTGAGCATGATTTGAATCTAAACAGTCAGATTAAATTATCCCCCTGAATACTAATAACCCAATCGTCGTTTGAATTTATTGTTTTTGCCATCCTCAAACTAATGAGACAATCTGATGTTTGGGGTATAAAATAAAAAGCAGATATTTTGAAAGTTAGACAGAGAGTAACTGCCATTGAGAGACTGCCGTACAAAACACTCTCAATCAAAGGGACCTTCTTCATATGAAACATCTTTGCAGTGAAAGACAGAAGTCGACCAAGGAGATCTTTAGCTGAAAGAGAAACACACTGACAATGACAGCATTGTGTGGTTTTGTAATGAACCTGATGTAATTTTAATACAGGTGGTTATTGGAACAGTACATTGTTGTAGAGTTGGAGGCAGATAGCAAGCAGTTAAGGGAAACGAGGCTTAGAGTTGTTAAATAGTTATTGTATAATGTTCACTTTGAGAGTTAAAGAATAAATTGATTTATTTGTTTAAGTAGTGGAATTTGGGGAGTTCTCTATTACTTAGACTTTAACAGATTACGATGTGAGGTGAGCTTTTCTGGGTGTTTGGTTTAATTAGCAGAGGGGTTTACCACCATGTCGTTACAGTTTGGGGGCTCATCTGCGATTTGGACGGGGTTCAGACAGATCCAGTCTGAGATTTGGAAAGATTTGGGTACAAAAGATCCCAGCAGATTTGAACACTGCCGATTAGTGTCCGAGATCTTTAAAGAAAATGTAGGTGAGAGAATTGGTTTAATTTCAGTTATTTGTGGTTGGTTAAATTAAAATGTGAGAGAAATGGCTCTTAAAATTGCTGAAGACGTTCTGCAGTTTGAAAATGGTTCCAAATTTGCCAAGAAAGTTTAGAAAAATCAGCAAAAGGTCATACTTTTAGAATTAGCATTGAGGTTAGAACATAGAACTAAAACATAGAACAATACAACACAGAACAGGCCCTTCGGCCCTCGATATTGTGCCGACATGTGAATATTCTAGTTCATCCCTCTACACTATCCATCATCATCCATGTTCTTATCAAAGGATTGTTTAAATCTCCCTGAGAATGGATCTAAGCAGGGACATGGGAAGCTGAAATTGTAAGGGAGTCAGTCAAGCACTTTGGTGTGTCAGAGAAACAGAGAAGTGCAGGAGAGTTTAGAAAAATTTAGTTTACAATTGAGGAAATGGAGTTAGAAGGTAAAGAAAAGGAAAGAAGAGCCAAAGGAGAAGAAATGAAGAGAGAGAGGACAATAAATAGAGGGAAAGAGACAGAGAGAGAGAGAAAGAGAAGAATGGTAGAGAGAAGAGATGAAGAGAAAGGAAAAAGAGAGTAAAAAAGAAAGAGAAAGAATGTTGTTAGCAGAGCAAAGAGAGCGCGGCATGGTTGACACAGTGGTTAGCACTGGCTCCAGACAACACTGCACTCAAAAAAAAGCCCCAACGCCAGGAGACCTGGGTTCAATTCCCGCCTCAGGTGACTGTTCTGTGTGGAGTTTGCACATTCTCCCGTGTCTGCGTGGGTTTTTCCTCCGGGTGCTCCGGTTTCCTCCACAGTCCAAAGATGTGCGGGTCAGGTGAATTGGCATGCTAAAATTGCCCGTAGTGTAAGTAAGGGGTAAATGTATGGTGGGTTGTGCCTTCGGTGGGTCGGTGTGGACTTGTTGGGCCGAAGGGCCTGTTTCCACTCTGTAGATAATCTAATTAATCTAAAGAGAAAGGAAAGGGAGAGAGAATTTGCACTTTGGAAGTTGTGAATTAGTCAGGAAAGCCAAGTTAACAGGATGGAGATGAAGAATGAAGATCGTGATATATACAAATATGTCAAGCTCTGCCACAATGTTTGATGAAGCACAGAGGTTAGGCAGCATCCAAGGAATAGGAAATTGACGTTTCGGGCATAAGCCCTTGATCAAGGTCTTATGCCCGAAACGTCGAATTTCCTATTCCTTGGATGCTGCCTAACCTCTGTGCTTCATCAAAATGTGGCAGAGCTTTGACATATTTGTATATATTCACGATCTTCATTCTTCATCTCCATCCTGTTAACTTGGCTTTCCTGACTAATTCACAACTTCCAAAGTGCAAATTCTCTCTCCCTTCCTTTCTCTTTTAGATTAGATTGGATACTTACAGTGTGGAAACAGGCCCTTCGGCCCAACAATTCCACACCGACCCACCGAAGCACAACCCACCCATACATTTACCCCTTACCTTACACCAGGGCAATTTAGCATGGCCAATTCACCTGACCCGCACATCTTTGGACTGTGGAGGAAACCGGAGCACCGGAGGAAACCCACGCAGACACGGGGAGAATGTGCAAACTCCACACAGACAGTCACCTGAGGCGGGAATTGAACCAGGTCTCTGGCGCTGTGAGGCAGCAGTGCTAACCACTGTGTCACCATGCCGCGCTCTCTTTGCTCTGCTAACAACATTCTTTCTCTTTCTTTTTTTACTCTCTTTTTCCTTTCTCTTTCATCTCTTTCTCTCTCCCATTCTTCTCTTTCTCTCTCTCTCTGTCTCTTTCCCTCTATTTATTGTCTCTCTCTCTTCATTTCTTCTCCTTTGGCTCTTCTTTCCTTTTCTTTACCTTCTAACTCCATTTTCTCAATTGTAAACTAAATTTTCTAACTCTCCTGCACTTCTCTGTTTCTCTGACACACCAAAGTGCTTGACTGACTCCCTTACAATTTCAGCTTCCCCATGTCCCTGCTTAGATCCAATTCTCAGGGAGATTTAAACAATCCTTTGATAAGAACATGGATGATGATGGGATAGTGTAGAGGGATGAACTGAGAATAGTTCACATGTCGGCACAATATCGAGGGCCGAAGGGCCTGTTCTGTGTTGTATTGTTCTATGTTTTATGTTCTATGTTCTAACCTCAATGCTAATTCTAAAAGTATGACCTTTTGCTGATTTTTCTAAACTTTCTTGGCAAATTTGGAACCATTTTCAAAACAGGAACGTCTTCAGCAATTTTAAGAGCCATTTCTCTCACTTTTAATTTAACCAACCACAAATAACTGAAATTAAACCAATTCTCTCACCTACATTTTCTTTAAAGATCTCGGACACTAATCGGCAAGTGTTCAAATCTGCTGGGATCTTTTGTACCCAAATCTTCCAAATCTCAGACTGGATCTGTCTGAACCCGTCCAAATCGCAGATGAGCCCCCAAACTGTAACGACATGGTGTGTAACCCCTCTGCTAATTAAACCAAACACCCAGAAAAGCTCACCTCACATCGTAATCTGTTAAAGTCTAAGTAATAGAGAACTCCCAAATTCCACTACTTAAACAAAATAAATCAATTTATTCTTTAACTCTCAAAGTGAACATTATACAATAACTATTTACAACTCTAAGCCTCGTTTCCCTTAACTGCTTGCTATCTGCCTCCAACTCTACAACAATGTACTGTTCCAATAACCACCTGTATTAAAATTACATCAGGTTCATTACAAAACCACACAATGGCTGTCATTGTCAGTGTGTTTCTTCTTTCAGCTAAAGATCTCCTTGGGTCGACTTCTGTCTTTCACTGCAAAGATGTTTCATATGAAGAAGGTCCCTTTGATTGAGAGTGTTTTGTACGGCAGTCTCTCAATGGCAGTTACTCTCTGTCTAACTTTCAAAATATCTGCTTTTTATTTTATACCCCAAACATCAGATTGTCTCATTAGTTTGAGGATGGCAAAAACAATAAATTCAAACTCGATTGGGTTTTAGTATTCAGGGGGATAATTTAATCTGACTGTTTAGATTCAAATCATGCTCAAAACAACTGAGGTATCTCGTTTGCAGTGAAATGTTACATATTTTCAATTTGGCCAATTAAACTGTTGGAAGCTGTCAGTGACTGAATTGAATTGAATTGAATTGAATTTATTGTCACATGTACCGAGGCACGGCGAAAAGCTTTGTCTTGTGAGCAGTACAGGCAGATCACAGAGTTAAGTTGCATAGATAGTAAATAATAGGTAAACAACAGAAAAATCAAAAAGACAGGTACAGGCGAATGTGCCTGTTGTTAACATCAAGGCTGTATTTGAGCGAGTGCAGCATCAAGGAACCTGAGCAAAAGTGAATCCAGTGGGAAGCTGAGGGGGAACCTCCATGGGTTTCTGTCAGACCTAGCACAGAGGAAGCTGGTTGTTGTTCTTAGCGATCAGTCATCTCAGCTCCAGAACATCTCTACAGGAGTTCCTCAGGTTAGTGTGTCCTTGGTCTAACCATCTTTAGCTGCATCATCAATCACCCTCCCTCCACCATAAGGTCAGCAGTGGGGATGGTTGTTCACTGATGAACATGGGATACAGGAGAACATCTCCACCTACAAGCTTCCCTCCAAGACACTCACCATCCTGATTGGGGAATATTTCATCATTCCTTCAGTGTCACTGGGACAAAGCCTTGGAAATCCTTTACCAACCGTATCGTGAATGTCTCTGCAGCTGAGTGAATACAGCAGTTCAAAAAGGCAGCTCACCATTCCCTTCTCCAGGGCTGGCCAATAAAGGCTGACTGTGCATGGGACACCCACATCCTCTTGGACAATGAAAAGATAGTTCCATGTCAGGATGGCCTGTATCTGATGTCATTTTTCACTGAGGTCTTCAAGGTCCCTACTTTGGAAGGTGCTGGTGGAGGAAATGTTGCTGTCTTGCTGCAGTGCATTTTATAGTTATTTTTATTCCCACAATGATGTTAGGATGGGATTTCCAGGATTTTGATCCAGTAATAATGACAGAGCAGTGATATATTTTCCTGCACTGTTCCAGGCAAGTGGAAGGTATTTCATCACACTCCTGACTGGCCAATAGGCTTTGGAGTCAGGAGGTATGTTAATTCATAGGATTCTGAGCCTGTGACCTGCTCTTGCAGCCACAGTTTCATTTGCACTCCTGGGTTCACTCCTTATCCACAACTGAGGGGCAGTTAAGAGTCAAATACATAACTGTGGGTATGGAGTTACATGTAGGTCAGATCGGGTAAGGATAGCAGATTTCCCTCCCAAAAGGACATGATTAACCCAGATTCTTTTTTAATGGTGATGGTTACACAGTCATTATTAGACTAGTTTTCAGTTCTAGATATTTTCAAATTCAAATTTCACAATCTGCCACAATCCCCAGGACATTAGCCTCTGGCGAGGACAGCTCCCCCCATTTTCTCCTCAGCCAATAGAGGTGGAGGACAGCAACAGTGAGGTTCTCGGCCAATGTGAGCTGAGGGTTCCTTCACCCTGAGATGAGCTCATCCAGTGAGGGCTCAGGGGGTGCCAGGTCTCTCTTGTCCTCACCCAAATGCTGATAAAGCTGGACCCTCATTGATGGGGATCTTGGAGCTTGGATTGTCAGTGATGTTTTCTCTGTTCCCCATCCCAGAGCAATGAAGCCAGTTTGAACGTGATAATGAATGAGTGTGACTGTGGGAGGTTTCAAAGATGGTGATGGAATGGTCTCTAAATCCCAGTCATGTCACTCTCTCTCTCTCTCTCTCTCTCTCTATCTTTCTCTCCCTCTACCTCTTTCTCGCTCTTTCTGTCTGTCTCTCTCTCTCTCTCTTTGTGCCCCTCTGTCTCTGTCCTTCTCACTGCCTCCTGCCTGAGACCAACTGGAAGAGCCCAGGAGAAGGAAAGAATCCAAGAGCTCCCGGACCTGGTGGAGCCTGTCCCCATTGAGCTGTCAGGGCAGTGACACCATCAGAACATTGTTCCTCACCTTTCACTTCCAGGCGTGTTCCTTTTCTAGATCCAAACTTTTCAATATTGAGCTCCACACGACACCGATAGGAACCAGCATCCTCCGGCTCAGTCCCTCCATCATTATTGAGGCATCTTTGTTGGTGAGGTTCCCCACGAATCTGAATCGATTCCCACCGTCCCGCTGTATCACATTCTCACACAGCTCACCCTGGGAATGGTCTGGACCAGGATCTGTACAGTTAAAGATAAAAGCCCGTGTTTCCTCCTTGTACCATAAGATGGAGCCAGTGAGTGTGAGGTTAGTGTCAGGGTGGGTGAAGCTGCAGGGTAAGACAGCGGAGCCTCCTTCCTCAGCCCACACTCCATCCACGATCGTCATTGACCAACCATTAGCAGACAAAGCTGTGAGGGAAGAGAGAGAGGATATGAACACAGCACAGACACCAAACAGTGAGGTAAAACACTGAATCTGTTATTTAGTGAGAAAAGATATAATATGATACAATTGTGATTTCTGAACAGACTAGTGACAGAGTGGAATGAGCTCCGGGCTGGATACAAGACAGGTCTTCAGGTGGTTTGTAAACATCCTGAGGTTAGACTTGGTGGTGTGGGGGCGGGGGGTGGGGGGGGGGGTGGCGGGTGCGGGGAGGACCCACAGTGATGTGAAGAGCAGGACTCAGGGCCTCCCTGCAGAACCTTTTCTATTTCCTATCACCTTCTATTCTATTACCGAGCCAGCCTTCAGCAACCTGGCTCATTCATCAGGCGTAGCAGAGGGATGGGGGATGCAGTGGAAGTATTGTTGGGGTGTGGTGGGGGGTGGGGGGGTGGGGAGCGGGGGGTTGGATACAGAGAGACATGAAGATGGAAAAAAGTAAACTGAAGTAAAAAAGTAAACTCACCATTGTGCAAGAGAACTCCTGTCTCATTAAAGGAAGTTATGACTGGTAATGATTTAACCTAAGGGTCACTCTGCCTCAGACAAGGGGCAAGGTTGAGAAGATTGGATTTTCATGGTCACCTCAGACAATATGAGAATTAAACATCCCTTGCTGGCATCACTCCACATCACAGACCAACTGTCCAGCCAACTGAGCTAACTGACAGTGACATGGCAATCCAAGTCAATCCAGAAGGCAGTGTGAATATCATCAAGGGAGGGCATAAGGGAGTGTGGCATTTACTTGTGAGTAAGGCAGACGAGCTGAGGGTGTAGGTTAATGAGTGGGGATGAGATATTGTTGTTATCACACAGACATGGTTGAGAGTGTGACAGGATTGACAGCACAATGTTCCGGGCTATCGAACTGTGAGATGAGGCATGTAGGGGGAGGGGGAATGTCAAAGAGAAGAGAAGAGGGTGTTGCAATATTGATGAAGGAGTTAATCACTGACATAAGATGGATGATATCTTAGAATGTTCCTGAAATGAGGTCACATGGTACAATGTAAAAACAAACCCCCATCACAACACTCTGTCTCTTACCATCAAGCAAACTTTGTATCCAACTGGCATTCTCTCCCTGAATCCCATGCCACCTAACTTCACTAATTAGTCCACCATGTGGATCTTTGACAACAGCTTTACACAAGTTCATGTAAACAATATCTCCCCCTCTGCCCTCACTGGTCTTTTGGTTACATTTTCAAAATCTCAGTCAAGTTTGTGACACATGATTTCCCCTGCACAAAGCCACTTTTATGTTTTTCAAGACCTCCAACACTTCCTCTTCAGTAAAGTGAATTGCTTTCAAGACATTAATATTTATTTGCTCGAGTTGCCTTGCGTCAATTTCTTTCTCCACAGTAAAAACTGATGCAAAATATTTGTTTAGGATATCTCCCCCTCTCCTCTGGTTCTACACATAGATGACCTCATTGATCTTGAAGAGGCCCTATTCCCTCCCTGGATGCTCTCTGGTTTCTAATGACTTCGTAGAATACCTTTGGCTTATCCTCAGCCTTATCTACTGAGGTTATCTGATGTCGACTTTTTGCCCTCCTGATATCCCTCATAAGAATGCCCCGATCACCCTTATATTCTTCAAGTTGTCTATACCTAATACATGACTCTTTCATATTCTTAACCAGAGCCTCAATATATTTATTCATCCATTGTTCCCTCATCTTACTGGCCTTACCCTTCACTCTAACAGGAGCACAGTGTCTCTGAATCCTTGTTATTTCACTTGCCAATCATCCCTTCACCTGTTACCCTATTGTTCAAGGGTGGTAGTGATAAACCAGGAGAGTACAAGCCAGTGAGGCCAACATCAATGGTGGGGAAAATATCGGAAACAATTCTGAGGGACAGAATGAATCATTACTTGGAGAGACAAAGGTTAATCCAGGATATTTAGCATGAGTTTGTAAAGGAATTTGATTGAATTGGATTTGATGGAATTTTAGAGGAGGTGACTAGGTCTGAAAATGAGAATAATATAGTTGATGTTGTGTACATTGACTTCAGTAAGCTTCACTTAAGGATGTCTCACTCAACTGAATCTCAGCATTTTCACCAGATAGGATTCTCTCTGTCTCTCTATGAAATGCATTAACATAAACTAACTCATTGACTTTTTCTCTCCCTCCTCATTTGAGTACTGAAACAGCTTCAGACTTATTTTCAACGCTGAAGTTCTGGAGATTTTATTACAACTCTCAACCTGGAGACATTCGGAATTTTTTCAAACAACTATTCTTCCAACTTCTCTTCTTCTGAACTCAGCTGACTGGTGGTACTCAAGGATCTGTTTGTATCGACTGTAAACCTCACCTTGGTAAATATTCAGCAATGAACTCTCCAGGTCACTTATCTCCAGGACACTTTCTCAGTGTCTTTACTTCACTGTTCCAGATCACATTCTGACCCTTTGTTTCAAATGAACAAGTCACTTTCACAGAACTGAAACCAAAAACCTCTTTTCACTCCACTTTTGATTCCACATTCTGAATGAACAATAATATTTTTGTTCATCCCACTGTGCCCTCTAGTTCTTGATCCCTTCATGAGTGGGTACGGTCTCTATCTACCTACACTATCCTGAGCCTTTATGAGTGGGTACGGTACCTCTCTATCTACACTATCCTGAGCCTTCATGAGTGGGTATGGTGTCTCTCTATTGACACCATCCTGTTCTTTCATGATTTGGAACATCTCAATCAAACCTTCCCTCAGCCTTCCCTTTGGCCCAAATCCATTCTGACCTCAGTTATTCTGATGTCTCCAATTGTGAAATTCAAGGGGAAATATTCTATCCACTCTATCTAACGATTGCATGATTTGGAATATCTCTTTTCAATTATCCCTTTGTTATGTTCTTCTCTTCGATGCAAAAATAACAGGCACACACAGGATCAGTGTGTATGTGACACAATAATGTGTGTTTGTATATGAAGGGAATATTTTGATTGACTGGGATGTGATCTTTATTGTCAATCGGACTTTGATTTTGCTGCTTCAGACTGTCTAACAAGTCATGGGGCTGACCCATCATATGCTGATGAAGGATGTAATGATTGGCAGCAGTTTAAGGTGTATGTTGTCACAACATCTCCTATGTAATAAAGTGTTAGAATTGACTCTCAAACTTCTCTTAAAGGGCCATCCAGTGAATTAGGATCCATTAATGATGACAACCTCTCGTAGAGTCCTGTGTAGGCTGAAGGCGAAACCTAATGTGACTTGAACCCAGAGCTTCTTGAAGCAGGGACATTCCCCACTGCACCACAACAATGTCCTACATATTGAACAGGACATAAGCTCAATGTCAAGATCACTTAGCTCACCAAGACCATAATACTGACTCCCCGTGACAACCCAGCAATCCTCCCTCCCTTACGGCCCGATAGGTAACAGTGCTGAAGCCAGAGGCAGCTAAACCCAACGACATCGGAAAAGCTTCAAAAAAAGATTGACATGAATTGTACGAGATTGGAGTGGTTTACTAGGAGATTCCATGAGGGAAGATTATTGCTACAAAACCACATATTGAAGCTGTGAAGAAAGACCGGAACAAGGTCATTGCTCAGTATTGTACTGAAAAGTGAAGATTCTGTGTGATTCACTCAAAACAACTGACTGCCAATACTGGGGGTGCAATGGCAGAGTTGTCTTGTCAGGAGGCTATAAATCTAGAGATCCAGGTCATTTTCTGGGGTAATGGAGTTCAAAGCCCTCCATAGTAGAGTTTCATTTTTTTAAAAATCTGGAATTAAGAGTCTCATGATGACCATAAACTCTTGGGAAGGAAATTTGTTCTTCTTATCTGGTTGGTTCACATTGCTTAATGATGGAAAAGGAAACATTGCTATCAGCTCTTCAAAACTTTGAAATTTATGTCTGATATGGAATTAATGAGACAATAGTTTTTGCTAATTATAATCCGCTTATCTTTGTAGAAAAGCTTAAAGATAAGATTTCAGGTTATACAGATGGAGCTTAGATCTGCAGATGGAGAGGTGCCAGAAGACAGGAGGAAAGCCATGATTCAAGAAGTGAGCAAGGGATTAACCAGGTATCTACAGGCCAGTCAGTCTAACCTCGGTGGTTGGGAAACTATGGAAGCAATTCTGAGGGGCAGAATTCATCTACGCTTCAGAGGTGGAGATGGATCAAAAACAGACAGAATGGTTTTGTTAAGGAAAGCGAGGCAGAAAATGGGATACGATAGGCTGTTTAGCCTGACCTCGGTTATTTGAAAGATTTTACAGTCCAACATTAAGAACGAGATTGTGGAGAAGAACAAGTTCTTGAGGAGGTGATAAGACAGGTCGACAAAGGTCAAGCAGTTGATATGGTGTATATGGACTTCAGCAAGGCATTTGATAAGCTTCCACATAGTAGGCTCATTCAAAATGTCAGGAAGTATGGGATACAGGGAGATTTGTCTATTTGGATTCAGAATTGGTTGGCTAACAGAAGGCAGAGTGAGGCTGTCGATGGAAAGTATTCTGCCTGGAAGACAATGATGAGCGGCGTCCCACTGGGCTCTGCTCTTTGTAGTTTTAAAAAATGACTTGGATGAGAAGGTTGTGGGGTGGGATAGTAAATTTGCAGTTGACATAAAGTTTAGAGGTGCCGTTGATAATATTGAGGGTTATTGCAGGCTGCAGCGCGACATAGACAGGATGCAGATCTGGGCTGAGAAATACAAGGAGTTCAACCTGGATAAATGTGAAGTGATGCATTTTGGAAGGTCAAAATCGAATGATGAATATAGGATTAAAGACAGGATTCTTGGCAGTGTAGAGGAACAGAGGGATCTGGGTGTGCAAGCACAATGATCCCTCAAAGTTGCCACCCAAGTGGATAGGGTTGTTAAGAAAGCATATGGTGTTTCGGCTTTCATTAACAGGGGGATTTAGTTTAAGAGCCGTAAGATTTTGCTACAGCTCTACAAGTCCCTGGTGACACTTGGAATATTGTGTCCAGTTCTGGTCGGCCTACTATAGGAAAGATACAGAGGCTTTGGAGAGGGTGCAAAGAAGGTTTACCAGGATGCTGCCTGGACTGGAGAGCTTGCCTTATGAAGAAAGGTTGAATTAGCTCGGACATTTCTCTCTGGAGAGAAGGAGGACGAAAGGAGACCTGATCGAGGTGTACAAGATAATGAGATGATTTGGAGATGCCGGTGTTGGACTGGGGTGTACAAAATTAAAAATCATACAACAACAGTTTATAGTCCAACGGGTTTAATTGGAAGCACACTAGCTTTCGGCACGATGTTCCTTCACCTGATCACTTGATGAAGGAACGTCGCTCCAAAAGCTAGTGTGCTTCCAGTTAAACCTGTTGGACTATAACCTGGTGTTGTGTGATTTTTAAGATAATGAGAGGAATAGATAGAGTCAATAACCAGAGACTTTTCCCCAGGGCATGATTGACTGGTACGAGGGATCTTAGTTATAAGATGTTAAGAGAAAGATATTGAGAAGATGTCAGAGGTAGGCTCTTTACACAGAGAGTTGCGAAAGCAAGGAATGCATTGCCAGCAGTGGTGGTGATGGAAGCAGAGCCATTAGGGACATTTACGTGATTGCTGGACATGAACATGCATAGCCGTGAGTTGAGGGGTGTGTAGTTTACGTTAGGATTAAACATTGGCACAACATCGTGGGCCGAAGGGCCTGTTCTGTGCTGTACTTTGTTATGTTCTATGTTCTAAGTTCTAAGTACAGTTGGCAGTTCAGAAAACAAATGCAATGTTAACATTACATCCGAGAGGGTGTAAATACAAGGCTAGGGGGTGTATTGCCTATGCTGTATAAGGCTATATCTGGCCAGACCACATTTGGAATATTGACAGCAGTTTTGGGCCCCATATCTGAGGATGGAGCTGTTGGCATTGGAAGAGATCAAGGAAGTTACAAGAATGACCCAGGGGACTAAGACTTGTTATGATGAGTACAGATTCTGGGTCTGTACTCAAGGGAGTTTAGGAGGATGAGGGGGATCTGATTGAAACTTACAGAATACTGATAGGCCTGGGTATCATGAACGTGAAGATGTTTCTACTCGGGGGAGAGATGAGGACCCAGGGGCACAGCCACAGAGTGCAGGGTTAGATTTGAGATGGGGAAGAATTTCTTCAGTTTGTGCTGAGAACTCATTACAACTCATTGCTGCAGAGGGCTGTGGAGGCCAAGTCATTGAGTGTATTTCTGACAGGGTTCTTGATCAGTCAGGGGTTCAAGGGTGTTATGGGGAGAAGGCAGAGAATGTGTTTGAGGAACATATCAGCCATGATCACAAACAGAGCAGACTTGATTGGTCAAATGGCTTAGTTCTACTCCAATCTCCTACGGTCTTATATCTAACCAACAGAACTGAATTTGTTTGAAGCCAAGACCAGGTGTGCAGATGAGGCAATGATTTTGATGTTGTCTACTCAGACTTCAGCAAGGCTTTTATCAATCTCCACATGGGAGACTGATAGCAAAGGTCAGAGCCCACGGGATCCAAGGACATTTGGCAAATTGGATCCACAATTTGCTGACTGGCAGGAAGTAGAAGATGAAGGATGAGGGACCTTTATCCGACTGGATGTTTGTGTTCACTGGGGGCCCACCGGGGTAGGTGTTGGGACCCTTGTTGTCTGTGGTTTATATCAATGATATAAACTTATATGTAGGCAGATTGATTAACAAGTTCACAGAGGATAAACAACTTGCTGGGGTGATAAATAATGAAAAGCATAGCCTTTGGCAGAAAGAAACTATTTACAGGCTGGTCATGAGGTATATGAGGGCAAGTGCTGGATAATCAGATTAGAATAGATAGGTGACCAGCACAGATTCAAAGGGCGGAATGGCCTTCTGTGCTGTTAACTTCTATAAGCTGATCACCATGTAACTCTAAATTATCTGCCATTTCCCTGTTCCATGTTCTAAATTCCCAACTTTTTCCCTCACGCAGTTCCACAATTATTTTCTTTCTCTGTACATGCTCAGAGCAACGATTGCTGTTAGTTTTCCTAATGCTTGTCCAGTTACTGTCATCCCAATTCTCTCCACCTTTACGATCTTTATTGGCATCTGCAGTTGGTTTAGAATCACAGAATCAGACGGTGCAGAAGTGGCCCATTAAGACTGGACCACCAAAATATATCCTACCAACACAAGTCCCACTTTCCTGCACTCAGCCAATAGCCTTGAATGTTATGACACCACAAGTTTTCATCCAAATAATTTTTACAAGTTGTGGGTTTTCCTGCCTCAACTACCCTCTGAGGCAGTGCATTCCAGAGTTCCACCACACTCTGGGTAAAATAGCCTTTCCTCAACTCCCCTCCAAACCTCCTGCCTTCACTTCAAAATGGTGCTCCTTGTTATTGACCCTTCAACTAAGGGGAATAGCTGCTTTATATTCACCTGACCATACCCCTCATAATCTGAGAAACCTTGATCAGTCCCCCC
Organism: Hemiscyllium ocellatum; assembly: GCF_020745735.1. Classification (NCBI taxonomy): domain Eukaryota; kingdom Metazoa; phylum Chordata; class Chondrichthyes; order Orectolobiformes; family Hemiscylliidae; genus Hemiscyllium; species Hemiscyllium ocellatum. Next base: position 8,483,439 of record NC_083402.1, read on the forward strand.
TCAACCTTCTCTGTTCCAAAGAATACAGCTCAGGTTTATCCAGCCTGTCTTCACAGCTGGACTGGTCTATCCCAGGAACATCCTGGTCAGCCTCCTACAGTGCGGTCACATCCTTCTGATCATGTGGTGACCAGAACTGCTCACCCTATTCCAGCTGTGACTAAACCAAACTTCTGTACAGCCACAACATGACCTCAGTGCACCTATAATATATGCTACAAGTGATAAATGCAAGTCGCCCATATGCCTTCATAACTCCCTGTCAACCTCTCCTGCCATCTTAAAGGGATCTGCAGACAAACACAACCAAGAATTCCCTGGTCATCTGAGCTTGCTAGTATTCTCATTCATTGGCTACTCCCTTGTCTTGATCCTTCTTCTGAAGTGTGTCACCTCAAATTTGTAAGGGTTAAATTCCATTTGCCATTGATCTGCCCATCTTATCAATCCATTTGTATCCTCCCATAACCTAACAGCTCTCTCCTCACTGTCAACTACCCAGCCAATCTTTGTCTCATCCACAAATGTACAAATCATTCCCCTAACATGCCCATCCACATAAATTATGAACATCACAAACAATGAAGGACCCAGCATTGATCCCTGTGGTACACAAGTGCACACCAAGCTCTAGTCACACAAACATTCTTCAATCACCATCCTTTGTCTCCTGTCCTTGAGCTAATTTTGAATCCAACTTCCCAAATTACCTTGGATCAGACAAGTGTTTGCTTTCTTTATCAGTTTCCCAAGTGGAACTTTCCCAAAGACCTTGCTGAAATCCATATGAAAAACATAACTGCCCTACTCTCATCCAAACACTTGGTCACCTCCTCAAAATATTCCACCAGGTTTGTAAGGCATGCCCTCCCTCTGACAAACCCACACTGACTATCCCTGATTAAAACTTGTTTCTCAAAATGGAGATTAATCCCCTACTTCACTGTTTCCATCAGTAATTTCCCTAATACTAATGTTACACTCACTGTCTATAGTTCCCTGTTCTATCTCTGCCAGTCTTCTTGTCAAGTGGAACCACTGGCTGTTGTCCAATCCTCTAGTATCTCCCTGTCGCCAGAGACAATTTACTGTTTTGGATCAGAACCCCTGTAATTTCTTCCCCCATCTCCCACAGGAGGCTGATATACAACTGCCCTTGGTGATTTATCCACTTTTACAAAGCCAGAACCAACAATATCTCCTCACTTTATATATCAATCTGCTCAGGAGCTTCACAGTCAATCTTCTTGAATACTTTACTCCAGGGTAAGGTCAGATGTAAAATATTCACTTAACCCTCTACCATTGTCCTCCAGCTGCATGTACAGGTTGCCCCCTTGGTCCCTAATAGGCCTGACTCTCTCCCCAGTTATTCTCTTCCCCTTGATACACTTGTAGAATTCTGGGATTCTCCCTCATCTTTCCCGCCAGTGTTTTCACAGAATTCTCTTTGCTCTCCTATTGCTTTTTGAGACCCCCCTGAACTACCTGCACTCCCCTCGGGTCTGTGTTGTTTTACCCATTTCATACCTGTTGTACGGCTCTCTATTCCTTTTTATCCAGTTTTGAGTATTCCTTGGCATTTCTGGTTCTCTGGTCTTGTTATTCTTACATTTCACAATTTCTAAAACAATGTCTCGACCCTCTGGCCTCGCACTGGATTTTCTGTTTGACGTATGTTAGTTTTTGTTTGGATACTCTCCTTGACCATCTTTGTTCACCTCAGGTAGTTTCTCCGTCTCATCAACTTTTTCAGAATAAATTCACACTCAGCTTTGGGAAATCGCAATTTTAATGTCTGTCATCGGTCACCTTACTTTCTACTTTCCCCATTCCCTGAACTGATTCCACATCATGAACTCTTGTACTTGTATCACTCCTCATCACCACACTGATACCCTCCTTTATTAACAATGTGACCCCAACTCCTTTCACTTTTTGACTGTTTTTCCAGACAGAGATAAAGAGCCCAAAGTTGAAATTTTTTAACTTTATTTGTTAAGCTGCTGTTAATTTCTACTACATCTTTAAAACGTAGAACACAGAACAATACAATGACATACAGGCCCTTCGGCCCTCAATGTTGCACCAACCTGAAGCCCATCTAACCTACACTATTCCATTATCATCCATATATTTACCAATAACCATTTAATAGCCCTTAAAGTTGGTTAGTCTATTACTGTTGCAGGTGGGGCATTCCATGCCCTTCCTACTCTCTGAGTAAAGAACCTACCTCTGACATCTGTCCTCTATCGATCAACTCTCAGTTTAAAGCTATGTCCCCACGTGCTAGCCACCACCATCCGAGGAAAAAGACTCTCACTGTCTACCTTATCTAATTCTTTGATCATCTTATATTCTCTATTAGTCACCTCTCAACCGTCTTCTCGCTAACGAAAACAGCCTCAAGTCCCTCAGCCTTTCCTCATAAGACCATACCAGGCAATATCTTCGTAAATTTCCTCTGAACCCTTTCCAAAGCTTCCACATCCTTCCTACAATGTACTGACGAGACCTGTATGTAATACTCCAAGTGTGGCCGCACCAGAGTTTTGTACAGCTGCAACATGACCTCTTGTTCTGAAACACAATCTCTCTCCCAATTAAAGCTAACACACTGTAAGCCTGCTTAAAAAACCTATCATCCTGGGTGGCAACTTTCAGCGATCAATGCACATGGGCATCGAGATCTCTCTGCTCATCCACATTACCAAGAATCTTACCATCAGCCCAGTACTCTGTATTCCTATTACTCCTTCCAAAGTGAATCACCTCACACTTTTCCACATCAAACTCCATTTGCCACATTTCAGCCCACCTCTGCAGCTTATCTATGTCCCTCTGTAACCTATAACATCCTTCAGCACTGTACACAACTCCTCTGACTTTAGTGCCATCTACTTACCCACCCTTCTACACCCTCATCCAAGTCATTTATAAAAATGACAAACAGTAGTGGCCCCAAAACAGATCCTTGGAGTACACCACTACTAATTGAACACCAGGATGAACATTTCCCATCAACCACCTCCCTCTTTCTTCTTTCAGCTAGCCAATTTCTGCTCCAAACTGCTAAATCACCCTCAAGCCCATGCCTCCGTATATTTTGCAATAGCCAACCATGGGGAACTATATAAAACGCTTGACTGAAATCCATATATACCACATCAACCACTTTATCCTCATCCACCTGTTTGGTCACCATCTCAAATAACTCAATAAGGTTTTGAGGCATGACCTACACTTCACAAAAACAGTGTTGCCTATTCCTAATCAATTTATTTCTTTGTGGATGATTATAAATCCTATCTCTTATAATCCTTTCCAACATTCACTCACACCCAAAGTCAGGCTCACTGGTCTATAATAACCAGGTTATCTCTATTCCCCTCTTGAACAAGGGGACAACTGTTGCTATCCTCCAGTCTTCCGGCACTATTCCTGTAGACAATGATGACATAAAGATCAAAACCAAAAGCTCTGCAATCTCCTTCCTGACTTCCCAGAGAGTCCTTGGATAAATCTATCTATTTATCTATTTCCACACTTTCTCGCATTGCTAACACCTTCTCCTAATGATTTCCCAGTTTGGATCAGACATTGGCTCACTGGAAGAAGACAGAGGATAGTGGTTGATGGGAAATTTTCATCCTAGAGTTCAGTTACTAGTGGATGTACCGCAATGATCAGTTTTGGGGCCACTGCTGTTTGTCATTTTTATCAATGACCTGGATGAGGGCATAGAAGGATGGGCTAGTAAATTTGCAGATGACACTAATGTCAGTGGAGCTGTGGACAGTGCAGAAGAGTGTTGCAGATTACAGAGGGACAAAGATAAGCTGCAGAACTGGGCTGAGAGGTGGTAAATGGAGTTTAATGTGGAAACGTCTTGTCTAATAGTCTGCACCTCAGTATTCTCCTCGACAACAATGTCTTTTTCCTGTGTGAATACTTTGATTAGATTAGATTCCCTACAGTATGGAAACAGGCCATTTGGCCCAACATGTCCACAGCAACACTCCGAAGAGTAGCCCACCCATACACATTTCCCAACCCTATATTTACCGATGACCAATGCACCGAACACAATGGGCAATTTAGCATGACCAATTCACCTGACCTCTCCATTCTAAGAATATGAGAGGAAACTGGAGCACCCAGAGACAACCCACACAGACACGGGGAGAATGTGTAAACTCCACACAGGCAGTCGCCTGAGGTGGGAATCGAACCCAGGTCCCTGGCGCTGTGAGGCAGCAGTGCTAACCACTGAGCCACTGTGACACCCAGACGAAGCATATTAATTTAACGCCGCTCCTATCTCTTCAGATTCCACACACAACTTCCCACTACTGTCGTTGACTTGCCCTAATCTTTCTGTTGTCATCTTTTTATTCCAGATACACTGAAAGGAAGCTTTAGGGGTTCCTTGATCCTACCTGCCAAAGAGTTCTCATGCCCCCTCCTGACTCTTCTTAGCTCTCTCTTTTGGTCCTTCCTGCCAACATCAAGTAACAATCAAGTGCCCTATCTGAGTCTCCCATCACATCTTTCCATCAGTCTCCTTCTTCCTCTTGACAGGAGCTTCAACTTCTTTCATAAATCATGGTTCCTTCACTGAACCACGTCCTCCCTGCCTGACAGGGACATACTTATCAAGGACACGCAGGAGCTGTTCCTTGAACAGGCTCCACATTTCAATTGTGACCATCCCCTGCAGTTTCGTTCCCCATCTTATGCTTCATAAATCTTGCCTCATTGCATCATAACTGCCTTTACCCCAGCTATAACTCTTGCCCTGCAGCATATACCTGCACCTTTCCATCACTAAAGTAAACTTAACTGAATTGTGGTCACTGTCACCTAATCTAACAGCTGGCCCAGTTTATTGCCCAGTACCAAATTCAATGTTTCTCTGTACATCTCCTACTCTTTCCCATCACACTTTGATTATCATTCACCCCTTCAATACCCTGCATTATCTGCTCTCTCTTTTTTTTTGATTGGTTGACAGGAAAACTAATAAAACATGGATAATTATGAGTGCTCAGATAGGATAGGGAAGAAGGTCCTTTCTTCATTCATACTGTGGTCAGTAAACAGGAAAGATAGATTTAAGGTCAGAGATAGAGGGTGAGAGGAGACTTAACAGATTCTTCCTCATGTAGAGGTTAATAAGAGTCTGGAACTCACTGCCTGAAAGGGCGGTTGAGTTATAAACTCTGGTAACATTTGTACTTCAATGTTCATTTGCATTTCTATTTGCCTCTTCAGTAGCCTGCACCTCTGCTCTGTCATTTCTATTTTTCCGAATCCCTGCAGTGTGAAAACAGGAGATTTGACCCAACAAATCCACATTGACCCTCTGAACAACATCCCTTTTTGATTTTCAAAATTCCCTCCAACTGAATCCCACCTCCCAACGTGATCTCCACCCCACTAATTACATTAAAGCCCTCAATAAGTTGGTTAAGAAGGCTTTTAGATGGAGAGCTGCAAAATGGGAGAAGTAGAGTGAGATCATCGTTGACTGATACAGACATGATCACCCAAAATGGCCTCCTTCTGCACTGTAAATGTCTAAGGTTGATGAGTCTACAAGGAAAACATGAAGGAATAAATCATCACGCTCGGAATAGTCAATTGTCACTGCTTTCATTTTTGATAAAACAAATGATTTCTCCCTGATGAAGAAACCGCAGTGAAGGAAAAGGCACATCGTGCTGAGCAGTAACAGTTTGGGAACTAAATACCAGACAGCAAACAGACCATCAAGGAGGAGGCAATTCCATGATGAACAAAGTGGATTTGAAAGGTCAGTATTAGAAAGTACTTACTGTGACCCCGTACTGAGACTGACAGCAGGACTGCAGAAAGACAAACAGAGAGAGACCTCATCGTTAATATTTCACCATTTCATCCTTCTCACTCACTTACTCTTGTCCTTTTACAGAAGTTACTTGACTTCCTGCCAAATAAATGTGAGGCAATCATACACGATACGAACAACAAACGGGAAGTCCATGTACGGTCAGTAGGAGCTGAGAGAATGACAAAGCTATTCTAAAACAGAGGCACCAACCACAGCAACCGTTCAGAAAAAGCTTCCAACACAATTCTCAAAATCATCAACTTCAGCATCAAACACTCCGTGAGCTGGGGCAGGACAGTGTTAAAGACAGAGTAAAGCTCTTTCAGCACTGTCTCCATCAAACACTCCCAGGACAGCCACAGCTCAGGGTTGGATCCAGAGTAAAACTCCTTCTACTTTTTAAAATTGAAATTAACCAGAAGGAAAGCACCTTTACATTGTCCCCCCGAATGGGTACAAAGACTCAGGAGGCAGACAGGATCCAGGCACGTGGCCAATGTTTATTCAAGTAAAAACCAGTTCGTGCAGGGAGATGACCAAAGGGCCCTTTCTCATACACCCGCTCTCTCTCAGACACACACACACACATACACTCCCCACACTCACAACCAAGCACAAATCCTCTCACAGGCTTATACACTGTCACACTCACACAGACTACCAAGTACGCACACATGCAAACACACACTCTCAAGCACTCACATTCACACCCACACATACACACTCAAGTGCAAACACTCACACTCTCTCGTTCTCTCTCTCTCTGTCCCTCACATGCTCACACACATTTATATTGGGTGAATGTGAATTTGCAAAAGTGCAGGAACATTCCATTTTGTCAAAAAGTCCACAACTGCAGGCAGTCAATGCAGGCAGCTAATCCATGTAACATTTTATAAATTCCTACTTTGGAAATAGAACCAGTCTGACTCAAGATTGGAATACAGACAGACTCTAACCTCGCACCTTTAATGCATTAACTGAACTAAGATGTCACCTTTTACTCTAAAAGTGTAAGTTATCTCAAGAATGTGATTTTTTTTAACAGTACAGCACAGAACAGGCCCTTCAGCCCACGATGTTGTGCCAACCATTGATCCTCATGTAACGTAAACCTAATGTACGAACCCCAAAATGTCTGTGACCATATGCATGTCCAGTAGTCTCTTAAATATCCCCAATGACCTCGCTTCCACACCTGCTGCTGGCAACACATTCCATGCTCTCACAATTCTCTGCATAAAGAACCCACCTCTGACATCCCCTCTATACTTTCCGCCAAACAACTTAAAACTATGACCCCTCGCGTTAACAATTTCTGCTCTGGGAAAACGTCTCTGGCTATCAACTCTATCTATGCCTCTCATTATCTTGTACATCTCAATTAGGTTCCCCTCTCTTCCTTCTTTTTTCCAATGAAAAAGGTCCGAGCTCAGTCAACCTCTCCCCATAAGATAAGCCCTCCAGTCCAGCAGCACCCTGGTAAACCTCCTCTGAACCCTCTCCAAAGCATCCACATCTTTCCTATAATAGGGCAATCAGAACTAGACACATTATTCCAAGTGCAGTCTAACCAAAGTTTTATAGAGCTGCAACAAGATCTCATGGCTCTTAAACTCAATCCCCCTGTTAATGAAAGCCAAAACACCATATGCTTTCTTAACAACCCTGTCCACTTTGGGTGGCAATTTTAAGGGATCTATGTACCTGCACACCAAGATCCTGCTGTTCCTCCACACTGCCACGAATCCTGTCTTGAATCCTGTACTCAACTTTCAAGTATGACCATCCAAAATGCATCACTTCACATTTATCCAGGTTGAACTCCATCTGCCACCTCTCAGCCCATCTGTGCATCCTGTCAATGTCACGCTGCACCTACAACAGTCCTCTATACTGTCAACGACATCTCCAACCTTTGTGTCATCTGCATACTTGCTAACGCATCCTTCAATCTCCTCATCCAAGTCATTAATAAAAATTACAAAGAGTAGAGGCCCAAGAAAAGAACCCTGTGGAACACCGCTCACCTCCAGGCAGAATACTTGCCTTCCACTACCACTCGCTGTCTTCTGTCGACGAGCCAATTCTGTATCCAGACAGCTAAATTTCCCTGTATCCCATTCCTCCTGACCTTCTGAACGAGCCTATCCTGGGGAACCTTATCAAATGCCTTACTGAAGTCCACATACACCGCATCCACCGCTCGACCCTCATCAACTTGTCTCGTATCATCCTCAAAGAACTCAATAAGATTTGTGAGGCATGACCTTCCCCTCACAAAGCCGTGCTGACTGCATTTGGTCATGCCATGACCTTCCGGACGGTCATAAATCCTATCTCTCAGAATCCTTTCTAACATCTTGCAGATGGCACACATGAGACTGACTGGTCTGTAATTGCCAGGGATTTCCCTATTTCCTTTCTTGAAGAAAGGAATTTACATTTGCCTCTCTCCAGTCCTCAGGTATGACTCTGGTGGAAAGCAAGGATGCAAAGATCTTCGCAAGTGGTGAAGCAATCACATTTCTCGCTTCCCAAATCAGCCAAGGACAAATCTGGTCTGGCCCTGGTGACTTGTCAATCTTAATGTTTGTCAAAATTTTCAGCACATCAGCTTCCTCAATCTCTATCCATTCCAGCATGCTTACCCGCTCCTCAATGGTTTCATTCACTATAAGGTCCTTTTCTTTCGTAAATACAGAAACATAAAACTCATTCAGGGCCCTCCCTATCTCCTCAGACTCTATACACAAGTTCCCTATGCTATCTCTGATCGGCCCTACTCTTTCTTTGATCATTCTCTTATTCCTCACATACATGTAAAATGCCTTTGGATTCTCCCTAATCCTTCCTGCCAAGCCTTTCTCGTGCCCCCTCCTGGCTCTCCTCAGACCACTTTTGAGCTCTTTCTTCACCTGCCTGAAATCCTCTAGAGCTGAACAAGACCCTAGCTTCTTCCACCTTACGTAAGCTGCCTTCTTTCTTTTGACGAGAAGTTCCTCTGCTCTCATCATCCAATGTTCCTTTATCTTACCCCTTCTTGCCTGTCTCAGAGGAACACAGTTATGCATCACTCGCAACAACTGTTCCTTAAACATTCTCCACATGTCTGTAGTGCCCTTCCCATGGAACAATTGCTCCCAGTCCATGCTTCCCAACTCACATCTGATAGCATCATAGTTTCCTTTTCCCCAATTAAATATCCTCCCATTGTACCTGCTTCTCTCGTTCTCCATAGCTATGTAGAATGTGAGGCAGTTGTAGTCATTATCACCAAAATGCTCTCCCACCGCAAGATCTGACACCTGCCCCGACTCATTGCACCAAATCCAAAATGGCTTCTCCCCTCATTGGCCTGTCAACGTACTGAGTTAGGAAACCCTCCTGAACACACCTTACAAAAACAGCTCCTTCCAAACCATCTGCTCGAAGGAGGTTTGAATCAATATTGGGAAAGTTAAAGTCACACATTACAACAATCCTATGACATTCATACTTTTCCAAAATCTGCTGACCTATGCTTTCTTCAATCTCCCTGCTGCTATTGGAGGGCCTGTAGTAAACCCCTAATGAGATGACTGCTCCCTTACTGTTCCTAATTTCCACCCATACTGACTCAGTAGGCAGACCATCCTCGACAATGGTAGCTTCTGTAGCTGTGATACCCTTTCTGACTAACATTGCTACACCCCCTCCTCTTTTTCCCCCCTCCCTATTCTTTTTAAATGTTCTAAACCCTGGAACGTCCAGCAACCATTCCTGCCCCTGAGAAACCCACATCTCTGTAATGGCCACAACATCATAGCACCAGGTACTGGTCCATGCTCTAAGCTCATCACTTTTATTCCTGATACTCCTTGCATTAAAGCAAACATACTTGAACCAATCCTTTGGTTCTTTCCCAGGAAATTCCTTCCCACTGGCTCGCAACCTCTTGCTATTGCCTCATCTTCATCAACTCTCACCACCGGTATAAAGCTCAGGTTCCCACCCCCCTGCCATACTAGTTTAAACCCTCCTGAACCACTCGAGCAAACCTCCCACCCAGGACATTGGTCCCCTTCCAGTTCAGGTGCAACCCGTCCTTCATGTGCAGGTCCCACCTTCCCCAGAAGACATCCCAATTATCTACATATCTGAAGCGCTCCCTCCTACTCCAGCTGTGCAGCCACATGTTAAGCTGCGCCCTCTCCCTGTTCCTCGCCTCTCGTGTCACCAGTAGTAAACCTGAGAACACTACTCTGTTCGTCCTGCTCTGCAGCATCCACCCTAACTCCCTGAAATCACTTTTTATATCCTCAATCCTTTTCCTGGCTATATCATTGGTGCCAATATGCAACACAATTTCTGGTTGTTCGCCCTCCCCTTTCAGAATCATATACACCCAATCGGAGACATCCCGGACCCTGGCACCAGGAGGCAACATACCTTCCGGGAATCCCCATCCTGACCACACAATCTCCTGTCAATTCTCCTAACATTCGAGTCCCCTACCACTTGTGCTTTTCTATTCTGCCCCCCTTCCCTTCTGGGCTCAGTGCCAGAGAACTGACCACGATGGCTTTCCTCTGGTCGGTCATTCCCCCCCGCCAGCAGTATCCAAAACGATATACTTATTGCTGAGGGGAATGTCCACAGGGGATCTCTGCACTGTCTGTCTGTTCCCTTTCCTCCCCCTGACTGTAACCCATCTATCCTTATCCTGAGCCTCAGGAGTGACCAACTGCCGGTAACTCCTCTCAATTACCCCCTCAGCCTCCCGAATGATCCACAGTTCATCCAGCTCCAGCTCCAATTCCCTAACACAGTTTTCACGGAGCTGGAGTTGGGTGCACTTCCCGCAGATGTAGCCAGCGGAGACGTGTGTCATGTCTCTCACCTGCCACATTCTGCAGGAGGAGCAAGCCGCCTTGCTAATATATATGGTCACTTACTTTCCTTCCCAGCAGCCCCTCTGGTCCGTGTCACTTCCCCCACTGCTCCCACTCCTACCGTGGAGGAAAAACACCACCGGTCACTCCCGGTAAGTAATGTTAAACATCTCCTTTACCTTAGCTGTAGCCTTCCTGGTTCACCTTACCTCCGCTGCTGCTCCCACTCTAAAAGGTCGCTGGCGTCGAAGGGTAAGTACTTATAGTCACTCCTTTCCTTTGAGAGGAGTTCTGGGATTTACATAATAATGAACCTAAAACTGTAACACCAATCTAGGTTTGATCAATCTATTGTTTCAGTTGCATGATCTTTTGCTATAAATTCTGTGCCTGATGATCCTGCTCCACAGCGACCTGATGAAGGAGCAGCGCTCCGGAAGCTCCTACTTCCAAATAAACCTGTTGGACTCGAACCTGGTGCTGTGTGATTTTTAACTTTGTCCCATGTAAGACACTTCCAGTTTGCCGAGCTGTGCTTTCTTTGGTTTTATTTTTAATCCAGAAGCTACAATGGTTTTTAACGTTTTCAGTCCTGTCTTGTAGTGTTTTCCCTCAGCAGTAGAAGCAACCAGCATATCGTCAACCTATTGTCATCTTACACACTCTGTTTTGGGAACTTTTGCTATTACATCTGCCATTGCCTGGTGGAATATAGCAGAGCTAATGAGGAGCCCTTGTGGTACTCTTGTCCAGGTGTACTGTCAGTCACCTGTGGTAAAGGCAAATATATATTGGTGTTTGGGGTCTATAGGCAGAGTCCAGAACCCGTTTGCTATGTCTAGGATGATAAAGGTCTTGGTTTCTGACCCGATATTGTTTATTATAGTGTTGGGATCTGCAACACCAGGCTCCAGTTTATCTACATATTTCTTTAGACTGCTATAGTCAGTCGTTATTCTGTATGATCCTTCGGGTTTCTTCACTGGCCCATTTTCGGAGTTTGTGGTGGAACAAGTTTCTTTTATTATTCCCTGTTTCTCCAAACCGTTCGCAATCTCTTTAATTGCCTCAACAGCTTCAGGTCTGATGGGGTACTGTCTTTCATGTGGGTGTACATTCCCAGGAATTTCAGTCGGTGTTATGTCCAATCTCCCTCACTGGGTTTTGGGGGTTGGTCATAATTTGGGACACATCATCGCCAATTTGTGGTCGGGGTTCTCGGAATCCCATTCCCACTCTATTGTGACAGCACGGATACTCTTAAGGAGGCAGGCAATCCTTGTCTTTCCACATTTAAACTGGTGAGCCCATTTTGGCCTCTCGCACATCAATTATGGCTCCAAATTATTCCAATAAATCCATCCCCAGGACACCACCTTCAGTATTTTTACACACATAAATAGGAGAATTAATTACACAATCAGCTATTTTTATTTGAAGCAGTTGGCTGAGAGTGGCTGGTTGAATCCCACTACTCCCTCCCTGTACTTTTAAATTTTTATTTGATAATGGTAAATCCAAATCTGTAATACAGATAGAGGCTCCAGTGCCTATGAACATACTGAACGGCCGGCCCCCTAACAGCGTGCTTATATACACCTGGTTATCCCCTTCTACTTGTCCGAGCACCACAAGCCATCACCTGTTCACGATTAGTTTCGGCAGGTCTCTTGCTGTAAATTGTATGACAGTCCTCTCACTGCTGTTGCCATTGGCAACCGGCTGGGTGTTTCCGTGATTCTGCCTTGGTCCCTGTCCGTGCCTGCCTCCCCTGGGGAACCAGCAGTTCTCTCTGTTGTGTCCTCGTTCTCCACTACTCTCACATTTCTTATTGTGGCAGTTCTTGGTGAAGTTATTGCACACAAATCACTCTCGTTCCTTCAGCTGCTTCGGGCAGGCCCCCTGTCTGTGTGTATTCCCTGTCACTACTTCTCGTTTTTATTCATGCAGGGAATGAGAGCATCACTGACAGGGCCAGCATTGATTGTCCATCCCTAATTGCCCAGAGGGCAGTTAAGATTCTGGATTAGTGGTGCTGGAAGAACACAGCAGTTCAGGCAGCATCCGAGGAGCGGTAAAATCAACATTTTGGACAAAAGCCCTTCATCAGGAATACTACAGATTGTCTCACACCAAAGTACCTTTACAATGAGCAAATCTTATCATCTGGAATTAAAGATTCACTCATGTGTTGGAACAGTGTATAGAAGTTCATTCTGGCAAAAAACTGCAATCCCAAACATGGTAATTTCTGGAATGAAAATTTTACCCAAGTCCAAACACAGCACGGAGACAATTCCAAAAGCTTTTACCAAGCTTGACGAACCAACTCCTTAAATCAACATTTTGTCACAGACTTCTGCCATGCACAACCACTGATAGTTTCTTAAATGGACATTATATTAACCAGACTGGCTCACATATGGCATATATCACACTTCCAAAGCACCAAACATTTCTAAAATGCAAACTAACTTCAACATAACCCCAGATCTAAAGTTCCAAGAAACAAAAACACATAAATTGCCCAAGACAACATTTTGCAAACAACACTCGTGCATTCAAACCAAACCACAAAGAGTTAACCCTTCGACAAGGTTCAGTGAACCAGCCCTGTGCAGAAATTCAGTCTTCCCCTCTCACTTTTTCACGGATGAACACTGCAGCTATTTCAGATTAATTCTGTTCCTTTTTTGTATTCTGCTTAAACAGAGCCACAAAGATGATTAACCCATTGGTCCCTTTTTCTTTCTTTGACCCAGCCACCAAGCTTCCTGTTCTGATTCAGTTCCCTCCCTATTCCATCAGTCCTCTACCATATCTTTAATTAAGGTTTTATTTTTCTCAAACACAGACTGATCTGGAACCCACTGGGTTTTTCTTTTCAGTTCTATCCTGCCATTAACTCTCCCGGCTGTGTCTGATTCCATTTAGAGTCAGAGTCATACAGATATACAGCATGGAAACACCCTTCGGTCCAACCCGTCCATGCCGAACAGAGATCCCAACCCAATCTCCCTGGTAACCCAGATCCCCCTGTATTGCTGAAGGAACAGTGACTGGGGACACACATGGAGGCTGCTATCCTGGACTGTCCGTCCTGAGCACACATTGTGGGGATAAGGGGTGAGCCAGGGTCACAGATCTCTGCTGAGTTAATCACTAATCCGTGTGGAGAAAGATACAAATGCAGTGAGTCTGGTTTGACTTTAAAACCAAGCACAGGTCTTAATAGAATAAAGAAATCAGTTGTGGATGCTAAAGCCAGTCTGTGGTTTGCATGTTATTTCTTTAGTTTCCATACTTTCCTTCTCAGACCCCTGACGCTTTGGATTGTATCTTGTGTCTTTTTGGTAAGTCCAAGTAGCACTAAGTGTTTTGGGCATTGTTACCTGCCTCTCTCTCATTCCAGGAGAAAAACAGCCTGCAAAGGGGCAGAAAGAGTCAAGACAGAGAGTGTGCTGCTGATCATTTGGTTCCTCATCCCTTATATGGAGAGCATCCTGACTCTGACTGCCCCGAGCAGGGCCAGGACAGATCGGAGGCTGCACTCGGCTGGGTGTACCAGGGCCCCCTGAGAAAGGCTGTCTCCCTGACTCAACTGAGGATGACAGACAACTGTAACAAGCTTCCTGTGTCTGTGCTAAATGCTGAATGTGACAGGTGGGAAGGCACTATCTCCACCACAATGACATTACATTGATAATCTTAAAACAATGAGTATGAAGAGACACTGCAATACCTACAGCGATATGTCCAGCCAGCTTTGAACACTCGGCATTGCAGGAGCTGCAGTACATCATTCAGGGGATGACATTTTAATGATAACCAGCACACTTCCCTTGGAGATTTGATTTTTATTTTTACAACATTCTTCGGTTGTTACTTAAATCAATTTGATTTCATGGATTGTCAAAAAGAAAGAGCACAAAGATTAATTTGCTGAAAGTGTCTGGGTGTTCAGACTTTATGCTGTCCATGGGAAAATGCTGATATCCATTATTAAGGAGATGGGATCAGGATTTAGATAATCATAATGCAGTCAGGCAGAGTCAACGTGGTTTGTTAAAAGGGAAATAATGTTTTATGAATTTATTAGAGTTCTTCAAGGAGGTGACAATCAACATGGAGAAAGGGATCGCTGTAGAATACCAGGATTTCCAAAAAGTGTTCAGTAAATGTTTATCATGTGTTGATGGGATATTGGATGTGGGTTGGGCCAGCATTTATTGCCAATAGGTTCATGAATGTTCTTCAAGGAATGGAATCTGCTGTCTTTCCCAGGTCAGGCCTGTGTCTGGATTTGGTTCTACACAATGTGGTTAATTGTTTGAGGTGAATCTTGCATTGCTTTGTCGGTGTACAAATTGCCTCAGGATTTTTGGAGAGACTCCCGCTATGAGGACAAATGAGACTTTTCACTTAATCTTACCAAATGTACATCATTACCCACCCCGTTCCTGTGGCATTCCGCACATCCAATTCTATCCCTATTTTACCAAGGGCTATTCCTGAAACAGCTGCAAGTGTGTTGCTGGTCAAAGCACAGCAGGCCAGGCAGCATCTCAGGAATAGAGAATTCGACGTTTCGAGCATAAGCTTCATCATTCCTGATGAAGGGCTTATGCTCGAAACGTCGAATTCTCTATTCCTGAGATGCTGCCTGGCCTGCTGTGCTTTGACCAGCAACACACTTGCAGCTGTGATCTCCAGCATCTGCAGACCTCACTTTTTACCCTATTCCTGAAACAACTCACCACTCACCAGGAAACCACTGAAAGACCAGGATCCCATGTGCCCTCACCGCATTCAGTGCAGACGATTGTTAAATAAAAACTGAAAGAACTGTGGATGCTGTAAATCAGAAACAAAAAGGGAAGTTGTTGGAAAAGCTCAGCAAGTCTGACAGCATCTGTGAAGAGAAATCAGGGTTAATGTTCCGGATATGGTGACCCTTCCTCAGACTATTGTTACACTGACATGAGAGATGATGACAGCATCATTGGGTGTTGCACAAATAATGGTTCATCTTTGGCCAACATTCACCTCTTTCTAAGTCTGTGACAATAAGCATCTGCATCATTGAGGAGCCAGTGTTCAATTGGCATTACCAATGGCAAGGTGCCAATTACTCTGACCCAGCAGATGACCCCTCTCCATGTGTGCTCTGCATGGTTTGCAAATGGATGTTGAAATGACTGCAAATTAAATGTAACTGGAGTTTGCAAACACCTGCTTCATGTAATTTATCCTTCAATGTCCTGGCATTCAGTAGAGGTGGATCCCAGGCTTTTACTGTCAGATTGACATTGTCCCCATCTCTCCTGGGTCACTGGCCCAGCCATTTCCCAGTTCCATTTCATATTTAGAGAGTGGTAAGTGCTGGCAGGGAATGCAGTTCACGGTGGACACTGTCAGCATTGGGCTCTGCCAGATCACTAGGTACACGGTCTCACACCTCCATGTCCCCTTTATACCTCACACCACCTGACAGCCCCTGTCCACACATTTTCTGACGTGAATCCCCACCACAATGAACTTCACCAATGACTGTCCTCCCTGCCCCGAACCTTGACATTACACCTTAGTGATGTCTACTCTGCCCCTCGACATTCCCCCTGTGGAGACCATGATGGTGGTCACTGGCAATACGAACCACCACCCCACCCCATGGCCTGACATACCCTCCGGTCCTGTTCCATATTCATTCCCTTCCCCCCATACACCTTGAGATGCCATCGCTGATCATCATTCTTATCCCAAACTCCACAAGTCCCTCTGCCTTTCCCCACTTGGCCTCAACTCCCCCACCCCTTTTAGCAATGATTCCCTCACTGTGTCTCCTGAACAATCAATGGACCGGTTCCCAGGACCGTATTCACCCCAAATCTCTGAGTGACTTTGACAGACAGCCCCTGGAACATGACTGGTCAGACCCCTGACCACTCCTGGACTAACAACACGAGGTTCTCCTGACTGAAGCTGCTGGCCCCACAGCATTGACTGTCGCCCTCTCCCTGGGCTGCAGGCAGACAGATTTGCTGATGGTGCCTGGCCTGAGCTGGTGACCTCTTCATTTGCCTGGCCTGAGGTCCAGCCCCCACCCAGTTTCTGACAAGGCCATCTAGTTGAATAAACATGCAGTGTGTTTGCTTGTGTGGGCAGCTGGCACATGCTGCAGTTGTCAGAGTGAAATCTCCAATTGTGCCTTAAGATGTCATTGCATGTTGAATAGATCCTGTCAGACAAGTATGGTAAGGAGCCGGTCTGTGAACCTGTGCAGAAGACCCTGTCAAAACAGCAGTAGAGAGAGCCTTCAGCTCTGGCTAAAGCAGCAATGCACTAACTGGCATGGCCAGGAACAGCCTGGCAAGGTGAGGAAAGGAAAGGAATGGATACTGTGAGCATGCAGGTTGGTACTAACCGAGCAAGTGCTGAGAGAACAACAAGTGAGCAACCCTGAGATCAAAAACAAGCAAAGAATTGAGAGCGCTGGAAATCAGAAACGGAAGCAGAAACTTCTGGAGCTGGACTGGCAGCAGCTGTGGAGAGAAAGCAGAGTTAATGTTTCAGGGCCAGTGATCATTCTTCAGAACTGATTGCACATAGGAAAGGGTTGGTGTCTACACCAAAGAAGGGGTGGAGGGAAGGAGATGGAGTAAATGATAGCTGGAGATAGAACCCAGAGAGAGATTTGGTTGGGCAGATAAAAGAATGGGCAATGGTCAGCCTGAGAGAATCAAGAGCTGCTGATGGGGACCACTAGTGGCTGACAATGGATTATTTGAGGTTGCAGCCCACGTGGTGATAAGGCCTGGTATGTGGTCCCTGCTCCAATCTGTGAGCTGAGTACCTATTACTCTGCACAAACTGGCCCTGCAGTAAGCTTTCAATGTTAGTTGCCCCCAGTGTGGGTCTGTGCTTTCAAAGTGACCCATCAATGTATCGGAGAGCTGCCATGAAGATGGAGAGGGGCTGGTAAATGTCGGGATGCCAATGTCTGTGGATGATGGTGTGTGTGGACGATGCCTGTGGATCATTCCCTGAGACGCTGCTTGGTCCTGACCAGCGTGGAGGCTCCTCACAGCCAGCGGTGAGCTGAAGTCTCCAGGCACCTGCTCTGTCTTCCATGTTGAGGATTCACCATGTCTAACTTGATCAGCATGTTTGGTAAGACAGGAAGCTGAATGTTAGTCAGTAAGGTTTGGGCAGTAATAAGACATTTAAAAAGTTATAATGCCCCTTAATTCCCAATTTACTGCTGCCCAGTGAGTGACCTGCCTCACTGCTCAGCAAATCCATAAAAGATGCAGTGAGATGCTCCCGATACCGGGATAGACCTCAGCGCACTTCTCATCTGATTCCACCATAAAGTTGATCTTGGCTCATCACTCAGGCCCCTGTAAGATTCTGTGACACTGGGGGTAGACCTAAAAGAACCTCTGGTCACTATTCAAACTTCTCCCTTACATTTTGGTCAATGTTTATTCATGAACTGACATCAGTACCTGGTTGTTAGCACAATGCTGTTTGTTGGGAAATGAAGAGTGAAGCAGACTGAATGAATTAAATGTATCTTCAAACTTAAACAAGTCACAATCTGAAAAACAATAATTGTTCCTTTCTGTGTCAGAGAGATGGAGTGATCAACATCATTAGCAATGATATGATTAGATCACCATCAGTGTGGAAACAGGTCCAACAAGTCCACACTGACCCTCCGAAGAGTAACCCACCCAGACCCATTTCCCTCTGACTAATGTACCAAACACTATGGGCAATTTAGCATGGCAAGTACACCTGACCTGCACATCTTTGGACTGTGGGAGGGAATCGGAGCACCCGGAGGAAACCCATGCAGACACACGGTGAATGTGCAAACTCCACACAGACAGTTGTCTGAGGTTGGAATCGAACCTGGAACCCTGGTGCTGTGAGGCAGCAGTGCTAACCACTGAGCCACCATGCCATCCACATGAATGCATATTTTTTTGATTTCTTAATGTTTACTGAGTGATCCAGAAAACCATTATTAAAAACATTCTCAACGTACCAGGGTGTCCAGCTCAAAATGTCCAGGGGAAATAGGATAAGCAACGAAAGCTGAACCACATTAACAAAAAGACACCAATAGAGATACATAATATTTATGTAAACTATATCGATAGACCACAGACATACATCAATATCATATTACACCTAGATGGATCTTTTTACATCTCACTGAGGTAGCATTTTGGAAATCAAGCTTCACTATTCCCAAGGTCATCACAAAAGTTGGGAGATTTTATAGAAGTTCACAAAATTCTCCACTTCAACTGAGTTTTCGACCCAGATTGCCAGGAAGCACAGACTACATTTCTGGACTTACAAAGATTACTATTTTTCACAAATAAATAGACATGAATTCCAGAGAAATAATGACAAACCATTGACATATAACGCCACTCGTTAAAACTCTAAGATCCTCATGAACGAATTCCCCTTAAATCCGCACACATACACATACAGACAGGAATGAAACATTCATCATTGATTTGAAGGAAAACACAGAAAGCAGTTTCAGTGGTCCCAGTTCACAGGATCCGCTGAGATGATGCTTGTGATCAGAATGCTACTTCCTTCTCCTTCTCCATCTTCCATGTGCAGATGTTGTCACTGGTTTACACGAGACACAGGGTGGCTTATATTGGCCTGACTTATTAATCAAAGGTCAGAGCTTATTGCAACTGCTAAAAGAAAAGAAAATAAGCTCAGTGTCCTCAGAGTTAAAGTAACTTTTATTGCAGGTAACAGAGCTGATGATGATCAGTTCCTGAACTGGTGATGGTTTGATGGCTTCTCCCGATAGTGTTCACATCCACACAAGCTGTTCAGTTACCTGGGAAGCAATCAAATCATTGCTGGCAGCATGAAGTTTTTGTCATTGATTACTAGTCATTAGTACAAAGACCAGTCAGATACTTGTTGCCAGCTGAATCTCCATTTGTACACGCCCTTGTCTCCATCTCGTCTGCACCTTCTGCTGCTGTCTGACCCAGCAGCTGTGTAAACAGTACTTACAATGAGTGTCAGGTTACTTGCTTTCAAAAACATACAGTATTCCTTAAACAATCCTTAGCTTTCAAACAATTCTAATCCATCTCAGTCTAGAAAGATAAAAAGACATAGACTTTATAAAATATAAAAACTTTTGAAGAATATTTATGTCAATTTTAGGAGCTGGTGAATCCCATGATGCTCCTTGAATTTGATCTGGGAAGCAGTGTAGCCTCAGTTACACAGGTTCATTACTTCCAGTAAATACTCACTCCTAATGTGTGTCCATAACAGCTGCATAGGTTACATCTGCTAGAAAGATACAGAAATCAGAGCTGATTATAATTATAATTTCAGATTCAGGGTAATTACAGGAAAATGGCAAATTTACCCAAACATCATTCCCTTCAGTGTCAGCATAATTACAGGAAAGGGAAATATTTACTCCAACGGTTGAACATTTTCCCCCTAATTCTCATAAACACATCGGCAGAGACAAGTTTTCTGACTGACAGTCAAGTACCATCTAACGGGATTGGTGCAGAAAAGCAACACCCCAATGAAGACGGACAGGTTGACCAACCAATGACAGCAGCATTGTGGCGTGGGAATGCAGCCTGGGGGGGTCATATGATCAATACTCTATGAGCCAGCGACCTCAGGTTTGGACTCAAATAACAAGGAATAGAATTACCCAGTCCCAACTGGCACTGTCCCACACTTGGGAGAATGGACTACAGAGGCTAGAGAAGGTGGAAATGGAAAGGGAAGGGGAGAGGATTAGGATTTTGAAAGGAAAAACTGACTCACTCTCTTCTGATTCCGCAACTGAGAGACTCTTGTCATCTTGAACTGAAAGAGAACAGCCTGTTAGTGAGGAGGATGTATTTTAAATGTTTAGAAACACCACTATGTGGGAAAAAAGTATGTAGCTGGTTACCTTTTCTGTTGCTGTCAAACACGATGCTGGCATAGGTACAGGAGTCAGGCTGAGCTGTAATACAAACAGGATTCACTCTGAAACTGCCTTACTGCATTCGCTTTCTGACTCAAGAATCAAAGAATCTGACAGCAAAACAGAATCCTGCATTTACTTCACAGCTTTACCATTGGAAAATGTCTGACGAGCTGTTTGAGAATCCGACATCAAGCCATATTCGGAGTTATTTGGACAGGTGGTATTCCAACACGCATGTCTTAAGGAGCGACTTAAGAGGGGGAAAGAGAGTTGGAGAGGTTTGGACAGGGATTCTCACAGTCTTGGAGATTGAAAGTTAGATCCCAGTGATGTTACTATTACAGTGTCTGGCCAGACCAGATTTATCCTTGGCTGCTCCGGGAAGCGAGAAAGGAGGTTGCTAAGCCACTGGCAAGGATACTTGCCTCCTCACTCTCCAGAGGAGTCATACCAGAGGATTGGAAGGAAGCAAATATTGTTCCTCTTTTCAAGAAGGGGATTATGGAAACCCCTGGCAATTAAAGACCAGTCAGTCTTACGTCTGTGGTCAGCAAAGTTTTGGAAAGAATTCTGAAGGATAGGATTTATGACTATTTGGCAAAGCATAGTGTGACTAAAGGCAGTCAGCATGGCTTTGTGAGGGGCAGGTCATGCCTCACAAATCTTATTGAGTTCTTTGAGGAGATGTCAAGACAGGTCGACAATGGTCAAGCAGTGGATGCGGTGTATCTGGACTTCAGCAAGGCATTTGATAAAGTTCCCCATGGTAGGGTCATTCATAAAGTCAGGAAGTATGGGATACTGGGAGATTTGGCTATCTGGATTCAGAATTGGTTAGCTAACAGAAGGCAGAGAGTGGTTGTAGATGGAAAGTATTCTGCCTGGAGGACAATGATGAGTGGGGTCCTGCAGGGCTCTGCTCTTTGTAGTTTTTATAAATGACTTGGATGAGGAGGTTGAGAGGTGGGTTAGGAAATTTTCAGATGACATAAAGGATGGACGTGCCATCAACAGTATTGAGGGCTATTGTAGGCTGCAGCGTGACATAGACAGGATGCAAAGCTGGGCTGAGAAATGGCAGATGGAGTTCAACCTGGATAAGCGCGAAGTGATGCATTTTGGAAGGTCGAACCTCGGATGCTGAATATACGATTACAGATAGGAGTCTTGGCAGTGTGGAGGCACAGAGGGATCTGGGTGTGCAAGTATGTAGATCCCTCAAAGTTGCCACCCAAGTGGATAGGGTTGTTAAGAAAGCATATGGTGTTTTGGCTTTCATGAGCAGGGGAATCAAGTTTAAGAGCCGCGAGGTTTTGCTGCAGCTCTACAAGTCCCTGGTGAGACTACACTTGGAATATTGTGTCCAGTTCTGGTCGCCCTACTACAGGAAAGATACAGAGTCTTTGGAGAGGGTGCAAAGAAGGTTTACCAGGATACTGCCTGGAATGGAGGGCCTGCCTTATGAAGAAAGGTTGAATAAGCTCGGACTTTTCTCTCTGAGAGAAGGAGGAAGAGAGGAGACCTGATCGAGGTGTACAAAATAATGAGAGGATTAGATAGAGTCAATAGCCAGTGACCTTTCTCCAGGGCAGGATTGACTGGTACGAGGGGTCACAGTTTTAAGATATTAGGAGAAAAGTATAGAGGGGGCATCAACGGTAGGTTCTTTACGCAGAGAGTTGTGAATGTATGGAATGCATTGCCAGCGGTGGTGGTGGAAGCAGAGTCATTGGGGACATGTAAGCGACTGCTGGACATGCACATGGATAGCAGTGAGTTGCGGGTTAAGTTATTTTATTTTACATTAGGATTAACCCTCAACCCAACATTGTGGAACAAAGGGCCTGTTCTGTGCTGTACTTTTCTATGTACTCAGGAAATCAGAACCACAGTGAAATCAGCTCTTAGAGAGTGGGAGTGATCTCAAATGATACACTTTCTCAATATAAAAGCAGTCATTGATTCATGGTCTTCTGAAGCACTGATTGTGAATCTCTTGTTACCATTAACAAAGACAAAATGTTCTGTTGGTTTAATTATAGAATCTGAATATCAATTAGAAAATTGCTCAAAACTTTTAAGGTGCAGCCATTTACCTGTTCTGTTGCTGTCAATCTCAGCATAGAGAATGGAACTGTCCTGATCTGTAACACAAACAGGAATGATAAGGGGCCATGCATCGGCAGACTTGTCCTTAAATATCAGCAACAGCTCAGTGGACACCACATACCCCTCGGAGTTAGAAGGCTGTGGATTCAATCCCCATTCCTGAGGCTACAACGTAAGGTCTAGGCTGAGACTTCGGAGCAGTTCGAATGGAGCGCTGCAATGTCTAAAGTGTTATCTTGTGGCTGAGATGTTAAAGGATGCCCTGGCCTGCTCTCTCAGGTGGATGTGAACAATTCCACATGCATTACTTCAATGAAGAACAGAGGAGCTCTCTACTGTGTCCTTGTCACTCATCCCTCAACCCAGATCATTGTGTCCTCACCATTACTCATCCCTCAGTCTACATCATGAAAATACACAGGCTAACTGATTGAACACAGTGCTGTTTGTGGGACATTACTGTGCACAGATAGGTTGTTGCATTTCTACATTATAAGGAAAGAAATAACTTGCACTTAAATAATGAATAATCATAGAATCCCTGCAGTGTGGAAGCATGCCATTGTGCCCATTGAGTCTCATTGACCCTCCAAAGAGCATCCCACCTAAACCCACTCACTACCCTTTCTCTGTAACCCTGCATTTCCTTTCTCTAACCTACTTAGCCTGCGCACGACAATGCAATTTCCCATGGACAATCCACCCAACCTGCATATCTTTAGACTGTGGGAAGAAACCAGAGCACCTAAAGGAAACCCACACAGACACAGGGTGCGTCTTGCTACACTATTGAATCAGCTCCACCTTCCTGAGTCCCATAGCCATTAATTCTTTTTTCGATCAAAGGTCTATCTGATTCTACCTTGAATGGATTTGATGACTTACTCTCCATTGCTTTTTTGGAATCACAGACTTGTTAAACTGCAGAAGGAAGCCATTTGATCCATTTGATCTATCATGCCTACATCAGCCCTTCAAACCAGCATCATTACTCAGTGCCAATCTCCTGCCTTTTTGCCATATCCTTGTACACCATTTCTATCCAAATAATCATCCAATGGCCTCTTGAATACTTTAATTGAACCTGCCTGCATGACATTTACAGATAGGGCATTCCCACCTCCACCAACTTACTGGGTAAACATTCTGTGTTCATTTGTACATGACTTTAAATCTATCCCCTCTCAATCCTCTTCCTTTTCCAAGAGACAACAGATTCTCCCTATCTATCAATCCAGCTGTTTATGAATTTGGAAACCACTATCTAACCAAGAGAATTCCAAGGATCAATGGCAAAGACTTTTGTCTCTGAAACAGAATACCTTTTTTCTTATTCTGAAACTGTGTCCCCTATTTCTAGGATCCCCCTCAAGGGGAAACATCACCTCACCCTCTACTCAATCAAGTTCCCTCAGGATCTGATATGTTTCAATAGAATTGTCTCTTATCCTTTGAAATTCCAATTGTACTGGCCCTACCTGCCCAACATTGCCTCATTTTCTTTCATTTGTAGGTGTTGCTGACTGGGTCAACAGTTTTTACCTATCCCTAGTTACCCTTGAGAAAGTAGGGGCAAACTGCTTTCTTCAATCACTGCAACCCACCTGCTGTAGGTTGACCCACAATGCCACTAGGGAGGGAATTGGGAGGATTTTAACCCAGTTACCGTGAAGGAACTGTGATGTATTTTCAAGTCAGGATGGTGAATGGCTTGAAGGGGAACGCGAATGTGCTACCACTTTCCTTCTCGATGGAAGTTGTTGTAAGTTTGGAAGGTTCTGTCAGAGGAACTTTGATGAATTCCTGCAGTGCATCTTGTAGTTAGTGCACACTGAGTGTCAGTGGTAGAGGGAAGGAATGTTTGTGGATATAGTGCCAATCAAGCGAGCTGCTTTGTCCTGCATGGTGTTGAGGTTCCAGAATATTGTTAGAGCTGCACCCATCCAGGCAAGTGGGAAGTATTCCATCACACACTTGATATGTGCCCTATTGATGATGGACATGCTCTGGAGAGTCAGGAGGTGCGATTGTCAGAGCAGTATTCCTAGCCTTGAACATGCTTATGGGTCCACTATGTTTATGTGCAAGTAAGGTCAAATTTCTGGTCAAGGGTAACCTTAATGACACCAGGATATTGATACTGAGGGTTTCAGTGATGGTAACACAATTGAAACACTGAGGCCATTGGGACTGCCGAAGGGTATTACCTATTAGGGTAATACCTTATCCTAAATGAGTTGAAGCAATGTTTTTCTGAACTGCATCTAATGTGTTTGTACCCTTTTTCAAAGGAGACTATAATATACGATGTGATCTCACCCATGTCTTTCACAGCTGAAGGAGATGAGAGTGTAGAGTTGTGGTCTCAGCAAGGCCTTTCACTGCTGAAGAAAACTATAATGTACAGTTGTGGTCTCACCACAGCCTCTTATTACAGCTGAAGGAGACTATAATTACAGTTGTGGTCTCACCACAGCCTCTTATTACAGCTGAAGGAGACTATAATTACAGATGTGGTCTCACCACAGCCTCTTATTACAGCTGAAGGAGACTATAATGTACAGTTGTGGTCTCACCACAGCCTCTTATTACAGCTGAAGGAGACTATAATGTACAGTTGTGGTCTCACCAAGACCTTTTACAGCTGAAGGAAGTCATTCTTTTGTTAGTATTCTATTGCCTCGCAATAAACACTAACCATGTGATTCCTGTACCTAGATTCCTCCGAACCTCATATTTCTGCAATTTTTCTCCACTTCAAAAGTACACCGCTTTTTCATTCTTTCCGCCAAGGTGGGCAACATCACATTCTCTCACAATGTACTATAGTCTGCCATTTTTTTACCCAGTCAAGAGTGTGGCGTTGGAAAAGCACAGCAGGTCAGGCAGCATCTGAGGAGCAGGAGAATCGATGATCAGGATGAATCAGGATGGACGTCTTATGCCTGAAAAAAACATTGATTCTCCTATTCCTAGGATGCTGCCTCATCTACTGTGCTTTTCCTGGACCACACTCTCAACTCTGATCTCCAGCACCTGCAGTCCTCACTTTTTCCAAATATTTACCCATTCACTTAAACTACGGATACAGTTTGCAGATGCTCTAACTACTCTCAACAACTTGCATTCTTTCATATATTAATGTCATTGGAAAAAATGTAGTGTGCATTCCATGCATCTGGCCCCTGCATTCATTATCACTGACAGAGATTGTAAAACATTGAGGACCAGGCACTAATCTCTCATTACAGATTGCCAATCCAAAAGCGATCTATATTCACTGCTTTTTGTTTGCTAGTCAAATCTTTATTCATGTAAAAAATGATGTCTGCAGATGCTGGAGATCACAGCTGAAAATGTGTTGCTGGTCAAAGCACAGCAGGCCAGGCAGCATCTCAGGAATAGGGAATTCGACGTTTCGAGCATAAGCCCTTCATCAGGAATGAGAGAGAGTAGCCAAGCAGGCTAAGATAAAAGGTAGGGAGGAGGGACTTGGGGGACGGGCGATGGAGGTAGGATAGGTGGACCTGGGGGGTGCAGTGAGAGAGAGACTCACTGAAATCCTTGTAGAGGGAGGAAGAGAGCTTCTTCAAGGAAGGCATCCTTGCCAGAGGATTCGCAGTAGGTTAAAATCTTCGAGTAAAAAATGAGGTCTGCAGATGCTGGAAATCACAGCTGAAAATGTGTTGCTGGTCAAAGCACAGCAGGCCAGGCAGCATCTCAGGAATAGGGAATTCGACGTTTCGAGCATAAGCCCTTCATCAGGAATGAGAGAGAGTAGCCAAGCAGGCTAAGATAAAAGGTAGGGAGGAGGGACTTGGGGGAGGGGCGATGGAGGTGGGATAGGTGGACCTGGGGGGTGCAGTGAGAGAGAGACTCACTGAAATCCTTGTAGAGGGAGGAAGAGAGCTTCTTCAAGGAAGGCATCCTTGCCAGAGGATTCGCAGTAGGTTAAAATCTTCGAGTAAAAAATGAGGTCTGCAGATGCTGGAGATCACAGCTGAAAATGTGTTGCTGGTCAAAGCACAGCAGGCCAGGCAGCATCTCAAGAATAGGGCTGAGATGCTGCCTGGCCTGCTGTGCTTTGACCAGCAAACCTTTATTCATGCCAACATGTTATCCCTGCCCATGTGCTCTTATCTCAATCTTTGATTGGATCTCAGTCTTTGAGTGGCACCACATTATAATACCTTTTGAACATTTAGGTACATCCTATCTACTGGTTTCTCTTCATCCATATTGATTGATACTTCCTCAAAAACATTAATAAATTAGTTAAACATTGTTTGCATTGACTGTGCTGACCTGATGTTGAGATACCCGACTATCACAGAGGTACAGAATCACAGATTTGTTGTGTGGCAGAAGTAAACCATTCAACCATCTTGTTCGAGTATTTTGACTTAGTGCCTAATTGCATTTTCCCTATAATTCTTTTTTCGCTTAGTCATCCTCAATGCCTCAATTGAACCTGCCTCCACCACACTTCCAGGCAATGCATTCTACACCCTAACTACCTGTTGTGTGAAAACATATTTTTCTCATCTCACCTTGCCTTCTGTTACAAACATTTAAAACTGTGCCCTTGGTTCCCAACGTTTCGGTCTATTGAGTTGTGATTTTTTTTGCATCCCACCACTCTTTAAAAAAGGTTTTAAGTTTGCTATTTCCCAATCTATTGGACTCTTTCAGAAGAAATTCTAGGAATTTCTAACTAACGCATCTACTATCTCAGCAAACATTTCCTTTAACACCCAGGGTTCAGATGATCTGGAATTGTCTGTCATAAGGGTTCATAGTTTGCCCCACACCTTCTCTTGGTCTGGTGGTGGTGATTTAATTTTTTAAGTTCTTTCCTCTCTGCTGTCCCGGACTATTTATCAGGACAAGAACAGAGAGAGCTGGATTAGCTAATTTTTATGGAAGTCCACTGCTTTCATTCTGTTGCTTTCAATGTTATGAAACAGTGTAACTGGATTATCACCTGGGTAGTGAAAGTGACAGTCTGCCCCTGAATATCTATCCAAGAGTGGCACAGCGGCTCAGTGGTTGGCACTATTGTCTCACAGCGCCAGGGACCTGGGTTTAATTTCAGCCTCAAGAGACACTGTGTGGAGTTTGCACATTCTCCCTAGGTCAGCATGGGTTTCCTCTGACAATCCAAAGATGTGCAGGTTAGGTGGATGGGCCTGCTAAATTGTCCATAGTGTTCAAGGGATGTGCAGGTTAGGTGGGTTACCCATGGGAAATGCAGTGTTACAGGGAGAGGGTGGAATGCTCTTCAAAGGGCAGTGTGGACTAGATGGGCCAAATGGTCATCTTCCATACTGCAGAGATTTTATGGATTTGCACTGTGTCATACTACCTCTGTTACAGAAATGGATATTGATCAGTCAGTTAGAGTACAGCCAGTACCTGGAATAGTTGTTTGTTGGACCTGATCAGTCTCAGGAATGCTGGATGATCCTGGATCATTCCTGAAAAACACACAAGGAACATGAATATTCCAAGGAAACTCTCCCAGATCACAGAAAGGAGCATTCTGTGCATCAATCTCCTGCTCTGGTTTTACCGGGAGTAGAGTCCAAACACAGTTAATCCATTGAACCTTGCTAAAGATCACAGATGGAGAAAGTGAGGACAGCAGATGGGGACCCCACCACCAGAGATATATTTCCTTCCCCTTCCCTATCAGTGTTCCGAAAAGATCACTCCCTCCGTGACTCCCTCGTCAGGTCCACACAACCCACCAACCCAACCTCCACTCCCGGCACCTTCCCCTGCAATCACAAGAAATGCAAAACTTGTGCCCACACCTCCCCCCTTACTTCCCTTCAAGGCCCAAAGGGATCCTTCCATATCCGCCACAAATTCACCTCCACCTCCACACACATTATTTTCTGCATCCGCTGCACCCGATGTGGCCTCCTCTATATTGGGGAGACAGGCCGCCTACTTGCGGAACGTTTCAGAGAACACCTCTGGGACACCCGGACCAACCAACCCAACCACCCCGTGGCTCAACACTTTAACTCCCCCTCCCACTCCACCAAGGACATGCAGGTCCTTGGACTCCTCCATCGTCAGACCATAGCAACACGACATCTGGAGGAAGAGCGCCTCATCTTCCGCCTGGGAACCCTCCAACCACAAGGGATGAACCTAGATTTCTCCAGTTTCCTCATTTCCCCTCCCCCCACCTTGTCACAGTCAATTCGCTCGAACTCAGCACCGCCTTCCTAACCTGCAATCTTCTTCCTGACCTCTCTGCCCTCACCCCCTCTCTGGCCTATCACCCTCACTTTGACCTCCTTCCACCTATCGCACTTCCAACCCCCCCTCCCCCAAGTCCGTCCTCCCTACCTTTTACCTTAACCTGCTGAACACACTTTCCCCATTCCTGAAGCAGGGCTCATGCCCAAAATGTCGATTCTCCTACTCTTTGGATGCTGCCTGACCTGCTGCGCTTTTCCAGCAACACATTTTCAGCTAAAGATCACAGATACTCAGATGTAGACACAATCAGAAATGCCACCCTTGAATAAATTGTCATGAGAAACAGTTTTGCCTTGGCATCAGAATATGGCTGGCCCCCAGGGAACCCAAGGTGTAGTCAGCAGCTGTAACACAGGGAGGGCTGTGCAGACACTGTCAGGAATCACAGTGACAGATCATTCCAGGCAGCTCTGAGTCAGATTGGAACAACTAGTCACAGGGCAGGGAGGGAGGGTGTTGTAGATGAGGGGAAAGTTCCTGAAGGGGCTTCTCATCTGACATTACACTCTGGGAAAGCTTGGAAAATGGAGCATTCAACACTCACTGGAGGTGTTTACATTTTGATCTTCCACTCCATTAAGCATTCATTGCAACTCAAAGAGTCCACAGGAATAAAAATAAGCAACAACTTCTGCCTTGCCCGAGAGCAAATTATAGATTGATTTGGAAAGGGAGATCTCAAATGAACCTGAAGCACAAAACTTACAAGCAGATGGCATTAGACAAATGATTATCGAAACAGAAAAACTAGGAGCAGGAGTAGGCCATTCGGCCCTTTGAGCCTGTCATATTATCCAATATGATCTCGGCTGATCCTCTATCTCAATGCCAAATGCCCTCTTTTTTCCTCATATCCCTAGATGCCTTTAAAATCTAAAAATGCATTTTTAAAAATATATTCAGTAACTTGGTCTCCATAGCCTTCTCCAGTACAAAATTCCACAGATTCATTATCCGTTCAAGAATGAAAACTTTCCTTCATCTCAGTCCGAAATGGTCTACCTCAAATTCTGAAACTCTGTCCCCAGTCTAGATTCCCAGCCAGGGGAAACATCACCCCTGCATCTAGTCTGTGCAGCCCTGTTAGAATTTTATATGTTTCAATCAGATCCCCCCTCATCCTTCTAAACCTTAGAGAATATAGGCCTAGTTGACCCAATCTCTCCACAATAGACAGACCTGCCATCCCCTGTGTCAGCTCAGAACTCTACATTCCCTCTATGACAATCATATCCTTCTTAACCAAGAGAGGACAAAACTGCACATAGAGCCATAGAGCCGTACAGCCCGGAAACAGACCCTTCATTCCAACCAATCCATGCTGAACATAATCCCAAAATAGTCTAGTCCCACCTGCCTGTTTCTGGCTCATATCCCCCCAAAATCTTTCCTATTCATGTATCTATCCAAATGTCTTCTAAATGTTGTAAATGTACCTATACCCAATACTTCCTCAGGAATTTTATTCCACATGCAACCCATCCTCTGTGGAAACAATTTGCTTTTTATGTCATTTTTAAATCTCTTTCCTCTCACCCTAAAAAATGTGTCCCTTTGTCTTGAAATCCCTCCTTCTAGGGTAAAGACAACTACCACATAATATGTCAGGTGCAGTCTCTCCAAAGCCCTGTACAACCGCAGTAAGCCATCCCTGCTTCTGAACTCAAATCATCTTGCAATGAAGATCATATATCAATTGCTACATTGTCTGTCTACTTTTGGGCTCATGCCCGAAACGTCGATTCTCCTGCTCCTTGGATGCTGCCTGATCTGCTGCACTTTTCCAGCAACACATCTTTCAGCTCTGTCTACTTTCAGTGACTGGTGTACAAGGACTCCCTTCGTACATCAATGTTTCCAATATATTACCACTTGAATTATACTCTACATTTCTGTTTTCACAAAGTGTGTAACTTCACATGTAGCCATGTTGTACTGGAACATCAACCTGTCATTTACCTCTTAGCTTGTTCAGATCCCTTTCCCACTCTGAGTGTTTGTTCAGATCCCTTTCCCACTCTTTTTCGTTTAAGCAGCTTCTTAAAAGGACAAACCACATTAATCAATTCATCACCATGGGGCTTCAGTCTGTCTGTGAACAAGAGGTGTTCAATTCAACTCTGAACCACAGCATTTCTACCACCATGTTTATATCAATTGCCGATTACCCCTACCTTTTCAACGATGTGGTGTGCTCTATTTTCTGTGTGTACCCTAAGGAGATTAAAAATAATTAATAAATATTTAGTTCAACCATGAACAAATAAGCTGCACAGTGGAAAGGTATTTTCAACAATATATAATCATTGCACACTTAATGTGTCTAGAATTTTATGACAGCTAGATTCTCTTAATCAAGAGTGACCTATGTATGTCAATCTGATATTAGACACACCAGATTCTCAATAGCAGGAAATTGACCCTAAACACCTAACGCCAGACCAGTTGGTCTAATGTCAGTTCACTCTATATTTATTGTTTTCTATTTTCTGCACACACTCCTTGAACTCTGATTTAAAAAGGCTTGTTCATTTCAAAAGAATCCTGTCACTCAGAAAGGGCTCATTCAGCATATTGTGTCAGTGTCAGCTCTTTGAAAGATCGAACCAATTAATTCTATCCCCTCAGCCATTCTCCATGATCCTCTAAAAATGTATGCTTTCATAGCTACTATTGAGTCAACATCTCTTTCAGGCAGTGCATTCTAGATCACAGTTTATAGAACCCTTTCTTTCATTCGTGGATGTGGACTAGGTCAGCATTTATTGCACTTTAACTGAGTGGTTTTCCAAGGCATTTCAGAGGCCAATCAAACATTGCATCTGAATTCACATGTAGGCCAGATTGGGTAAGCACAGCAAGTTTCCTTTCCTAAAGGACATTAGTGAGCCATTTTGGTATTAATGACAATTCTCATATACTCAGCATTAGACCTATTTTCAATTCAAATTCAAATGTGACCACCAGCCATAGTGAGACTCTCTAGATTACTAATTCTGTGCCAATACCAGTCTACCACTGTGTCCACAAGAGGCAGTAAAGAATAGATGGAAAGGGTACATCAAATACATCTATATAATAGAGATAGCAAATCAACAAACTAGAATCAAACAAAACACAGATATTTTCCTGATGATTTCAGACCTGATTTCTGCAGTGGGAGAAAGTGAGGACTGCAGATGCTAGAGATCAGAGTCGAAGAGTGTGGTGCTGGAAAAGCACAGCTGGCCAGGCAGCATCTGAGGAGCAGGAGAATCAACGTTTCAGGCATAAGCCCTTCATCAGGAATGAGCCTCATTCCTGATGAAGGGCTTATGCCTGAAACATCGATTCTCCTGCTCCTCGGATGCTGCCTGGCCGACTGTGCTTTTCCAGCACCACACTCTTCAACTCTAATTTCTGCAGTGTAAAATTTTAAGAACTGTAAAAGAACAGAAATCAAGAAGTGCAGAAAGGTGCAAAGGAATCCCTGCAGAAATGATTAATAGTGGTACAGTGAAAATGTCCCTGCACTCGTACAGTAATTCAGAAGCTTCAAGTAATTCAGCAGACAAGGTTTTGTATCGTACCATGGCAGATGGTGAAAATTTAATTCAATGAAATCTGAAATTAAAAGCTAGTCTAATAGTGACCATATAAGGACCGTTGGGTCTTGTAAAAAACCATTTAGTTCACTGATGTCCTTTATGGAAGGAAAACTGCTGATTTTACTTGGTAAGGCCTACATGTGATATTCTCCAGACTCAGGGCAATGTGATTAACTCTGAGCTGCAATCCGAAATGACTCAGCAAACCACTGGAAGCAAAACATTAACTCTGCTTTCTGCCCACAGATGCAGGCAGACCAGCTGGGTTTCTCCAAAACCTGCTTTTTTTTTAACAAGCCACTCAGATTAAGGGTAATTAGGGATTGGAAAAAAATGCTAGCCCAACCAGTGACATCCACATGCCATGAATGTACAAAGTAAAAGTGACTAACTCAAGTGGGTGGAAAGGAAAACAGCTGGAAGTGTTTTTGAGCACAGAGTATTACCAGTTGAGAAACAGGGACGGCTGCAACTTTGATTACTCAAACAACTAAGTGAATGAAAAAGACCTTGGCAGGGTGCTTTAGATTAGATTAGATTACTTACAGTGTGGAAACAAGCCCTTCGGCCCAACAATTCCACACCAACCCGCCGAAGCAGCGCCCACCCTTACCCCTAACCTAACATTACACGCAATTCACCTGACCCGCACATCTTTGGACTGTGGGAGGAAACTGGAGCACCTGGAGGAAGCCCACGCAGACACGGGGAGAACGTGCAAACTCCACACAGTCAGTCCCCTGAGTCGGGAATTGAACCCGGGTCTCAGGCACTGTGAGGCAGCTGTGCTGACCACTGTGCCACCGTGCCGCCCACAATTGGAAGCTAAAGAAAGTAATTACATCAGCTGTGATCAATTCAGTTTTAGGAATGATTGTGGAACTAGAGAGGTTATGATGGTGATGAGACTGTTCAGCAGATATGGACAGCTGCTTTGTGGACTGAAAAGGTTTTCTCCTGGTGAACTGACAGAAGTTAAAAATCACACAACACCAGGTTATAGTCCAACAGGTTTAATTAGAAGCACTAGCTTTCGGTGCGCTGCTCCTTCATCAGGTGATTGTCGAGTAAACAGTTGTAAGACACAATTTATAGTAAAAGTTTACAGTGTGATGTAGCTGAAATTATACATTGAAAAATACCTTGATTGTTTGTTAAGTCTCTTATCTGTTAGAATGACCATGTTAGTTTCATTTCTTGTATACATAAGTCGCAAAACCTTTTTTGGAGTTACGTTCTCAGGTGAACTTTAACAATTGGTGTCAGCCCAGATAACGTGTTGAAGGTGTTAGCCCCCTGCATGCTGTTGTCTGTGCCGTAATGTTTAGATCGATTCTAATCTAAAAAAATGAACTAACAGAACTTTCCATGGATTCGTGCAGTTTTTGAGCAGAGTACAATGTGACTCTGCAAGTACAAATTCACCTCACAAATTAATATGTGTGAGTGTGCAAAGTATGGCAGGGATGACAGAAATGATTCATAACGATGTTTCCAGAGATGAGGAATTTTGGTTATGAAGGTAGATTGGAGAATTTGCAACTGTTTTCCTTATAGAAAAGGAGAAGAACTTCGAAGTATTCAAAATCGCATCTAACAAGAAACTTTCCTCACATGAAAGGATGGTGAACAAAAGGGCACAGATTTAAACCAGATAATCAAAGATGCACAAGTGACGTGGAAAAATAACACACCGGAATGCAAAGCCTGAGATGTGGTGGAGGCAAGTTCAACTGAAACATTTAAAACAGTAGCAACTATCACCCAAATAGAAAGAATATGGAGTGTGACAGGGAGCAGGCAGGAGTGTGACACTAAGTGAGTTGCACATTTAGAGAACGAGTGTGGACACAATGGGCTGAATGACCACCCTCTGCCCTGTAAGGGTTCTGTGATTCTTCAAATTTTCAGAATTTAGGGTCTAGACAGCAGGAAGCACAGCCACCAATGATTGGGCAAAGAAAATGGATGTATAATTGAGTTGAATAAAGACAGCTTTGGAGGGTTGAAGGGCACAAAAGTGTTACAGATATAGGGATGGAGGAGCCATGAAGATAAGATAAGGCTCATCAGCACTGACATAATTGAACTCATGGGTCCGAGGCCTCTAATATGTCAGTGTGGACTTGTTGGGCCGAAGGGCCTGTTTCCACACTGTAGGGATTCTAAAAATTCAATTCATGTTCCTGCAGTCCTCACCTACTCCCATCCTGCATGATCAGTTTGATCAGGGCAAAGGAAGGTCATGAGGACAGCCCCAAAAATAAATCAGTGCCTGAGCATTGCACCCACTGCATCGACCTGAAGAGGAGTCTATGTTACATTGTAGGAGCAAATTACTACAGATGCTGGAATCTGTACTGCAAACAAAAAATGCTGGAAATCACAATGGGTCTGACAACATCCATGAGAGACAGCAAGCTACTGTTTCAAGTCTACATGACTCTTCATCAGAGCTGAAGTGAAGTGTGGAGGGGGCAGCACTTATGCTATAGTTGGGGGTGGGGGGTTGGTGGTGTGGGGTTTGTAATTCTGGAGGAGAAAGGATGTTGATAGTTCAGATTAAGTGATCAGAATGCGAATCAGAAGTATCAATATCCTTTATCTCCCAGCATTCCACTCTAATCCACCCCCACCACATATTGCATAAATGCAGCTCCCTCCTCAGTTCACTTGAGTTCTAATGAATAATCATCTAGACTTGAAATGTGAGCTTACTTTCTGTCCATGGATGTCACCTCAGCCGCTGTGATCTCCAGTATTTTCTGTTTTCAGTCCATGTTACCGTCCTACCCCTAGATACAGCTCTGTTACTCAGACTATCTGAGCTACAATGTCCATGCCTTTATCCAGCAAACCCTCTAACTCAATCTTAACAATAAAAACTCACAAGAGCATCATGCTGAATTACAGATTCCTTTCTGTGATACTGAGATTCTGTACCGGGTCTGTTGGGATTCTGTCAAATGGCAGTGAATGAAATTACGTTTTTGAAGAATTGAGATTTGACAATGATGGAAGTAGAATGGGGTTTGATCCATCATAGTTCAATAGAATGGGTTTGAATGGACCTACTTTGAAACAGCCTCAATATTCAATCACTCGAGAGAAAACTCAAACAGGAGTCGGACATCAGAGAATGGCTGATGCTATTGAACAGGCCACCTTCACCCACCCTCCACCACCCACCAAAGACAAAGTCAATATTTTCAGAGAATGAGTGGAAGAGGAGAGAGTCAGTGAGGGAAAATTAATTAAGGGTCATCGTTTGCTGGTTTCAACCAATAGAACCATATTGTATCATTAACCCTCATTCCCTAAAAGAACCCACCTCCTTTCTTCCTGTAGATGATGAACATGATGATAAGGATGAAGAAGATGAACAGGAGGCTGAGGAGTGAGATGATCAGTTGACATATCACAATGGTGGGCTCAGGCTCCTTCACTATAAAATGGAAGGAACAATGTTGGTCAGCCATATCTCAAACCTGGGACATGCTTCTCATTCAGGCATCCTCCAGATTGAACCACTTGGTGGTGCTCCTGTGTATTGGAATAAACAGGCCCCTGAAACAAAGACAATTCAAAGGAATCTTGGTCCCGAGCAGCTTTCATCCCTCATCTGCTGAAATAACACTCCACATTGGAGACCGGTTAGGGTAATTGTTTCTCAGAGTACAGGTTCCTTTGAGTACCTTAGGTACCAAGGTCACACTGTATATGTACATGGACTTGATGACACCACACCTGGAATATTGTATGCAGTTTTGGTCTCCTTATCTAAGGAAGGATGTTCTGCTCATGGAGGGAGTGCAATGAAGGTTGACCAGACTGATTCCTGGGATTGCAGAACTGACATATCAGGAGAGACTGGATCAATTAAGGCTATATTCATTGAGGTTTTGAAGAATAAAGGATACTTCACTGAAATGTCTAAAATTCTGACAGGAGTAAACAAGATAAATGTGGAACAGATGATCCTGATGACCAGGGAATCCAGAACCAGGAGTCACACTCTAATGATATGGGGTAGCCATTTAGGACTGAGATGAGGAGAAATTTCTTCATCCAGAGAGTGGGAAGCCTGTGGAATTCTCTGCCATAGAAAATGGCTGAAGCCAAAACATTGAGTGTTTTCATGAAGGAGTTAGATACAGTTTTTAGGGTTAAAAGTCCTCAAAAGAAATTGGGAAAAAAGTACAAGGTTGCATGATTGGCCATGATCATATTGAAGAAAGGAGCATTCTCGAAGGGCCAAATGGCTCACTCCTGTTTCAAATTTTCTATGTTCCTCAGGAGAGTGCAGCCAGACACAGTTTGGTGGCTCATCAGATGGCGAAGCTGTACAGGAGTGTGAGTGGTAGGAAAAAGAATGGAAGAGCAAAAGTGATAATGAATTTCATAGTCAGGGATCAGACAGGAGCTTCTGTGGCCCTCAGTAAGCCTTCAGGATGACATGCTGTCTCAATGGTGCCAGGGGAATGAATTTCATGAAACAGCTATTGGATATTTTGATTCTTCATTGTTGTTCTTTACATTCTGCCCAATTTTCAGACCTGCCACCTACCTTTGTGGAATTAGATGCTTTTTCTTTCATGTTGATGTTGCCTTTAATCTTTCTGGTTAAACATGCTTGAACAGCACAGAGGAGATTTACAAGAATCTTGTAAGGACTTGAAAAATGCAGGTATCGGGAAAAACGAGTTAGGCTCGTGTTTATTTTCCTTAGAACAGAGGAGGCTGAGGAGTGGCTTAATTGAGATGTAGAAAATAATGAGGGGCTTGTGTAGAGTGAACAGAGACCTGTTTCTTCTAGCAGAGAGATCAGAAGGCCACTGATTTAAACTGACTGACAGAAGTGTTAGCAGGGACGTGAGGGAGACTTCTTTCCCCCAGAGAGTGATAGGTCATCGAGCCATAGGGATGTACAGCATGGAAACAGACCCTTCGGTCCAACCCGTCCATGCTGACCAGATATCCCAACCCAATCTAGTCCCCCCCCCCCCCCGCCAGCACCCAGCCCATACCCCTACAAACACTTCCTATTCATATACCCATCTAAATGCCTTTTAAATATTGCAACTGTACCAGCCTCCATCACTTCCTCTGGCAGCTCATTCCATACACGTACCACCCTCTGCGTGAAAACGTTGCCCCTTAGGTCCCTTTCATATCTTTATCCTCTCAACCTAAACCAATGCCTCTAGTTCTGAGCTCCCTCCCCCCCACCCGAAAAGACTGTGCCTATTTATCCTATCCATGCTACTCATAATTTTGTAAATCTCTATAATGTCACCCCTCAACCTCCGATGCTGCAGGGAAAACAGCCCCAGTCTACTCAGCCTCTCCCTATAGCTCAAACCCTCCAACCCTGGCCACATCCTTGTAAATCTTTTCTGAACCCTTTCAAGTTCCACAACATCTTTCCCATAGGAAGGAGAACAGAATTGCAAACAATATTCCAACAGTCGCCTAATCAATGTCCTGTACACCCGTAACATGACCTCCCAACTCCTGTACTCAATACTCTGACCAATAAAGGACTGCATACCAAACACCTTCTTCACTATCCTACTTACCTGTAACTCCACTTTCAAGGAGCTATGAACCTGTGCTCCAAGGTCTCTTTGTTCAGCAACATTCCCTAGGACCTTACCATTAAGTGTATACGTCCTGCTAAGATTTGCATTCCCAAAATGCAGCACCTCACATTGATCAGAATTAAACTCCATCTGCCACTTCTCAGTACATTGGCCCATCTAATCAAGGTCTTTGAAACTCGGTACCCAGTTTGGTGATGGAGGCAGAAACCCTCATTTAAAAGGAACCTGGATCTGCTTCTGAATCACTGGAATGTGCCAGGATACACACCAGCAGCTGGACAGTGGGAATAGAATGGATGGCTAGTTTATTCAGCTGGCACAGACACAATGGGCTGAATAGCCTCTTAATGTTTCTATCATTACATTTGCCTCCAGCACTCCAAAACGCAGTACAATCCACATTCAAACCAGCATCTGGATAAAATAATTTTCCATTGGATTTATTAATGTCTCCTAAATTTACAGTCCCTAGTTATGGGCACTCTTTGTCTACTCTATTAAACCTTAAAACTCTATATTAGGGCAACTTTCAGTCTTCTCTCTTCTCAAAGTGACAGCATGTGCATCTTTAATATTTATTGTTAGGTAGAGCTTCTAGTTCTAAACAATTTTTGGGTGTGTTGTATCATATCTACATCTGATTTATATCAGGAGATAGCACTCACAGAGTAGGCAAATACCAGAATTACAATTTTAAACAAATTCTCTCCACTCCCTTTGCTGCTGCTTTTCCTCAGCTCTTTGCATTGTTCCCCTCTCCTCTCCACACCTCTCTCCTCTTCCCTCACCTCTCCACATAGTTCACACACCTCCAATCTCTCCTCACATCTCTGCTCAGCTCTCTGAGCTACATCCTACTGCTGTTCTCATTTCTCCCCTCACTGGTGTCCATTACTCCCCTCACCTTTCCACTCTAGTCGCCTAAATCCTCACCTCCCTGCGTTGCTCCCCATGCCTCAAATTTCTCCTCACACTTCCCTTCAGTTCTCCGCT
Source organism: Hemiscyllium ocellatum (assembly GCF_020745735.1). Taxonomy (NCBI): domain Eukaryota; kingdom Metazoa; phylum Chordata; class Chondrichthyes; order Orectolobiformes; family Hemiscylliidae; genus Hemiscyllium; species Hemiscyllium ocellatum. The sequence continues at coordinate 8,522,753 of NC_083402.1, forward strand.
CTCCTCATTGCTCCCCTTGCCTCTCCTCACTCTCCCCTTGCCTGTCCACGCTCCTCCCTCACCTCTCCATTTCCTCATTGTTCTTCTCACCTTAGATCTCTGCACATTCATTCTACCCCTCAACTCTTCACTTTCCATGATCACCTCATCTCACTGTTCCCCTCAGCTCTCTACTGTCCTCACCTTTTCGCTTGCCAACCTGCTCACCCCTTGTTGGGAAAGTCAATGCACTTTGGTTAATCTTTCAGTGATTTCAATCATTTTATGTCCTGTTGCTATGATCCAATCAAATTTGAATTGTAAAGTATAATCTTTGATTCAGGGATACCACTATTTAATGACTGGTGTTGTGTGTGCACCCTCTGCAGTTACACAGTGGCAAATACAGTTACAGATTTCCCAGAATTGTCAAGTAACTGAAGAGGGACATTTCTACCCTGAGAAAAATGTCCACAAAGCCAGCCTGGAGATATTACCCCTTTGGCTTTACCCCTGTCTTTCCTCAGCTCTCCTTCCCTTCTTGCTTTGCAGAAGATGGATGTTCTCAGAGGTATGGGATCCTCGGAAATGCCAAGTGGAATTTTGCAATTTTGCAACAGTAAAGATGACCATTCTTAACTGGAGCAATCTAATTAGTCCCTCTCCCCTACCCTTCTCCACAGATCTGTAATTTCCTCTGTAATTATTGCAACAAGGTGGACCTCATAGAATCTAAGTTCCCTGATTCGGGCTGTTAATCTGGACCAATCAGGGAGACCAGGCTGACAGATATAAGCTGGAGTGATCTGGGGTGGAGGGTGTTGCACGCAGCGGTCCCCTGTAACTGCAGATTGTGTTGGCTCACAGACTCCTAGCCCAACTGCTTGTTCTGTGGTGCTGTGAAGTCCGTGAACCACGTATATATTGGGTGTGGGCATTTACACTCCCTTTTTGTTTTTCTTAAAAACCTCCTCCTCTGCTTTTGGTTGCATTCAGTCCCACACTTCTGATCTTCGGGCACCCGGTATGGAGGAGGGAGGGCAGGTCTGAAGACCTCCTCGTGGGTCTGCTCCTGGGCCTGGCCGAACTGGCCATAAACAGGTCCAGGCAGCGGGCCGTGGAGGGGGTCGTTAGGGCCGACTGCCTGCCCCTCTTCCGCGGTTACGTTAGGGCCCGGGTGTCCTTGGAGAAGGAGCACGCGGTGTCCACCAACACCCTGGAGTTGTTCAGGGAGACGTGGGCGCCGCAGGGAGTGGAGTGCATCATTTCCCCCTCCAACTCTATTTTGATTTAGTCCCTGCCCTCCCCTTCACTGTTTTGATCACACAGCATTGCCCTTTCATGTGAAGGGCACTGCTCGTCACAGGCCACTCGGGTGTTTTCCTACTTTTCCTGGTGGTGGAAATTAAATAAAGATTTGTGCACTTTATGTCTCTCACTGTGTCTCACAGCTGCACATACACGCCATGGGTGCTGGGGTTAAAAATAATAAGCACTACCGCAGTTAGGTGGTAGTGTGGGGGTTAAAAGAAAAGAAAAAAAGAAAAAGAAAAAAAAAAAATCAGGAGTGCCCGATCAGGCAGCATTGCCCTCTGAGAAGGGCACTGCTTGTCACTGGCCACTCGAAAAAAAAAATAAGCTGGAGTGATCTGGGGTGGAGGGTGTTGCACGCAGCGGTCCCCTGTAACTGCAGATTGTGTTGGTTCACAGACTCCTAGCCCAACTGCTTGTTCTGTGGTGCTGTGAAGTCCGTGAACCACGTATATATTGGGTGTGGGCATTTACACTCCCTTTTTGTTTTTCTTAAAAACCTCCTCCTCTGCTTTTGGTTGCATTCAGTCCCACGCTTCTGATCTTCGGGCACCCGGTATGGAGGAGGGAGGGCAGGTCTGAAGACCTCCTCGTGGGTCTGCTCCTGGGCCTGGCCAAACTGGCCATAAACAGGTCAGCGGGCCGTGGAGGGGGTCGTTAGGGCCAACTGCCTGCCCCTCTTCCACGGTTATGTTAGAGCCCGGGTGTCCTTGGAGAAGGAGCACGCAATGTCCACCAACAACTCCCTGAGTTGTTCAGGGAGAGGTGGGCACCGCAGGGAGTGGAATGAATTATTTCCCCCTCCAACCCTATTTTGATTTAATCCTGCCCTCCCCTTCACTGTTTGATCACGCAGCATTGCCCTTTAATGTGAAGGGCACTGCTTGTCACTGGCACTCGGGTGTTTCCTTTCTTCCTGGTGGCAGAAATTTGAATAAGGATTCATGCACCTTGTGTCATTCACTGTGTCTCACACCTGCACACATACAACATGGGTGCTGGGGAAAATATAAGCACTACTGCAGTTAGGCGGGTGTGGGGGGGTAATGGAAAAAGAAAAAGAAAAAGAAAAACTAGGAGTGTCGGGGAAAAAAGAAAAACAAAAAAAAAGCTGGAGTGTTGCAGGTTCTGTCACACTGGGAGCTGATTCTGAATGAGGCAGTACTAGAGACATGGACTCTTCATGTGTAAATAAAGGGTGACTAGGTAATGAATACCAGCCTCTGTGGAGTTATTTTAATAGTGTGATGATACTCTAGCTTTAAGAGGTGTATTTTGTCCTATTTATTTTTATGAAGTGGGGATGAGACAGAGGTTTGAGTAGAGTCCTTCAAGCCAATAAAGTAAACTGCTTGTGAGGCCTTGGTTTCTTTTTTCTGAAGTTGAAACAATAAAAGCAGCCTGAATGGGTGTAGTCAAGTTTCCACAGAACCAGGACTTTTACTTTGCTTTTAGTAGCTGCTGGGGTTGTGAAACATCTCTCTCTCTTTTGGCTAAACCTAATAATTTGGGTTCTCTTCCTACTACTAGTATTGCATGTGACACAATCTATTTTAAAGACGTTGCCTTTGTGCTAATGGGATGTTACTATATTTAAACATTTAATGAGTAGTTTATTATTTGTAAAGTATTTCAATCGAGCTACAGTAAAGCCAATACTTGTCTTTTATTTTTATTTTGTCTTTTTTTTAGCTGTAGTGAGTGAATAAAGTTTGTTTTGCTTCAAACCTGACTAATCGAATTGCAGCTGGAATGCAATGCCTGGCATTAACTGATAAAATAAGAGAAAATTACTATTCAGGCTACCTCCTTGACATATTTTCAGGGAGTTGGTCTGGTCCATAACAAATTGGGGGCTCTTAATTAGGATCAAAATCTTTAATTCTAGGATGGGATTTGGATTATAGGACTTAATGACAGCGACTGGTAAGCATCAGTGTTTTTTATTTCAAGTATTGAGTTTGGTTGGGTTAAGCAGGACTTGCCTTTAGATTAGATTAGACTTACAGTGTGGAAACAGGCCCTTCGGCCCAACAAGTCCACACCGACCCGCCGAAGCGCAACCCACCCATACATTTATCCCTTACCTAACACTACGGGCAATTTAGCTTGGCCAATTCACCTGACCCGCACATCTTTGGACTGTGGGAGGAAACCGGAGCACCCGGAGGAAACCCACGCAGACACGGGGAGAACGTGCAAACTCCACACAGTCAGTCGCCTGAGTCGGGAATTGAACCCGGGTCTACAGGCGCTGTGAGGCAGCAGTGCTAACCACTGTGCCACCGTGCCGCCCACTGTGCCACCGTGCCGCCCACTGTGCCACCGTGCCGCCTTGTGTCGTAATGGCTCTTTCAGTAGCCAAGCACTTCCTGGAGATGGAAGAAGTCACTTCAGGTGTTTACAGAAAATACGTAAGGCAAAACTTTCAGATTTGGAGTTGCCAATGTCTGTGAGGAAAAGAGAAATAATTGTGGCAATAGTGCAGCATTTACAATTGCCAGTAGTGCAATCAGAATAATTGGAAATGGCTAAAATAATTGAAAAGAAAAGGAAAGGATGTCCCTTGCAGCAGGAAGGGAGGAAAAGAGAGAATAAAGGGGAAAGAGAGAGATTTTGAACTTCGGAGGTAGGAACTGAAAATTCAAAGTCAACTTAAAATGGCAGAGGTAGAATGAAAGATAGAAGTAATGAAAAGGACAGTGATGGAAAGCAATCCCATTGTAGCCAAAGGCTTGGTAGGGATCTGTTTAAGTAAATGCAACCATTCCTTAATTTTGACGGGAAGGATGTTGAAGACTTGTTCATTTCATTTGAGAAAGTGGCTAAACAAATGAAATGACTGGTGACAATGTGGTTATTGTTGATCCAAACAAAGTTGGTAGGTAAAGCTAGTGAAGTATGTGCATCACTATTAAGGTGGGTATCTGATTAGGTAAAATATGCCAGATTGAGTGCATATGAGCCAGTACCAGAAGCCTACAGATAATGTTTTAGGAATCTAAGGAGGGAACCTGGTCAGATGTACATTGAGTTGAAAGGATCAAACAAATTAATTTTGATAGGTGAAGAAGCACACTGAAAATAGATCAAACACATGAGCACCAATAAGCCACCAAATGACATGACCAACTATCATTGGTATCCATACACACAGACGAAGAGAGACACCAGTTCGACTGCAACAATGCATCCATCCTGGGACAGTCTAAACAAAGATACGCTCAGGAATTCCTAAGGGCCTGGTATTCAAACCAGAACTCCATTAACAAACATATCGATTTGGACACCATTTACCAACCTTTCAGATAAAGAACTGGAAGTGATATCACCCACTACAACAGACCAAGACAGATAAATAGAAAGCGGGACATAACACCAACATTTCATCGGAGGCTCACTGATGATACCCAGCACAGTGACAAAATGTCTGAGAACAAACCCACCAGCGCAGAGAGCAAATTTACAACCTGATTCACAACCTGAGCTACAAATCTCAGATAAGCTTGTGAGGTATTTGCACCACAATCAAAGCAGGTTTCTGGGGACTATGATGAAGTGAAAAAGCCAAACAAAGTGCATATCAGCTTTTACCAGAATCTGACTAATAACATTTCAGGAATCTCAGGAGGGAATCTGGTCACATTGGGGTAAGCATTCCTTATACCAAGCCTTTGTTTGGGAATCTTGCCTTGTATGATCCTACCATCCAGGACTGGGCCCAGTATGTAGGAAGAATGTGTTTGTTTTTTCTGGACAGATGACATTGTGACAGATGAAAAGCAATGAGTAATTCTCCTGACAGCATGTGGAGCTGCAGCTTTTTCTGTTATTAGGAACCTAACTTTCCCTGAGGCGCCAGAGACCAAAACCTTTCAAGAATTGACAGACATAGTTAAGGAATATTACAATCCCAAGTCTCCTCTAATTTTATCGTTTTCACTCAGTAATTCAACAAACAGGGGAATCAGTGTCGGGTTGATTAGGTTGAGATGACTGGCAGAAGCATATGACTGGTTTTACTATTAATGAGGTGCTCAGAGATTGGTTGGTATGTGGGATTAATGTTCCCACTGTATAAAAATGCTGACTAGTTAAAGCTCAACTGGACTTCACACAGACACTACAACTGGCTTTATTATTGGGAAATGTGGCAAGTGGAGCATATGAGTTGCTCATGGAACACAAACCCCTGTTTGGTCTGCTCAAGGAGGACGAGGCAGTGGTGCTTTTCACTTTGGGTCGCATTCAGTAATGGGCTCTAATACCAAATGGTGATAATCACAAGTTAGAATACTGTCTGGGGTACATTGGGCAGCCTCCCATTAGCAGATACAACGCTGATAGTATCCCCATTGGAAGAATTTGGAAGAGTCTTAAATTATCTGGACACGTTCCCAGTCACAGCTAACAATATCAGACTCTGGACACAGAATGATTCAATCCTTTCAAAATGAACCAACTGGTGGTGATTGGGGAAATCAGAGGGCTGTCACTAATAGAAATGAAACATGTTTGGACCCAGACAGTAGAGAATGGTTATTGTTATAGAGTAGACAAGTGGGGGGGGGGGGGGGGCTGGAAGAACACAGCAAGCCAGGCAGCATCAGGAAGCAGCGAAGTCAATGTTTCGGGTGATTTCTCCACCTCCTGATGTTTCCTGGTTTGCTGCATCCTTCCAGGTTCCTGCTTGTCAATCTTGGATTCCAGCATTAGTAGCTTTTTTTTTATCTCTACCCAATATTGTTATGGGGAGCAGGGGGTGATTGTCCCAAGAAAAGGTTATGGCTCAATGCTGACTAAACACTACTAGGGTCATCGAGGAGTATCCAAAATGATAATGTCAGTGAAAGCTATGCCTGGTGGCCAGGTGTGGATGCATTAATGGGGCATTGCTCTGTGTGCCAACAAGGACAACAATTACTCCAGCAGCGCCCCCATACCCTTGGGAATGGGCTGGATAAGCCTTAGACTCAGTTGTACACCAATTCTGCAGGTCCTGTGGAGAGAAACAGGATGAATGTTTTTGTCCAATGACTTTCACTAGAAAACTAAATCATTAAAAGTTCAGAGAATTAGTTGCACCCTCACTGTCCACCATCTACAGAGTGAAGAATATGTGAATAGTTTCTTACCAGGTATGATCTGTAGCTGAGTCTCTTTCTGGATCAGATACTGAGAATCAGGTTTTGACCTGTATTCCACCAGACACAGGTAAGTGTGATTGTCCCTCACACTCAGCTGGTTTATCCTGGTCGAGGCGTTTCCCTCGTCTGGGTTCCCAATGAGCTCGTACCGATTTCCACCGTGTCCAGTTGTCCAAGTTCCCTGTGATTGGGCTGTAAATGTAACGATGTGTTGGTAGGGCTCCTTCCTCATCCAAGTAACAGTGGTCAGGGTGTGGGAGTCCCAGCTCCTGAAGATACAGGGTAAAGTAACTGAATCTCCCTCTGTCCCAGTCACCACTGAGACATTTCCCTGAGTAGCTGAGGAAGGACAAACATCAGAATGGGTGAGGTCAATATGCAGACATTCTGGATTGGATTTGTTTCATTTATTTCACCTTCACAATAAAATGAGTAGTTAAGAAAGTCTTATTGTGGTGCAGTGATAGTATCCCTAACACTAGATAGGGAAGTCTGGATTCAAGTCCCACCTGCTCCAGGTATTATAGAAGATTATAAAATCACTGCAGTGCGAAAAGAGGCCATTCAGCCCATCGAGTCTGCACCAACTGTCTGAAGAGCAATCCATTCACGTGTAGAACTCCACCCAATTCCAATAACCTCACATGGTTAATAACCATGGTTAATTCGCCTGGTCTGCACATCCCTGGACACTACGAGGCAATTTCCCATGGTCAATCTACCTCACCTGCACATCTTTTGACTTGGGAAGCAACTGGAGCATCCAGCAGAAACCCATACAGACATGGGGAGAACGTGTTAACTCCATACAGTCCCCAAGGCTAGAATCGAACCCAGGCCCCTCGTGCTGTGAGGCAGCAATGCCACAGGTTGATCAGAAAACTGATTAATTTTTTTTTAAATGAGTAGTTGAGAACTCCATTATTATTTATCATATGTTATAGAAAATATCAGCAAAACTAACCCATTCAATCCACTGTCCCATTCAATGTGAACATGCCTGATCACTCAACTCAGAAACCTGTTCCCGCCTTCTCTTTATGCCCTTTGATTCCTTTAGCCCTAAGAACTATACCTAACTCCTTCTTAAAACATTCAATATTTTGACCTCCCCACTTTCTGTGTTTGAGAATTCCACAGCCTCAGCACACCCTGAGTGGAGATTTTTCTCCTCACTTCAGTCCGAATTGCCCTATGCCGTATCCTTAGACTGTGATCCCTGGTTCTAAACTTTTCAGTTATCGGGAACATCTTTCCGCATTTACTCTGCCTACTCCTGTAATCTATCTTTTCACCTCAGTCCTGCCATTCCAGAAGTCAGTCTATGTTGCACTCCCTCTGTGGTCAGAACTTCCTTCCTCAGATAAGGAAATCAAAACTGCACTCAATGCTCCAGGTGCAGTTTCACCAAAGCTCAATACACCTATAGCAAGACATCCCTGCTCCTGTATTCAAATCCTTTCATTATGCAGTACAGCCTGCTACACTGGCATGCTTACTTTCAGTGACTGGTGTACAAGGACACTCAACTCTCATTGCACTTCTTCCCAGTCTGTCACCACTCGTATAAACTGCCGTCCTGTTTTGCTACCACAGTGGATGACCTCACATTTATCCACATGGTACTTCATCTGCCATGCACCTGCCCACTCATTTAACTTGTCCAAATCACACTAAAACATTTCTGCCTTCTCTTCACAGTTCAGCCTCCCACCCATCGTTATGCTGTCGGAAAATGTGGAGGTATGGCATGTAGTTTCCTTATCTGAATGATTAATATATCTTGTGAAGAGCTAAGGTCCATACTGAAATAACTCCAGAGAGGCAGGTATCCCATCACCAAGTCACCCTGTACTCACACGTGGAGAGTCCTTGACACTGATCCAGGTCCCTCAGAGCCAGCTCTCAGAGTGAACCTCTGACACGCCTGTTTATGTCTGTCAGCCAGGACTCCCTGATTGCACCATATTAACTGCCTCAATCTGGGAACTCATATTCTATAAGGTCCGCCTGGCTGAACTCCTTATGATCACTGCATTGATCGCTGTGGTGCCCCACTAGTCAAAGGCTGCTACTCAAATAAAAGCCCAATCTAATCATAATTTGTTGTTTCCTGTCTGCCAAAAGAGGTGATGGCCTAATAGAATTATTGCTAGGCTATTAATCCTGAGACCTCAGGTAATGCTCAGGGGATCTGGTTTTTGATTCCTGCCATTGCAGATGGTGATATTTTAATCCAATAAAAAACTGGAATTAAGAGTTTAATGATGACCATGAAATCATTTCTTTGTACAAATTCACTGGCACGTTTACTGCAATACAAGTTCAGAACTATTTCACTGCTTGTGAAGTGCTGAGTCGTGCAAATTATATGTTAGAAACTTCATTTATCGTATGTGGCATCATTTGTTTAGAAAGGATTTCATGTTCATCCTAAACAACTACATAGCATTTCAGAGGACAGTTAGAATTAACTACATTGCTGTGGGTCTGGAGTCACAAGTAGGCCAGAACAGGTAAGGAAGGGAGATTTCCTTCCCTAAAAGACATCAGTGAACCTAATTGGTTTTTATGGGTGAAAGTGAGGACTGCAGATGTTGGAGATCAGAGTCTAAATTAGAGTGGTGCTAGAAAAGCACAGCAGATTAGGCAGCATCCGAGCAGCAGGGAAATCAACGTTTCGGACAAAAGCCCTTCATCAGGAAAGAGGCAGGGAGCTTCTGGGGTGGAGAGATAAAAGGGATGGTGGTGGGGCTGGAGAGAAGGTAGCTAAGAGTATAATAGGTAGGTGGAAGTGGGGTTGAAGGTGATAGGTCGGACAGGAGGGTGAAGCAGATTGGTGGGAAAGAACATTAGCATGTAGGACAGGTCATGAGGATGGTGCTGAACTGGCAGGTTGGAATTGGGGTAAAGTGGTGGGGTGGGGAGATGAGGAAACTGGTGAAGTCCACATTGATGCCCTGGGTTTGAAGTGTTCTGAGGCAGAAGATCAGGCGTTCTTCCTCCAGGCGTCGGGTGGTCAGGGATCGGCGGTGGAGAAGGCCTAGGACAGAGTGGGAGGGGGAGTTGAAATGTTTGGCCATGGGGCGGTGGGTCTGATTGGTGTGGGTGCCCCGGAGATGTTAGTTAAAGCGCTCTGCGAGAAGGCGTCCAGTCTCCCCAGTGTAAAGGAGACCGCATTGGGAGCAATGGATACAATAAATGACATTGGTGGATGTGCAGGTGAATCTTCGATGGATGTGGAAGGCTCCTTTGGGGCCTTGGATGGAGGTGAGGGAAGAGGTGTGGGTGCAAGTTTTGCAATTTTTACGGTGGCAGGGATTGGTTTTTACGATAATCGATGATAGTTTCATGATCACTATCGCTTGATTTATTGATTTGATTTGATTTATTGTTGTCACATGTTCCAATTTGTTTTGTGTGCTCTACAGGCAGATCGTGCCATGCAAGCTGCATCACGTAGTAGAACTTAGTGCAGAATACATTCCTCCAGCACAGTGAGGGAGCAAGGAAAGAGACAGTGAGACCAACATTAACATTTGGACCTCCATTCAAATGTCTGATAACAGCAGGGAAGAAGCTGTTGTTGAATCTGTTCATACATGTATTGAAATGTTTACATCTTCTGCCCAATGTAACCAAAGTGGGAGGGGTCATTGATTATGTTGGTTGCTTCCTGTGGCACTGAGGAGTATAGATGGGGTCAGTGGATGGAAGGCCAGTTTGTGTGATGGGTTGGACTATGTTAACGACTCTCTGTAGTTTCTTGTGGTCTTGGGAAAGCAGTTACCATGTCATGCTTTCTGAGATGTTTCTTATGTTGCATTAATTAAAAATTAGTCTGAGTATTTGTGGAAATGCTGAATTTCCTTAGCCTTCTGAGGAAGTAAAGATATTGCTATGCTTTCTTGTCACTTGCATCAAAATTAGTAGACCAGGACAGATTGTTAGTAATTGTCACTCCCAGAAACTAGACATTCAGATCAGGTAGAGCATGGCCCCATTGAGCTGTCAGGGCAGCAACACCATCCAAACATTGTTCCTCACCTTCCACTTCCAGACCTGTTCCTCTCCGAGTTCCAAACTTGCCAATATTGAGCTCCACACGACACCGATAGGAACCAGCATCCTCCTGGCTCAGTCCCTCCATCATTATTGAGAGATCGTTGTTGCTGAAGTTCCCCACAAATCTGAATCGATTCCCACCGTCCCGCTGTCTCACATTCTCACACAGCTCACCCTGGGAATGGTCTGGACCGGGATATGGACACTTAAAGATTTCACCTTTTTTAAATTTTTTCCATATGACAGAGCCGGTGAGTGTGAGGTGAGTGTCAGGGTGGGTGAAGCTGCAGGGTAAGACAGTGAAGCTTCCTTCCTCAGCCCTCACATCATCTGCGATTGTCATTGACCAACCCTTATTAGAAACCACTGTGAAGTGGGGGGGGGGAGAGAGAGAGAGGATATGAACACAGCACAGGGACAGACAACAATGTTTTCAGAAAATAAATTGTAAAACTATGGCTGAAATCTTTTGAGGAATATCATTCACTTTGGCAGTGCTGTTCTCTGGCTCAGACTTCTAATCTCAGCCTCATCAAAAATACAGAGTATAACTTAAATCAAAGCTTTCCTTTAGAGCACTGGATCACACAAACCGCTCCACCTATTTACAGCTCTGGCCAGGGACTTAAGTTTCATTCACAAACACACTGAAAATCTTTGAGACATTTGAATGGCTTCTGAGGGTGTTTACAAATGAGTGCACAGATGAATATATAGCTATTGAAGTGGGTAGAGTAAATGTGTGAAGTGGGCAAGGAGGTAAGTTGGCTGGAGTTAATGGGTCGTGCGCCATTCAGTAGGGGGGCAGTTGGTAGCATTACCCAGCAGCAACAAGGGTGAGATTGCAATTTGGAAATGTGAGGCTATCAGCATGATGGGAGCAACAAGGGAGCTAACATAAGGAGGAAAAATATATTAAGGAGCGAAATTCATGAAGGGAAGGTTGGGAGGGTGTAGAGGGAATTGCATGATGGAGTCCAATCAGGTCAGGTGGAGTCAGATGTTGTCACACATAGTGAGGGAGGTTAAATAAATGATTAAAAAAAAAATCCCCAAGGGAAGAGTAACCAAAACATCATAGAATTTACCATTCAGTTTGAGAATGAGAAACTGTGCTAACGTTAAATAAGAGTACTTATATGGGAATAGGGCAGAGTTGGTGGGAGTGGATGCAGAAAGTAATTTAGCAGAAAAGATGATTGAGAAACAATAACAGGTGTTTAAAAACATTGCTCATGACCAACAATAAAGATATCCCCAGTGAAAAAGAAGGATTCTAGAAAGCTTACTGTTATTGTTGGCAGGTTGGATAAAGGAAAACCCAAAAGCTTTCTGTAGGCATATCAGGAATAAAAGAATGACTAGAGAAAGATAAGGGCCAATCAAGGAATGTTGTGTATGGAGTCCGAGGAGATGGAGAAGTGCTAAATGACTAGGTTTTGTCAGTTTCACACTGGAAAAAGAAAATGTTGTTGAGGAGAATACTGAGATACAGGCTACTAGACTAGATGGCATTGACATTCACAAAGAGGAGATGTTAGTAATTCTGGAAAGTGTGAAAATAGATAAGTCCCCTGGGACAGATGGAATTTATCCTAGGATTCTCTGGGAAGGAGATTGCAGAGCCTTTGATTTTGACCTTTATGTCGCCATTGTCTACAGGAATAGTGCCAGAAGACTGGAGGATAGCAAATGTTGTCCCCCTGTTCAAGAAGGGGAGTAGAGACAACCCTGGTAATTATAGGCCAGTGAGCCTTTCTTCAGTTGTTGGTAAAGTGTTGGAAAGGTTTATAAGAGATCAGATTTATAATCATCTAGAGAGGAATATGTTGATTATGGATAGTCAACACAGATTTGTGAAGGGTAAGTCATGCCTCACAAACCTTATTGAGTTCTTTGAGAAGGTGGATGAGGGTAAAGCAGTTGATGTGGTGTATATGGATTTCAGTAAGGTATTTAATAAGGTTCCCCACAGTAGACGATTGTACAAAATACAGATGCATGTGATTGAGGGTGATTTAGCGGCTTGGATCAGAACTTGGCTAGCTGAAAGAAGACAGAGGGTGATGGTTGATGGGAAATATTCATCCTGGAGTTCAGTTTCTAGTGGTGTACCACAAGTATCTGTTGTGGGGCTACTGCTGTTTGTCATTTTTATAAATTATCTGGATGAGGGTGTAGAAGGATGGGTTAGTAGATTTGTGGATGACACAAAGATTAGTGGAGTTGTGGACAGTACTGAAGGATTGGGATAAGCTGCAGACCTGTGCTGAGAGGTGGCAAATGGAATTTAATGCGGAAAAGTGCGAGGTGAATCAGTTTGGAAGGAGGAACAGGAATAAAGAATAAAGGTCTAATGGTAAGATTCTTGGTAGTGCAGATGAGCAAAGAGATCTCGATGTCCATGTACATAGATTCCTGAAAGTGGCCGCCCAGGTTGATTGGGTTTATGGAGGAAAGGTCTTATGAGGAAAGGCTGAGGGACTTGAAGCTGAGTTTGTTAGAGAATAGAAGGTTGAGAGGTGACTTAATCGAGACATACAAGATAAGAATTAGGTTAGATAGGGTGGACAGTGAGAGCCTTTTTCCTCGGATGGTGATGGCTAGCGCGAGGGGACATAGCTTTAAATTGAGGGGTGATAGATACAGGACAGATGTCAGAGATAGTTTTTTACTCAGAGAGTGGTAGGAGGCATGGATCGCATTGCCAGCAACAATAGTAGAATTGCTAACTTTAAGGGCATTTAAATGGTCATTGGATAGACATATGGACGAAAATGGAATAGTGTCAGATAGGTGGGCTTCAGATTGGTTTGACAGGTTGGTGCAACATCGAGGGCCGAAGGGCCTGTACTGTGCTCTAATGTTCTATGTTCTATGTTAACCAGGGAAGTTATGCATAATATCAAATTGAAAGAAAAAAGATACAATGTGGAAAAGATTAATTTTAAATCTCAGGATTGGCAAAGTGTTAAAAGCCAACAAAAGATAATCAAAAGAAATATAGGGAGAGAGAAAATAAACTATGAAAGCAGGCTAGCAAGTAACATCAACACAGACAGTAAGAGCTTCTTTAAGTATATACAAAGGAAGAGAGAGTCAATGTGAACTTAGGCCCCTTAGATGACTATGGTGGGGAAATAGTAATGGAGAACTAGGAAGTGGCAAAAGAGTAGAACTTTAATCTCCACAGACAGTAATAGCATTCCAAAACTATAACAACTATGCTTAGAGAAAAATATATTTGAGAAACTGAGTCTCAAGACCTATTTATCTCCTGGACCTTTTTTTAAAATTCCTTCAGAGGATGAGGATGTCACTGGCTAGGCCAGCATTTATTGCCCATCCTTAGTAGCCCAGTGGGCAGCTCAGCATGAACCACATTGCTGTGGATCTGAAGTCACATGTAGGCCAGACCAGGTAAGGATGGCAGTTTCCTTCCCTAAACAACATTGGTGAACCAGATGGGTCTTTCAGACAATTAGCAATGTATTCATGTTCATAATTAGAGAGTCTTCATTCCAGACTTTCTTCGCTGAATTCAAATTCCATCATCCGCCATAAGACAATCCACCAACTAGGTAATTGCCTCCTAATGGGTTGCATCCAAAACATTTTAGCTAAAGTAACTGCAGAGACAGGTACAGATAGTAATCCTTCAAGAATCTTAAGATTCTTGAACTGTCCCAGAGGTTTGGGCTACCACTAATGTAAAACATTTATACAAGGAGTGATGGAGAAAAACAATCAGGTAACCAAAGATCAGGAAGCTTAATGTCTGTTTTTGGGAATATGTCAGAGTATTATGAAGTATGTAATAGTGTGTTATCAACAAGCAGAGTCAACATGGCTTCATGAAGGGAAAATCTGATTTTTTTTAAGGAGGTAACAAGCAGCATAGATAAAGGAGAAGCAGTGGATATAATATATTGGGATTTCCAAAAGACATCCATTACCAAGGTAACAGATGATCCCATAATGTTGGCATTGGTATACCAGCATGGGTAGAGGATTGGCTAACTAATTGAAGACAGAGAATTGATGAAACAGTATTTTTAGAATAGCAAACTGTAACTAGTGGAGAGCCCCAGGGAAGATAAGAACAGGAGGAGATCATTTAGCCCCTTGAGTCTGCACCGTCACCCAATGTGAACATGCCTGATCTATGGCATAATTCCATATGTCTGCCATTCCTCATATCCCTTGATACCTCTGCTGAACAAAACATCATCTATCTCAGATTTAAAATTGATAACTGATTGATTGGCTACTGCCATTTGTGGAAGAGAGTTCCAAACAACTACCGTCCTTTGTCTATAGAAGTGCTTTCTATGATCCCTCACAAACAGTCTGGCTTTAACTTTCAGATGTGTCCCCATTTCTAGAATCTCCCACCAGTGGAAACAGTTTATCTTTATCTACCATGTTTTTTTTTTGTTAATATCTTGACAACTATGATTAGATCACTTCTAAATTCTAGAGAAAACAGAAAAAATTGTATAATTTCCCAGTATTTGGCCCATATCCCTCTAAACCCTTCTTATTCAAATACCCATCCAGATGCCTGTTAAAGGTTATAATTGTACCAGCCTCCACCCACCTCTCCTCTGGCAGCTCATTCCATACACACACCACCCTCTGCATGAGAACGTTGTCCATTAGGTCCCTTTTAAATCTTTCTCCTCTCACCTTAAATCTATGCTCTCTAGTTCTGAACTCCATTACGCTGGGGAAAAGACCTTGACTAGCCACCCTATCTATGCCCCTCATGATTTTATAAACCCCTATAGGGTCACCCCTCAGCCTCCAACACTAGGGAAAACAGCCCCAAATTATTCAGCCTCTCCCGAGAGCTCAAACCCTCCAAACCTGGCAACATTCTTGGAAAGCATGGCACTGGAAAAAATATAGCAGGTCAGACAGCATCTCAGGAGCAAGCCAGTCCTGAAGAAGGGTTGTGCCAGAAGCATCGATTCTCTTGCTCCTCAGATTCTGCCTGATCTGCTATGCTTTTTCTAGTGCTACACTTTATCATCTCTGACTCTCCAGCATCTATTGTCCTCACTTTCTGCTAATATCCTTGTAAATCTTTTCTGAATCCTTTCGAGTTTCACAATATCTTTCCTATTGATGTAGGTTTGCTCGCTAAGCTGGAAGGTTTATGTTCAGACGCTTCATCACCATACTAGGTAACATCTTCAGTGAGCCTCTGCTGATAATTCCTGCTACTTATTTATATGTTTCTTTGGGTTGGTGATGACATTTCCTATGGTGATGTCATTTCCTGTTCTTTTTCTCGGGGGGGGTGGTAAATCGGGTCCAAGTCAATATGTTTGTTGATAGGGTTCCGGTTGGAATATCATGCTTCTAGGCATTCTTGTGTATGTCTCTGTTTGGCTTGTCCAAGAATGGATGTGTTGTCCCTGTGGATGTGTGTCCTTCCTCATCTGTATGTAAGGATATTAGTGAGAGAGGGTCATGTTGTTTTGTGGCTAGTTGATGTTCATGTATCCTGGTGGCTAGTTTTCTGCCTGTTTGTCCAATGTAGTGTTTGTTACAGTCTTTGCACAATATTTTGTAAATGACATTAGTTTTGCTTGTTGTTTGTCTAGGGTCTTTCAAGTTCATTAGCTGCTGTTTTAGTGCGTTGGTGGGTTTGTGGGCTACCATGATGATAAGGGGTCGAGTAGTCTGGCAGTCATTTCCAAGATGTTTTTGATGTAGGGAAGAGTAGCGGGGGTTTTTACATCAACATTAACCTGGCCAAGGAAACACTGACCCAAAGACCCTATTAGAATACCCAAAGACACACACACCAAACACCACCAACTTCATCAGCAAGGAGAATATGGTCAAGCAAATGGACCTATGTCTTACCACCCACTTCATCTTCAACAACAAAACCTACAGACAAACCAACAGAACACCTAGCAACAGAACAACTCAGCAACAAACCCAAACAAGCAGACAAAACACGCCCAGAAACCCTAGCCACTCTCCCCTACACCAAACACATCTCAGAAATGACTGCCAGACTACTCAGACCCCTTGGCATTATGGTAGCCCACAAACCCACCAACACACTAAAACAGCAGCTAATGAACTTGAAAGACCCTATACAGAAAACAAGCAAAACTAATGTCATTTACAAAATACCGTACAAGAACTGTAACAAACACTACATTGGACAAACAGGCAGAAAACTAGCCACCAGGATACATGAACATCAACTAGCCACAAAACGACATGACCCACTCTCACTATTATCCTCACATACAGATGAGGAAGGACACCACTTCGACTGGGACAACACATCCATCCAAGGACAATCCAGACAGAGACATTCATGAGAATCCCTAGAAGCATGGCATTCCAACCAGAACTCTATCAACAAACACATTGACTTGGTCCCGATTTACCAACCCCCGAAAAAAACAGGAAATGACATCACCATATGAAATGACATCACCAAAGGAAATGACATCACCAACCCAAAGAAACCCAAACATATGAGTAGGAAATATGAATCATCAGCAATACTTCATCCAGAGGCTCACTGAGGATGTTACCTAGTATGGTGGTGAAACATCTGAACATAAACCTTCCAGGTCAGCAAGGAAACCTACATCCAGAACCTTAACCTGAACTACAAATCTTCTCAAACTCTCTAATATCTTTCCTATAGCCAGGAGACCAGAATTGAATGCACTATTTCAATAATCGGCTAACCAATGTCCTATAAAGCCACAACATGGCCTCCCAACCACTATGCTCAATACATTGACCAATAAAGGCAAGCATACCAAAGGCCTTCTTCGCTATCCTGTCTATCTGTGACTCTACTTTCTAGGCACTATGAACCTTCACTCTAAGGTGTCTTTGTTGAATAACACTCCCAAAGACTTTACTATTAAATATAAAAGTCCTGACCTGATTTGTCTTTCAAAAATGCAGCACCTCACATTTATCTAAATTAAACTCCATCCGCACTCTAGATCAAGGTCCTGTTGTACTCTGGGGTAACCTTCTTGGCTGTCCACTATACCTCCAATTTTGGTGCCCATAGAATCATATAGTGTAGAAACAGATCATTCAGTGCAACAAGCCCACACCAACTTTCCAAAGAGCATCACAAGTAGACTCAGCACCCCCCCCCCCCCCCCCCAAACTACAACCCTGCATTTCCCACAGCTAATCCACCTAACCTACACATCCTTGGACACTACAGGGCAATTTAGCATGGCCAATCCACCCAATCTGCACATCTTTTGACAGTGGGAGCACCCAGAGGAAACCCACACAGACACAGGGAGAATGTGCAAACTTCACACAGACAATCGCCCAAGGCTGGAATTGAACCCAGGACCCTGGCGTTGTGAGGAAACAGTGCTAACCACTGAGCCTCCCTGACACCCCTGCATGCTTCCTCATCATTCCTCCTATATTCACATCCAAATCATTTATGTAAATGACAAAAAGCAATGGACCCAGTACTGATCCTTGAGGCACACGACTGGTCACAGGCCTCCAGTCTGAAAAGCAACCCTCCACCACTACTCTCTATCTCCTACCTTTGAGCCAGTTCTGGATCCAAATGGTTAGCTCACCCTGTATTTGATGTGATCTAACCTTGTTAAATAGTCTACCATGCAAAATCTTATTGAAAGCCTTACTAGACTCCATATAGATCACATCTCCTCTCTGCCCTCATCAATCCTCTTCATTACTTCTTCGAAAAATCTCAATTAAGTTCATGAGACATGATTTCCCATGTGTAAAGCCTACTGACTGTCCCTAATCAGTTTTTGCCTTTCGAAATACATGTAAATTCTGTCCATCAGGATCCCTCCAACAATTTGCCCACCATTGATAATAGACTCACTGGTCTAAGTTCTTAGCTTTTCCTTACCGTTTTTCTTAAATAGTGGTACCACGTTAGCCAAACTCCAGTGTTCCGGCACTTCATTGGGGCTATCGATAATACAAATATCTCAGCGAGGGGACCAGTAATCACTTCCTTAGTTTCCCACAGAGTTCTAGGGTACACCTGATCAGGTCCTGGAAATGTATCCACTTTTATGCATTTTAAGACATCCAGCATCTCCTCCTCTCTACTACAGACATTTGTACCCATAACATGGGCCTTTTATCGCTACCAACAGAGTTCAGCATTTTGGAAAAATAAAGTGCTTTGAAAAAAATCAACACCCTATGTGGGACCCCAGGCATCTTGGATTAAGATCTTCATTATCTGTCAAATGAACAAACCTGTGCTGTGCAGAAATTAGGGTTTATACAGAAACATAGAAACTAAGAAGAGAGTAGGCCATTTGACCCTTCAAACCTGCTTATCATTGAATATGATCATAGCTAATGCTCTATTTCACTTCTGTCTTCCTGCTTTCTCCCCGTATCACTTAGTACTTTTAAAGCCCCAAAAAATGTATTTCTTTCTTAATTTTATACAGTGTCTTGGCCTCCACAGTCTCTTGTGGTGGAGAATTCTACAGATTCACTACTCTTTGAATGAAGAAATGCTTGCTCAGCTTAGTTCAAATTGGTCTACGCCATATCCCGAGACTGAGCCCCCTTATCTACATTTATTTTGGCAGTAGTCTGAGAATCAGAAGTCAATATTCAAGAGAAATTGCAAGAATATTTGAGAGACAGATGGCACAAGAGTATGAAATAAATGGGATCAGAGAAAGAATAAAAATAATAAATACAAGGTTACTGTCTGTGTAGTTGAATGCATGGATTGTAGTAAATAAGATCAGTGAGTAACCATTGTAGATATCCATGTGGAAATGTGATGTAGTGGTGAATACAGAGTCCTGGTTCAAAGATGAGACAGAATAAAGTATTAAATATTCTTCAATAGAATACATCCAGGAAAGATCAAGTTAGGGAAGTTATGAAAACAGGAGGTGTGGGCAGTATTGTTCAAGGAAAACATTGCAGCGCTAGAGAGAGATGATGTCGCAGAGAGGTCAAGGAAAAAAATTGACTCCGCTAGAACTAATGAACAAAAATGTGCAATTACATCGTCCAATGTAATTTATCAGCGACCAACTCATAAGAAAGTTGAAGAGGTACACACTTGTAAGGAAATTGCGGAAGAGTGCAAGAATTCTAGGATTATAGTAATGGTGAGGGACCTAATATTCAAATATAAACTGGGATGTATACAGGGGATAAAAGGGCAGGAATTCCCTTAGGGCTTTCAGAAGAACGTTCTACATTGGTATATGTTTAATCCAATAGGAAAACAGGCATCGCTGGACTAGTTCTTGAGATTGAGGTGGATTAGGTGAATCAGGAAACAGTTGGAAACATTTCGAAAACAGTGGTCATTATTTAGTAGGGTTTAGGTTAGCTATGGAAAGGTCGGAGGAGCAAGTAATTCTGATTAAGAGTAACCAGTTGGGGGATGTAAACTAATGAAGTGAAATCAATCTGGTCTACATAAAGTGCATTTAAAGATTGGTAAACTAAACTGTAACTAACAACAGGCCAGCTGTCAACGAGGAGGTAACTTAAGTACAGTTCTCTTGAGGGGAAATGTTTGGACAAATAAATGCAGAGCTCTTTGAATAGAGAAAGAGGTACAAGTTTAGCGAATGCTGATTTAAGGTGGCTGCCAAAAAAAAAGATTAGAGATTAGAGTACTTACAGTGTGGAAACAGGCCCTTTGGCCCAACAAGTCCACACCGACCCTCCGAAGAGCAACCCATCCAGACCCATTCCCCTACATTTCCCCTTCACCAAACACTACGGGCAATTTAGCATGGCCAATTCACCTAACCTGCACATTTTTGGACTGTGAAAGGAAACTGAAGCACCCGGAGGAAACCCACGCAGACATGGGGAGAATGTGTAAACTCCACACAGACAGTTGCCGGAGGTGGGAATTGAACCCAAGTCTCTGGCGCTGTGAGGCAGCAGTGCTAACAACCATGTCGCCCATTAAAAGATAAAGAAAAAAATGATCCAATGAATAGCTAACATTTTGAATGCATGATTTGGAGACGCTGGTGTTGGACTGGGGTGTACCAAGTTAAAAATCACATAACACCAGGTTAAAGTCCAACAGGTTTATTTGGAAGCACTAGCTTTCGGAGTGCTGCTCCTTCATCAGGTGGTTGTGAAATGTTGATAGATTAATCACTGATTTTGCGCATTTAGTCTTTTACATATGATTGAAATCCTTTATCTTCTGTTTCCCTTTGATGGACGTTAAACATTACCAAGGGTAATGGATGAACTGAAGGGAATTTATATGAGGCAGGAAATGGCATTGGATAGACTGTTAGGTCTGAAGGCTGATAAGTCTCCGGGATCTGATGGTCTGCATCCCAGGGTACTGAAGAAGGTAGCTCTCGAAATCAGGGATGTATTGGTAATCATTTTCCAATGTTCTATAGATTCAGGATCAGACCACCTGCAGATTGGAGGGTGGCTAATGTTGTACCACTTTTCAAGAAAGGAGGGAGAGAGAAAACAGGGAATTATAGACCAGTTAGCCTGACGTCAGTGGTGGGCAAGATGCTGGAGTCAATTATAAAAGATGAAATTATGACACATTTGGATAGCAGTAACAGGATAGGTCAGAGTCAGCATGGATTTATGATGGGGAAATCATGTTTGACTAATCTTCTGGAATTTTGTGAGGACGTAACTATGAAGATGGACAAGGGAGAGCCAGTGCTTATAGTGTACCTGGACTTTCAGAAAGCCTTTGATAAAGGCCTACATAGGAGATTAAAGAGCAAAATTAGGGCACACGGTATTGGGGGTAAAATACTGACTTGGATTGAAAATTGGCTGGCTGGCAGGAAGCAAAGAGTAGTGATAAACGGGTCCCTTTTGGAATGGCAGGCGGTGACCAGTGGGGTATCACAAGGTTCGGTGCTGGGACCGCAGCTGTTTACAATATACATTAATGATATAGATGAAGGTATGAAAAGTAATATTAGCAAATTTGCTGATGACACAAAGCTGGATGGCAGGGTAAAATGTGAGGAGGATACTATGAGAATACAGGGTGACTTGGACAGGCTAGGTGAGTGGACGAATGCATGGCAGATGCAGTTTAATGTGGATAAATGTATGGTTATCCACTTTGGTGGCAAGAACAGGAAGGCAGATTGCTACCTAAATGTAGTCAAGTTAGGTAAAGGGGCAATACAAAGAGATCTGGGTGTTCTTGTACATTAGTCAATGAAAGCAAGCATGCAGGTACAGCAGGCAGTGAGGAAAGCTAATGACATGCTGGTCTTCATAACAAGAGGGATTGAGTATAAGAGCAAAGAGGTCCTTCAGCTGTACAGGGCCCTGGTGAGACTGCACCTGGAGTATCGTGTGCAGTTTTGATCTCCAAATTTGAGGAAGGACGTTCTGACTATTGAGGGAGTGCAGGGTAGGTTCATGAGGTCAAATCCCGGAATGGCAGGACTATCATATGTTGAAAGATTGGAGCAACTGTTCCCTGATGAAGGGCTTATGCTCGAAACGTCGAATTCTCTATTCCTGAGATGCTGCCTAACCTGCTGTGCTTTGACCAGCAACACATTTGCAGCTGCGATCTCCAGCATCTGCAGACCTCATTTTTTACTCGAAGATTGGAGCAACTGGGCTTGTATAGACTTGAGTTTAGAAGAAGGAGCGGGGATCTGATTGAGACATATAAGGTTATTAAAGGATTGGACACTTTGGAGGCAAGAAGCATATTTTTGTGGATAGGTAAGTCCAGAGGACACTGTTTAAAAATAAAGGGTAGGCCTTTTATAACAGAGTTGAGGAAAACTTCTTCACCCAGACAGTGATGGGTGTATGGAATGCTCTGCCCCGGAAGGTAGTGGAGGCCAAGTCCACTTTCAAGGAAGAGATGGATAGAGCTCTTAAAGATAGTGGAATCAAGGATTATGGGGATAAGGCAGGAACAGGATACTGATTGAGGATGATCAGTCATGATCATAATGAATGGTGGTGCTGGCTCGAAGGGCAGAATGGCCTACTCCTGCACCTATTGTCTATTGACTACCATCAAAGGGAAGCAGAAGATAAAGCATTTCAACCATATGTAAGAGACTAGTGGCCAAAATCAATGATTAAATTATCACCATTTCACAATCTACTTTTCATAAAAACTCAGGGAGACTTTAATCGTTTATCTTCCTTTTTGATTCACTTGTTATTCCTAAGCTGTATTTAAGTATATTGCATTATTAATTCTTTTTCAAATTTACGTAATGAATAAATTCACTCTTTTAAATCAAGAAAACTTTGTGAAATTGGTCTCGTTGAGAGTATACATTAATTTAATCGGGGGCAGGGGAAAGGTATCTACAAGAGATGGATTTTCTTCAATTAACCTATTGAAACCAACTGAGGAGGCAGTGAATAAGGAAGAGCAGCCGGTTCATCCCTCCTCACCCAGGACGTTAAGGATTTGGAATATCCTTCAATAACTGTAATAACTAGGGATATGTCACCTGGGGTCTGATCGTAAAAGATTTGAGGTTCTGATCATGAATCCACAGATTAAATAAAAGAATTAGACTGGTAAATTGCCATATTAAAACTCCAAAAGGCTTTCTTGAGTTTGCGTTGCCACGGTATAGATTTGTCTGCATTCAATGCTGAAACATTACTTGCAGAATTAGGGGATGTTACACATAAGGATTCAAATGATCTGCCAAGGCATTTTTTGCCTGGGATCTGACTTGTGGATTAAAAGCATCAGCTGAGGTAAAACATTTGATAGCAGCACAACGAGCTAACACATTGTTAAAAACACTAGCTCACACTGAAGCTGAGGCAGAAACAGTCCCTGAATACCACTACATTATAAATGAGGTACTGCTGAGGAAAGGAAACCAGCCCCTCATTGACTTTCAGACAAGGAATGGACAGTGATCCAACAGGAGGTCATGCTTTCAAGGTGGCTGATGGGAAATATTCCAGCTAGCATACGCGATTCTGATAGCTGGGCATGTCAGTATGTGCAAAGCCCTAGCCCACATTAACCAGCATTTGTGCTGGCCAGAGCTCCGCAAAGCAAGGTTTTTTGCAGAATTTGCCACATGTGCAAGATTGTGAGTAAGGCCCAACCTACATTTCTGATTCTCGTGCCAGGTTTTGGGAACCATTTAGTAAGGTGTAATGTACTGTGTGGGACTGCTTCCCAAAACAAAAAAGGATTATCAGTACATTCTCATTGTTATGGACGTGGCTATCCTTCTCCGAAAGACTGTTTCCCTCGGAACCATATTTGCCAAAATAATAGCAAGCATGTTGGTCCAATCCTTCTCCCAAGTGTGGCCTACCCACCAAGATCCAGTCAGATCAGAGCTCACATTTCATGTTCAAAATATTCCAGAATGGTTTGAAAACATAGAAGATAACATGTGTCTGATCCAGTGGAGGTCTTCAGCATGTTACCTTCAGAGGAACTCCTGAGAATGGCTGTCACCAGCATGGTAAATGTCCTGGGAACACTATCTCCCAAATACCAAAGAAACAAAAATCAGATAAACACACCAGGGGCCCAAACCTTTCAGCCAGGAGACTATGTGTTAATGCTCCTACAAACACCAGATTAATCCTTAAAGGCCTGACTCAATGGACTGGATGGAGTAGCAATAAAGCTCAGGGAAATGAATTGTTGGATTGAGACCTCAGATCATAGAAAAGTGCAAAATCTGTATCATGTCAACATGCTAAAGCAACACAACCAGCAAGCAGATAACGATCTGCTCCAATGCCACTGAGCTAGCAACCAAGGGTAGAAGCAGGGATAAATTAGAGACCCCATGGAACCAGAAATACTGGCAAATCTAGACTCTTTATTCAACCACTTCAGAGCAGAATAACTTAAAACTGAGATAAGGAGGCATTTCCTCTCTCAGTGGGTTATGAGTCTTTGGAATTCCTTAAACGTAGAGAGCTGTGGGAAGCAGGGTCCTTGTGTATGTCTAAGGCTGAGACAGATAGCTTCTTGATCAGTAAAGGAATTGAAGGTTATGGGGAAAATGCAGGAAAGTGGATGTGAATAATGACAGGTCAGCCAGGATTGTATTGAATGGCAGAGCAGGCTCAGTCTATTCCATTCCTGTTTCTGATGGTTTTATGGTCTTAAAAGTATTTGTCCAGAACTTAGAGGGAACCAACTAGAACCGAAAAGATAGCATTGATTAGAGCTAAGAATATTAGCGTGTGTGTGTGAATTGTTTTATACATTTGATTGTTTCATCCATTGCAATGAAATGAAATAGAACTTATGGACGGGTGGTTTTGTGAGAGGTGAGGGGGTGGGTTGGTCGGGGTTGAAATGCAATAACAATGGATGAGAACCCAAAGTAGGATGGACATTTTTAAACTTTTAATCCCCAATGTATTTCAATTTTTTAAAAGAGGACTGCAAGAAAGTTTATAGCAAATATAAATTCAGTGACTGTCCTGTGTCATGACTCACTCAGGTAATGCGCTGTAAATCAAGCCCTGCAATTCTCTGAGTGGTCACAACATGTAATGTTTTTAAAAGAAATTTGTGAAGTCCCCAAACGACCCAATCTTCAGACTCAGTTGGATAAATATCATGGACCAGGTTTCTGCACTTCCCAAGTAATCACTATTTATCACAGGCCATTAGATTCTAGCTACTGGCAAAAAATTAAACTAAGTGAAAGAAACACTGTAAATTACAACTGTAAATCCCAGATAAACTCCCCCTCACATACACATACAGACAGATAGGCAATGATAAACAGGAAATAAAAAGGCATTGGCAGAGGGAAAACAGCTCCATAATCTTTGCTGGCAATTTTTTTGGGTTGGTTCTTGCTGATCTGAAAGCTTCTCCTTGCCCTTATTTTATTCTGGATTATTTTAATGGTTTACAAGAGGCACAGGGTGGCTGGTTCACATATAAAAGATCTCTAACTTTCCCAATTCAAGGTCACAGTTTGCACTAACTGCTGAAGGAAAGATAAACTGGTTATCCTCTGATTTAAGGTGACTTATTGCAGAGAACTGACAGAGAGTTTAATCTGGCTGCTGCAGACCTGATGGCTTCTTTCCTGAGCTGAACCAGCTTCTCTCTGTCTCACTCACAGTCCAAGCTGTTCAGTTCCCTGACAGCCAATCATCTCGCTGTTGTCAAGCACAGCACCTTTGCCATTGATAATTGGTCCAATGGCCACAATCCAATCAGTTTCATCTGTAAACAACCGCAGTTCATCTTCACATTGCTGAAACCTGCAGCTACACAGCCAGAGTTCACAATATATATCAAAATATAGATTGACTGATTTATTGTCACAGGTACCAAGTTATAGTGAAAAATGTTTTACGAGCTATATAGGTAGCTCATACTATACGAAATGCATCAGGGTAGCAGAACAGAATGCAGTATACAGTGTGACAGCCACAGAGACATAGATCAGCATTAACATTTTTAAGAGTTCCATTCTAAATTCGAATAACAGCGAGGAAGAAGATATTCTTGAATCTGTTCGTGTGTGTATTCAAACTTTTATAACTTGTGCCTGACGGAAGAAGAGTGTGGAAGAGAGAATAACCAGTCTGGAAGGGGTCTATGATTATATTGGTTGCCTTCTCAAGGCAGTGGGAAGTATAGGTGGAGTCAATGAATGGAGGGTTGGTTTCTGTGCTGAATGAGTCTCTATAGTTTTTTGTGGTGTTGGGAAGAACAGTTGCCATACCATACTGTAATGCATTCAGATAGATTGCTTTCTATTGTGCGTCTATAGAAGTTGGTTACAGTCCTTGTGGACTGCTGAATTTCCTTTGTTTTCTGAGGAAGTTGAGACGTTGTATTGCTTTCTTGGCACGCAGCCATCCTTGTACATCCCTGGGTTTCAAATAGATCTTTCCTATGTCAGTCCACATTATTAACAAGTAAAACAATTAAAAAAAAAGCCTTTGACCTGTGTGGGATCTGTGGAATGTTACACCTGCAGATTGTCAGGGAAACTTCAAACAAGGAGAGAAACATAACAAGAAGAGAGAATGAAGAAGGTAACTAATTCCCTTCTCTCAGCAGAAAGCCGAGCGGCATGGTGACACAGTGGTTAGCACTGCTGCCTCACAGCGCTAGAGACCCGGGTTCAATTCCCGCCTCAGGCGACTGACTGTGTGGAGTTTACACATTCTCCCCGTGTCTGCGTGGGTTTCCTCCGGGTGCTCCGGTTTCCTCCCACAGTCCAAAGATGTGCAGGTTAGGTGAATTGGCCATGCTAAATTGCCCGTAGTGTTAGGTAAGGGGCAAATGTAGGGGTATGGGGGGGTTGCGCATCGGTGTGGACTTGTTGGGCCAAAGGGCCTGTTTCCACACTGTAAGTAATCTAATCTAAAGCCACTTGCATATTGCCTTACCAAGAATACACATAAAAGACAGCTAATACTCAATTGTAACTTTGATCTGTTTGTAATAGAGAAGAAAGATGTGGGGTTCATGTGTACTAGCCTGGATTCAGGCTAGTGTGGCGTAAAGATCACAATCAAATGACCACCCACTAATCATCTCCCTGTTTCAGGTGAAGGGGATCACCCATGCTGTGTGCTGAAAATCATCTTACCAAAATTTGAGTTCGAAGGAAAAAGAACAAGAAAAGTTTGAGTTCTCGGGAGAGGGGGAATAGGCTGGAGCTTGTTTCCCGGGAGCAGCAGAGTCTGAGAGGTGACCTTACAGAATTTCATAAAATCATCAGGAACTTGGATGGGGTGAATAGCAAAAGTCTATTCCCTAAGGAAGAGGGAGTCCAAACATAGAGGACATGGGTTTAAGATGAGAGGGGAAAGATTTAAAAGGGATCTGAGGGGCAAAGTTTCTAATCAGAAGATGATGCATGTATGGAACAAGCTGCCAGAGGAAGTGGTGGACGCTTATACAATTGCAACAATTAAAAAGAATCTGGGTGGGTGTAGGAACGGTTGAGGGGGATATGGGCTAAATGCTGGCAAACGGGATTTGGTCAGATTGGGATATCTGGTTGGCACAGACAAGTTGGACTGAAGGGTCTTTTTCTGTGCTGTGTGAATCTCTGACTCTATGACTCTCTCACTCTGAGTGCTGTCAGTTAAATACCATCAACAGGAAACAGGGCTAAAAAATGTCAACTTATCTGCAAAAGCCAAGAGCCCTGAAATTAACTGTACATTTACCAGCATTCAATGAATGAACCAGGAGAATGATCTTTGGACTGTTGAGAGAGGAGGTGATGGTCAAGTAGTATTATTGAATGTAGAATGTGGAATGTGGAACACAGAACATTACAGCGCAGTAATGTTCGATTTTGCGGCAACCTGTGAAACCAATCTGAAACCTATCCAACCTACACTACTCCATCTTTATCCATATACCTATCCAATGACCATTTAAATACCCTTCAAGTTGGTGAGTCTACGAATATTGCAGGCAGGGCATTCCACACCCCTACTATTTTCTGAGTAAAGAAACTACTCTAACATCTGACCTATATCTATCTCCCCTCAATTTAAAACTATGTCCCCTCATGCTAGCCTTCGCCATCCAAGGAAAAAGGCTCTCGCAGTCCACCCTATCTAATCCTCTGATTATCTTACATTCCTCAATTAAGTCACCTCTCAACCTTCTTCTATCTAAAGAAAACAGCCTTAAGTCCCTCAGCCTGCCCTCATAAGACCTTCTCTCCATACCAAGCAACATCCTAGTAAATCTCCTCTGAACTCTTTCCAAAGCTACCACATCCTTCCTATAATGTGGTGACCAGAACTGCACACAATACTCCAAGTGCAACCATACCAGAGTTTTGTACAGCTGTAACATGACCTCATGGCTTTGAAACTCAATCTGTCTATCAGTAAAAGCCAAAATTCCATCTGCCTTCTTAACAACCCTATCAATCTGGGTGGCAACTTTCAGGGATCTATGTATATGGACACCGAGATGTCTCTGCTCATCTACACTACCAAGAATCTTACCATTAGTTCAATATTCTGTATTCCTGTTGCTCCTTCCAAAGTGAATCACCTCACACTTTTCTGCATTAAATTCCATTTGCCACCTCTCAGCCCAGCTCTGCAGCTTATCTATATTCTCCTGTAACCTGCAACATCCGTAGGCACTATCCACAACTCCACCGACCTTAGCCTCATCTGCAAATTTACTAACCCATCCTTCTCTGCCTTCATCCAGGTCACTTATAAAAATGACAAACAGCAGTGGCCCCAAAACAGATCCCTGCGGTACACCACCAGTAACTGAACTCCAAGATGAACATCTCTCATCAACCACCCACGCTGTCTTCTTTCAGCTGGCCAATTTCTGATCCAAGCTGCCAAATCCCCAATCCCATGCCTCCTACAATAGCCTACCGTGGGGAACCTTATCAAACGCCTTACTGAAATCCATATACACCACATCAACCGCTTTACCCTCATCCACCTGTTTGGTCACCTTTTCAAAGAACACACGACCTACCCTTCACAAAACTGTGTTTACTATCCCTAATCAACTTATTTCTCAAATATTAATCCAGAAACTCGGGTTGAAATCCTGTCATGGTGGAAGTTGAATTCAATTTCAATTAACAAATTACTGATGACAATGAAACCATTATTATGTTTCAGAAAAACCCACCTGGCTCATTAATATCCTTTAGGGAAGGAAATCTGCCATTCTTATATGGTCAGCCCTACGTGTGACTCTAGATCCACAGCAATGTAGCTTTCAACTGCCCATTTGAATAGCTCAGTTCACGGGCAGCTAAGGCCAAACAATAAACGCTGGCCATGTCCCATTAGTAAATAAAAACAAACCTTCATTTAGTCTCATTTCTTATTCATAAACTGTATGCTATGTTATTAATTCTTTTCACATTTAATAACTAATAAATTAATCCTTTTATTAACTCAAGAAAGCCCTTGTCAAATGATTCCTTTTAAGACGCATCTCTACAAGATGCAATGCAGTAATCTAGCAAGGTTCCTCCAAAAGCACATTAAAATAAAAGATGTGATGAAGGTCGTGATTTGGATATTAGATTAGATTCCACACAGCGGAGAAACAGGCCCTTCGGCCCAACAAGTCCACACCGACCCTCCGAAGAGCAACCCACCCAGACTCATTCCCCTACCCTGTATTTACCCCTGACTAATCCACCTAACATGTGGGCAATTTAGCACGGCCAATCCACCTAACCTGCACATGTTTGGACTGTGGGAGGAAACCGGAGCACCTGGAGGAAACCCGCACAAACACAGGGAGAATGTGCAAAATCCACACAGACAGTTGCCCAAGACTGGAATCGAACCCGGGTCCCTGGCGTTGTGAGGCAGCAGTGCTATCCACTGAGCCATCGTACTGCCCCTGGTGTTGGACTGGCGTGTACAAAGTTAAAAATCACACAACACCAGGTTATAGTCCAACAGATTTAATTGAAGCTCTAGCTTTTGTCTCTTTAATCATGCAATATATCATGAAGGACTGAGAAGGAAACCTGGGTGAATCTGATGATAAATCAGGAATAAGACGGAATAAAGTAAAACAAAATGATTAAATGAGGAGAAAGACAGAGAAACAGCCAGAAATTAGTCACAACAATATTTACAATTATTACAATCAGCAAATTATATAAGCCTTGCAGTGTGGAAACAGGCTAGTCAGTCCAGTCATTCCACACTGACCTTCCAAAGGACATCCCATCCAGACCCACTCTTTACCCTAACCCTGTAACCTTGCATTCCCCAAGGTTAATCCACCTAACCTGCACATCCTTGGACTGTGGAAGGAAACCAGAGCACCCAGAGGAAACCCACACAGACACAGGGAGATTGTGCAAACTCCACTCAGACAGTCACCCGAGGCTGGAATCGAACCGCGGTGCCCTGAAGCTGTGAGGTAGCAATGCTCACCACTGACCTATCATCCAATTAAAATCTGAACAAATGAATCTTCGCAGTTGTGCAAAGACTGAGTCCTTTTGTGATTTTTTTTAATTCTTGGTGGAAATGGGGAAGAACTATTTTACAACCAATATTTTAACAAATTGCTGCATATTTCGAAAACCAAGTAACCTGGCATTTATGGTAAGTATTGTGCAAATAGCTGTCTGAACAAACAGGAGTTGAAGTGGTTGCAAATGAAATGATAGCAACTGAGTGTACAAATGTACCCATTGTGACAAAAATCTTTTGCCTGTCAACAACTATGTGTTTGATTCTCAGGTAACTGGACCACCTTGGGCTGGAAACAAGGTACAGAAAAAACTGTTTTGATCTTCACCAGCTCAGGAACTGTTTCGCTATTCTCTGCAGCCAAAATCTACTTTTAACCTGAAGAAAACTAATTTGTTTTCCCTTCAGAAATCATTGTAAGCTGTGACTTTTAACGATAAGTCAGAGACCTTTCATAAGTGAACCTGCCACCTTGGATCTCTTACAAACCAGTAAAAACATCTGAAGAAAGATGACAAGAAAGCAACATACTGACCGGCATAGGAATATAAAGATCATCTTAACAACCCAAGAATAGATTAGATTACTTACAGTGTGGAAACAGGCCCTTCGGCCCAGCAAGTCCACACCGACCCGCTGAAGTGCAACCCAACCATACCCCTACATTTACCCCTTACCTAACACTACGGGCAATTTAGCATGGCCAATTCACCTGACCCGCACATCTTTGGACTGTGGGAGGAAACCGGAGCACCCGGAGGAAACCCACGCAGACACGAGGAGAACGTGCAAACTCCACACAGTCAGTCGCCTGAGTCGGGAATCACTAAAATGCCTTCCAAGTTTTTCTTTACTAATTCATCCCTAACTGTTGATCTGTCTATGTGTTTCATGTACCTGCTCCTCGGATGCTACCTGACCTGCTGTGCTTTTCCAGCACCACACTAATTTAGACTCTGATTTCCAGCATCTGTAGTCTTCACTTTTGCCTTCCAGTTTTATCATGTAGTGGTGTATGCCGATTATTTATCTGTTGCTAATATCTAATTACTTGCAATAATTAGTAACTCTTTGTTCAGTTCATAAGGCTGGTCAGTGCTTTCTGTCAACAAGGTCTGAAAATCAGGAAAATTGGGGAATTTTGGTCCTTATTTTAAAATCCTTAACTTTTGTGACAACGCCAGGAATAGTGTGGCTTGATTTCCCGCACATTACCCTGGTGAAGGGTGACAATTGTAACAGTTACTTGCCACTGGTTGACTGTCAGTAACCAATACTCATCAGATTGACAAAAGGGCATTGAGTCTGAAATATACACAATGTAACTTACTGTGCTGAGTTCAGTTTGTAACTACTGTTATGAAGTTGTGGGTGTATTGTATCTTTAAGGGTGATGAAATTTCTGGATAGCAGTGTTCTGAACAAGTTAACAATGTAACACTTGGTCAAACAACTAGCTAAGAGCAGTGTTGCCTGGATACACAAACAAATTAAAATTCGGCCAACCAGTTTAAACTATGCCCCAAGATTGCACTGTGAGTCTGACTTTGGTGATGATTAAGTTGTAGGAAGTACTTGGTCTCTGGCACTGAGCCTGGCTCTGTGGCTCAGAGGGGAAGTGGAGAGGATAGAAAACCATTCATTGTAGGAGACTCAACAGGTAGAGGAAAGGACAGGAGATTCTGTGGTTGTGAACGGAACTCCCGGACGGCATGCTGCCTCCCAGCAGCCAGGGTCCAGGATGTCTCTGATTGCATCTACAAGATTCGAAAGGGGGAGGGGGAGCAGCCAGAAATCGTGGTGCACATTGGCACCAATGACATAGCTAGGAAAAGGGATCTGGACCTAAAAGCTGATTTCAGGGAGTTAGTTTGGAAGCCATAAACAAGTCTAGCACAATAGTAATCTCAGGATTACTATTAGTACCACGTGCTAGTGAGACAAGGAACAGGGAGCGAGTGCAGCTAAATATGTGGCTACAGGGTTGGTGCAGGAGGGAGGGCTTCAGATACGTAGATCATTGGGGTACCTTCTGGGAAAGGTAGGACCTGTATTTAAAGGATGATTTGCACTTAAACTGGAGGGGCACCAATGTCCTGGGCAGGAGATTTGCTGGAACATTTTGGGACAGTTTAAACTAGTTTGGCAGGAGTGTCAGGAATAAGAGTGATGAACTTAGAGTGTAGATTAGTATTTGGAACTACGATGTTGTGGCCACAATGGAGACATGGATTTCACAGGAGCAGGAATGGTAGCTGGATGTTCCAGGTTTAAATCTTTTACAAAGAACAGGGAGGGGTCAGGGTAAAGGAGGAGGGGGAGTAGCATTGCTAATGAGAGAGTGCACCACAGCTTCAGAAAAGGAGGTTGTTGAGGAGGGTTTGTCTATTGAGTCAGTATGGGTAGAAGTCAGTAACAGGAAAAGAGCAGTCATTTTTTTGGGTGTTTTCTATAGATCCCCCAATAACAGCAGAGAGATGGAAGAACAGATTGCACAGCAGATCTTGGAAAGGTGCAGGTGTTATGGGCAACTTTGACTTCTCCAATATGCAGTGGGGGTGGATGGTTTGTCAGGTGTGTCCAAGAAGGATTCCTGACTCAATATGTAGATAGGCTGACTGGGAGAAGTGGGGAGGAGGCCATATTGTATTAGGTGCTAGGCAATGAGCAGGTGTCAGATCTCTCGGTGGGAAAACATTTTGGTGACAGTGACCACAATTGCCTCACCTTTACAATAGCCATGGAGAAGGAGAGGAACAGACAGTATGGGAAGGTGTTTCGTTGGGGATGGGAAAATTATACTGCTATTAAACATTTAGGTAAGGTAGGTTGAAATATTTTCATTTGGGAGTACGGGTTGAGATGGACTGGTTGGACCGAAGCATCTATTTCCATGCTATATGATTGCATGACTCTCTGACTCTGTGACTCCATCTGGATAACAGCCAGGCTTGGGCTGGCAAGTAGCAAGTAACAATTGTGCAATGCTATAACCATCAACAATAAGAGATCATCTAGCCACTGCCTGTTGACATTTAATAGTGTTACTCACACCAAATCCCCACTATCAACATCCCGAGAGCTTATCACTGACCAGAAACTCAACTGGACTCACCACAAAAGCATGACAGCTACAAGAGCAAGTAAGAGGCTAGGAATACTGTGGCAAGTAACTCACCTGCTGACTCATCAAAGCCTGTCCACCACCTACAAGGCACAAGTCAGGAGTGTGATGGAAGACTCTTCACTGGCCTGGATGGGTGCCGCTCTAATAACACTGATACCAATGAGGATAAAGCAGCCCACTTGATTAGCACCACATCCACAAGCATCCACTCTCTCCATCACTGATGCTCAGAAGCAGCATTCTACACCATCTACAAGATGCACTGCAGAAATTCACCAAGGCCCCTGAGGCAGAACCTTCCAAACCCACGACCACTTCCATCCAGAAGGACAAGGGCAGCAGATACATGGGCACACTATCACCTTCATGTCCCTTCCAAGCCTCTCGCCCCCCTAACTTGGAAATATATCGCCATACCTTCACTGTCACTGTGTCAAAATCCTGGAATTTCCTCCCTAAGAGCATTGTGGGTCAACCCACAGCAGGTGGACTGCAGCGGATCAAGAAGGCAGCTCACCCCCACTTTCACAAGGGCAACTAGGGATAGGCAATAAATGCTGGTCAACCAGAAATCCCCACATCCCACAAAGGAATTTTAAAAATACCCATTCTGAAGTAGAAGGCCTTTGATAAGGTGTTGCACAGGAGGCTGCTGGGTAAGATTAGGGCCCGTGATGTTAGAGGCAAGGTACTAGTATGGGTAGAAGATTGGCTGTCTGGCAGAAGGCAGAGAGTGGGAATAAAAGGCTCCTTCTCAGGATGGCAGCCGGTGACTCGTGGTGTTCCACAAGGGTCGGTGTTGGGTCAACAGCTTTTCACTTTATACATTAATGATTTGGATGAAGGAATTGACGGTATTCTGGCTACATTTGCAGATTAAACAGAGATAGGGGCAGGAAGTACTGACAAGGTAGGGAGGCTGCAGAAGGATTTAGGTAAAAACAATGATTGCAGATGCTGGAAAACAGATTCTGGATTAGTGGTGCTGGAAGAGCACAGCAGTTCAGGCAACATCCGAGGAGCAGTAAAATCGATGTTTCGGGCAAAAGCCCTTCATCAGGGATACAGGCAGAGAGCCTGAAGCATGGAGAGATAAGTGAGAGGAGGGTGGGGGTGGGGAGAGAGTAGCATAGAGTACAATAGGTGAGTGGGGGAGGGGATGAAGGTGATAGGTCGGGGGGGAGGGTGGAGTGGATAGGTGGAAAAGAAGATAGGCAGGTAGGACAGGTCATGGGGACAGTGCTGAGCTGGAAGTTTGGAACTGGGGTGAGGTGGGGGAAGGGGAAATGAGGACACTGTTGAAGTCCACATTGATGCCCTGGGGTTGAAGTGTTCCGAGGCAGAAGATGAGGCGTTCTTCCTCCAGGTGTCTGGTGGTGAGGGAGCGGCGGTGAAGGAGGCCTAGGACTTCCATGTCCTCGGCAGAGTGGGAGGGGGAGTTGAAATGTTGGGCCACAGAGTGGTGTGGTTGATTGGTGCAGGTGTCCCAGAGATGTTCCCTAAAGCGCTCTGCTCAGAGGCGTTCAGTCTCCCCAATGTAGAGGAGACCACATCGGGAGCAACAGATACAATAAATGATATTAGTGGATGTGCAGGTAAAACTTTGATGGATGTGGAAGGCTCCTTTAGGGCCTTGGATGGAGCTGAGGGAGGAGGTGTGGGCGCAGGTTTTGCAATTCTTGCGGTGGCAGGGGAAGGTGCCAGGATGGGAGGGTGGGTTGTAGGGGGGCGTGGACCTGACCAGGTCGTCACAGAGGGATGGTCTTTGTCGAAGGCGGAGGTAGAGGAATTGGGAATACGGGATGGCATTTTTGCAGGAGGTGGGTGGGAAGATGCGTAATCCAGGTAGCTGTGGGAGTCGAAAATGTGTTGCTGGAAAAGCGCAGCAGGTCAGGCAGCATCCAAGGAACAGGAGCTTCGACATTTCGGGCATAAGCCCTTCTTCAGGAGTTGGTGGGTTTGTAAAAATGTCGGAATCAAGTCGGTCATCATTAATGGCGATGCAGAGGTCTAGGAAGGGGTGGGAGGTGTCAGAGATGGTCCAGGTAAATTTAAGGTCAGGGTGGAATGTGTTGGTGAAGTTAATGAATTGACCAACCTCCTCACGAGAGCACAAGGTGGCGCCAATGAAGTCATCAATGTAGCGGAGGAAGAGTGGGGAGTGGTGCCCATTTAATTAGGGAAGATCAACTGTTCTATGTAGCCAACAAAGAGACAGGCATAGCTGGGGCCCATACGGTGCCCATGGCTACCCCTTTGGTCTGGAGGAAGTGGGAGGATTCGAAGGAGAAATTGTTAAGGGTGAGGACCTGTTCAGCCAAACGAATGAGAGTGTCGGTGGAAGGGTACTGTTGGGGACGTCGGGAGAGAAAGAAACGGAGGGCTTGGAGGCCCTGGTCATGGCGGATGGAGGTGTAGAGGGATTGGATATCCATGGTGAAGATGGGGTGTTGGGGGCTGGGGAAACGGAAGTCTTGGAGGAGGTGGAGGGCGTGGGTGGTATGTGGGGAGTTCCTGGACGAGGGGGGATAGGACAGTGTCGAGGTCGGTAGACATGAGTTCAGTGGGGCAGGAGCATGCTGAGGCAATGGGTCGGCCAGGGTGGTCAGACTTGTGGATCTTGGGAAGGAGGTAGAACCGGGCAGTACGGGGTTCCCAGACTATGAGGTTAGAAGCTGTGGGTGGGAGATCTCCTGAGGTGATGAGGTTCTGTATGGTCTGTGAGATGATGGTTTGGTGATGGGGGGTGGGGTCATGGTCGAGGGGGCAGTAGGAAGATGTGTCCTCGAGTTGGCATTTGGCTTCAGCGGTGTAGAGGTCAGTGCGCCAGACTACTACAGCGCCCTCTTTATCTGCTGGCATGATGGTGAGGTCAGGATTGGAGCAGAGGGATTGGAAAGCTGCGCGTTGTGAGGGTGAGAGGTTAGAGTGGGGGAGGGGCGTAGACAGGTTGGGGCGGTTAATCTCCCAGCGGCAGTTGGAAATGAAGAGGTCGAGGGCGGGTAATTGGCCAGTGCAGGGTGTCCA
This sequence comes from Hemiscyllium ocellatum, assembly GCF_020745735.1. Taxonomy (NCBI): domain Eukaryota; kingdom Metazoa; phylum Chordata; class Chondrichthyes; order Orectolobiformes; family Hemiscylliidae; genus Hemiscyllium; species Hemiscyllium ocellatum. Next base: position 8,559,368 of record NC_083402.1, read on the forward strand.
GGTGGAAGCAGTGTGTTGGAGGTGGGCGAAGGGGTCCTCGGAAGGTGGGTGGGAGTCCTGATTATGAAAATAAGCTCGGAGGCGGAGGCGGCGGAAGAAGTGTTCGATGTCATAGCGTGTAATAAATTCATTGATGCGTGGACGGAGTGGGATGAAGGTGAGAGTCCTTTGCTGAGGACTGATCGTTCATCCTCAGTGAGGGGAAGGTCTGGAGGGATAGTGAAAACTTGGCAGCGCTGGGAGCTGGGATCTCGTGTGGGTGTGGAGCCGGTAACTGGAGTGGGTGTGATGGTGGGTGGAATGCAGCTGGAGTCATGAGCAGGGGTGGTGTTCCCCTGAGGGTTCTGGGGTTGGGGGGGGATGGTGACAGTGGGGTCTGTGGGGGGGACGTGTCAGCAGAATACAGGTGAGTGGCGTTGGTGTGGGTGGTAGTGGTGGCAAACATGGCAGTAGTGGGAGGCGGAAGTCACTAAGCGTGTGACATCAACGATGACGTGAGGGGTGGAAGTGATGTCACGTGTGGTGCATGAGGAATTGTGAGGGTGAAGTGGCTGTGGGAGTGGCCATGATGGGGGTGGAAGTGACATCATCAATCAGCGTGGGGGTGGCAACTGAACCAGCCACATGGCTAATGGCATTCGAGCAATTCCAGAGGCCAGGGGAATCTACTGGAATGTTTGAGGAGCGCTGATTATGGAGGTGGGTAGATAAAAGATTGTTGTACTTACAGTTTTTGATGTTTGAGATGGAGTTGAAATACTGTTTGTTGAGAGTATGAATTCTCCTGAGGATGTAGTACAGAGTGGGTACTTTGCAATTCTGAGAGAATGTGGCCCTCAGCTGAGGCAGGGCAGACTGTTGAGAGGATAGGTGCCGGCGCATTGCTGCGAGTGTGGAGCGGAGGATCTTGAAGGAGAACCATTGCTGGTGTTTTAGAAACTGTAGTCTGTACTGTTTGTCCTGTTCGGGTCCGAACTCTGCTAGTTTAAAGTTGGTCCGGACTCCGTGTGGGATGAGTTGTTTACGAAGGCAGGCACTGAGGAAGCAAATCTGGCTGTGGTACCGAGTTTGTTTCACGACATGGTTGAAGAGGTTCAGGGCAGAGGGAATGACCTGGGAGTTGCAATGGGAGAGGGACTCTCTGAGATTCTTGTAGAGAGAGGAGGAAAGCTTCTTCAAGGCAGGCATCCTTGCAAGAGAATTCGCAGTAGGGTTAAAATCAACTAGGGAAAAACAATGATGCTGGAAACCAGAATCTGGAGTAGAGTGGTGCAGGAAGAGCACAGCAGTTCAGGCAGCATCCGAGGAGCAGTAAAATCGACGTTTTGGGCAAAAGCCCTTCATCAGGAATACAGGCAGAGAGCCTGAAGGGTGGAGAGATAAGTGAGAGGAGGGTTGGGGTGGGGAGAAAGTAGCATAGAGTACAATAGGTGAGTGGGGCAGGGCATGAAGATGATAGGTCAGGGGGGAGGGGGGAGTGGATAGGTGGAAAAGAAGATAGGCAGGTAGGACAGGTCATGGGGACAGTGCTGAGCTGGAAGTTAGGAACTGGGGTGAGGTGGGGGAAGGGGAAGTGAGGAAACTGTTGAAGTCCACATTGATGCCCTGGGGTTGAAGTGTTCCGAGAATGAACATGAGGCGTTCTTCCTCCAGGCATCTGTGGTGAGGGAGCGGCAGTGAAGGAGGCCTAGGACCTCCATGTCCTTGGCAGAGTGGGAGGGGGAGTTGAAATATTGGGCCACAGGGCGGTGTGGTTGATTGGTACAGGTGTCCCGGAGATGTTCACTAAAGCGCTCTGCTAGGAGGCGTCCAGTCTCCCCAATGTAGAGGAGACTGCATTGGGAGCAACGGATACAATAAATGATATTGGTGGATGCGGAAGGCTCATTGGGGCCTTGGATGGAGGTGAGGAGGGAGGTGTGGGTACAGGTTTTGCAATTGCTGCGGTGGCAGTAGAAGGTGCCAGGATGGGAGGGTGGGTTGAAGGGGGGCGTGGACCTGACCAGGTAGTCATGGAGGGAACAGTCTTTGCGGAAGGCGGAAAGGGGTGAGGAGGGAAATATATCCCTGGTGGTGAGGTATGTTTGGAGGTGGCAGAAATGTCGGCGGATGATTCGGTTTATGCGAAGGTTGGTAGGGTGGAAGGTGAGCACCAGGGGTGTTCTGTCCTTGTTACGGTTGGAGGGGTGGGGTCTGAGGCCGGAGGTGTGGGATGTGGACGAGATGCGTTGGAGGGCATCTTTCACCACGTGGGAAGGGAAATTGCAGTCTCTAAAGAAGGAGGCCATCTGGTGTGTTCTATGGTGGAACTGGTCCTCCTGGGAGCAGATATGGTGGAGGCGGAGTAATTGGGAATACAGGATGGCATTTTTGCAGGAGGTGGGGTGGAAAGAGGTGTAATCCAGGTAGCTGTGGGAGTCGGTGGGTTTGTAAAAAATGTCGGTATCAAGTCGGTCGTCAATAATGGAGATGGAGAGGCCTAGGAAGGGGTAGGAGGTGTCAGAGATGGTCAAGGTAAATTTAAGGTCAGGATGAAATGTGTTGGTGAAGTTAATGAATTGCTCAACCTCCTCGCGAGAGCACGAGGTGGCGCCAATGCAGTCATCAATATAGCGGAGGATGAGGTGGGGAGTGGAAGAATTTACGAGTAAAAAATGAGGTCTGCAGATGCTGGAGATCACAGCTGCAAATGTGTTGCTGGTCAAAGCACAGCAGGTTAGGCAGCATCTCAGGGATAGAGAATTCAACGTTTCGAGCATAAGCCCTTCATCAGGAAAGAATTTAGACAGCTGAGGAGAGTTGGTAAATTGGCAGATGAAATGCAACATGGGAAAGTATGAGATAAAGCAGTTTGGAAGGAAGAATAGAGGCATTGACATTTTTCAAAATTTGGAGAAAGTTCAGACAGCTGAAGTGTAAAGGGTTTTGGGAGTTGTAATTCAGGTTTCTCTTAAGGTGAACGTGCAGGTTGAGTCAGTAGTTAGGAAGGCAAATGTTGTCATTCATCTTGAGGTGACTAGAATATAAAAACGGGGATGTACTTCTGAGGCTTTATAAGGCTCTGGTCAGACCACATGTAAAATACTGTGAGCAATTTTAGGCCCCATACCTCAGCAAAGATGTACTGGCCCTGGAGCAGGTCCAGGGAACGTTCACAAGCATGATCTCAAGAATGAAAGGCTTAACATATGACGAACACTTGAAGACTCTGGGGTCATACGTGATGGAGTTTAGAAGGATGAGGGAGGATCTGATTGAAACTTTCAGAATACTGAATGGCCTGGACAGAGCAGATGTTGGGAAGATGTTTCCATTTAAAGGAGAGACTAGGACCTGATGTCCCAGTCTTTACTCTAAGGGAAGACCTTTTAAAATGGAGATAAGGAGAAATGTCTTTGGCCAGAGAGTGGTGAATCTCTGGAGTTCATTGCCACAGAAGTCTGTGGAGGCCAAGTCATTGAGTATATTTAAAACAGAGGTAGAGACGTTCTTGATTGCCATGGGGACCAAAGGTTATGGGGAGAAGGCTGGAAAATAGGTTTGAAAAACCTATCAGCCCTGATTGAATGGTGAAGCAAACTTGATGGGCTGAATGGCCTAATTTCTGCTCCTATGTCTTTCGGTCTTAAAATTCAAAACATTCACCACTCTCTGAGGAAAAAGATTTCTCCTCATCTCAGCCCTAACTGGCATCCCCTTCTTTATAAATTGTGTCACCAGTTTAAAGATCCCCCAAAGATGGTGGGATTTTCTAGGAGGAGAGGTTGATCCAGCTGGGCCTGTATTCATTAGAGTTTATAAGAAAGAGAGGGGATCTGATTGAAATGTCAAAGAGTTGGACATATGAGATACAGGGAAGATGTTTCCCCTGGTTGGGGAGTCACTGTCTCAGAACATGGGGTTAACCATTTTGGATTGAAATGGGGAAACATTTTTTTTCATTCAAAGGGTGGCCAACGTGTGAGATTCACTACCAGAGCAGGTTGTGGAGGCTGAGTATGTTCAATGAAAGAAATTGATACAGTTTGGATCAAGGGGTTTGGAGAGAAAGTGAGAATATGGTATTGAGATAGAAGACCACGTGGTGGCACGGTGGCACAGTGGTTAGCACTGCTGCCTCACAGCGCCTGAGACCCGGGTTCAATTCCCGACTCAGGCGACTGACTGTGTGGAGTTTGCACGTTCTCCCCGTGTCTGCGTGGGTTTCCTCCGGGTGCTCCGGTTTCCTCCCACAGTCCAAAAATGTGTGGGTCAGGTGAATTGGCCATGCTCAATTGCCCGTAGTGTTAGGTAAGGGGTAAATGTAGGGGTATGGGTGGGTTTCGCTTCGGTGGGTCGGTGTGGACTTGTTGGGCCGAAGGGCCTGTTTCCACACTGTAAATCTAATCTAATCTAACCAACCAAGATCATATTGAATGGCGGAGAAGGCCAAATAGCCTACTCCTGCTCCTATTTTCTAGAGATTCATAACCAAGAAACACCTCACCTACATGTATTTTGATAAGTATTTTGCAAGTTTCAATGAGAGCACCATGTGCAGCTCTGATCACTACACTGCAGGAAGGATGTGTTTGCATTGGAGAGGTGCTGAGGGGATTCACCAGAATGTTGCCTGGGATGGAGCAGTTTAGCTCTGAAGACAGACTGGACAAACTCAGGTTGGTTTATAGACTGAGGAGGGGTTACCTGATAGATTATGAGGGGCATGGACAATGTGGATAGAACGTAACTGTTCCCCTTAGTTGAAGGGTCAGTAAAAAAAGGAACAAAATTTCAAAGTGAAAGGCAGCAGATTCAGAGGGGTGTTTAAAGAAACAATTTTCACCCAGAGGGTGGTGATAATCGGGAATGCATTGTCTGGGAAGGTATCCCAACAGTGCAGAATAGGTCATTCAGCCCCTCAAATCCATACTAATCCTCCAAAGAGCATCCCATCCAAACATCAACTCACTCACCTACCTACTCTATCCCTGCATTTCCTTTGGCTAATCCATGTAACCTACACATCTTTGTGTCGATACTGCATACATTCACGTAGAACTCTGAGCTCAAAAACTGCAGGAATTTATGTAAAACACTCACTTTTTAGATTAGGATCAATCTAAACATCAGGTCATAGACAGAGAACACAGGGGACTAACACCTTCAACATATTGTCTTGCTATCACCATTGTTAACAGCTAACCCGAGAATGCAACTTTAAAACAAAGGTTTTGTGATTTACACATGAAAGAAGTGAAACTACCACTGTATTCTAACAGATGAAAGGGTTAACAAACAATCAATTTTTCAATGTATAATTTCAGTTACATCACACTGCAAATTTTTGCTATAAATTCTGTGTTACAATCGAGCCCTCCACAATCACCTGATGAAAGAGCGTCGCTCCAAAAGCTAGTGCTTCCAATTAAACCTGTTGGACTATAACCTGGTGTGGTGTGATTTTTAACTTTGTACACATCTTTGGACTCTGAAAGAAAACTGGGGCAACCGGACAAAACCAATGAAGAATGTACAAACTCCGCACAGAAGCTGCCAAAGGGTGAAATCAAACGCAGGCCCCTGGTGCTGTGAAGCAGCACTGCTAACCACTGGGCCACTATGCCACCCTGTTGTTGAGGCGGGAAACCTCACAACCTTTAAAAAATACATGCATGAGCATTTGAAACGTCATAACATTCAAAGCGCTGGGCCAAGTGCCGGGAAGTGGCACTGGTGTAGATTTGGAGTAGTTTCTGTTGTTGGAGACTTGATGGGCCGAAGGGCCTCTTCTGTACTGTACGATTCTGTGGTCCTTCGAGATCACCTCTCATTCTTTGAAACTCTCGAGAGTACAGACCCAGTTTGCCCAATTCAATCTTCATGGTACAGTCCCGCCATCCTGTGAACAAGTCTGCTAAACCTTTGTTGCATTCCCTCTTTAGAAATAATATCCTTCCTGAGATAACAAATTTATACACTGTACACAGTATTCCAAGAATAGCCTTATCAAGTTTCTATATTATTGAAGCAAAGCATCACTGCTCCTGTGCTTAAATACTTCTGGGACAACAGCTGACATTCCATCAACTTTTCTTATTGTTTTCTGCACCTGCATTTTACCCATCAGTGATGTTGTAATTATTTCACAAGCAAAATGTTGCTGCCCATTTGAGGAACAGCAATGAAAAAGAACAAATATAGTGCTAAACAGTCCCAGGTTATGGAAACTTGCACTGTCAGCAGATGTGGTCATCAAGAAGAAGGGAATTGCAAGATTAATAAAAATAAATTTGAACAATAAATATTACAAGCACTTACTATGACCCCGCACTGAAACTGACATGAATGCAGAGAGCCAAAAACAGAGAAAATTCATTGTTAATTCTTCAGCATGTAGTCCTTCTTGCCCACTGCTTCTTGTCTTTGTAACTCAGAATAGAGAAGTTACTTCACTTCCTATGCTTCTGTAAAGATTCATACACAATATGAACAATAATTGGGAAGTATCAGTGACATAACTGCTGGGAAATTAACATAAAAACCATTGTACATTGTGAAATACTCAGGCTATGAGTATTTCTGGCCTGGCCAGCATTTATTCCTCTTCCCCAATTGTCCTTGTAATGGAGGGCTAGGTAAATAGCCTTCCTAAACTGCTGTAGTCTCTGTGGTGCACGGACATCATGATTTGATTTGATTGATTGTGGTTATTTGTACCTAAGCACAGTGAAAATCTTTGTTTTGCGAACAGTACGGGCAGATCACGGCAAACAAGGACATACAGATCATAGGGCGCTTAGACATCGCAATGAAGGAGCTCCAGGATTTTGACCCAGTGACTTTTGCTATTTCAAAAATATCCTTTATTCATAAAACTGTCTTATTGTACATACATAGTCAGGATGGTGAGTGGTTTGAAGGGGAATCAACAGGTGGTTGTCCTCCTCGATGGCAGTGGTAATGGGTTTGGAATAACCTTGGTGAATCCTGCATTGCATCTTGTAGATGGGAAACAGTCTTGCTACTGTGCCTCAATGGTGAAGGAACCTGATGTTAAAAGTGATGGATTTTGTTTATTCATTTGGGGAATGAGGGCATTATTGGCTGGGCCAGCAACTCATCCCCAGGTGTCCTTGAGAAGCTGGTGCTGCACTGCCTTCTTCAACCACTGCAATCTACTTCTTATGGGTTGGCCCACAATGCTTTTAGGGAGGAGACTTTGTAGCAATTGATACAACTGAGTGGCTTGCTAGTCTATTTCAGATGGCAGATGAGAGTCAACCATAAGTAGTGAGTCAGAAGTAGACCAAACCAGGTGAGGATGGCAGATTTCATAAAACCATTAAACATAGGAGCAGAAATTAGGCCATTTAGCCCAACGGGTCTACTCTGTCATTCAATCATGGCTGATATGTTTCTCAAGGAGAAAGTGAGGACTGCAGATGCTGGAGATCAGAGCTTAAAAATGTGTTGCTGGAATAGCGCTGCGCTTTTCCAGCAACACGTTTTTAAGCTCTGATATGTTTCTCAACCATATTCTTCCACTTTCTTCTCATAACCCTTGATCCCCTTGACAACCAAGAACCTATCTAGCTCTGTTTTAAATATATTCAATGACCGGGTCTCCAAAGCCTTCCATGGTAATGAATTCCATAGATTCACCACGTCTGGCTGAAGAAGTTTCTCCTCATCTCCATTCTAAAAGGCGTTCCCTTTTTTCTAAGTTTGTGCCCTCAGGTCCTGGTCTTTCCTATCAATGGAAACATCTTCCCAACATCCACTCTGTTCGTGCTATTTAATATTCTGTAAGTTTTAATCAGGTCCCCCCCTCATCCTTCTAAACTCCATTGAGTATAGTCCCAGAGCCCTCAAACTTTCCTCGTGTGTTAAGCTTTTCATTCCTGGGACCATTCTCATGACCTTCCTCAGAACATGCTCCAGGTTCAGTCCATCCTTCCTGAGATATGGGGCCCAAAACTGCACAATACTCTAAATGTGGCCTAACCAGAGCCTTAGAGTCTCAGAAGTACATCCCTGTTTTTATAAACAAGTCCTCTCAAAATAAATGCCAACGTTGCATTTGCCGTCCTAACTACTGACTCAGAGTCAAATATTGTGGTGCTGGAAGTGCACAGCCAGTCAGGTAGAATCCGAGGAGCGGGAGAATCAGCATTTCGAACGTAAGCTCTTCACCAGGAACACTCAAAGTGTCGACTCTCCTGCTCCTTGGGTGCCAGCTGAACGGCTGTGCTTTTCTAGCACCACACTTTTTGACTCCAATCTCCAGAATCTGCAGTCCTCAATTTCTCCTAACTAATGGCTCAACGTGCAAGTTTTCCTTGACAGAATCCGGGACGAGAACTCTCTTGTTTCTTTGCACTTCAGGCTTCTTAAATTTCTCCCCATGTAGAAAATTGTCCATTTCTCTATTCTTCCTACTAAAGTGCATCACCTCATAATTTCCCACATGGTTCATCTGTCACTTCTTTGCCCACTCTCCTAATCTGTCCAAATCCTTCTGCAGCCCCCCACCTCTGCAATTCCTCTACCTCTACCTATCTTTGTATCATCTGCAAACCTAACCAGAATGCCCTCAGTTCCTTCATCTGCATCATTAATGTATAAAGTTGTGGTCCCAACACTGAACACACTTGTGTTGCTGTCCTGAGAAGGACCCTATTATCTCCTCTCTGCTTTCTGCCAAACAGCCAATCTTCTATCCATGCTAGCACTTTGCCTCTAACACCCATGGGCCCTTATCTTACTCATCAGCCTCCTGTGAGGCACCTTATCAAAGACCTTCTTGAAGTCCAGGTCAATAACATCCATTAGCTGACCTTGGTCTAACCTGCTCATCAAAGAACTCTAGCAGATTTCCTTCCCTGAAGGACATTAGTAAGCCAGATGAGTTTTCCTGACAATTAACAATGGGTTCACAGTTCTCAGTAGAATCTTAATTCCAGACATTTTTTATTGAATTTAAATTCCACCATCTGCCATATTCGAACCCAAGTCTCCAGCTGAGTTTCTAGATTAATAGCCTAGCATTAAAACTACCAGGCCATCACCTCCTGATTAGGTGCCAATCAAGTGGGATGTTTTGCCCTTCCTGAACATCTTGAGCATCATTGAATGCACCTTTACACTTGTGGCTTGTTCCTTGTAAATGGTGGACAGTCTTTGAGTCAGGTGAGTTGCTGGCCATAGATTCCCCAACCTCTAGGCGGCATTTGTAATCATAGCTTTCATGCTGACTGGTCTGTTTCTGGCTAATGCTAAATTCAGTGATGGTAATGCCATTTAACATTAAGGGAGATGGTTAGATTCTCCTTTGTTGGAGATGGTCATTGACTGATAGTGAATGTTGTCCAAGTCATACTGTATATGTGCATAAACCCCTTCAGTATCTGAGGATTCAGAAACATCACTGAACATTGTGCAATCATCAGGTAACATTACCACTTTTGACCTTATGATGAAGCAACTGAAGATGATTGGGCAAAGGTCACTACCCTGAGGAACTGCTATGGACTTGAGTTACTGACCTCCAACAATCACAGCCATCTTCCTTTGTGCTGGGTCTCAGTCAAATCAGTGGAGAATTATCCTTGATTCCCATCAACTCTTTTTTTTCTCTAGACCTCCTTGGATGCTGCATCAAGTTTTGCTTTCACTCTCAGAATTTTCATCAGATTCTGTAAATCTTGAGGCAACAGTTTCTCTTTCACTGTAAATATCAGTCACTCCTGGAGCATGTAAAAAGAATGGGTAAGATAAGTAATAAAATATCACCTTCATGCTCCCATTAAACATGCCAGGAATATGTACAGTTGGGGTAATAGATTACTTACAGAGTAGATTATGTACTTACATCTATATATTATTCGAAACAACATGCATTAATCTGCAGGAAACTGTCCGGTGTATTTCCAAGCAGTGAGTTCAAGGGCTGTATCTTGTGCTTCTTTTGAGCTAAGTGATAGTTTATTCGCGTTTCATGGAAGGATTCTCAACATGAGGACCAGTGAGATCTCTCTCTATACAGAACATAGAACTGTAGAGCCCCGCAATGGCCCTTCGGTCCATGATGTTGTGCCAAATATGATATCAAATTAAACTAATCCCTTCTGCCTCCCCTTGGTCCATATCCGTCCATTCCTTGCATACTCATGTGCTTATCTAAAAGTCTCTGAAGAAACCTGTCCAATTAACTACCTACCTCTCCCCCAAGACTCCCTTCTCACTCAATTCTAACCCTGTCTACCATGACTGTTCCCAATACAGTTCACCAGCATCCCAGGCACTGGTGACATAGAACACAGACCCTTCGCCCTTCGATGTTGCACCGACCTGTGAAACCAATCTGAAGCCCCACTAACCTACACTATTCCATTTTCATCCATATGTTTATCCAATGACCATTTAAAAGCCCTTCAAGTTGGCGAGTCTACTCTTGTTACAGGCAGGGCATTCCACACCCCTACTACTCTCTGAGTAAAGAAACTACCTCTGACATCTGCCCTATATCTATCATCCCTCAATTTAAAGCTTTGTCCCCTCGTGCTAGCTATCACCATCCAAGGAAAAAGGATCTCACTGTCTACCCTATCTAATCCTTTGATTATCTTATATGTCTCAATTAAGTCACCTCTCAATATATTTTTCTCTAACAAAAGCAGCCTCAAATCCCTCAGCCTTTCCTCATAAGACGTTCCCTCCATACCAGGCAACATCCTAGTAAATCTCCTCTGAAACCATTCCAAAGTATTCACATCCTTCCTATAATGTGGTGACCAGAACTGTACACAATACTCCAAGTGTGGCCGCACCAGAGCTTTGTACAGCTGCAGCATGACCTCATGGCCACAAAGCTCAACTCCTCTACCAATAAAAGCCAGCACACCATATGCCTTCTTAACAACCCTAACAATCTGAGTAGCAACTTTCAGGGATCCATGTACATAGACACCGAGACCTCTCTGCTCGACTACACTTCCAAGAATCTTACCATTAGCCCAGTACTCTGTACTCCTGTTGCTCCTTCCAAAGTGAATCACTTCACACTTTTCTGCATTAAACTCCATTTGCCACCTCTCAGCCCAGCTCTGCAGCTTATCTATGTCCCTCTGTAACCTGCAACATCCTTCAGCACTATCCAGAACTTTACCAAACTCACTATCGACTGCAATTTATGAACCCATCCTTCTACACCCTCACCCAGATCGTTTATAAAAATGACAAACAGCAGTGGCCGCAAAACAGATCCTTGCAGTACACCACTAGTAACTGAACACTAGCACGAATATTTCCCATCAACCATCATCCTCTGTCCTCTTTCAGCTCGCCAATTTCTGATCCAAACCACTAAATCACCCTCAATCCTATGCCTCTGCATTATGTGCAATAGTCTACCGTGGGAAACCTTATCAAAGGCCTGACTGAAATACGTATACACCACATCAACCACTTTACCTCATCCACCTGTTTGGTCACCTTCTCAAAGAACTCAATAAGTTTTGTAAGGCACGACCTACCCTTCACAAGTCCATGTTGATTATCCCTAATCAACTTGTGCCTTTCCAGATGATTATAAATCCTATCTCTTATAACCTTTTTCAACACCTTACCTCCAACCAAAGTAAGGTTCACTGGTCTATAATTATCAGGGTTGTCTGTACTCACCTTCTTAAATAAGGAATTAGCATTTGCTATCATCTAGTTTTCTGGCACACTTCCTGTAGACAATGATGACATAAAGTTCAAAGCCAAAGGCTCTGCAATCTCCTCCCTGGCTTCACAGAGAATTCTAGGATAAATCCCATCCTGCCCTGGGAACTTATCTATTTTCACACTTTTCAGAATTGCTAACACCTCCTCCTTGTGAATCTCAATCCCATCTATCTAGTAGCCTGTGTCTCAGTAATCTCCTCAACAACGTTGCCTTTTTCCAGTGTGAATACTAACAAAAATATTCATCTAGTCCTTCTCCTATCTCCTCAGACTCCACGCATAATGTCCCACTACTGTTCTTGATTGGCCCTAATCTTTTTCTAGTCAATCTTTTATTCCTGATAAACCTATAGAAAGCTTCAGGGTTTTCCTTGATCATATGTGCCAAACTTGTGACTCTTGAGCACTCTAACTGAGCCTTCATGTCTCATCCTAACATAAGCCTTCTTCTTCTTCTTGACAAGAGATTCAACTTCCTTAATAAACCATGGCTCTCTTGCTCAACCCCTTCCTCCCTGCCTGACAGGTACATATTTATCAAGGATCCACACTTCAATTGTGCCCACCCCCAGCAGTTTCCTTACCCATCCTGTGCATTCTAAATCTTGCCTAATCACATCATAATTGCTTTCCCCCCAGCTGTAACTCTTGCCCTGTGGTACATACCTATCCCTACCCATCGCCAAAGTAAATATAACCTAATTGTGGTCACTATCACCAAAGTGCTCACCTACCTCCAAATCTAACAGCTGGCCAGGTTCATTACCCAGTACCAAATCCAATGTGGCCTCACCCCTTGTTGGCTTGTCTACACACTGTGTCAGGAAACCCTCCTGCACAAATGCTGAACCATCTAAAGTACTTTTACAGTGATATTTCCAGTCAATATTTAGTAAGTTAAGGTTCCCCATAACAACTACCATGTTACTCTCGCTCCTTGTCAGAATCATCTTTGCTATCCTTTCCTCTACATCTCTGGAATTGTTAAAATGCTGTCAGACACATGGCAAATACTGTCAATGCCCTGCACTGTTCCTAATATTTGCCCAGACATGGCAGACAAGGAAAAATTACTGACCCATTCTGTGGACAGGGACATGGACGTCCTGGTAGACAGGTAGTGCAGAGGCAAAATGTCTTTTTCACCCATGACAAGTAGAGGATGTCACCACACCAGAACTTGACCCAGGTCAGCGCAATCACAGCCACATAAAGGAATAGCCAGCACTGAAGGAAGAGGTAAGGAGCACATTCAGTGTGAATGAGACTTCAGTACAGCGAGAGAAAGGACAAGTGAGTGAAGTATGGAAATTTAATTCAGGTAGAAATTAGGTGCAAGGGGAGCCAGAGGCAATTTCACTAAGGTTTATTGCAAGAAGTAAACTTTCCAAAGTATGGTCATTTAAGCGGGCATTGGATAAGCATATGGAGGTTATTTGTAGGTTAGGTAGGCTTCGGTCGGCGCAACATCAAGGGCCGAAGGGCCTGTACTGCGCTGTATTTTTCTATGTCCTATGTTCTATAAGTGGGAGCGGATACAGAGTGTGGATCGAGAGGCCAACCTTTAATAAACCAGAGACAGAGAGACATCACAAACCACAGTATGCGCAATTCCAAGTAAGAAGCAATGGTGACCTAGACTCATGAACATGGTCAAGATTAGAGTGGTGCTGGAAAAACACAGCAGGTCAGGCAACATCCAAGGAAAATCAATGTTTCAGGCTTACGCCCTTCATCAGGAATGGTTGATGAAGGGCTCCTGCCCGAAACGTCGATTTTCCCGATCCTCAGATGTTCCAGTACTTTTCCAGCACCACTCTAATCTTGACTCTGATCTCCAGCATCTGCAATTCTCACTTTTGCCCTGGAGTCATGAACATATCTGGTCTTAAAATAAAAGTAAGGTCTTCATTGTTATTTTTAGCTTTCCTAAAAAAAAACTGGTTAATTATGACATTGATGCTGTGATTCCAATAAAATGTAAAGAGCAGAAAATTGAAAGCTTTTAATTTCTGAATGAAATCAGATAAGATATTGTTGGCAGGACAGAAGATGTGTTGCTGCTGCAGCATGTGGAAATTGCTGAACACCAGTGTGATCCAAGCGGAACACATCTGTGGTAAGTGTTTGCAGCTCAAGTTGAAGAACTGGAGTCTGGGCTGCAGACAATGCACCACATCAGGGTAGGGGAAGGTTACCTGGATACTTTGGTCTGGAGGGAGTTCATATCCCTCAGTCAAGGTAATTCAAATCTGATCTGTGATCAGGGACAGTTAGGTAAGAGCAGATAAGGCAGGTATGAGGATCCAGTGAGCTGCAATTGAGAAGCCTCATCCCCTGCAATTATCCAACAATAATGAGGTTCTAGCAAACTGGGTGAATTGACCATAGCACTTGGTGCAGTGAGCCATTCAAGCACTGGGAGGAAACAGAAATATAGTAATGGTAGAGAGCTATATAATTGCAGGGATAGATGCTGTGCTCTAGAGCCATTGCTGTGAGTCCAAAAGGCTATACTGTTTAGAGATGGAGAAGAACATGAGGAGGGATCAAGCTGTCATCATCCACATTGGTACTAGCAACATTGATCAGACTAGAGAGGAAGTTCTGCTGAAAGAATGTTATCAGTTAGGAGTTAAATTAAAAGGCGGAACTTCTAAACTTCTAGATTACTATCCGAGCCATGGACAAACTGCATAGGGTAAACAGTGTCAAGACATTACCTGCATGACCCAAAGATTGGTGTGGGTGGAATGGGATTTAGTTCCAGGGTGACTGACACCAGTACTGGAGTAGCAGCGAGCTGTAGTATAGGTTGGGGGGTGGTGGAGGTGGATGATGGTGTTGGAACAATGTCCTAGTACTCCTGGACCACAGAGAGAACTTTGAGCTAATTAGAGACAGGGAGAACTTGAAAAAGCAATAAGACATGGGAGTGTTATAGGGTAGCTATTAGATGTAAGGACTGTGCCTTCTTATATTTGCTTCTTCAAACATTGTGGAGATTGGCAGTTGTTGGTGTTGAGTACTGATGCCATCCTTGTGGGGGATGCTGGTGTAGAGTGCGGAAACGTCCATTGTGACGAAGAATGTTCCCGGTTTGACTGGTCTGTGGGTGCTGAGTTTCTGGAAGAAATCCATAGTGTCACGACAGAAGCTGGAGATCCCCTGTACAATAGGTTTCAACATGTCTTCCACATAGCCAGAGAGATTCTCACATACGGCCCCATTGCCCGTCACGATGGGACGTCCTGGTGTGTTGGCTTTGTGTACCTTTGGAAGGCAGTAGAAGTCACCTACACGAAAGGTATGTGGGATGAGGGTGCATAGGGAACTCTGAAGGACTGGATCCAAAGTTCTGATCAGCGTGTTTAATTCACGGGTGTGTTCTTTGGTCGGATCAGCTGGTAGTTGTCTGTAGTGTTCCTGGTTGTTCACTTGTCGGTGAACTTCCTTGCAGTAATCTGTTCTATTCTGAATGACAATAGCTCCTCTTTTATCTGCTGGTTTGATGACAATGTTGTGATTGGTTTTGAGAGCCTGGATGGCATTGCGTTGTGACTGGGTGATGTTTTGCCCTACCTTGTGGGTAAGGCTGATGAATCTGGCATTTATATATTTCCTGACAGTTTGAGCACACATGTCAAGCCCAGGGCAGTGGCCCTCCGGTGGGGTCCATGTTGACACCTTCTTTGGTCGCTCCTCTACAGATCCCTGTGATGACTGTTCTAGTTCATCAGTGGGCTCAGTGGGACTGCTAGCACCTTGAAAGAATTCCCGGAGTCTCATTCGTCTGATGAACTCCTCTGTGTCTGCTGCCAAAACCAATGGGTCCATTTTGGTGGTCGGGCAGAAGTTGAGACCCCTACTCAGGACTTCAATCTCTTCAACCCAATGGCCCACATCCAAGGATATTAAAAGAAGTGGCTGCAGGGGCAGTAGGGTCAAAGCATTCCAGAGTACACTGCATTCCAGGGGAGTTCCAGCAGATTGGAAAACTGTGAATGTGACCCCCCCCACCCACACCCCTTTCAAGAATAGAGGAAGACAAAGCATTAAATTATAAAGACAAAGAGAAAAATCAGCACTATACAGAAACTAAAAACTTTTTGCCCCTAAGCAACACATATCCCCCTATTCATCCATCCAGATGTCTCTTCAACATTGCTATTATAGCCCTTATCACCTCCGCTGGCTGCACATTCCAGGCATTTACTGCCTTCTGTGCAAAAAAATCTACCTCTCACATCTCCTTTCAACTCTCCTCCTAAGCCCTTAAACCTATGTCCCCCTAGTAACTGATATTTCTACCCTGGGAAGAAGACTCTGTGCCTCTCATCATTTTGTGAACTTCTTTCAGGTCACCCCTGAAGGTTTGTCCAATCTCTCCTGATAGCTAAAACCCTCCAAGCCGGGCAACACTCTGGAAAACATTCTCTCTACCCTTTCTGGTGTTTCCACATTCTTCTGGCAGTCTGCTAACCAGAACTGTACACAATATTCCAAATGCAGCCCAACTAACTATCTGTAAACTGCAAAATGACTTGCCGATTTTTATATTCTTGAGTCCTGACCAATGCAGGCAAACGTGCCACACACTTTCTTGACCATCCTTATTCAATTGTGTTGTTATTTTCAGAGAACTGTGGACCTATATGCCTAAATCCCTCTGTGTGTTAAAGCTTCAAAGGGTTCCTTTATTTACTGTATACATCTCTCCTGCAATAGACCTTCTAAAATGTGTCACCTCACATTTGTCCAGATTATATTAATGAGTTAACAGCACAAATACATGCAAATGGTTATGGTTTGGTGGCAATTACTAAGACATGGTTGCAGGGAGATAAGTTTGGGAATTGAAGATCTAAGAGTACTCAGTGCTTCAGAGAGGTTTCCAAAAAAAAAGAGGTGGTGTCCTTTTTAATAAAGGAGAAGATCAGTACTACAGTAAGAAATGATGAGAAATGCAGTGAGAAATCAGCACTGGAATCTGCCTGTAAGAAATAGCAAGGGAAAGAAGTCCCTGGTGGGAGTCCTCAAACACGAGTCACACAGTGGGGCACAGCATAATGTGATGGCACTTTGCCTTTAAAAGAGATGTGCTCTGTTCTGTTCCTCTTGCAGAGTGTTGTAGTCACCCTGATACCAAGATGCCTTCACCGGGCAAGCAGAATAAATTGTTTTGCTTTTTTTAAAAAAAAAATGAGACAAAAGAATCATGAGTGTGCAGGGCCAGGGTTCACACAAGCCCAAGAAGGTTTTTAATTTTACTTTTGGCTAGTTAAAGGTTTTCTGCTGGCTGCTGAAACCAAAAGCTTGAGTTTTCTGCTGTGAGAGTCTTAGACAGTGAGACTTCATCTTAAAAATCAAAAGGGGCAGATGGTTTCTTTCAAGATTTCAGTCTGCTAGACTAGAGAAAGATAATGCCTGAGAATAAAACTGTTTTATTAAATTGCCTTGGCAAGGGTGCATTTATGGGATGTACCAATATTGGAACACTTAATGATATATTATCTTGTTAAGTATTTAAATAAAGTTAGAGCTATGTCAGTTTTTTTTGTATCTAACTGTGTTGTCAGAATAAAGTGTGTTTGCTTCAAACCTAGCGGTGAACCAATCAAATTACATCTGCAACACAGTGCATTATCCGTGTCTTTAAATAATATAAAAGTCAGTGCCTAGGCTTTCTCTTTACTACATTTTGGTGGGGTGGTGGGGTGGTGGGGTGATCTGGTCTGGTCCATAACAAAACTGGGGGCTTGTGTACAATCAAAATCTCTAATTCTATGTTGGGTTTAGGATTATTGGACTTTGGGTGTTGCATCTGATTGGTTTAAGTAGAGTGTGGTTTGTGTAATAAAGGTTCTATCAATCATTAAGAGTTTCCTGCAGCTGCAAGAAGTCACTTGGGCGAGGCAAAGCTTTCTGAAGAGACAGGCAAATTAAAGTTGGAACTGCCTGTGTCTGTGCAGAAAAGGGAGATCATTGTAGCAACATTTCAGCATTTACAATTGCCTCGAATGCAATCAGGATAACTGGTAATGATTAACATTCAATTGCAAATGGAGCAGATTGAATCAGAGGCGATGGCAATGGAGAAAAGAGAGGGCTAATTGCAGCAGAACGAAGAACAAAAGAATTACAACAACCTGACTATGAAAACAAAATGAAACAAGTTTAGTTCTGATTGAAAGCGGAAGGAAAAGAAAAGGACAGAATAGCCCAATCAGAAGAAAGGGATAAAGAGAGAAATTTTGATTTCAGAAGTTGGCATTGAAAAGTGAAAGTCATAGAGTCACAGAGTCATACAGCACGGAAACAGACTGGAGGCGGCCCTTCAGTCTAACCAGTTCATGCCGAAAATAATCCCCAACTAAACTAATCCCACCTACCTGCTCCTGGCCACATCCCTCCAAAGCTTTCCTATCCATATATTTACCAAAAAGATCGACTTACAATGGCAGAGGTAAATGTAAACGGTGGGAGCAGTTATGAGGACAGTGATGGACAGTGAACCCATTGTAGCCAAAAGTCTGGTGGGTATCTGTTTAAATGTGTTCAAACATTGTTAAGGTTCAACGGGAAGGATGTAGAAATCTTTTCCATTTCCATAAGACCATAAGACATAGCAGCAGAAATTAGGCCATTCGGCCCATCAAGCCTGCTCCGCCATTCGATCATGACTGGTAAGTTTCTCAACCCTGTTCTCCTGCTTTGTCCCCATAACCCTTGATACCCTTGATACTCAAGAATCCATCTATTTCTGTCTTAAATATATTCAATGACCTGGCCTCCACAGCCTTCTGTGGCAATGAAACAGCCAGTGACTATGTGGTAATTGTTGATCCAAACAAATTTGGTAGGTAGAGCTGGTCAAGTGTTTACATCACTATCAGACGGGGTCCCTGGGAAGTATCATGAAATGAAAAAAAAAGTCTATACGAACTAGTGCCAGAAGCCTGCAGACAACATTTTAGGAAGCTAAGGAGAGAACTTGGTCAAATGTACACGATATGTGAAAAGATCAAAACAGAGTTATTTTGATAGGTGGATATTTACATTGAAAATAGTCCAAACCTATGACAGTCTTAGAGGGCCTGTTATTTTGGAGTGGTTCAAAAGTTCACTGCCTGAAGTAGAGACAACTCATGCTGAAGAGCAGAGAATTAAAACTGCAAGGTTAGCAGCAGAATTGGCAACTGATTAGGAGTTGGTTCATAAATCAAAGTTTGACTTCTAACCAGAATTGATCAGGGACCTCGAAGTGAAGGAGCCATTAGGAGGTAGTGACCATAATATAAGAAGCTTCAATCTGCAATTTGAAAGGGAGAGGGTACAATCGGTAGTGACAATATTTCAGTTGAATCAAGGGAACTATGGAGCTATGAGGGAGGAGCTGGCCAAAGTTCAGTGGTGCAATACCTTAGCAGGGATGACAGTGGAGGAACAATGGCAGATATTTCTGGGTATAATGCAGAAGATGCAGGATCAGTTCATTCCAAAAAGGAAGAAAGATCCTATGAGGAGACAGGGGTGGCCATGGCTGACGAGGGAAGTTAAGAAACATATAAAGTCAAAAGAGAAAAAGTATAACATAGCAAAGATGAGTGGGAAAACGGCCTACTGGGAAGCTTTTAAAGAACAACAGAGGATTACTAAGAAGGAAATACGCAGAGAAAAAAATGAGATACAAAGGTAAACTGGCCAAAAATATAAAGGAGGATAGTAAAAGCTTTTTTTAGATATGTGAAAGGAAAAAAATGGTTAAGACTAAAATTGGGCCCTTGAAGACAGAAACAGGGGAATATATTACGGGGAACAAAGAAGTGGCAGAAGAGTTGAATTGGTACTTCAGATCTGTGTTCACTGGGGAAGACACAAGCAATCTCCCTGAGGTAACAGTGGCTGAAAGACCTGAACTGAAGGGAATTTATATTTGCCAGGAATTGGTGTTGGAGAGACTGTTAAGTCTGAAGGTTGATAAGTCCCCAGGGCCTGATGGTCTACATCCCAGGGTACTGAAGGAGGTGGCTCGAGAAATCGTGGATGCATTAGTGATTATTTTCCAGAATTTGATAGATTCAGGATCAGTTCCTGTGGATTGGAGGGTGGCTAATGTTGTACCACTTTTTAAGAAAGGTGGGAGAGAGAAAGCAGGAAATTATAGACCAGTTAGTCTGACCTCAGTGGTGGGAAAGATGCTGGAGTCAATTATAAAGGATGAAATTACGACACATCTGGATAGTAGTAACAGGATAGGTCAGTCTCAGTATGGATATATGAAGGGGAAATCATGCTTGACTAATCTTCTGGAATTTTTTGAGGATGTAACTCTGAAGATGGACGAGGGAGATCCAGTAGATGTAGTGTACCTGGACTTTCAGAAAGCCTTTGATAAAGTCCCACATAGGAGGTTAGTGAGCAAAATTAGGGCGCATGGTATTGGGGGCAAAGTACTAACTTGGATTGAAAATTGGTTGGCTGACAGGAAACAAAGAGTAGTGATAAACGGCTCCCTTTTGGAATGGCAGGCAGTGACCAGTGGGGTACCGCAGGGATCAGTGCTGGGACCGCAGCTTTTTACAATATACATTAATGATATAGATGATGGTATTAATAGTAACATTAGCAAATTTGCTGATGATACAAAGCTGGGTGGCAGGGTGAAATGTGTGGAGGATGTTATGAGATTACAGGGTGACCTGGACAGGTTAGGTGAGTGGACCAATGCATGGCAGATGCAGTCTAATGTGGATAAATGTATGGTTATCCACTTTGGTGGCAAGAACAGGAAGGCAGATTACTACCTAAATGGAGTCAAGTTAGGTAAAGGGGCAGTACAAAGAGATCTGGGTGTTCTTGTACACCAGTCAATGAAGGTAAGCATGCAGGTATAGCAGGTAGTGAAGAAGGCTAATAGCATGCTGGCCTTCATAACAAGAGGGATTGAATATAGAAGCAAAGAGATTCTTCTGCAGCTGTACAGGCCCCTGGTGAGACCACACCTGGAATATTGTGTGCCGTTCTGGTCACCAAATTTGAGGAAAGACATTCTGGCTATTGAGGGAGTGCAGCGTAGGTTCACGAGGTCAATTCCTGGAATGGCGGGACTATCTTATGTTGAAAGATTGGAGCGACTGGGCTTGTATACCCTTGAGTTTAGAAGACTGAGAAGGGATCTGATTGAGACGTATAAGATTATTAAAGAATTGGACACTCTGGAGGCAGGAAACATGTTTCAGTTGATGAGTGAGTCCTGAACCAGAGGACACAGCTTAAAAATAAGGGGTAGGCCATTTAGGACAGAGGTGAGGAGAAACTTCTTCACCCAGAGAGTGGTGGGTGTGTGGAATGCTCTGCCCCAGAAGGCAGTGGAGGCCCAGTCTCTGGATTCGTTTAAGAAAGAGTTGGGTAGAGCTCTCAAGGATTGTGGAATCAAGGGTTATGGAGATAAGGCAGGAACAGGATACTGATTAAGGATGATCAGCCATGATCATAATGAATGGTGGTGCAGGCTTGAAGGGCAGAATGGCCTATTCCTGCACCTATTGTCTATTGACATCAACTTCAATTTTTGAATGCTAGAAATTGAGGAAATGAGAAATCTTCGAGTGGTAAGGGAAAAAGGGATCTCACTGAAGGCAGTAAAGAGTTTGCCATAGGTTTCGAAAGAAACCCATGAGGAAGGAAGATTAGTAAAAAAGCACAGGTGTTCTCACTGAAATAAAGTAGGATACATCAAGTCACAGTGATGGTGGTTTGGAAAAGCACTGGGTAGACTAATGTGAGAAAATAAGAGCAAGTGGAGTCTGTTAAAGTCATAAAGGAAAGCATAGATGAAGTAAAGGAACTGCAAAGAACCTACAGCCTGGTTAGGGTTGATTAATAAGCAAGTACTAGATAGAGTCATTGGGTCATACAGTATGGAAAGAGACCCTTCGACCCAACCAGTCCATGCTGACCATAATGCCAAACTAAACTGGTCCCACCTGCCTGTGCTTGACCCTGATTCCTCCAAACATGTCCTATTCATATACTTGCATAAATATCTTTTAAAATTTGTTATTGTAGCCACATCCACCACTTCCCATGAAAGTTCATTCCACACCCAAAATACTATCTGTGAGAAAAATTGCCTCTCATGTCTTTAAATCATTCTCCTCAGACTTAATAAATACGCCCGTATCATGAAACCCCCCACCGCAGGGAAAAGACACCTGCTATTCATCTTATCTATACCCCTCATTAGTTTATAAACCTCAATCTCTCACGTCTCAACCTCCTAATCTCCAGCGAAATAAGTCCCAGCCTTTCCAATCTTCTTTACAACTCAAACCATCCATTCCCAGCAACATCCTGGTAAATCTCTTTTGAACCTCTTCAACTTTATAATATCCTGTCTATAACAGGGCGATCTGAACCCCACACCTTATTGCAGAAAAGCCCTCACCAATTTCCTATACATCCTCAACATTAAGTCCCAACTCCTATATTCAAATGGTCTGAGCAATGAAGACAAGCATGTTAAATGCCTCCTTAACCACCCTGTCGATATGTGATGCAAACTTTAAAGAATTATGTAGGTCAACCCCGATATCTCTGTTCTACGACACTCCCCAAGATCTCTTTAAATAATTCATTTGCATAAATAAGGTTTACTCATGTAAGAAAGCATAGGTAAACATTTTACAAAATACTAAGAAATATTTTAAGAGATATAGGAACAAGTGAGAGATGGGAAGATATGTAATTTAGAAAGATTATTGAATTCATGGTGAGAAGAATAGTGTTCTTTATATAAGTTGGAGAGTCTAGTGAAGACTGGGGAACTGGCTGTAGGAATAACAGAGAAGTTCTCTGTTCTGGGAATACAATTTATCCTTGATAATGATATAGTTAGATCACAGGTGGAAGTGGTGCCTACTGTGATTGAAAATCAGACAACTGAGGTGTTCCAGGAAGTACGTCCTGGGATTTTTCCTGACTGCGTGGTAATAGAGTCACAAAGCTACAGGTTGAAGTAGAAGGAGAAATCAAAGAATAAAGATACGGGAGTTGTGGATCAATTAGAGTCATAGAGTCGTTGAGATGTACAGCACGGAAACATATCCTTCCGTCCAACTTGTCCATGCCGACCAGATATCCCAACCCAATCTAGTCCCACCTGCCAGCACCCAGCCCATATCCCTCCTATTCATATACTCATCCAAATGCCTCTTAAATGTTACAATTGTATCAGCCTCCTCCACGTCCTCTGGCAGCTCATTCCATGCACATACCACCACCCTCTGCGTGAAAAAGTTGCCCCTTAGGTCTCTTTTATATCTTTCCCCCCTCACCTTAAACCTATGCCTTCTAGCTCTGGACTCCTCCACCCCAGGGAAAAGACTTTGTCTATTTATCCTATCCATGCTTTTCATAATTTTATAAACCTATATAAGGTCTCCCCTCAGCCTCCAACACTCCAGGGAAAACAGACCCAGTCTTTTCAATCTCTCCCTATAGCTCAAATCCTCCAACCCTGGCAACATCCTTGTAAATCTTTTCTGAACCCTTTCAAGTTTCACAACATCATTCCAACAGGAAGGAGACCAGTATTGCACACAATATTCCAACAGTGGCCTAACCAATGTCCTGTACAGCCGAAACATGGCCTCCCAACCCCTGTACTCAATACTCTGACCAATAAAGGAAAGCATACCAAATGCCTTCTTCACTATCCTATCTACATACAACTCCACTTTCAAGGAGCTATGAACCTGCTCTCCAAGGTGACTTTGTTCAGCAACACTTCCTCAGACCTTACCATTAAGTGTATAAGTCCTGCTAAGATTTGGTCTCCCAAAATGCAGCACCTCAAATTTATCTGAATTAAGCTCTATTTGCCACTTCTCAGCCAATTGACCCATCTGATCAAGATCCTGGTGTAATCTGAGGTAACCCTCTTCGCTATCCACTACACCTCCAATTTTGGTGTCATCTGCAAACTTACTAACTGGACGTATTATGCTCCCATCCAAATCATTTAGGTAAATGGCGAAAAGTAGTGAACCAGTACCGACCCTTGTGGCACTCCACTGGTGACAGGCCTCCAGTCTGAAAAACAACCCTCCACCACCACCCTCTGTCTTCTACCTTTGAGTCAGTTCTGTTCCAAATAGTTAGTTTTCCCTGTATTCCGTGAGATCTAACCTTGCTAATCAATCTCCCATGTCAAACTGAAGTCCAAATAGATCACATCTACTGCTCTGCCCTCATCATTCCTCTTTGTTACTCCCTCAAAAAACTCAATCGAGTTTGTGAGACATGATTTCCCACAAACAAAGCTATGTTGACTATCCCTAATTAGTCCTTGCCTTTGAGCCAATTCTCCCTGTATTCCATGAAATCCAACCTTGCTAACCAGTCTCCCATGGGGAACCTTGTTGAACATCTTACTGAAGACCATATTATCAGAAACTATATTTGACCAAATGGTTGAGAAAGAAACAAGAACAGGTGAAGGCCAAATTGTACATTTTTAGGAAAAAAAAATAGAAAGATGGAAAGATAAAGCAGTTCTATCAAAAAGCCTATGCAGAAGGAGTATCAAAGTGAACCCCTGTATTCTCCCTGTATCTGCGTGGATTTCCTCTTAATGCTCCGGTTTCCTCCCATAGTCCAAAGATATGCAGGTTACGTGAATTGGCTAAAAAATTATCTAAAAAATAAAGTCTTGATTAGAAAAATGGAGAACCATCACATGTTCAGGCAAATGAAAAATGGGCAGAGGTTCATCAAGTTGTATTCCTGGTAGGTTGCAGAAAGAAGGTGTTGAGGGTAGCACGATTTTCCAGTAGGAGGTCATTTGTGAATAAGAGAAACTCAAACCAAAATACAAAAACATTTTTATTGGCCTTGTCTTATCATAAATGTCACATAGTTGGAAAACCTCAGACTGTGATAAAACCAACATATTCCAACATTTGATGAACCTTTTCCAAGAGCCTTAGTTGATTGTATGGGATCCCTACCTAAAACAAAAAGTGGGAATCAATATTAGCTGATCATGTATTTACTAGATTTCTAGAGGCCATTTCATTATGCAATATTACAACTAATAGAATTGGAGAAGAGTCTCTCAATTTTTTTAAAACAGATACAGACTACCCACAGAGATACAATGGATCGAGGATCAAATTTTGCATTGAAATTATTCAAGGAAAAATGGATAGCTTGGTCATAAAACAATTTAAATCAACTGCTTGCCATCCAGAATCACAGGAAGCATTAGAATAATGGCAACAAACTTTAAATACTACGTTGAGGGGCTAGAATAAAGACTATCCAAAGGATTGGGTTCAAGGAATTCCATTTGTGCATTTTGCAAATAGGGTTGCACCTAATGAATCAACAAAATTTAGTCCATTTGAATTAGTCTCTGGGCATGAGTTGAGAGGATGACACAAATCAATTATGAAAAACTGGGTGAGTCAGAGTTCAGAGAGCATATGTTTGGACTATGTATCAAATGTAGGGAGAGACTAAATACAGCGGGTGCATTGGCTAGATAGCATTTAACAGTAGCACATCAGGCAACGAAAGAGGAAGCAGAGAAGAGATCAAATTCATAGTGGAGATAAAGTATTAGTATTACTCCCAGTGAAAGGTGTACCGTCAGGGGAAGATTTAGTGGGCCTTATCAAATCGAAAAGAAATTGGGTGAGGTGAGTTATTTGATAAGAATGCCAGACAGAAGGAAAACTCACAGAGTGTGCCATGTAAATATATTGAAATGGTATTTTGATAAAGAATGAAAGCAAAAGGTGAATGTGTTATTTGTTACAACTCAGAGTGAAGAACCAAATCCAAATGGTTTTGAAATTATGACAATGAGGATGTTTCAGAATTTGGAATAAATCATTCAGCTACCATCCAGTGGAAAGAGTTACTACAATCACATGAAAATATAAGTGGGAATAAGCTGGGAAGTACTAAACAGATTATGCATGAGATAGATATAGGAAATGCTGTTCCAATTAAGCAACATCCCTATGGGCTTAATTCTCTAAACTTGGTATAGAATCTAAAAAAAGTTTGAAAGTATGCTTAATTGAAGTGTGTTGCAGTGAATGGAACTCGTCCATGGAGATGTTATCAAAACCAGATGGCACCAAACGATTGTATGGGGCCTATCAGAAAGTCAATGTTTAATTTGAAATCCAACTTGTACCCTATTCCATGATTGGAAGACTGTATTGAGAAAGTGGGACAAGCAATTTACATTTCTATGCTGGACTTACTCAGACGGCACTGACAAATGTCTTTAACTGCAAGGGTGAAGGAAATTTTAGCTTTCATGACATTGAGTGGACAGTTCCAGTTTAAAGTCATGCATTTGGTGTGAAGAATGTGCCAGCCACATTTCAAATCGATAAGGTCATTTCATGATTGCCCAATTGCATGGTATACACAGACAATCTGGTGATTTTTATACACACATGGAAGGAACATTTGGAGCATCTAGCAGAATTGTTTGATTGACTTCAGGAGGCAGGTTTTGTGATAACCTTAGTTAAGATTGAGCTCACAAAAACCCAAGAAATTCCAATGCTATACCGTTGGACACTGACACATGGCCTCGAGGGATGTTTATTGGGGAGTTTCCCATACCACTGGCAAAGACAGAAATACTACAATTCCTGGCCCTGATTGGTTTTACCAAAAATATTAACCTAATCTTAGAAGCATGGTTGCTCCAAAGGCTGAGCTGTTGAAGAAGTGTGAAAATTTTCAATGGACGGATGAGTGTCAGAATTCATTTGACTGCCTGAAAGCTGTATTGACCACCATCCTGGTGTTGGCAACACCCAATTATGCAAAGCTGTTCAAGGTGATATGAATGATATGGACGTCGCTGCTGTACCTTACAGGAAGACAAGTATAGAGAGACATATTGGACACTTTTCCAGAAAGTTGAATGTTCTTCAGAAGAAATATCCCACCACTGAGAAATAAACCTTAAGTTTGGTGTTGGCATAGAAACATTTCAACATTTATATTGTGAGTAATGTACCTGAGATGATTGTGTATACTGATCATAACCCCTGAACATCTTTGGAAAAATTTAAGGATAAAAATGCCAAACTATTTAGATGAAGTTTATTGTTACAGCCATTCAATTTGAAAATTATACAAGTGGCAGGCTGAGAACATGTAATTGCTGATGCATTGTCACTAATTTGATGAAGGAAGATGAAGATGTTCAGTGATGGAAGAAATGGTCGGAAATGGGCAGTGTTATTGAATGCTTTCATGTTTAGAGTTTTGTTTTTTTTATATATATATATATAAAAAATGTAGAGTACTAATAGCATGATACTAATGGCTTAGAAAATGAAGCCATCTTTGTATATTGATAAGTGTTTTTTTTAAAGGGGGTGGTGGGGACGTGTGATGGTACTGTGCTTTTAAAAGAGTTGTGTTCTGTCCTGTTTCTCTTGCAGAGGGTTGTGGTCTCCATGATGTAGAGGTATCTGTTCCAGACAGAGTAAATCACTTCAGGTTTTTGTAAAAATTAGATAAAAGAATAATGAGTGGGCCGGGTCAGGGCTTACATAAGTTCAGGAAGGATTTTAGTTCTCCTTTCAGTCAGTTAAAGGTTTTCTGTTGGGTGCTGAAGCCAGAAGCTTGAGTTCTCTGCTTTGAGAGTCTTAGACAGTGAGGTTTCATCTGAAAAATCAAAGGGGGCAGATAGTTTCTTTCAGGATTTCAGTCTGCGGGACTAGAGAGTAAAACTGTTTTGTTAAATTGCCTTGCCAAGGGTGAGTTTATGGGATGCTGCCTTTATTGGAACAGTTACTGATTGGTGGTTAAATCATATATTATCTTATTAAATATTGTGCCAGTTCTTCTTTTCATTTGCATTTTAACTGTGCTGCAAGAACAAGGCTTACAGTCTAATGGCAGAACAATTAAATTGTATTTGGAACTCAATGCCATACACTTGGCCTTTAAACAAATAGTTCTGAGGAAGGGTCAGCAGACCTGAAACATTAACTTTGATTTCTCTTCATAGATGCTGCTAGACCTGCTGAGTTTTGCCAACATTTCTGTTTCTGATTTACGGCATCCGCAGTTCTTTCAGATTTTAGCAGTTAACTAATCTACTGGAGTTCTTTGAAGATGTAACAAGCAATATGGATAACTGGGAATCCTGTAGATGTAGAAAGCATTTGAGAAGGTGGCACAAAGATCAACTTGCCAGGTAAGATCACATAGGGTTAGGAGAAATTGGTTACTTTGGATAGAGCTGAAAATGTGTTGCTGGTTAAAGCACAGCAGGTCAGGCAGCATCCAAGGAACAGGAAATTCAACGTTTCGGGCCAGAGCCCTTCATCAGGAATGAGGAGAGGGTGCCAGGCAGGCTAAGATAAAAGGTAGGGAGGAGGGACTTGGGGGAGGGGCGATGGAGATGTGATAGGTGGAAGGGGGTCAAGGTGAGGGTGATAGGCTGGAGTGGGGTGGGGGCGGAGAGGTCAGGAAGAAAATTGCAGGTTTGGAGGAGGGTGCTGAGTTCGAGGGAACCGCCTGAGACAAGTTGGGGGGAGGGGAAATGAGGAAACTGGAGAAATCTGAGTTATCCCTTGTGGTTGGAGGGTTCCCAGGCGGAAGATGAGGCGCTCTTCCTCCAACCGTCGTGTTGTTATGTTCTGCCGATGGAGGAGTTCAAGGACCTGCATGTCCTCGATGGAGTGGGAGGGAGGGTTAAAGTGTTGAGCCACGGGGTGGTTGGGTTGGTTGGTCCGGGCGTCCCAGAGGTGTTCCCTGAAGTGTTCCGCAAGTAGGCGGCCTGTCTCCCCAATATAGAGGAGGCCACATCGGGTGCAGCAGATGCAATAGATGATGTGTGTGGAGGTGCAGGTGAATTTGTGGCGGATATGGAAGGATCCATTGGGGCCTTGGAGAGAAGTAAGGGAGGACGTGTGGGCGCAAGTTTTGCATTTCATGCGGTTGCAGGGGAAGGTGCCGGGAGTGGAGGTTGGGTTTGTGGGGGGTGTGGACCTGACGAGGGAGTCACGAAGGGAGTGGTCTTTGCGGAACGCTGATAGGGGAGGGGAGGGAAATATATCCCTGGTGGTGGGGTCCGTCAGGATCATCCAACTACATCAAGATTAGGCAAGACCATTCAGCCCATTGAGCCACTGCAAAAAAAAATTCCTTGAGAGGTGGATGTCGCTGGCCATTTCCTGAAAAAGTAGATGCAGAGGAGATGGTTTCCATGGCTGGAGATATAAGGATAGAGGGGAGAGCATGTATTTTTTTTCCTGGGATGTTGGTGTCACTGGCTGAACCAACGAGTATTGCCTATCCCTAACTGCCCTTGAGAAGAGGGTGAGTCGTTGCCTTTTTGAACTGTTGGTTTGTAGGTAGACCCACAATGCTGTTAGAGAGGAAATTCCAGGATTTTAATGCAGCAACATTGGAGGAACGGTGAATATATCTCCACGTCAGGATGGTGAGTAGCTTGGTGGGTCTGTGGTGGTGGCTGCGCTCGGAGCGAGGATTTCTGGCTGCGGTAGGCCCAGACCGTGGACCTGCTGGTTGCCGGCTGTGGCAGCGATGGTGTTTAGAGCGGGGACTCATGGCAGAGGCAGGTCCCTGCAGCGGAGGCATTGCATAGATCAGGGTCTCCTGGCTGTGACGTGCCTGAAGCATGGACTCTTCGCAGGGCTGTTGTCGCTGGTCCTGGAGCAGTAACTACCCTGCAAAATCTCTAGATCTGTGTCTGAAGACCCCCACCCCGTTCAGAAGATGAACTCTATTTATTTAATTTCATTTTATTCTTCTTGTAACTGAAAATGGCACATAATTATGGTAACAAAACACTTTTGACTGTATCTTTCCAGATATATATGATGATAAATAACTCAAGTAACTTGCAAAAGTGGTGTTCCCATCCAATTGTTGTCTTTGTTCTCCTAGATGGTAGTGGTCACAAATTTGGAAAGTAATGCCAAAGGAGACTTAGTCTTTCTCATTAAACAGAAGTTTCAGAAGTTCTCACTGACATGAAATGTTAACTCCTTTCCTCCCTTTACAAATTCTACCCTGTTCCTTAAGTATTTCCAGAATTGAGCTTTTGAATACTCAAATTGCAGAGATGGGGTGATACATGCTCAGGTTTTTGCTAAAGGTGACTAAACAGACTGCGAATGTCACAATGGTTGTCATTCATTTACCGAAGCAGGGAGCTGGGGTCAGTCTGTTTTCCAAAATGTTTATTTCCACTTCATAGTTCAACACAAAATTCAGTCTGCTCTTTCCCTTTACTGGGAATACTAAAAAACACAACCTTTAAATATGAGAATCCACTGTGCTCTATTTCCTCTGGAGCATATCCTGATGTATTCTTAAAAAGACCATCAATCACAATATTGTCAGAACTCTTCAAACATTGTTACATTTTTATGAAATATTCAATAGATCCCAGCAGGACACTGGAGATGGTTGTTAAGTAGCAAGGTGGATGGGTATATTGTATATCAACTGTGTTTTATCATATGCAGCAGGAGGGCATTAAGTACCTCTTGAGGACATATGAAGAAATATCTGCTGAAAGTGAATATAGTTGCACTCGGAGGGAAATGCTTGAAATAGTTCACTCTGCAAATAAATTAATAATGACTTATTAAATGTTGGCTCCAGTTTCATCCTTCACCAGTTGGCTTTCTGGAATACGGTACGGTGCACATGAAATTAATGATATCTCTGATTAACCAGGATTGGAATTAATTAGTTATGTGAAGGCACGGTTTCAATAAGCAGTAACAGACTGGTTTGGACCAATTAAAATTTGATTCACTGGTGAAACTGATGGAGTTGGATTGATTTAGTGCTGGCAAACATTGGTTCATTGATATGTTGCAAGCTCCACTGGCACAGGTGATAGTTCAGGTCCTTAAAGAATGTCTCAGGTATTGAAGGCGCCTGTGAATCATTCCTGGCTCAGGTTATCTGTAAAGACATTTAATGGAAAGTAACTGAGATCTGAACAATTAATGAGCATTGGAACATGTTAACCATCCAGCCCCTCAATCCTGCTATATTGTTTAATTATATCCTGCTTGATTTATGCCTCAGCTCCATTTATCAATCACTGCTTCATAAACCTCAATACTGTTAACTCAACTCAAAACCAACTGATCTGTCCTGGAACTTTCAATTAACCCCAACATCCATTTTCGTTTTTTGGGGAGAAGTTTCAGATTTCCATACACCCTCTGAGAAAATTGTGTTTCTTGATTTTCCTTTTGAACGGCCTAGCTCCAATTTCAAGATCGTAGATTCATAGAATTGATGCAGCACAGCAGAAGAACCCAAAAATTTTCATTTTCATCCCTGAACGAGCAACTCCCATAGTCCCACAATGTTACCATTTCCCTGTAGACCTGAAAATCTTTCTCTTCAGGTAGTTATCCAATTCTATTTCAGGATTGAATCTGCCAGAACCACATTCTTGGGTTTGGAGATGCTGGTGTTGGACTGGGGTGTACAAAGTTAACAATCACACAACACCAGGTTATAGTCCAACAGGTTTATTTGGAAGCACTAGCTTTCTGATCTACGCTCCTTCATCAGGTGGTTGGACTATAACCTGGTGTTGTGTGATTTTTAACTTTGTAGACATTCTTGGGCAATGTATTCCAGATTCTGAACATGTGCTGCATATAGAAAGTTTTCCTCACAGCACTGTTGTTACTTTTGTCACGCACCTTAAACCAGTGTCCTCTAATTCTCAACCTTTTCAACAAAGGCAACTGCTTCTCCATATCACTTCTATTCAGGTGGCTCATGATTTGGAACATTGATGTCACAAGGAATTAAGGGCTACAATGAGAATGCTGGTAAGTGGAGTTGAAATGCCCATCAGCCATGATTGAATGGCGGAGTGGACTCAATGGGCCGATTGGCCTTACTTCCACTCCTATGTCTTATGGTCTTATGGTCTTATCCCAATCAAGTCTGCTGTAAATTGTTTCTTGTACAAGGAGAACAGTTCTGGTTTAACCATATATATGTGCATAATTCGAGTTTCTTAGCTCTGGAATCGTTCTTGTGAATTTTTTCTGCAACCTTTTTAATGCCTTCAGCTCCTTCCAAAAAAGTGTATTTCTTGGAACATACAAACAGACAAATTATGGCATCAGGAGACCGATGAGCACTGCAATCCTGCTCACCACTGAATAAGATCACGACTGGTGTGTTACTCCACATTCCCACCAAGCCTTTCACACTCTTCCTTATCAATCTCTGCCCTAAAAATAATCAATGACTTTGATTTCACAGCCTTTAGAGGCAGAGTTCAAATATCCCAATCCCCCTGAGAGAATGCATTTCTCATCTCAAACTTAAATCATAGAAGCGTTACGATGCAGAAGATCATCATTTGTCTCCTGTGTTTTCCGTGGATACCAATGTGATCCGAGCAAACACACCTGAAATAAGTGTTTGCTGCTTGAGGAACTTTGGATCCGAGTTGAGGAGCCAGAGTCTGAACTGTAAATACAGCACCATTTCAGGCTGGGCGAAAGTTAGAAACAAAAACAGAAATTGCTGGAAATGCTTTAGGAGATCTGGCAGCATCAGTGGAGAGAGATCAGAGTAAACGTTTCTGGTCAAGTGACCCTTTCCTCAGAACTGGTAACTAGGGGAAAGTTACCTGGACACTTTGATCCAGAAAACTGTCACATCCCTCAGGTTGGAGCATTCAAATCTGGACTGTGATTGGGGGACAGGGCAGCGTGACTGCTGGTGAGGCAGGTATGAGAACTTAGGGGTTATAATTGAAGATCCTTAGTCCTTAAAATCTGTTGCAAGGTTCTTACAAGCAGTGCAGATAAGAGCAGGACTGCAGGGATGATGAACAAAATGACCATGGCACTGTGGTAAGGGGAGTCACACCAGTTGGAGAAGAAACTAGGAATGTTGTTGGGGTAGGTGACACTATAATTAGAGAACAGACAATGTTTTCTGCAACCCTAAGCAGGAATCCAGAAGCCTGTCTAGTGTTACCTCCAACATTGGTAGCACTAGAAAGGAGATTTAGCTGAAAGACGTGGATCACTTAGGACCGAAATTGAAAAGTTGAATCTGCAATGCAATAAGCTCTGGATTACAAACTGAGCTATGGGCATCGGGTTTTAAAAAAAAGTCAAGGAGTCAAAAGTGTGGCTCAATGATTGGCATTTGGTGGAATGCACTTAGTTCATGAGGCACTGACGAACTGTAACTAGTAGTATGCCACAGAGACCAGTGCTGGGCTCACGTTTATTTGCAATGTATATTAAAGACTTAGATGAAAAAGGTAATGCATCAACGCCATGTTTGTGGATGGCACAACAATAGATGAGAAGGTAAGTGGTAGGCATGACCCAAAGAACCAGGGAGTGCTATAAAAATTTATTCTTGGCATCAAGACTGAAAACTTGAGAATGACAACTTTTGGGGTGGCAACCTTGCATAAACATCCTTATAGTGCAATTATTCATCTCCTTGGATCTAAACATACATACAGAGTGCCATCCTTTGTCAAAACACAAGAAATGGAGCTGCACCAGGCTGCATGATGCTCAAGTTTACAAATGATAATGTTTTGTATCACAGAATCCACATGCTTGGGCGGGGCCCCCTCCCAGCCTCTGATCGCCGGGTCCCAGAACGTGCTTAAGTAGGGCCTGTTCAGAGGCCCCAGTCACCAGATCCCAGAACGTGCTCAAGAAGGGCCTGTCACCAATACCTCACTGAAGCAACACTTTGAACATAAAGTGGAAAAAAAATACCAAAAAGAATGGAAATAAAGAAAAGCAGACAGAAGTGAATGAGGTCCAGAGCTCAAATGCAGCACTGCTACTCTGCTGCCATCTTTCACATGTTGTAAGATGGCATGCATTCCTTTAAGACTATATAACGTGAATTGAGGTAAATTTTTCAATGTTTTTGATAGCATCGATGTGGTGTAGAAAATTAGCCACACGTACTGCCTAATCGGGGTCTCTAAATTCTAATGTTGTTATTACATCTTGGACTTGAACAATACGCTTACTTGGCCTGGGCAGGGTTTGAAAACATCTTTGGCATTGCTGTTTGGATGGCTCATTTTTTACACACACTTGTGGGGAATTGTGTTGCACTTTGGGTGTCTTCGCACACATGGAATTTTTCCACATTTTAGCCTGATGTTCTCTTGGAGAACATAGCTTTTACACGTACCTGTACAAAATACTGGGCACAGTTTTTGTGGAAGAGATAATCCCCACCTTGTGAAAGGTTAGGTGGCATTGATGGAAGAGATAATCCCCACCTTGTCAAAGGTTAGGTGGTATTGATTGAAGAGATAATCCCCACCTTGTCAAAGGTTAGGTGGTATTGATTGAAGAGATATCCCTACCTTGTGAAAGGTTAGGTGGTATTGGTGGAAGAGATCATTCCCATCTTGTGAAAGATTAGGTGGCATTGATAGTCTTGTTGACGGTTACAATTGTTGTACCACAGTCAAGCACCAACATATGCTGATGACCATTCTAACCACTTTCACAACCGAGGCAATGTCCAGTTCCATGAATCTCTCAGTTAAGTTAGCTTCAATGAAGTTTAATTCCATGCTTTTATATCAAAATTGGTCAATTAATTTGTTGATATTTTCATATGGCTGCTGACAGTATGACATGAGCTCAAACCTACAAATCCACAAGTTGACTTGGATCTTAAGCTGATCTTCTGAAATGTTGTCAGAATCTTTACAGTAATCCTCACAAAACAGCTGAGGATTTCATTGTTCATGATCTTGCATTTTCTAAAGTGATAAAAAGTTTGACTGCCTACCTTTCTTTATCAGTTATTAATTGACCCATGAAGTGAAGACTCATTCTTCCTTTGAATAACTTATGTTCTGACAGTGTCACTGGAGTACTGATCCATGTTTTGATGTTTGCTTTCTATCCTTACTGTGCTAACATTTCTGTGTTCTTTCAAAATAGCAAACAAACAATGGTAATGCTTCTCTTTCTTTTTCTCTCTTTTTGTTTCTCTCATTGCCACTGCTTCAAAGGTTGAAGCCTTATTTATTTTATTTTGTCTGTTTTAAAAGAAAACACTGAGCAGAGATTGTACATTGTGGCAACTTGGATGGTGCTTTACGTCATGCACCATTTTCTGCTTTTATAGTATTTGCAAAGAAAAAAATCATAGAAGAACCTGTGAATAGATCATCCTTAACAATACCAACATTTTACTCGAGATGGTTTACATCTCCATGGTTCTAATATCTAGCTGTCCTTAAGGTATGGCAGCTTTCTCGAGGTCATGTAATAATAAACCATCCAATACATCATCTTCAGGTAAATAGGGTGAGCAATGAATGCTGCCCGATTACAGACGTAGGTGCAGACATACAGACGGACAGAACATATTAGATACATTTAAAAAGCTTACACCCATTTGAATTTATATATGTATTAATATATAGTTAAATAGAGATACCTATGAAAACAATTTTGTCAGGTTTAGGAGCTGGTGAATCCCATGATGCTCCTTGAATTTTATCTGGGGAATAATGTAGCCTCAGTTACACAGTTCAGTACTCACTGTAAATGCTCAGTCCTAACATGTACTCACAACAGTTGCATAGGTTACATCTGTAATAAAGGATACTGAAATTAGAGCTGATTATAGATTAGATTAGATTACTTACAGTGTGAAAACAGGCCCTTCGGCCCAACAAGTCCACACCGACCCTCCGAACAGCAACCCACCCAGACCCATTCCTCTACATTTACCCCTTCACCTAACACTATGGGCAACTTAGCACGGCCAACTCACCGAACCTGCACGTTTTTTTTGGACTGTGGGAGGAAACCGGAGCACCCGGAGGAAACCCACGCAGACACGGGGTGAATGTGCAAACTCCACACAGACGTTTGCCTGAGGCGGGAATTGAACCTGGGTCTCTGGCGCTGTGAGGCAGCAGTGCTAACCACTGTATCACTGTGCCGCCCTAACTGTGCTAACATTTCTGTGTTCTTTCGAAATAGCAAACAAACAATGGTAATGGTATAAGTTTGAAGGTAATTACAAGAATTTAGCCCAATATCAGCTCCTTCGGTATGAGGATAATTACAGAAAGGTGCATTATGGTGAGTCCTCTTCTGGATTGCTATCTAGATTAGAGTGGTGCTGGAAAAGCACAGCAGGTCAGGCATCATCTGAGGAGCAGGGAAATCAAGGTTTCAGGCAAAAGCCCTTCATCAGGAATAGAGGCAGGTTGCCTGCAGAGTGGATAGATCAATGAGAGGGGGGTGGGGGCAGGGACAAAGTAGCATAGAGTACAATAGGTGAATGGGGGGTGGGAATGAAGGTGATAGGTCAGAGAAGAGGGTGGGGGAAGGAAGCATAGAGTACAATGGGTGAATGGGGGGCGGGAATGAAGGTGATAGGTCAGAGAGGAGGGTGGAGTGGATAAGTGGAAAAGAAGATAGGCAGGTAGGACATGTCATGAAGGCGGTGCTTAGCTGGAAAGCGGGAGCAGGGGTGAGGTGGGGGAAGGGGAAATGAGGAAACTGGTGAAGTCCACATTGATGCCCTGGAGTTGGAGGGTCCCGAGGTGGAAGATGAAGCGTTCTTCCTCCAGGCGTCGGGTGGTGAGGAAGCAGCAGTGGAGGAGGCCCAGGACCTGCATGTCCTTGGCAGAGTGGGAGGGGGAGTTGAAATGTTGGGCCACAGGGCGGTGGAGTTGATTGGTGCCGGTGTCCCAAAGATGTTCCCTAAAGCGCTCTGCTAGGAGGCGTCCAGTGTCCCCGATGTAGAGGAGGCCGCATCCGGAGCAGGTCCTGGGCCTCCTCCACCACTGCTCCCTCACCACCCTACGCCTGGAGGAAGAAAGCATCATCTTCCGATCATTTATCCTACTCTAAGATCAAACTAACCTTCATTTTACTATCATCCATGTGCCTATCCAAGAGTCGCCTAAATGTCCCTAATATAACTAACTCTACCACCACTGGTGGCAGTGCATTCCATCTACCCACCACTCTGATATCTCGCCTAAATCTTCTCCAATCACCTTAAAAATTATGTCCCCTCATGACAGCCATTTCCGCCCTGGGAAAAAGTCTCTGGCTATCCACTCTATCTATGCCTCTCATCATCTTGTACACCTCTCTCAAGTCACCTCTCATCCTTCATCATTCCAATGAGAAAAGCCCTAGCTCCCTCAACTTCTCTCCATAAGACATACCCTCCAATCTAGGCAGCATCCTGGTAAATCTCCTCTGCACCTCTCTCAAGCTTCTACATCATTTCTATATGAGGTGACCAGAGCTGAACACAATATCCCTCTGTTCCTCCATACTGCCAAAAATCCTGCCTATAATGTGCATTCAAATTCAATCTTCCAAAATGAATCACTTGACACTTTTCTAGGTTGAACTCCATGTGCCACTTAGCACAGTTCTGCATCCTGTCATTGTCCCGTTGCAACCTATAACAGCCCTCCACACTATCCACCACTCCACCAATCTTTGTGTCATCAGCAAACTTACTAACCCACTCTTCCACTTCCTCATCCAAGTCATTTATAAAATTCACAAAGAACAGAGGTCCCAGAACAGATCCCTACAGAACACCACTGGTCACCGAGCTCCAGGCTGAATACTTAGCATCCACTATTGCCCTATCTCTTCCATGGGCCAGCCAATTCTGTATTCAAACAGCAAATTTCCTTGTATCCCATGCCTCCCTACTTTCTTAATGAGCCTACCAAGGGGAACCTTATCAAACACCTCACTAAAATCCATATACATTGCATCCACTGCTCTACCTTCATCAACATGTTTTGTCACATCCTCAAAGAATTCAATAAAGCATGACCTGCCCCTCACAAAGCCATGCTGATTATCTTTAATCAAACTATGCTTTTCCAAATAATCATAAATCCTGCCTCTACAAATCCTCTCCAATAATTTGCCCACTACCGCCATAAGACTGCCTTATTATCCCTATTCCATTTTGTGAACAAAGAAATAACATTTGCCACCCTCCAATCATCTGATAATACTCCACTGGACACTGAGGATGCAAAGATCATTATAAAAGGCACAGCAATCTCTTCCCTCGATTCCTGTAGTTAACTTTGGTCTATCACATCTGGCCCAAAGGACATATCTATCCTCGTGTGTTCAAAATTTCTAGCACATCCCCCTTCTTAACATCAACCTGTTACAGCATATCAGCCTGTTTCATGCTATCTTCACAAACAACAATGTTCCTCGCAGAAGCGAATATTGAAGCAAAATATTCATTAAGGATCTCCCCTATCTCCTCGATCTCCAGGCACAAGTTCCCTCCACTAACTCTGATCTGCCATACCCTCGCTCTGACATCATCTTGTTCCTCACATACATGTAGAATGCCTTGGGATTTTCTGCAATCCTATCTGCCAAGGCTTTTTCAGGTTCCCTTCTAGCTCTCTTAAGTCCATTCTTCAGTTCCTTCCTGGCTACCTTGTAACCCTCTAGAGCCCTGTCTGATCCTTGCTTCCTCAACTTCAAGTAAGCTTCTTTCTTCCTCTTGACTAGATGTTCTATATCCCTTGTCATCCAAGGTTCCTTCACCCTACTATCCCTTCCTTGCTTCATTGGGACAAATCTATCCAGCACACGCAGCAAGTGCTCCCTAAACAACCTCCACATTTCTGTCATGCACTTCCCTGAGAATATCTCTTCCCAATTCATGCTCCACAACTTTGATCTAATAGCATTGTAATTTCCCCCTCCTCCAATTAAATACTTTCCCACACTGTGTGTTCCTGTCCTTCACCAGGACGAAAGTAAAGGTCAGGGAGTTTTGATTACTATTACCGATGTGTTCTCCCACCGAGAGATCTGACATTTGATCTGATTCATTGCCAAGCACGAAATCCAGTATGGCCTCCTCTCTCATTGGCCTATCTATATATTGAGTTAAGCATCTATCCTGGACACACATGACAAAATCTGCTCCATCCCAACTATTTGTACTGAGGAGGTTCCAATCAATATTTAGGAAGTTGAAGTCACCCATGACAACAATCCCGTTACTTCTGCAACTTTTCCAAATCTGCTTCCCAATCTGCTCCTCCGTGTCTCTATTGCGATTAGGGAGGTGGAGACAAAACTCCCAACAAAATGACTCCCTTTCCTGTTTCTGACTTCCACTCCTACTGACTCAATAGACAAATCCTCCTGAAAGAAGTGAATTCAATTGACTTGCGCAGAATGTACAAAGGCAACATAGGACAGATAGAGGAAGGGATCCATGGCAGACGACCAACTGGGAAGAGGACAATTTGAATGAACAAATGACTTATAAAACCTCAGGATATAGCCAGCCGGAGTTGGGGACCCAATACCAGAGAAATGGATCGGCCAGTCTTAACTGGCACTGGTTCACACAGAGAAAAAAATTTCTTCAGGGGATGGGCAATGGGGAGTTGGAGAAAAAAATTTGTAATTGGATTTTTCAAGATCAAACCAACTCACCCCCTTCTGCATCAGTGATTGTGACGTTCCTGCTGCCTGGAACCAATGGAGAAATTTCTGTTAATCAAAAGAATAAATTTTAACATGAAACATCATAAAATGGTGAAAGACATAAGATGTGTTGAACAGTTTCAAGCTGGTTACCTTTTTTGCTGCTGTTGATTACAATGCTGGCATAGGTGAGGGAATCAGGCTGCGCTGTAACCCAAACAATATAGATTTGGAAACTGCGTTATTCCATCGGTCACCTTACTCGAGAATCAACACATTTTACAGCATCGTAGCATCTTGTATTGAGAGCACACGTTTACCACATCATAAAGGTCGCATAGGAATCAGGGAGCCATTTTACATAGGGTCATGAAAAGTGCTATTACAGTTAGTATGTTAACTTAGTGAGTGGTTAAGCAATTAATTGGGATGGATTAATTAGTTAACTATTTAAAAGGTGGCAATGGTCAAAAGAGCGGGGAGATCACCTTGTTAAAAAACACTATCTACAAAGAAAGCTGTTTAGGTTTCTGATTCACTGATTAACTAGGATCCACGTTGACAAAGTGATCAAACAGTGTGAAGCATTGCGAAGATGGACTGTAGCAACTCGCCAAGCACTTTTGACCTTTGACAGCACCTACAACCTTTACCTACTAGAAGGACAACAACAAGAGGGATGGATAAAAGACCAGCTCCCATTTCCCCCAATGTCTCACACCATCATGGTTTTTATCAGATGTCCTTTATTAACTGACCCATTTTCCTACAAAGCTCCACTTGGCTTGGTAAGGTTTGATTAAATCTTACTTCAACTACTCTGTTTGAAGAAGAATAACTCCATTAGCTCTCGTTCTCCCAAACTACTGGCATTCATCTCTGAAATTATTTGACTAAATCTTCTTTCTACTAAGACCTTGACACCCTCCCTAAAATGAGGTGTCAAGATTGGTCATGTGTCTCTAGCTGGATTCCAAAAGATGTTTTATAAAACAATATGTTCTTGCTTTTGAAATCAATCTCAACTAATCCTCTGAGTTTCAAAGTCGTCTGATTGTGAACTACCAGAATCTTTCTGTTCTTGTAACCATTCTAAAATTGTACCAAACACACCAAAAGCTGGAGAAACTCAGCAGCTCTGGCAGCACCTGTGAAGAGAGAAACAGAGTTTATGTTTTAAGTCTGGTATGACTTTTCTTTGTTCCAAATAATTTTTCAGAATTTGTCAGAACAATTATCAGACTTGAAAAATTATTCAAAACAAATAAAAGTAACACTAGACTCAAAACGTTAATGCTTTTTCTCTCTCCATAGATGTTGCTAGACCCATTGAGCTTCTCCAACAATGTGATGCTTGTTTTAGATTTCCATTATTCTCGATATTTTGCCTTCATGTAAAGTTGTACCATTTTGATTATACTGTCTCTTTTCATTCAAATCATTATCAAAATGTATCATTCATCTGGTCATTTCACCAGCACATATCCTCCAAAATTTGTTGGTACTTTACGTACTGTTCATTACATTTTGGAGCTTTGTATGATCTGTCCTGTAATATATCCTGTATACCAGAGTACAAGTCATTCACATAGACCAGGACCTGATCAGGTGTACCCTAGAACTCTGTGGGAAGCTAGAGAAGTGATTGCTGGGCCTCTTGCTGAGTCATTTATATCATCAATAGTCACAGGTGAGGTGCCGGAAGACTGGAGGTTGGCTAATGTGGTGCCACTGTTTAAGAAAGGTAGTAAGGACAAGCCAGGGAACTATAGACCAGTGAGCCTGATGTTGGTGCTGGGCAAGTTGCTGGAGGGAATCCTGAGGGACAGGATGTATATGTATTTGGAAAGGCAAGGACAGATTTGGGATAGTCAACATGGCTTTGTGCATGGGAAATCAAATCACACAAACTTTGATTGAGTTTTGTGAGGAAGTAACAAAGAAGAATGATGAGGGCAGAGTGGTAGATGCGATCTATATGGACTTCAGTAAGGCATTTGACAAGGTTCCCCATGGGATACTGATTGACTGATTAGCAAGGTTAAATCTCATGGAAAACAGGGAGAACTAGCCATTTGGATACAGATTGGCTCAAAGGTAGAAGACAGAGGGTGGTGTGGTGGAGGGTTGTTTTTCAAATTGGAGGTCTGTGACCAGTGGAGTGCCACAAGGATCAGTGCTGGGTCCTCTACTTTTTGTCTTTTAATAAATGATTTGGATGCAAGCATAAGAGGTACAGTTAGTAAGTTTGCAGATTATACCAAAATTGGAGGTGTAGTGGACAGCGAAGGGGGTTACCTCAGATTACAACAGGATCTGGACCAGATGGGCCAATGAGCTGAGAAGTGACAGATGGAGTTTAATTCAGATAAATGCGAGGTGTTGCATTTTGGGAAAGCAAATCTTAGCAGGACTTATACACATAATGGTAAGGTCCTAGGGAGTGTTGCTGAACAAAGAGACCTTGGAGTGCAGGTTCATAGCTCCTTGAAAGTGGAATCGCAGGTAGATGGGATAGTGAAGAAGGCGTTTGGTATGCTTTCCTTTATTGGTGAGAGTATTGAGTACAGGAGTTGATGAGGTCATGTTGTGGCTGTACAGGATACTGGTTAGGCCACTGTTGTAATATTGCATGCAATTCTGGTCTCCTTCCTATCGGAAAGATGTTGTGAAACTTGAAAGGGTTCAGAAAAGATTTACAAGGATGTTGCCAAGGTTGGAGGATTTGAGCTACAGGGAGAGGCTGAACAGGCTGGGGCTGTTTTCCCTGAAGCGTCAGAGGCAAAGGGGTGACCTTATAGCAATGTACAAAACAATGAGGGGCATGGATAGGGTAAATAGGCAAAGTCTTTTCCCTGGGGTCGGGGAGTGCAGAACTAGAGGGCATAGGTTTAGGGTGAGAGGGGAAAGATATAAAAGAGACTTATGGGACAACGTTTTCACACAGAGGGTGGTACGTGTATGGAATCAACTTCCAGAGGAAGTGGTGGAGGCTGGTACAATTGCAACATTTAAGAAGCATTTGGATGGGTATATGAATAGGAAGGGTTTGGAGGGATATGGGCCGGGTGCTGGCAGGTGGGACTGGATTGGGTTGGGACATCTGGCTGGCATGGGCAGGTT
Organism: Hemiscyllium ocellatum; assembly: GCF_020745735.1. Lineage (NCBI taxonomy): Eukaryota > Metazoa > Chordata > Chondrichthyes > Orectolobiformes > Hemiscylliidae > Hemiscyllium > Hemiscyllium ocellatum. Next base: position 8,601,748 of record NC_083402.1, read on the forward strand.
GGACCTAAGGGTCTGTTTCCGTGCTGTACATCTCTATGACTCTAAGATCAAAAACAGAATTGTTTCAATAACACTGCACACTTCCCATAAGTCTGAAATACAACTGCGCACTGTCATCTCTGCTTTCTTGTTCTAAGCCAACTTCAAAACTATGCAGCCACAGGTCAATTTTGTGAATAATTTTGTTAACAGGAGTCTTCCAAATGAATCTACCTTCCAGCTTTTGTTCCATATTCATGAAGATTTGTGTGCTTCAAGTGCTTATCCAAGTGGGTTTATAAATTATGTAAATCACTGATGTAACCTAAACAATAAGGGAACTAGTACTGAGCAATATGGGATTTCACATGAGGGACAGCATTCCAGTCACAAAACCACAACACTGAGCTTCCTGCCGCAGAACCAGTTTTGGATCAAACTTGCCACTTTCCCCTGGATCCCATGTATTTTGGTTTTGTGTCCAGTCTGTCATGTGGAACCTCACCAATGACCTTGCTAACATCCATGTTGATGGACAATCCGCAACACCTAATCAGCCATCCTTCAATACACCTCCAGAAAATTCAATCAACTTTGTCAGATACGACTGTCCATTATCAAATTCATACTGAGGGAATGGTACTTGTTGAACTCATGTTTTGAAGCAGCTCCTGAGGGGAGAATTCATGGTCACTTAAAATTGAATTGGGAATTCTAATTTGGGATGAATCTCTAGTGATGGGGCAGTCAAAGACCCTAGGGGTTGAACAGATTCCCAGTGTAACATTAAACACTCTCTACTCAGGAAACCAGACGTGAAATTAAATCAGTTCTTAAAGATAGAGGGCAGTGGGAGTGATCTCAAACTATATAGTTTCTCAATATTGAAGCAGAAAGTGGCTCACGGTCTTCCGACGGACTGATTGTGAATCTCTTGTCACCTTTAACAAAGACAAAAAATTCTGTTGGTTCAAAGACAGAATCTAAATATCAATTAGACAACAGCTTAAAACCATTAAAGTGCAGCCAGTTACCTGTTCTGTTGCTGTCAATCTCAGCATAGGGGCTAGAACTGTCCTGATCTGTAACACAAACAGGAATGATAAGGGGATTTTCATCAGCAGGCTTGTCCATAGGTGTCAGCAGTGACTCAGTGGATACCACATACATCTCTGAGTTAGAAGGTTGGGGGTTCAATCTCCATTTCAGAGGCTACAGCGTATAATCTAGGCTGATACATCAGAGCTATGTTTGTGTAATGAAAGATGTATGGTTTAGATATTTTTATATTCATCAAATGGTTAAGGTTTGGATTTCAAAATAGTGACATATGGGATGGATTTTTTTTGTTAGGTTTTGTCAGGTACTAGAAAGGGTTCAGAAAAGATTTACAAGAACGTTGCCAGGGTTAGAGGATTTGAGCTATAGGGAGAGGCTGAACAGGCTGGGGCTGTTTTCCCTGGAGCGTTGGAGGCTGAGGGGTGACCTTATAGAGGTTTACAAAATTATGAGGGGCATGGATAGGGTAAATTGGTAAAGTCTTTTTCCTGGGGTTGGGTAGTCCAGAACTAGAGGGCATAGGTGAGAGGGGAAAGATATAAAAGAGACCTACGGGGCACCGTTTTCACACAGAGGGTGGTATGTGTATGGAATGAGCTGCCAGAGGAAGTGGTGAAGCTGGTACAATTGCAACATTTAAGAGGCATCTGGATGGGTATATGAATAGGAAGGGTTTGGAGGGATATGAGCCAGGTGCTGACAGGTGGCACTAGATTGAGTTGGGATATCTGGTTGGCATGGATGGGTTGGATCGAAGGGTGTGTTTCCATGTTGTACATCTCTATGACTCTATGACTCTACTCTTTCTGGAGCAGTAATCTAATCCACTATGTGTCAGAGAGCAGAAAAACTTGAAGTGTTCATGGAAAATTGTTTATACCCAGGTAGATTAAACATTGATGGTCATTATGTTGTTTTCAATTTAAAATCATCAAGGATTCATTTTTGGGTTTCAAAACTCAGTGATTGTACATTATTAAGCCAGTATAGAGGAAACCTGACTTGCGTAAGAGCAAGTACATTCTTTCTCTGAGAAGGTTGTTATTTTTCTTTCAGACAAGGAAAGGCTGAGGCACTTGGGGCTGTTCTCATTGGAGAAAAGAAGGTTTAGGGGAGATTTGATAGAGGTGTATAAGATGATTAGGGGTTTAGATAGGGTTGACAGTGAGAACCTTTTTCCGTGTATGGAGTCAGCTGTTACTAGGGGACACAGCTTTAAATTAAGGGGGGGTTGGTATAGGACAGATGTTAGGGGTAGATTCTTTACTCAGCGGGTTGTGAGTTCCTGGAATGCCCTGCCAGTATCAGTGGTGGACTCTCCCTCTTTATGGTCATTCAAGCGGGCATTGGATAAGCATATGGAGGTTATTGGGCTAGTGTAGGTTAGGTAGGCTTTGGTCGGCGCAACATCGAGGGCCGAAGGGCCTGTACTGTGCTGTATTTTTCTATGTTTCTATGTTCTATGTTCTAAGGGAATAGGTTACCTCAGTCGAAAAGATTAGCTTGGATAATTTCCAGACCAGGAGTGGTTGGTTAGAAATTTAAGTCCATAGGATGATTAGACTATAAGACAGAGTAGAAGTAAGTCATTCAGCTCATTGAGTCTGTTCTGCCATTCAATGAGATCACAGTTAATCTGATAATCTTCAACTTCATTTTCTTACCTTTTCCCCATAACCCGTGATTCCCTTACTGACTAAAACTCTGTGTATCTCAGCCCCAAATACATTTACTGACTCTGCCTCAATAGCCCTCTGCAGTAAATAATTCCACAGATTCCTTATCTCTGTTTCCAAATAAGAAAGTCCAAGCTCTCAAATTTGTGCTTAATTATCTAAGACAACTTTACAGTTCATAGAAAAGAAACTGGGTAGAAACAGTGAAGTTAGACTTAATATTTGATGTGAAAATTATAGCTTATCTGGATTTAAATCATTGTAAAAGTGATGGTGTTGTTAAATGAATTGGTATTGCTGCATACTTTAAGTTTTTTTAGATGTATTTAACATTGGATAGTTGATTTGTTTTCTTTTTGTTTTCATCTTTTGTGTAATTGACTTCTATTTTAATAAAGATACTGTGTAACCTTGTGTGACTACGTTCCAGTGGTTGACAATGATGTTTATGAAAAACTAAAAACTCTTTTACCTTTAATACATATAAAAGACATTGCACCACCGTCCATGTCACTCAGGTCCCTACAACATTCTGCCCAATACTTCCATTCCAGTCCATTGTGTAGTATAAGCTTTGCAAAATAAGAACCTGTGGTACTAGGGGCAAAGTACTGGATAGATTGAGGATTGGTTGATTGGCAGGAGACAGAGGCAAGAGTGGACATTAGATGTTGGAAATGAGGCTGAATTAATTATATGGGGAAAAAAAAATAGCAGAGGATCTGAATTGGTACTTTGTATTAGTCTTCAAAATGGAAGATACCAGTAGCATACCAGAACTTCTAGGGAGTCGGGGTCAGAGGTCAGTGCAGTAACTGTCACTGAGGAGAACATGGGACAAAGAACATAGAACAATACAGCTCAGAACAGGCCCTTCGGCCCTCGATGTTGCGCCGATCTGTGAACTATTCTCAGCTCAACCCCCTACATTATCCCAAAATCATCCATGTGCTTATCTAAGATGCTTGTGGAGAAGGTGCTAGGGAAGCTGAAAGATTTGAAAGTGATAAATCATGGGGAGGTAATGGTCTGTGGAATTACTGCTGTGAATCTGGAGATCCAGGTAATGTTCTGGGGCCCCATATTTTCAGCATCTACTGCTCCCTTGAATGCCCAATTGAATCTGCCTTCACCACAAACCAGGGCAAGGGGATCCAGAAGCTAATTGCTAATTACTTGCTGTGTGAAAAAGATTATTCTCACTGGGTTTTTGCTTTCTTTGTAAACTTCCTTATATTTGTGCACTGTATTGATTTTGTTGTAAGTAGTAAAGGTTTCTCCCTATTCACTCTGTCTAGACCATAGAATTTCCTCTTTACCTTCTACTCTCCAAGGAAAACAGTCCAAACATCTCCAATCTATCTTCATCATTGAAATTCCTAAACCCTAGATCCATTTTATAACTTCTTCTGCACTCTCTCTGATGGGTCCAATCCTTCCTAACGTATGGCACCCAAAAGTGAAAATACTCTAGCAGAGTCTAACTCATGTGCTTTTAGAAGTTCAGCCTTACCTTCCTGCCTTTGTTCATTATGCCCCTATTAATAAAACATAGTATATTCTTCCAGTTCTCCTGTCTCCTTTAATGAAAGTATGCATACATACGTTCAGATTTTATCTGCTTCTGTGCATCCTTCTCCTATTGTACACTTTAGTTTGTATTGTCGCTCCATGTTCATTTACCAAAATGTATTGCCTCATACGTCTTTGCATTGTACCTAAGTTTCCAACTATCAGCCCACTCCGCCAATTTGTTATAGTCCTTTTAAAGTTCTATACTATTCTCTTCACTAGTTAGAATTAATCCAAGCTTTGTTGTGTCTGTAAAATTTGAAATTATCCCCTGTATACAAAAGTCTAAAACATTTACACATATTTGCTAAGTCAAGAGTCCCAACACTGCCCCTTGAAACTCTACCACAAACCAACCTCCAGCCCAGAAATATCCATTCCCATTATCCTATCCCTCATCCAATAATACCTCCTTGCTTCTCTTATTTGCTTTCTCACCTCCCTTTTGAAACATCTATATTCTGTTTGAATCTCAACTCTATTTTCTACTTGACACCTATCATAAGAACACTATTTTTCCTTATCTTAATTTCTGTCCCTATTTACATCCAGATGATTTCTCTACCTTTCATTTTTGAGGGTATGTACCTTGACTGTATCCGAACTCTTTCTTACAATGGCCCACTGTTTAATTCGAGATTTTCTCACCAACCTTTGGCTCTAGTCTACTTGACCCAGCTCTGTTCTTACCCCATTGAAGTTGGCTCTCCTCCAGTTAATTATTTCTACACTGGACAGTTCAATGCTTTTGTCCCCCTATGTGTCAATATTCTTTCAATTCTCTCTGTTAGTACCTGAGTGGATATTGATCTATCATTACCTGGTGTTTTCGGCTGAGGGGTTTGATCACTCCCAGGAGTGCTGGATAAACCCTGTTCTTTCCTGAAGAATATACAAGGAACAGAAATGTGTCACTTCTTGTATTATTGTTCAGTAACACAGTTAATAATCTGGATTCTAAACTTGAAAATTTTACGAGAAAATTTCATACAGGTTTATTCAATAGCAACTTGCAGTGACAAATAATTATATACGCATCAGGACTCTAGCTTCTGCTAACTGCACATGGCAGTTGGTCAAGTGGTTTCATCCTGGCCATTGGCTTATTAGCATATCTAGCTCTTCAAGCATCACAGCACTTAAACCCATACCACTGGACAGCTGGGGGGCAAGCTAGCAGCTCACCAACACCTTTTCGGGGTAATTAGGGATGGGCAAAAAAATGCTAGTCAGTCAGCGATATCTGTGTCCCATGAGAGAATAGAAACTAAAGCACAACAACTCTTTTTATACCAAGTTGGAACTGTGTACACAAGTGTACAAAAAGTGAAAATACATTTGGGTTGCTGAAAAACTATTTACACAGAAACAAGAAATGAAAAATTTAAGAGCTCGGTAATGTAAAATTCTATGTATCCTAATGATGGTTTGATAATGCCAACACATCTTGTGCTGGTGTCACGTTCCTGAATGTGTAGTTTTGTTACAATTTTATGTTGTTAACATGTTGTTTGTCGTCCTAATGGAAGATGCAGGAGCAGAAGTAGGACATTTGACCAAATGAGTCTGCTCTACCATTCAGTGAAATCATGGCTGATCTCATAATTGCCCACTTGCTTCCTGCTTTATTCTCATTATCCTTGATTACCTTACTGAGTAAGAGTCTGTCCATCTCAGCCTTGAATTTATTTAGTGACACAGACTTGATAGCCGTCTGCTGTAAATAGTTCCACAGGTTCATTAACTTCTGACAGAAGAAATTTCTCCTAATCTCTGTCTTGAATTTGCAACCCCTTCTTTTGTCGTTATGCTTTCTGGTCCTAATTGCATAGAAAGCTTATTTTTGAGTTTTGCGCGGTTCCCCAAGTTGGATTCTGTTTCTCCTTAATGGTGTTCCAATTAGATGTTGTAGATTCTGAGTATTTAGGGTCACAGGCTACATTTAACATCGCTGCAAGTAAACATGTTCCCTGTGTCAGATGTAGGACTCCAACCTTCTTCCTACATGTAGATTAGGCAGTTTAGCACATGCACATAGGTCATGCAAGATGTTCATTTTCACTTGTTGTTCAAGACTTTTTCTAATATTTGTGAGAAATCAGAGGCACATGCTAGTTTGATAAGGCAATTTTAACTTGCCTTCCAAATATAGCTTTAACATCATTGGCAGAGATCATGTCCAGAAGGGTAGCCATTTTGTTTCCAGATGTGCAGCAGCCACCAACGTCATATCTCTGTGCTTTTGCCAGAAGTTGTTGTGTAGATAGTGCTCTTGTTAGTGGTCTATGCCAAAAATTCCAATATTTATGATTGGTTTCAAAAGTGAATAGATTCCTCATTAAGTACATATATCATCTTGTAATACTGATGCTGGAATCACTGGATTTTGGTCACAATAGGTTTGTGGATCCAAATGCAATTGGTTTACCATCCTGCATGATACATGCAGCATTTGAGATGCATTGACTTCCAGAATTTCTTCTTCCATGTATAATATATGTAATATATACACACATATATATATATATATATATACACACACAGGCAGGAATACCATCAGCACACTTAAATAAGCATTTTATATATATGTATGTGTACTTTTTATATATAATGCTTATTTAAGTGTGCTGATGGTACTCCTGCCATATATATGATGTGCCTTTCCTTAAAATTCTCTTAACCACGATGCTTTCTCAGGATAGTTTGATACTTATGGTGCTAGGAAATTAAAATGGAGACATCTCTGACTGTTCTTTACCTTGGGAGTACTTATGTGTCGTTGTTCATATTTGACCTTGTCAATTTGGGATGGACCCCATAATCTGAACAGATGGTGCCAAGAAAAATTGATCTGTCTGACATTCTCTGGCCACTTTTAGTTGCTGAAGGAAAATCCTTCACCTTGGGTTGCTGCCATTGGGGAGAATTAGAATTAGGATTGGACTTTATTGTCTCATGTACTCAAGGGTAGGAAACAGGAGTACAGAGAAAAATTTACAAGTCACCATTCTCGGCCACCACTTTGGTTTCATACTCAATTACAGAACGGGAATTTTTAAAAGTAGCAGAAATAAAGGAAACAAATCTAAAGGGAGTGAAACATATCCAGAGGTTAGTGTCTTATTTAAATCTTTTTAAGACTTAAGTAGATTTTGGTCATGCTGTTCTTTCATTTTTCTCATCAAAGCAAAGTCATTGACAATATGCAAACATCCAGAATATTTTCATTAACTCTATCAGTGTGCTGCTGGAACAGAACCCAACTGACAAACTTAAAGGTAATTTCTGGAAGCAATATTCTCTAAATGGTACAATAAAACAAAGGATTGCAGATGCTGGAAATCTTAAATAGAAATAGAAATTTCTGGAGGTACTCAGCAGGTCTGACAGAACCTTTGTAAAGAAAGCAAAGTTAACATTTTGGGTTTAGTGATTCTTCTTCAGCTTGTGTTTTGATCATCAAAATGGCGTTCTGAAAATAGTGATTTCCTGAGATACCAAACAGACTGACCAATATTTCTGTTCGGCATCTGGCTTGAGAAGAACTTAGTACTTGGCAATATTAGTTCTGATCTTCAAATGTTGGAATTTTGTGCAGCATCTCTTGAGGGAAAGTTTTCAATGTCTTCTGTCCAAACATACCCTGATCGTGAAATCTTTCTCTAGCACATGTGCAATATAAGTGCACCAGCCTGTGTGCTGACAAACACAATGATAACATCATTGTGTTCTATGTTGTCAAATGTACTCTTAATCTTCTCATGTATGTAAATGCTACATGTTCTGGGAGAGTCGATTAATATAATTGTATCTTCTCTGAGATGCAATACAGCTTTGCTTTCAAAGATTGCTATGGCACAAACTCTGTCTGGATACAATTGTTGTAAGTTGCAGATTGACTCATAGAACATAGAATATAGAATAGGACAGCACGATACAGGTCCTTCTGTCCACGATGTTGTACCGAGCATTTATCTTAATCTAAGGTCAACCTAACTCACACGCCCCTTAATTTACTGCCATCCATGTGCCTATCCAAGTGTCACTTAAATGTCCCTAATGTTTCTGACTCTACCACCACCACTGGCAGTGCATTCCACATATCCACCACTCTCTGTGTAAAGAACCTATCTCTGAAATCTCCCTTATACCTTCCTCCAATCACCTTAACATTATGACCCCTCATGACATTTTTGCCCTGGGGAAAAGTCTCTGGTTATCTCCTCTATCTACGCCTCTCATTATCTTGTACACCTCTATCAAGTCACCTCTCTTCCTGCTTCTCTCCAGTGTGAAAAGCCCTAGCTCACTCAACCTCTCTTCCTAAGACAAGCCCTCCAATCCAGACAGCATCCTGGTAAGTCTCCTCTGCACCCTCTCTAAAGCATCCAGATCCTTCCTACAATGAGGTGACCAGAACAGTACACAATATTCCAAGTATGGTCTAACAAGGGTTTTATTGAGCTGCAGCAAAACCTTGCAGCTATTAAACTCAATCTCACTGTTAATGAAAGCCAAAACATCATATGCCCTCTTAACAACTCTTATCAACTTGGGTGGCAACTTTGAGGGATTTATATATGTGCACTCCAACATTCTGCTGTTCTTCACCCTGCCAAAACTCCTGTCTTTAACCCTGTATTCAGTATTCAAATCCAACCTTTCAAAATGCATCACTTCGCATTTATCCAGGTTAAACTCCACCTGCCACTTCTCAGCCCAGCTCTCTTGGTATCTACAACACCATCAACCTTTGTGTCATCAGCAAACCTACTAGCCCACCCTTCTACATCTTCGTCCAAGTCATTTATAAAAACTACGAAGAGCAGAGGCCCAAGGACAAATCTCTGCAGGCCCCCTTGGTCACCGACTTCCAGGTGAAATACTTTCCATCCACTACCACTCGCTGTCTTCTTTCGGTGAGCCAATTCTATATCCAGATAGCCAAATTTCCCTGTATCCCATACTTCCTAACTTTCTGAATGTGTCTACCGTGGGGAACCATGTCAAATGCCTTACTGAAATTCATATTCACCACATCCACTGTTCAACCTTCATCATCTTGTCACATCCTCAAAGAACTCAATAAGGCTTGTGAGACATGACCTGCCCTTACAAAGGCATGCTGATGATTTATAATCAAACTACATTTTTGCAAATAGTCATAAATCCTGTCTCTCAGAATCCTTTCTAATACCTTGCTTATCACTTACCAATCTCTGGTCTACAATTCTCAGAGATTTCCCTATTCTCTTTCTTGGGCGGCACGGTGGCACAGTGGTTAGCACTACTGTCTCACATCGCCTGAGACCCGGGTTCAATTCCCTACTCAGGCGACTGACAGTGTGGAGTTTGCACATTCTCCCCGTGTCTGCGTGGGTTTCCTCCGGGTGCTCCGGTTTCCTCCCACAGTCCAAAGATGTGCGGGTCAGGTGAATTGGCCATGCTAAATTGCCCGTAGTGTTAGGTAAGGGTAAATGTAGGAGTATGGGTGGGTTGCGCTTCGGCGGGTCGGTGTGGACTTGTTGGGCCGAAGGGCCTGTTTCCACACTGTAAGTAATCTAATCTAATCTAATCTGAATAGAGGAACAACATTTGCCTCTCTCTAATAATCTGGTACCACTCCTGTGGAGAGTGAGGATGCAAAGATCATTGTCTATTAACCTGGTCCACAGTGTTCTCACTATCAACAAGGTTCCTCTCTTGAGTGAATAGTGAAGCAAAATACTCATTTAGAGCCTCCCCTATCTCTTCAGACTCCAGGCACAAACTCCCTCCACTACTCCTGATTGGCCCTATCCTCTCTCTGATCATTCTCTTATTCCTCACGTAGGTGTAGAATGCCTTTGGGTTTTCCTTAAAGCTTCCAACCAAGGCTTTTTCGTGCCCCCTTCTAGCTCTCCTCAGTCCATTTTTGAGTTCTTCGCTAGCTACCCTGTAATCCTATCAAGCTGTGCTAGATCCTTATTTCCTCAACCTTACGTAAGCTTCCTTCTTCCTCTTGATGAGAAGCTCCTCTTCTATTGTCATCCAAGGCTCCTTCACCTTACCATTCCTTGCCTGTCTCAATGGGACAAAGTTATCCAACACTCGCAACAAGTCTCCTTAAACAGCCTCCACATTTCTGTTGTGGGAACAATTTCAATCAGCAGATGTTGGGAATCTGGAATGCAGTGCCTGGAAAGGTAGTAGAGAGTGAAAATCTTACAGCCTTTAAAATTGTCCCCACTCTGTACTCCCCAGCTCCTGTCTAATAGTAGTATCAGACTAAAGGCAAGGATTCTCAGTCTCTTCAGCTGTAGTTTTTCTTCTTATTGATTGGATAGTTACAGATATTTTATGTTATCTTTGTGAGCTCATAACCTTCAGATCCCTGGGGAATATATTCTATCCCAGACAGCTAAGCCCACATCTGATGAACGAACAAAAAGAATTGATTCATCCAGTCATCTGACAATCCAGGTGCAGAGCCCTCAACATTCTGGGAGGTACATTAGCTGGATAAATGTAGCTCCAACATATACTTCGATCTTGAGCATTTGCTGCCCAATTTATTTTTGAGTGGAGGGTGTCTATTTGTTCATACACTTTAAATGTTGATTTCCTTCACATAATGCGTCATACTTATGATGTGTAAGGCCTGCTTCCCATCTTCTTGAAGATTCTTGAATATGGAATATTCACTCTGGTCAGTCTTACTACTAACCTCAATAACATGCTGACTTTAATGCATTTCTCTGGTGTACTCCCTGTTGCTGCTAGCAGTGGATGTCACTCATTGGCGAAGCTGCTGGTGAGCCCTGATGGTGATGATGATGATAGATTCATACAGTGCAGAAAAGGCCCTCCAGCCCAACAAGTCTGCACCAATATAACTACCACTAAAGGCGCACTCATCCCAATTTCCTGCACTATGCCATATCCTTCAACATGATGATATTTGAAGTGCTCATCCAAATATATTTTAAAGGCTCTCTACTACCTTTCCAGGCACTGCATTCCAGATTCCCAGCATCTGCTGATGGGAAAAAAAGTTTTTTTCCCCAAATCTCCTCTGAATCTCCTGGCATTATGCCAAAACTATGCCTTTTTGTAATCGACACCTCAACCAAGGGGAACAGCTGCTCTCCATTCACCCTGTCCACGTCCTTCATAATCTTATACACCTTAATCATGTCTTCCCTGAAGAAAACAATCGAAGCCTGTCTAGTATCCCCTTATAGCTCAGTTTCTCCATCCCAGGCAACATCCTGGTGAACCTCCTCTGTATGCTCTACAGTGTTGTCACATCCGTCCTGTGGTCAGGCAACTAGAATTGCACACAATACTCCAATTGTAGCTGATCAACACTCTGTGCAACTCCAAGATTCTCTTTGCTCTTATACTTTATGCTCCAGCTGGTGAACGTAAGTGTTCCATATGCCTCCCTCACTGTCCTATCCATGTGCTCTGCCAACTTCAGGGATCCATGAATAATTACCACCTAACCCAGGAAAAAAAGACTATATGCATTCATCCTATCCATGCCCCTCATGATTTGATACACTTCAATCGGGTCACCCCTCATTCTCCTGTGTTCCAAGGAATAAAGTCCTACCTTGGCCAACCTCTCCCTATAACTCAGGCCTACTAGTCCTGGCAACATCCTCATAAACCTTCTCTGCACTCTTTCCAGTTTAACTATGTCTTTCCTAAAACAGGGTGACCAAACCTGGACACAATTCTCCAACTGTGGCCTCACCAATGACTTATACAACTATAACATAACATCCCAACTCCTATACACAATGCCTCAACTGATAAAGTAGTCATGATTTGGAGATGCCGGTGTTGGACTGGGGTGCACAAAGTTAAAAATCACACAACACCAGATTATAGTCCAACAGGTGTAATTGGAAGCACTAGCTTTCGGAGCGCCGCTCCTTCATCAGGTGGTTGTGGAGAGCACAATTGTCAGACAGAATTTACAGCAAAAGATTTACAGTGTGATGTAACTGAAATTATACATTGAATAATACCTTAATTGTTTGTTGAAGCTTTCATCTGTTAGAATACTATGATAGTTTCACTTCTTTCATGTGTAAATCACAAAATCGCAAGGATGCCCTGAAACATGGTACATTTGGGAAACCGAGCAAAGGCTACCGCAACGGATGAATGGGCACCGCACAACAATCAACAGACAGGAGGTGTTCCCCTCCCAGTTGGGGAACGCTTCAGTGGTCCAGGACATTCAGCCTCGGACCTTCGGGTAACCATCCTCCAAGGCGGACTTCGGGACAGGTAGCAGAGAAAAGGTGGCCGAGCTGAAGCCAATAGCTAAGTTCCGTACCCATAGGGAGGGCCTCAACCAGGACCTTGCGTTCATGTCACATTACAGGTGACCACCATTGCACTATACACACACACAGATACTCCTACACACACACAGACACACATGTACACAGACACACACACACACCCTTACACATGCATCTTCTCAGAGACTTAGACCACTCTACACTCACATATACACTCTCTCTCAAAGACACTCACAACTCCCAACCCAGACACACACACACACACACACACACACACACACACACACACACACACACACACACACACACACACGTTTGTGGAGTGAATTTGGACTTGCAGAGTTATATTGTACTTTGCTCAAAAACTGCATGAATTAATGTAAAAATCGGTTATCTTACTTTTTAGTTTATAATCAGTCTAAACATTATGGCAAAGACAGAGAACCCATGGAGCTAACACCTTCAACACATAGTCTAGCTTACACCCATTGTTACAGTTAATCGGAGAATGCAACTTTCTAAAAAAAAAGATTTTGTGATTTACACATGAAAGAAGTGAAACTATCATAGTATTCTAACAGATGAAAGCCTCAACAAACAATTAAGGTATTATTCAATGTAGAACTTCAGTTACATCAGGCTGCAAACTTTTGCTATAAATTCTGTGCCTTACAATTGTGTCCTCCACAACCACCTCATGAATGAGCGGCACTCCAAAAGCTAGTGCTTCCAATTAAACCTGTTGGACTATAACCTGGTGTTGTGTGATTTTCAACTGATAAAGGCTAGCACATTAAATGCCTGCTTCGCCAACCTGCTAAAATCCATATAAACGGCATCAACTGAACTTCCCTCACCCACACACTTTATCACATTTTCAAAAAATTCTAACAAATTTGTTAGGCATGACCTCCCTCTGACAAGCAATACTAACTCTCCCTAATTAACCCGTGCTTTTCAAAGCGGTATTAACTCGCTCCTTCAGAATTTTCTTCAATAGTTTCCCTACCATGTGATACTCATTGGTCTGTAATTTCCTGGTTCATCTCTACCACCCTTCTCAAAATGTGGAACCACATTAGCTGCCCTCCAACTCTGACATTTTCACTATAGCCAGGGAGGAATTAAATATTTGTGTCAGATCCCTGCAATTGCCTGTCTCATCTCCCACAGCAGCTTGGGATGCAATTCATCTGGGCCAAGGGACTTGTCTGGTTTTAAGCCTGACAGAGCCTGCAAAACTCCCTGCTTCCCATGTCAAACTGTGCAAGTTCCTCACAGTCCTTCTTCCTGAATTCTATCCTTATGTTTTCCTTTTCCAGAATGAAGAGAAGCATTCACTCAATACCCTGCCAATGTTCTGCAGCCTCACAGGCTGGTCCCTACACCTTCCCTGGTGAACCTCTTTCCTTTAATGTATCAATCCTTATCACAGGTCCTTCCTTATGCCCCCTTTTTGCTCTTCAAATTGCTTTCTTTCAGCGATGAAGTGGATTGCGAGCCCAGATGGTGGTCAGCGGTGAGAGACTCAGCACAGCATGGGGTAGCATGTGCCGTGGTGGGAGTGCAGAACCAGTGCGGGCGAAGAGTGAGCCCTCAATGGGGAAGGCCAACGCAGAACAATAGGCCCTTAACTATAGAAGAACTGTAATGTTGAATTTTGTTTTATTTTGTAACTGGGTACCCTGGTACCTGATGTAGTGCCAGGAATGGCAACGGTTTACACTTTTCACTGTACCCTGTACCCATGTGCACGTGATAATGAACCGAATTCTAATTCTGCTGTCACGTGGTCAAATCTTTGGGACCAGGTTTCTCGTTTAGACAAGACCAGTATCTTTTTGCACTACATGATTTACAGGACCATTTAGCACCGAGTACAATAGGCCATGCCTCTCACAGAGCTTGCATGTTTTCTGTATGTTGGCTATTGCACAAATAACAGTATTCACACCTAATATTTGCAGATGGTGTTGTTCAGCTACAATAGTTTAATCTTCAGTCATCTTTAAGCAATGTATCAAAGTTGTGACATTTTGTCTTTTTCAGAGAGGTCTTTTTCAAAACCTTAGATGGACTTTGAAGCGATACCAGCTCCATTATCTACATAGATGGCTCAGCCTCTGAATCACAGGTTTTTCCCTTAACTCAGCATTTCCTAACAAACTAACCTACTGACTGTTCTCACTATTATCTGGAGGACATTGCCTCTCGATGGTAAATTCCAAAGTTTACTGTTGAAGAATGATGATTTTTTTTCTGCCATTTCCCATTGCTTAGCAGGATCTCTCTGATTTTCTTGAGAAATCACTGAATTGTTGATCCTGATGAAACACTTCACTTCCAACTGACTACGCTTATTTCCATGCTTGCATATATGAACATATGAATTCAGAACTGGCCATGCTCTGTTGATCTGACTGCAACCTCAAATCCATGTTCCCACCTATCCCTGACAATCTTTCAACCCCTTGGATAACTTATGTGATTCTGCAACCTTTAAATTAAGAAAAGCATGATTCATATTTTGATTAAAGAACCTAAATTTGGCCAAGACATCTGCAGCTTTCCAACTCATGGTGGGGAATTTAATACTCATCTTTTTGATGTTCCATGTTTTGCAAATGCTATCACTATCCAGGGAATTAGAGTAGAATTACTTCTTAAGATTACTCTGTCCGCAGATGTACGAGTGCAGCTGCTGTAGTTACTTTGTTTTTGAATTCTTCCCAGTGTTATTTTCAAATATAGCTTGATTTATTTTTTATTACAAATCAAGTATTCACACTTGCTATAACTTTTTCTCTGGAGTCCTGCCATAGATATAACTTCTGCACTGCTTCAAGTCTTCTCTGAGACCCTTTTCAGAAGTTTCCAATTTTCATTTTATATTTTAAAGAAATTCCCCATGGTGCTGATCACCTTGTTGTATTTCTTGTGTTATGTTGTAAGTGACGCAGACATAACATGGAGTCAGTTTACTTAAATGAACCTGAATGAGACTTTCTAACAATGCAGACTATAATTTGCAGTTACAGACAACTATACACGCAGACTCTAGCTTGCTTCTGCTGTTTGTAGTATTTGGTCTTCCTTGTCCTTGACTTGTTAGTATATTCACACTTAAAACAAACAGCTCTTTCAGTAATAACACAAAATATCAAGAGAAATAGTCAGAGGAAGTTAAGGCATAATCCCATGTCATAGGAAGGTGCATTCAATTTACACACCTTTTCAGATGATACAGATAACAGATTCCAAAGGGTGATAAACATAGGTAATCCATTGAACCACAAAAATACCAAAGATGCTTGATTTGGACACAATTAGAAATGTCACCCTTGAATAAATTATCATGAGAAATAGTTTTGCCTTGGCATCAGAACATGGCTGGCACCCATGGAACCCAAGGTGTGGTCAGCAGCTGTAACACAGGGAGGGCTGTGCAGACACAGTCAGGAATCACAGTGACAGATCATTCCAGGTAGGTCTGGGTCAGCTTTGAGCAACAAGGTGGTGGGTCCACTGCTTTTTGTCATTTATATAAATGATTTGGATATGAGGGAAAGTTAATAAGTTTGCAGATGACACCAAAATTGGAGATGTAGTGGACAGCAAAGAAGGTTACCTCAGATTACAACAGGATCTTGATCAGATGGGCCAATGTACCGAGAAGTGGCAGATGGAGTTTCATTTAGATAAATGTGAGGTGCTGTATTTTGGGAAAACAAATCTTAGCAGGGCTTGTACACTTCATGGTAAAGTCCAGAGGAGTGTTGCTGAACAAAGAGACCTTGGAGTGCAGGTTCATAGTTTGATGAAAGTGAAGCTGCAGGTAGATAGGATAGTGAAAAAGGTGTTTGGTATGCTTTCCTTTATTGGTCAGAGAATTTTGTACAGGAGTTGGGAGGTTATGTTGCAGCTGTACAGGACATTGGTTAGGCCACTTTTTGAATATGGCATTCAACTCTGGTGTCCTTCTTATTGGAAGGATGTTGTGAAACTTGAAAGGGTTCAGAAAAGATTGTTGCCAGGGTTGGAAGATTTGAGCTATAGGGAGAAGTTGAACAGGCTAGGGCTATTTTCCCTGGAGCGCCAGAGGCTGAGGTTTATAAACTTTATAGAGGCTTATAAAATAATGAGGAGCATGGATAGAGTAAATAGGCAAAATCTTTTCCCTGGGGTCAGCGAGTCCAGAACTAGAGGGCATAGGTTTAGAGTGAGAGGGGTAAGATATAAAAGAGACCTAAGGGGCAACTTTTTCACGGAGAGGATGGTATGTGTATGGAATGAGCTGTCAGAAGTAGTGGTGGAGGCTAGTACAATTACAACATTTAAAAGGCATCTGGATGGGTACATGAATAGGAAGGGTTTGGAGAGATATGGGCCGGGTGCTGGCAGGTGGGACTAGATTGGGTTGGGATATCAGGTTGGCATGGATGGGTTGGACCGAAGGATCTGTTTCCATGCTGTACATCTCTATGACTCTAGTCACAGGGCAGGGAGGGAGGGTGTTGGAGGTGAGGGGAAAGTTCCTGCAGGGGCTTCCCATTTGCTGTAACTTTGGAGGATGTTACAGGGCATGGAAATCTTGGAAAGTGGGGGATGATCAGGAAATCACATTCCCACCCAATGGAAATTCAGCTGCTTGGAGAGCAAGGGAGAAAATAGGATTCACAAATACAAATATTTCCATTTTATACTCAGCACTGCAAATGAAAACATTTCAATCTTTCCCTCCGTAAAGAATTCATTGCAACTCGAAGTGTCCAAAAGATAACAAAAATGATCAATGATTTCAATGTTACATGAGGGTGAATTGCCTGTTAATTTGGGGAAGGGAGATCACAAGTCAAGTTTTGCACAGAAATGGTTATCCTATCATTTATTTCTCAGTCAAACCACGTTAGCAGATCATCAACAACAGGCTGCACTCTGTGAGCAAGAGATGTTTGATTCAACCCTGAACCACAGCATTTTTACCACCACGTGTATCAATCGCCAATTTTCCTACCTTTTTGAAGATCTGGTGTACTCAATTAGCAGCGAACATACTGAAGAGATAAAAATGATTAGTAAATATTTAGTTAATTTTCGGCCAAATGCGCTAAACTGCCATCATCGATGATATCAACCATCACCTTTATTAATATAAACTACCTACATCCAAATATCACCAAGGTTTATATGATACTAAACCCTTTTAATCAAAATTAAAAATCACACACCAAGTTATAGTCCAACAGGTTTATTTGGAAAAACTAGCTTTTGAAACACTGCTCCTTCATTAGGTAGTTCACCCCATCCCTGGCTTCTCCACATTGTGTCTACCTTTTAATCAAGAGGATCTAAATAGCCAAATCTAAAATCAATTATTGACCAAGTTAGATAAGCAAAAACAGGAATCCAATTTAAACTGTAACAAAGAAAAACTGCCAGAAGCATTGTTCTGTCAGTTTCCCCGTCTTTTCTCTTTTCCATTTCACCGCATCTCCCCCCACCCCTCCCCCACCTCATTTCCCCTCAATAATGCATTCCAGAAGCTGAGGAAGTAAAGAGAAAAAGCGTGTATTAAAGACCTGTCCAATAGTGATGGCAAAGAAAGCACAGGCATTTTTCTGGTTATTTTGGATCTGATAATAATTAGACCTGTAATGTAACAGAAAATAAGAAAAGCAGAAGGATCTGAAGAAGCCTATACAGAAAGGATAAACATATCCTGAGAGAAAACAAGCAAACTGATGAAGTTGTGTGAGGAAAAGGAGCTTAGGACAGGTCAGAGGTGGTGGCACAGAGGCATACAGACAGGATGCATCTGCCCTGGGAGTCCTCAACATTGATTCCAAACAATATGAAGCCTCAAGACTTCAGTTCAAATACTGTAAGGAAACTTTTTCATTATTACCACACAGCATCCTCTATCAGCTGATTATCAGTGAGTGGCAGGGATGCAGAATGTATTCTGGGTGGGGAACTTCAAAGTCCATCTGCTTGATTGGCTCAGCAGCATCATTACTGATTGTGCTGGTCAAATCCGAAAGGACACAGCTGCTAGGGTTGGGTCTGCTGCAGGTGGTGAAGGAACAATGAGAGGGAAGGACATACTTGAACTCATTTTCACTAAATTGCCTGCCACAAATACATATGTCCATGACAGCATTAAAAGGTGCAATCACCACACAATCACCATACAGACAAAGTCCCATGTTCACATTCAGGATAATCTACATCATACATTTCAAACAGATCGATCAACTCAAGACTGAGCATATATGGGGGCACTGTAGGCCACCAACATCTGCAGAATCATGAAGCAACACAATCTGCAAACTCATAGCCATTACCATCAATCCAGGGGATTAATCCTGATGTAAAGAAGAGTGCAGAAGGCTATGCCAGGAACAGCACCAGACATACCGAAAAATAAGGTGCTGATAAGTACATGGATGACAAACAGCATAAACAGCAAGTAATAGATGGATCTAAAGGATCTACAATCAACAGGTCACATATAAACTCTTCACTCATGGCACATTCAGCTGTGGATGATGATGGAAAATTAAACAGCTCATTGGAGGAAGTTCACAAATATATATCCCCATCCTCAATGATAGAAGAGGCCAACACATCAATGCAAAAAAAAGGCTGAAGCATTTGTAGCCATATACAGAGCGATCCCTGTATCAGCGGAATTGTTTTCCACGGTTTCACTTACCCGCAGTTTACCATGGCTGGAACATATTAAAGGGAATGTTTCAGAACCAGGGACCAGGAGTTGCCAAGAAGGTACATTTCATCTTTAAATCAATGGGTTCACTCCTATCCACGGTTTCCGGCTTCTGCAGTACGTCCTGGAACATAATCCCCTTGGGTCCTGGGTGCTACTGTACAGTCACAAGTTCTGAGTGGATACTTTATCTCGGCCTCCTCTAGAGATCCCCAGCATCATAGATGTCAGTCTTCAGGCAATTTGATTCACTCCACGTGATATCAAGAAATGTTTAGAGGCACTGGACACTGCCAATGTTGTGGGCCCCAACAGCATGCAGGCAATAATACTGAGGACTTGTGCTGCAGAATTTGCTGTATCCACAGTGAAGCTGTTCCAGTACAGCTACACTATTGGCATTTATATGACAATGCGAAAAATTTCCCAGATACGCTCTGTACACAAAAAGCAGGACAAATCCAACCTGGTCATTTACTACCTCATTAGTTGATAGCCGGTAATTAGTTTAGTTCAGTTGGCTGGATGGTTGGTTCACAGAGCATTCTGATGCCAACAGCGTGGGTTCAATTCCCATCACCGGTTTGAGGTTACCATGAAGGACTCTCCTCCTCAACCTCCTCCCTTGCTTGAGGTTTGATAGCCCTCAAGTTAAATCACCACCAGTTGCTTCTCACAAATGAGAGTAGCCCCTATAGTCTGGTGAGACTAGGGCGAAGCAGCAACAGTTGACGTCTGATTATTAGGAAAGTGGTGGAAGGTGTTGTTGACAGTGCCAAAAAGCAGTATCCAGTCAGCAATAACCTGTTCAGCAATGCACAGTTTTGGGTTCATCCAGGTCCACCTAGTTGCTGACGTCATTACAAATATGGTTCAAACATAGACAAAAGAGCTGAATTCCAGAGATGAGAAGAGAGTGACGGTCCTTGATTTCAAGAATGCATTTGACCAAAAGTGGCATCAAGACACCTAGCAAAACTGGAATCAATGGGAATCCTGGGGAAAAATCTCCAATGGTTACAGTCATACCTGGCACAAAGGAAGACAGTTTTGGTTGTTGGAGGCCAGTCACCTCAGCTCCAGGACATCTTTGTAAGAGTTCCTCTGGGAAGAGTCCTAGGCCCAACCATCTTCAGCAGTTTCATCATTGACCTTTCCTCCATCATAAGGTCAGAATTGAGGATGTTCACTGATGGTTGCAAATGGTCAGCACCATTTATGACTCCTCAGATCCTGAAATAGTTCATGTCCAAATGCTGAAAGACCTGGACAGTATGCAGATTTGGGCCAAAACGTAGCAAGTAATATTCTTGCCATACAACTGCCAGGCAATGACTATTTCCAACATTCAATCTGCTCCAATCACCAAATTATCCACCATCAACATCCCAAGAGGTATCATTGAACTAGAAACTCAAACTGGACTAGCCATAAAAATACAGTGGCTACAAGAGCAAGTCAGAGACTAGGAATCCAGTGTGAGTAATTTGCCTCCTAACTCCCTAAAACTTGTCAACAATCTGCAAGGCATAAGTCAGGACTGTGATGGAATATTCCCACTTGCCTAGATGGGTGCAGTTCCAACTCTCAAGAAGCTTGACACAATCCAGGACAAAGTGGGCTCACTTGATTGGCACCACATCCACAAATAATCATCCATTCACTCCATCACCTATGCTCAGTCGCACCATCTCCAAGGGGAACTAAGGATGGGCAATGAATGCTGGCCCAACCAGTGACAGCTGAGTCCCATGAATGAATGAAAACAATTTTAAAACTGTCTCAGTTTTGGAAACATGATAAACCTAAAAATTACAACTAGTGATTGTATAGTACCTAAAACAAAGGGACTTCACAGGGGCACATTCAGAAAAAAAAATGAGCTCAAACTACTAAGTAGATGTTAAGACAGGTGATTAAAAATTAGGTGAAAGAGTTTAGTCTTGAGAGTAGGAAATATAGTAATCAGTGGTGGGACAAAGGGAAGCAGTGTAGGAGAGGCCCAAATTGGACAATGTCATTTTGATTGGCTCAAGAGCATAAAAATATGACAGAGATAGGGAGGGTGAGACCATGAAACTCACAGTGAGAATTTCAGAAATTTTAAATCGAGAGAACTGATTTTCTCATGTTTGCTTGCAGCTTCCATTCTGTTCTATTGAGATTCCATACAGTGTGGATGTGTGGAAAGGGGATTGGTACATTAGAGATTTATGGAATTAATTTGAATGGACCTCCTTTGAATCACTGGAAGTTTTAAAGCTTTCTAACATCATGAAAGCTCATGTGAGAGTCAGGTACCAGAGAGTAGCTGATATTTATTAAAAAAGGTTATCATTCCCCCATCCACCAACCCCATCAAAGACAAAGTCAGTGCCTTCAGAAAATGAGTAGAAGAGTGAATCAGAGAGGCAAGATTAATCCAGGGTCATCATTTGCTGTTATTTCAATACAGAATTATACTGCTTTATTAAACCTTACTCTCTACTGAACCCACCTTCTTTCTTCCTGAAGATAACAAATATGATCATGATGAGGATGAGCAGGAGGCTGACCAGGGAAATGACCAGCATGGCAGTGGACACAGTCCTCCTCACTGTCAAAATAGAAAGAACAATGTTGGTTAATAATATCTCAAACCTGGATACGTTTATCTTTCAATCATTCTCCAGATTGTCCCAGATGGCGGTGCTCCTGTCCCTGTCAGAAACCTATAGGTTCAAGCACTACTCTTAACGTAAGCATATAACCAAGCCTGAATAGTCAGTGAAGTAATGGTAGGTAGTGTCACGCTGTCAGAAATGTGATGTTTTGGATGAGTTCTTAACCCTCGCCACAGTTTACATGATCAAGACGATGCCAAAGATGCCAAAATTTTTCACATTTTCCAAATGAGGGTAGGGAATTCTACTGGTGGCCTGCCAGGATTTCCGCTAGCTTACTCAAGCATGTGATCACGCAGAAATCTTCCAGGTGCCAATTACTCATTGTTCCCTTGAACTTACCATGTGTGCGAGTGACTACACAGCACATGCTGTGCATTGGAATAAACAGGCATCTGTAACAAAAACAGTTCAGAGGACTATTGGTTCTGCACAGGTTTCATCTCTCAATCAACTGAAACTGACTGGTGTGTTTCCCCACATAATAAAAAATATTACACTTCCAGAGTTTTTTATTTGACAACGAAGCTCTTTGTGATGTCCTGAGGATATGAGGGATACTATATCTTTGAAAACCCTGTCTTTGATATATGATACTGGACATGTGTGTGGAGAGGATTATCAAGAATATCTAGTGGATACAGTTGCAAATATGGACAAGGCAGAAATTATGGCCCAGGTGCTGTCCCCGACCCAAGTTCACAGTCCACTCCCCACCCTGAAGAGAGTGGGACCCCAATACCCCAGGCCTTGGTTGTTCGTCCCTGAGGTACCTCCTACTCTCTCAAAGCCCTGATTCTCAGAGTACTATTATGTCCTGCCTTCATGCAGTAGAATGTGGGGCAGGACAACAGAGAATTAGGTTGGATTCCCAAAAAAGCCACATGGCCCATACAAGTGTCTATGTTCCACACAAGCTTCTTCCCATTCTAACTCATTCAGTCCTATGTCTGTCTTTCTATTCCGTCGACCATGTGTAGTTCTCTTGTTTACCCTTCAACATATCTATCCTATTTAAACTATTTAATGTGTTAGGAAAGTCCACATTTCATCCAGTGATCAGATAATAATGTTTTATCTGTAACTTTCCTATGGCCTTCGTTATTGTCTCCACACGTGTGGAAGCATCTTCGCCACATCTTCCGATCGAACCTATCAACTTTGTCTTTAAATCTCTGTGGTGCATCTTTTCCAGCCTTGTGAACTGCTTGTGAGGAGATGTTTCAAGTCCAGAGAAGCCGGTTCACAAAGCCAGCCCTGAGGTACTGCACCTATGGCTCTGCCCTCTCCCCTCAGCCCAGCTTCCTTTTTGCTTTGAGGAGATGAACGTTCTCTGAGGTAGTGGGTCTGTGGAACTATCATGTGGAATTATACAACCCTGCAGCAGAAAAGGTGGTCATTCTTAACTGGAGCAGTCCAGTTCATCAGTCTTCCTCTTCACTTCTCACAAACCTTTAATTTGCTTCCCTCCAAATATTTAACCAACTATCTCCTGAAAGTTCCTATTGAATCTCTCTCCACTGCACTTCCAGACAGTACATTGCAGATCAGGACAGTGCCTGAAAGAAGCAGCTGCTTAATTCTATGTCACAAAGTATAAGGTGAGATGGATATTTTAAATCAACTCACAGAGTAGCTAGTGGATCTGGTATTGACTCACCTGGTCTCAGCTGGGAAAACAGGAAGAGTAGCAAGTGGCTCCTGCTCCAGTTTTGAGTAAGAACAGCCAACAGTACCCCCTCCTCACGTTTCCTGCACTCTGCTGATAATCCACATGTGAATGCAGGGCTAGGATAGGTCCCACGTGGCTCTGATGCTTCATACAGTCAGGTGGGCACTGGGGGAATGTACTTGCACTGATGGAACTATTCATTGTAACCAAGAGGGACACATTAGGCTGTAGCACCTTCCTGCTCGAAGAGATGATCTCAGTGTCAGTATAACTTTGGGTCATTTGGAGATTGAACTGAATGTTCTGAGTGTGTCAATGCCTTTCAATACTGACATCAGAATGCACCAAAAGGATCAGCACATCAAATGACATTAAAATGTTTAAAAAGTCAAACTTCAAACACAAAAGCAAAATACTGCAGATGCTGGAAATTTGAAATAAAAATCCAAATGCTTCAAATACTCAGCAGGCCAGCCAAGGTCATGGAGAGAAACAGGGTTAACACTTCAGTTCACCAGAAAAGCAAATTGTAAAAAATTCACAGAATCTGTCACACTCCCACTTTTCACTGTCTACAAGTTGAAGAATGCCTGAACAGTTTCTTACCATGTACCATGAGCCGAGTCTCTTTCTGGATCAGATACTGATAATCAGGTTTTGACCTGTATTCCACCAGACACAGGTAAGTGTGATTGTCCCTCACTCTCAGCTGGTTTATCCTGGTCGAGGCGTTTCCCTCCTCTGGGTTCCCGATGAGCTCGTACCGATTTCCACCGTGTCCAGTTGTCCAAGTTCCCTGTGATTGGGCTGTAAATGTAACGATGTGTTGGTAGGGCTCCTTCCTCATCCAGGTAACAGTGGTCAGGGTGTGGGAGTCCCAGCGACTGAAGATACAGGGTAAAGTAACTGAATCTCCCTCTGTCCCACTCACCACTGAGACATTTCCCTGAGCAGCTGAGGAAAGGACAAACATCAGAATGGGTGAGGTCAGTGTGCAGAAGTTCTCGATTCAATTTGTTACATTTCTTTCAACTTCACAATAAAATGAATATTTAAACATTCCCCTCATGTCTCTCATGGGTCTATCTGAGACATTCTTCGACAAGAGTCAAAGTGATCCAATGGTCTCCCCACCTGTCATTTTGAGATCCTTGGTCACATGATACTTACAGACCAGGAAATTCATTGAACTCAGCGAATCCCATCATTCAGAACCCAACATCTCTCCCTCCATTGCAAAATACTGATATGGCTTTTAAATTAGTTCAAGGAATTGACAGTCTTCCTGATCTCTCTCTGTCCAGGGATCACATTCCTCTGTGTGACCCCACTTTATATGAAGGAGAATCTCCTGATATCATTCCTAATGTGACCTTTCACTAGTTCTAACCTGTGGCATTCACGATCAGCACAGGTTAATTCAAATTTGCATTCCAGATTAATGTTTTTGACATCAATTGTGATTTTCTGGCGAGGGGAAGATCAGCTTCATGGCTGTTTATCATCTTGAAAGGTGAACAACACTGACAGAGGTTCCTCCTCCTCTCCATGTTATTGAGGGACCTCTCAGCATCCACCAAGCCCAATCACAGAATCTAATATGTTTTAATAAAATCAGTTGTCATTCTTCAGGATCTAACTGCCTGATCTTATCCTGAGGCAATAGATTCAATTAGTAACGCAAATGATGTTCTCAGTCAATGGCAGCTGGACAGGTCGAACTCATGTGCTCAACCAATGGAATGGAGCTGTAAATGACATCGATTCCCTCCCCTCAAAACCTAATTCTTTAGAAGCATGCTGATCCAATGCGAGCTCAGATTTATTCTGTCCTCACCCAATGGTGATAGAGCAGTGCTCTCACTGGAGCTTAGACCCTCGGTATGTTTTCTCTGTTCCCTAGCTCAGAACACTGAAACCAGTTTGAACATCGCCAATGAGTGAGTGTGAGAGATCCTGTGGGAAGTTTCAGAGTCAGTTGTGGAAGGGGTCTATAAATCTCAATCTGCTCCCTCTCTCTCCTTCTCACTGCTTTCTGCTTCAGACCAACTGGAAGAGCCCAAGAGAAGGAGCCAACCCGCGAGCTCCCAGACCAGGTGGAGCCTGTCCCCATTGAGCTGTCAGGGCAGTGACACATCAGAACATTGTCCTCACCTTCCACTTCCAGCTGTGTCATAGACATTGTTTGAAAACTATCAATATTGAGCACCACACGACACTGATAGGGATCAGTATCCTCCAGGCTCAGTTCCTCCATCATTAATGAGACATCGTTGTTGCTGAGGTTCCCCGCAAATCTGAATCGATTCCCACCGTCCCGCTGTCTCACATTCTCACACAGCTCACCCTGGGAATGGTCTGGACCAGGATATGTGCAGTTAAAAATGACATTGTAAGCCATTGATTTACGATTGTACCATATGACAGAGCCAGTGAGTGTGAGATTAGTGTCAGGGTGGGTAAAGCTGCAGGGTAAGACAGCGGAGCCTCCTTCCTCAGCCCACACTCCATCCGCGACTGTCATTGACCAACCATTAGAGGAAAAATCTGTAAGGTGGGGGGGAGAGAGAGAGTGTTAATGCAGTATTAACCCAGCACGGACAGCAAATAGTGAGACAGTGTATTGGCCAAGTACAGGCATGCGGGAATGGATATCTCATCTTCAACCTGCATTGACACAATGGGCTGAATGGCCTCCTGTGCTACAAATTTCCAATAATTATATGAATCTTTGGAATTTTCTCCCCCAGAGAGCCATGGATTCACAATTACTGAATATGTTTTGGGGACAAAGGGAATAAAAGGACATGGGATAGTCTCATAAATAGAATTACAGTGGAAGAATAGTCAACTCCAACTCCTATTTTTTTTAAATGGAGATGATGCTTTTTGCAGGAGAAAAAATACAGGGGATACTGGAAGCTTGTAAAAAGTTTAGAAAATGCTGGAATACTGAACAGGTCAGACAGCATCAGTCCAGAAAGAAACAAAGTCAATTGCCAGGATTTTCATCCTTCAGGTAGGTA
Source organism: Hemiscyllium ocellatum (assembly GCF_020745735.1). Taxonomy (NCBI): domain Eukaryota; kingdom Metazoa; phylum Chordata; class Chondrichthyes; order Orectolobiformes; family Hemiscylliidae; genus Hemiscyllium; species Hemiscyllium ocellatum. The sequence continues at coordinate 8,628,422 of NC_083402.1, forward strand.
GTGGGAATCATGGAACATTCCTGGCTCACCTTCCGTGCCTTAAAAGGGAGAGGTGTCAATACTCTGATTTCAGCCTGACCTCGTCAAACACAGTAGTGCAGATGCCCAGTGCTGTGATACTTCATTTCAATTACAATAAAAGCTGAAGACTCTCCAACCCTTACCCTTCACACCCTTCGCATTAACCCTTACCTTCTCCCTATTCATGTCACCTCTTGGAGGTGGCACGATGGTTACAACAAAGAACAAAGAAAATTTACAGCAGAGGAACAGACCCTTTGGCCTTCTAAGCCTGAGCCGATCCAAATCCAATGATTTGGATGTGAGCATAAGAGGTACAGTTAGTAAGTTTGCAGATGACACCAAAATTGGAGGTGTAGTGGACAGCGAAGAGGGTTACCTCAGATTACAACAGGATCTGGGCCAATGGGCTGAGAAGCGGCAGATTGAGTTTAATTCAGAAAAATGTGAGGTGTTGCATTTTGGGAAAGCAAATCTTAGCAGGACTTATACACTTCATGGTAAGGTCCTAGGGATTGGAGTGCAAGTTCATAGCTCCTTGAAAGTGGAGTCACAGGTAGATAGGATAGTGAAGAAGGCGTTTGGTACGCTTTCCTTTATTGGTCAGAGTATTGAGTACAGGGGTTGGGAGGTCATGTTGCGGCTGTACAGGACATTGGTTAGGCCACTGTTGGAATATTGCGTGCAATTCTGGTCTCCTTCCTATCGGAAAGATGTTGCGAAACTTAAAAGGGTTCAGAAAAGATTTAAAAGGATGTTGTCAGGGTTGGAGGATCTGAGCTACAAAAAGCGGCTGAACAGGCTGTGGCTGTTTTCCCTGGAGCATCAGAGGCTGAGGGGTGACCTTATAGAGGTTTACAAAATTATGAGGGGCATGGATAGGATAAATAGGCAAAGTCTTTTCCCTGGGGTTGAGGAGTCCAGAACTAGAGGGCATAGGCTTAGGGTGAGAGAGGAAAGATGTAAACGAGACCTAAGGGGCAACTTTTTCACGCAGAGGGTGGTATGTGTACGGAATGAGCTGCCAGAGGATGTGGTAGAGGCTGGTTAACTTGCAACATTTAAGAGGCATTTGGATGGGTATATGAATAGGAAGGGTTTGGAGGGATATGGGCTGGATGCTGGCAAGTGGGACTAGATTGGGTTGGGATATCTGGTCGGCATGGACGGGTTGGACCGAAGGGTCTGTTTCTATGCTGTACATCTCAATGACTCTTTGACCTTTCTGGCTGCAGTCAATATAATGTCTGAGAGCCAGTTTGCAAGATTGTGTGTCAATATTCACAGACAGAATAGCCTACTTTATAATATATAGATTGTAATTACACAGTCCTGGCGGACACCAAAATTGTGGAGCTGAAAGTTTTGAAAGTGGGTAACAAGACATCTTACCTTAAACTTCTCACCAATGACTTTCATGAGCAAGGTGCAAAGGGACGGTCAAAAGACTAGAACCGTAGACCCATTGAAATGATTCAGCATTAAAGGGGGCTATTCAGCCCATCTTCAGCCAACCGATGCCCTTTCTAATCCCATCTTCCTGCATACGTGCAACAGCTCTGCAGTTTAAAGCACTTAACATGCAGATTCAGGTACTTTTTTGAAAAGAGCTCAGGGTCTCTGCCTCAATGCTGCCTGACCTGCTGTGTTTTCCAGCACCACACTCTCAACTCTCATCTCCAACATCTGTAGTCCTCATTTTCATCTAAAAGCATCCACTGTCAACTCAGTCAGTGAACTCCAGACATTCCCCCACCCTCTGCATATCAGCATTTGTCCTCATGTTCCCTCTAATCTTTCTGTCATTTAGTTTGAATATACAACCCCTGGAGTTTGAACTCTCTTCCCAGGAAAACAGGTTCCTCCTATCTGCTCTAGTTCTATCCTTCACAGTCTTGTATCCCCCTCGGAGCTGCAGTCTTCCCTCACTAACGCCCGGGATGGGGATTTGGAGCAGCCACCTATCCAGGAAACATGGAAGACATCGTGGACTTCAGGTGAAATTGAAGCTTTGAGATTTCAAGAATCCCCCCTCCCCAGGATACCTCTGACAAATGCCCAAACCACTGAGAACAGTATGGGTGAACCTGAAGAGATAGCTGTGTGCTCGGTTTTACATAGTAGACATGGTTCACTCCTGCTACATTTGAATGTGGCTTTCAACCTGAGGGTTTTTCACTGAATGAACCACTCAGCATCCTTGGGCAAAGCAAGCTGCAGTGGCCTCTGCCTCCTAATCAACACCTCCTGGTGCACAGGCGTGGCGGCCCTTGTGAATTACTGTCCCCCAGACCTAGAATATCTTACAGCAAAGTGTCATCCCTACTGCCTCCGCTGTCCTAACAGTAGTCTACATCCCACGCCATGGAGAAGTGGAGAGTGCACTTCACAAAGTATACAAAGCTACAAACACTCTTTATGACAGAATACCCCGTGGCCTTGTTCATCATAGCCAGTGATTCAACCTTAAGAATGTGCTACCAAGATACCATCAACATATCTACTCCCCCACCAGAGTTTGAATGTCTTTAATCGTTGCTACACAACCAAAGGTGCCTACTACTCTGTTCCCCATTTGCATTTTGGAAAATCGGATCACAAGATGCTCTTCCTCTCAGCTTACAAGCAGCAATGGAAGTGTGAGGACCCAGTACAGAAAGCAGTACAGTGCTGCTCTGGGGCAATGGAAGAGCTTCTACGGGACTGCTTAGAGTTGGTGGAGAGATCCATATTCAAGAGATCAGTGGCTACCCTAAACAGGAATGTCCCTGCCATTACAGACTTCATCAGTAAGCATATAGAAGGCATTAGAAATAAAGAAATTACTCCAAATGTTCCACAGCCGGAAACCATGGCTGAACCAAGAGGTCCACTCACTACTGAAGGCCAGGAATGAGGCATACAAGTCGGACAACCCTGACCTATACAGGAAATCCTTCGTAAGATCATCAGAGATGCCAAGAGACAATGCCAAACTAAGATTGAGGGACCCAGAACAATCACAAGGTCTCCTAAAGTTTGTGGCAAGGCTTACACAATATAATAAATAGGCTACAAGGTGAGGTCAAACAGGATCACAGACAACAGTGCACCCCTTCCCAACAAGCTCATTGCATTCCACATTCTTTGAACAGAAGGTCAGTGAAACGATGCCAGCCACCCCAACAGCCTTGGATGCACCTGTGCCTACCGTCACCTCCGCAGACATTACATCAGAATTCTTGTGAGCAAACCCATGGAAAGCAACTGGCCTGGCTGTGCACTCAGATCCTAGGCAGATCAGCTGGTGGGAGTATTTGCAGAGAGCTTTAACTTCTCCTTACTCCAATTTGAGGTCTGCACCTGCTACAAGAAGATCACCATGATCCCAGTACCATAGAAAATCATGTAGCGTGCCTCAAGGACTACCACCCAGTGGCTCTGACCTCGATAGCTATGAATTACTTCAAGAGGTTAGTCATGACTCACATCAACTCCAGCCGACCAAATTGCCTTGATCCTTTGCAATTCACCTACCAAAGCAACAGGTCCACAGCCAATGCTATCTCCCTGGCCCTACACTCATCCCTGGAACATCTGGATAGCTTGTACATCTAGGTCAGGCTCCTACTTATGGACTACAGGTCCACCTTCAACACCAAACAAACCCATCTCTAAACTCCAAGAGTTGGGTCTCAGCACCCTCTTCTATAACTGAATTCTCGAATTCCTAACCCATAGACCACAATCAGTAAGAATAGGCAACAACACAATGGGACACAGTAGCGCAGTGGTTAGCACTGCTGCCTCACGGTGTTAGGGATCTGGGTTCAATTCCAGCCTCAGGTGACTGCATGGAGTTTGCACCTTCTCTCTGCGTCTAATTGGGTTTCCTCCCACAGACCAAACGATGTGCAGGTTGGGTGAATTGGCCATGCTAAATTCCCCATAGTGTTAGGTGTATTAGTCAGAGGGAAAAGAGACTGGGTGGGTTACTCTTCAGAGGGTCGATGTGGATTTTTTGGCCCAAAGGGCCTGTTTCCACACTGTGGGGAATCTAATCTGAAAAAAAACGTCCTCCATCACAATGCTCAACACCGGTGCCCTGCAAGGCTACATACTCAGCCCCCTCCCATACTCCTTATAAACTCACGGGTATGTGGCCAATTCCACCCCAATCCATTTACAAGTTTGCTGATGACTCCATTGTTGTAGGTTGGATCTTAAACAATGATGAGACAGAAAGAGATTGAATGCTTTACAGCATGTTGTAGAGACAGCAGTTCTCTCCATCAATGTCAACAAAATGAAAGAGATGGTCATGGTCATTACTTCAGGAGCAGAGTGAAGGGCACACCCCTGTCTGCATTAATGGTGTTGAGGTAGAGATGGCTGAGTATCCGCTTCCCGACAGTGATGATAACCAATAAACTGTCCTGGTTCAGCCATGTCAACACGATGGTCAAGAAGGGATGACAACAGCTCTACTTCCTCAGAAAGCTAAGGAAGTTTGGCATGTCCACAAGGACTCGCACCAATTTGTAGAGATGCACCTTAGAAAGCATCCCTATTTGGATGTATCATGGCATGACATGGCAACCGCTCTTCCCAAGACCGCAAGAAACTACAGAGAGTCATTAACATAGTCCAATCCATCATGCAAACCAGCCTTCCATCCATTCACTCTGTCTATACTTCCTGCTGTCTTAGGAAAACAACCGACGCAATCAAAGACCCCTTCCATTCTAGTTAGACTGTCTTCCACCCTCTTCCATCAGGCAGAAGATTTGAAATTTGAGTACACATACAATCAGATTCAAGAATAGCTCCTTCCCCACTGTTATCAGACTTTTGAACAGAGCTCTCAAATGTTAATTCTAATCTCTCTCTCTCTACCGTCACTGCAGCTGTAACACTCTTGAATGCATTCTGCTTTGCTCTGCTTCCCTGTTGTACTTTGGATGGTTACAATCTGCCTGTATAGCATGCAAAACAATACTTTTCACTGTATCTTAATATATGTGACAACAATAAATCAACCATGACACCACTCAGCCTTCAAGGAAATCAACCCCAACCTCTACCTTCATTCCTTTACTAAAGTATGTGTGTCTCTATTGTACTTACATTTTCTGTAGCTGTTTAATTTGTATTTGTCTCGTAAAAACAGCACTTCACATCAGTCAGTAAATCTGAATGGTCAGCCTGACAGCAGAATTCAGTTTTGATGAAGCAGATTTTCATGTCCATCCACAGTAACAAGAAACTTAATTAGCTCAGCAAGTTAGCGTCTCTCTGCAATGGCTGTGCCCGAAGCATGATTTTCTCCCCTCGCAGCCTGACAGCTCTCATCACTTTAGGTCACAGTATAAGGATACGGGGTAGATAATTTATAACTGGGCTGAGAAGAAATGTCTTCACCCAGAGAGTGGGGAGCCTATGGAATTCTCTGCCACAGGAAATGGTTGTGGCCAAAACACTGAATGTTTTCAAGAAGCAGATAGATATAGTTCTTTGAGCTAAAGGTTAAGGGGAGAAAGTACTGATTTGGAGGATCAGCCATGATCATATTGAATAATAAAGCAGGCTGAAAGATCGGATTGAACTCCTCCTATTCCTATTCTCTATGTTTCTGCTTCTACTGTCTGACTTGGTGCTCATCTCATATTGCTTTTGGAGCTTTAGTTAATTAATTGTATCCTTCTTTGATATTCTTTAGTAAGGGAAACATTTCTTCCAGTTTAGAAACTGTGGTAAAGGCCACGACACATTGTGCTGGATAATACGAGGCTTTGGACACCATAAATAAGTTAGTAGATCCAGAAAACAGCAATTACATGTTAACAAAATGAGACTAGAGAACAGTTAGTATCAGAAAGCACTTACTGGAACCCTGCACTGAGACCGACAGCAGGACTGTGGAAAGCCAAACGTAGAGAGAACTCATCATCAGTTGTTCGCCTTTCTCACTGGTTGTTTCTCAACTTTTCACACTGATATACAGAAGTTACTTCTACTTCTGTTTCTTCCTCTCAAAACCCCCACAAAATATTAAACAATGTCAATCAATAGAAGAGTAAATGGGAAGTCCATGCTTCTTTAGCAGTAGCAGAGATATTTATAAACCCATCAGAAAACTGAGGCATCAACCACATCATCTGCAGAAGACAGAAAATGCTGCATCAGCTTCACTAGATATTTTTCAGTGGAGGCAACATTTTCTATTTCAGTATCAGTGTCGACATTCCTATATTAATGCACCATGGCATTTCAACACAGAGTAGAGAATGAAAGAAAATATTGCTGTAAATAATTTCACACGTTAACCACCTTCTATGTAAAAAAAAGTATTTCTTCATCTCAATACTAAATGGCCTGCCCCATATTCCCAGACTGTGATCTACAGTATTTCTGATTCTCAGGTGTATTTTCTGCTTTACACCTTTCCTTTCTCATTAATTTCTACTTCTGTGGTCATCCAGGGAATTCTGGATTTGTTTATCCCACCTTTTGCATTAGAGGGAGTATATCTCAACTGTATCTGCATGACCTGATCCTTCAAGGTGGTCAATGTTCAGTTGCTGATCTTCCTGCCAACATTATTCCAATCAATCCTACTCAAGTTTGCTCTAGTCCCAATAAAGGTTCTGGATCAGTGGTGCTGGAAGAGCACAGCAGTTCAGGCAGCATCTAACGAGCAGCGAAATCGACGTTTCGGGCAAAAGCCCTTCATCAGGAATGAAAGGCTTTTGCCCGAAACGCCGATTTCGCTGCTCGTTGGATGCTGCCTGAACTGCTGTGCACTTCCAGCACCACTGATCCAGAATCCGGTTTCCAGCATCTGCAGTCATTTTTTTTAACCTAGCCCCAATAAAGTCTGTTCTCCACCAATTAATTTTTCTTACTCTGAATTGATGCATGTAATTCTCCAAAATCAACTTGAACCTTATGATACAATGATCACCATCTCTAAATGTTGTCCTACTAACTTTAGTTAGGTGACATTTGTAATGATGTGTACTCTTCTGGTTGCCACACTACCAGGTACAGAGACAGTTTACCGGGGTATTGCCTGGTTTGAAGGGCATCAGCTATGAGGAGAGATTGGACAAACTTAACTTTCTTCACTTGAACATTGAAGGATGAGAGGTGAACTGACAACAGTTTACAAAATTAGGAGGTGTGTATAGAATGGATATTCATCATCGTTTTCCCATGGTAGAAAGTTCAATTATTGGGGGACATAGATTTAAGGAAGTTTAAGGGAAATGTGAGAGGCAAGTGGTAAGTGCCTGGAATGCATTGCCAAAGGAGGTATTGGAGGCAGATACAATAGCCACGTTTAAGAGGAATCTTGACAGATATATGAATAAGCAGAGAATAGAGGTATATTGATCGCCTACAGGCTAAGGACTTTTAATTTAGGAAGGCAACATGTGGAAGCGCAGTCTTAGTGAGTTGAAGGTCCCCTTCCTATGCTGTGTTGTTCATTGACACTTGGCCCACCTCAATTCCAAACATCGGGTTTATTGTGAACCATTCGTGGGATGAAAGTGTCACTGGCGAGACAGCATTTATTGCCCATCCCCACTGTCCACAGAGCAATTAACAGTCAACTACATTTCTATGGTTGTGGAGTCATGCGTAAGTCAGACCAGGTAAGGATGGCAGATTCCTCCCCTAAAGGACATTAATGAATCAAATGGATTTTTACGACAATCAGCAATAGATTCATTGTCAGCGTTAGACTCTTAATTGAAGATTTTTATTGAATTCAAATCCTACCATTTGCCATGGCAGGATTTGAACCCAAGTCCCCAGGATTAACAGTCCAGCGATCTGTCCTTATCTATCGATTTCCATTTGACTTTAGGAAATACCAAAATTCCTTGCTGTTAAACGATGGTCCATTATCTGTGACCAACATTTCCCGGAGTCCATGCTTTGAAAAAGATACACACAATTTTTCTATCGTCATCCCCATGTTCGACAAATGGACTCTATGTACATCCAACCAGTCTGAGTGGGTTTCTACAATGACTAAGAACATTGAGCCCATGAAAGAACTTGCATTGTCGACATGCAACCAGGTTCGAGGTTTACCCTGCCATTACCATGGATATGGAGGAGCTGCTGTTGGTACTTTTTGTCCTTGTTTGAACTCTAGGCACTGCACCGCCAACGCAGCCATGTCTGCATCCAAGCCTGGCCACCAGACATAACCCCTCACCAACATCTTCATTTGGAGACCCATGGATGGCCTTGGTAGAGTTCAGCCAGCATTTGGTGGCAATATTTGCTCATGACAATCACTCTTGCTCCCCATAACAATATGCCGTCCTCTACAGTGAACTGGTCTCTCTGGATCAAATTAGGTTTGAATCCTAGCTGTGATGACCCTTAAGTTTCTCCCATCACCACCAGTTGTTTCAATTTTGACAAGACTGGATCTTTCTGTGTCCAAATTCTGATATTGTCAGCTGTGACTGGGAGAAAATTTAATACCATCACAGACTCTTCTATGGGGGTTACCATTTGTGGTGTATCTGCTAATTGGAGGTGGCTCAATGCATCCACATTCACTACTCGGCCTCCCAGATGGTGTTCTAACTGAATCCTACTCTCGTCATCACTGAAATAGCTCCACACAGGCAGGAATCCGTTCACCAAGTGATTCACTCATGAAGAGTTTTTGCCTCTAGTACTGCTTCATTCAGAATCAATCCTTGAAGTATAAAACCTCTGACATTCCTCTTTTTTTTTAGGCTCCTAATAACTGAAAAAGCTGCGGGTCCAGAAGCTGTCAGGAGATTTACCCATTGTTTTACATCTGCCGCAACGACATTTGCCTGGAAAAATTAATGCATTCTTTGACATTCCTCTTTGTATTTGTTAGCCAAGACCCCCTAATTGGACCAGATTAATAACCCGAAACAGGGATCTCAAATTCTGTGAGATCCAGCTAGCAGACTGTGTTATAATCAGTACAACCCAGGTTGAAGTCCCGCCAGTTCCAGAGGTGTGTAACAATATCTCTGGACAGGTTGTTAGAAAAATGGGCATGGAGAGAATAAATAGACAAAGTCTTTTCCCTGGGGTGGGGGAGTTCAGAACTAGAGGGCATAGTTTAGGGTGAGAGGGCAAAGATATAAAAGACACCTAAGGGGCAACTTTTTCACACAGAGGGTGGTACGTGTATGGAATGAGCTGCCAGAGGAAGTGGGGGAGGCTGGTTAACTTGCAACATTTAACAGGCATTTGGATGGGTATATGAATAGGAAGGGTTTGGAGGGATATGGGCTGGGTGCTGGCAGGTCGGACTAGGTTGGGTTGGGGTATCTGGTCGGCATGGACGGGTTGGACTGAAGGTTCTGTTTCCATGCTGTACCTCTCCATGACTCTATGCCTCTAAATAAAAAAGAAGAAATCTGAGGTAATAAAGAATGAGTGCCAACTCAAATCTGTCTTAGCCTTCGTGCTTTTTAAAAATCTATTCATGGAATGTGAGCAACACTGGCTTGTGGAGTGATAGTGTCCCTACCCCTAATACAGGAGATGTAGATTCAAGTCACCCCACTAGTACAGAGTTGTCTAATAATATCTCTGGCCAGGTTGATTATAAAAGATTAAGACCTGCTGGAGCCCAGTCATGCTCGTGTCAAAACCTGAAGGTTCAACATCGGGAACCACAAATCCCGGTGTGAGGAATTGTCATAGAGTCATAGAGATGTACAACATGGAAACAGACCTTTTGGTCCAACTTGTCCATGAATTGTATAGAGAGGGTTGTAATTAAAATGGATCTGCTAAAGGGATATGGTTAGATTCTGTATAGTGTGAAGGACAGTGCCCAACAAGTCCACACTGACCCTCTGAAGACTAACCCATCCAGACCCATCTACCTCTGACTAATGCACCTATCACGATGGGCAATTTAGCATGGCCAATTCACCTGACCTGCACATCTTTGGACTGTGGTAGGAAACCTGAGCAACCGGAGGAAACCCACACAGACACGGGCAAAATGTGCAAACTCCACATTGAACCTGGGACCCTGGTGCTATGAGGCAGCAGTGCTAACCACTGAGCCACTGTGCCACCCCCTTAGCATACAAATCTGCTAAGATTGATAGTTAGCAGTCCCTGCTGTAACTCTATGTTAACAATAATCCAATCCTCTTCTTTTGCAGTACTGCTTGTGTTCCCTTTCCAAGTCTGGCTTATTACACTACAATATTGATCAGTCCTGCCTTGAATTTGTGTTTATTTTAAGCAACAATTAAATACAACTTTATAAAGTCACAAAATGGTTACCAGATGGTGCTTTGGGGAAATGATGACATTGTGGTTTTATCGTTGGACCAATAATCCAGGGGCGAAGGTTATATTCCAATCAAATCCTACCACAGCAAATGGTGAAATTGACATTAACTGGTATGTGAAATTAAAGGTCTAATGACTGTTAGTTGTTCTAAAAACCCATCGGCCCTATAGGGAAGGATAACTGTTGTTCTCATTTGATATGTGACTCAAGACCTGTGACGATGTAAATGACCCTTAGTGCCATCAGAAATGGCATGGCAAGTGATTCAGTTGCATCAAACTACTAAAAAGCCTCAAAAAAATGGAATTGAACTGAGCAGATTACCTAGGCACTGGAAATAACAACAAAATCAACTCTGTCAACACTGCTCATCCTTTTTAACAAAATTTGGGCCAATTCCAAATTGTGTGAGGTGTCTTACAGATTAGGCAAGCAGCAGCCTGACATATTTAGACTCACCAAATCATACCTTACAATGTCCCTGACAACACAATTATCAGCCACGGGCATGTCCTGCACCAGTAGGAGAGTCCCAGCAGAGGTGGTGGCACAAGAAGGGAGTCTCTCTTGGAGCACTCAACATTGACTCTGGACGCTTTGACATTTCATGGCATCAGGTCAAACTATGGCAAAGATACTTCCAGCTGATTACCAATTACCACCCTCTACTCACACCCGCCCCATCCTTAACTGATGGATAGTGTTTCTTATGTCAAACGCCTCTTGAAGAAGCCATCAATGGTGCCAAGGTTGCAGAATGAATTCTGCTGAGAGATTTCATTGTTCATCATTAAGATCACAACGGCATCACAACTGCTGATGGAGTCATAGAGTCGTACAGCACGGGAACAGACCCTTTGGCCCAACTCATCCACGCCAACCAGATATCCCAATCTGATCTAGTCCCATTGACCCGCTAAATCCTTAAAAAAAAACAAAAGAACTGTGAATGCTGAAAATTAGAAATGAAAATAAAAATTGCTGGAAAAAGTCAGCAGATCTGGAAGTATATGGGGAGTAAAACCAGAGTTAATGTTTTGGGTCCAGTGAACTGTTTTGATTAAGGGTTACTGGACCCGAAATATGAACTCTGACTTCTCTCCACAGATGCTGCCAGACCTGTTGACTTTTTCCGGCAATTTCTGTTTTGTCCCTCTAAACCTTTCCAGATGCCTTTTAAATATAAAATATGTACCAAAATCCATGAATCCCTCTGGCAGCTCATTCCATACAATACCCCTCAGGTGCTTTCTCAATATTTCCCTTCTCACCTTAAACCTACACCTGCTAGTTTTTGTCCCACTTACTCCAGGAGAGAGACCTTGGCTATTTATCCTATCCATGTCCCACCATGATTTGATAAACCAATATAAGATCACACCTCAGTTTCTAATGCTCCAGGGAGAAAGTCCCCTGTCTATTCAGCCTCTCCCTAGAACTCAAACCCTCCAATCCTGGCAACATCCTTGCAAATCTTTTCTGCACCTTCTCAATTTTAAAAACATCCTTCCTACAGAGTCCTAAAGGTCATTGCTGCTAGACTGGGTCTGCAAAGTGGTGAGGGAAACAACAAGAGGATGAAACATGCTTAATCTCATCCTCACCAATCTGCCCAATTCAGATGCATCTATCTATGATAGGATCAGTAAGACTGACCACCGCACAAGTCCTTGTGGAGACAAATTATTGTCTTCAAACTGAGTATACAGCGAAATAAGAGTTCATGGCATTAGGGCCGAGGTACTGACATGGATAGATTGGGTAACAGAAGGGTATTTTTCAAGATATCAGCAGTGACCACAGGGGTCAGAGTTGGGACCACAATTATTCACATTATACATTAACAATCTGGACAAAGGGACTGAGGGTATTGTTGCTAAGTTTACAGATCACATAAAGATAGGTGGAGGGACAGGTAGGGTTGAGGAAACTGGGAGACTGCCGAAAAACTTTGATAGGCCAGGAGAGTGGGCAAAGAAATTGCAGAAGAAATTCAATGTGGGACATTGAGAGGTTGCATCGTTCGGTTGGAAGATTTGAGGCGTTAACTATTTTCTAAATTGGGAACAGCATCGGAAATTTGAAGTATAAAAGGACTTGGGAGTCCTAGTTCAAGATTCTCTTCAGGTTAACATATCGGTTCAGATGGCAGTTAGGAAAGCAAAAGCAATGTCAGCATTCATTTCAAGAGGGTGAGAATAAAAGAGCAGAAACATATTGATGAAGCTGTACAAGGACTCTGGTCAGAATTTGGTAAATTGTGAGTAGTTTTGGGCCTCATATCTAAGAAAGATAGAATCATAGAATCCCTACAGTGTGAAAGCAGGACATTTGGCCCATTGTGTTCACATCAATTTGTTGAAGAACATCACCACCCCAAGACTCAACCCCATACACTATCCCTGTAACCCTGCATATCCCATAAGTCACCTAACCTACACATCCTTGGACACTAAGGTGAATTAGCCATGCTAAATTGTCCAAATTTGCACATCTTTGAACTGTGGGAGGAAATCGGAGTTCCCAGATGAAACCCAAGTAGACACGGATGTTGTCGAGAGTGCAGTGCTGGAAAAGCACAGCAGGTCAGGCAGTATGCAAGGAGCAGTAGAATCAAAGTTTCAGGCATAAGCTCTTCATCAGAAATGAGGCTTGTGGGTCAGAGCTTAGAGATAATTGGGAGGGGGAGGTGTTTGGGGGAAGGTAACTAAGAAAGTGATAGGTGGATGAAGGACTTCAATGTTGTGGCCATTTCAGAGACATGGATAGAGCAGGGTCAGGACCAGCAACACATTTGCAGCTTTTTACTCAGGAATGGATGTTGCAGGTTCCAGGGTTTAGATCTTTCATTAAGAACAGGGAAGGTGATAAAAGAGGGGGAGGCCTTATTAGACAAGGACAGTATAACAGTAGCTGAAAGTACTTTTGACGAGGACTCGTCTACTGGGGTGGTATGGGCTGAGCTTAGAAAGAGGAAAGGAGAGGTCACACTGCTGGGAGTTTTTATAGGCCTCTGCAGAGTTCCAGGGATGTGGAGGAGAGGATCGGCAAAATGATTCTGAGTAGGAGTGAAAGGAAACAGGGTGGTCATGATGGGGGACTTTAACTTCCCCACCATTCACTGGAAATGCTATAACTCTAGTACGTCAGATAGATCAGTTTTTGTCCAGTGTGTGCCTGAGGGTTTCCTGAGACAAGGGGGAGGCCACTCTGGATCTGGTGCTGGGTAGTAAACCAGCACAGGTGTTTAATTTAGTGATAGATGAGCACTTTGGAGAAAGTGACCATAATTCGGTTATGTTTAGTTTAGTGATGGAAAGTACATGTACATGCCACAGGGCAAGAGTTATAGATGGGGGAAGGGCAATTATAATGCGATTAGGCAAGACTTAGATGCATAGAATGGGGTAAAGAAATGCAGGGGATGGGGACAGTGGAAATGTGGAACTGGTTTAAGGAACAGATATTGCGTGTCCTTGATAGGTATGTCCTGTAAGGCAGGGAGGAAGTTGTAAGGTAAAGGAACCTTGGTTTAATTATAGAAATTGCATCTCTTGTTAAGCAGAAGAAGGAAGCTTATGGGTTGATGAGGCAAGATGGTTCAGACGAGGCAAGATGGAGAGTTCAGATTAGCTAGGATGGACTTTAAGAGAGAGTTAAGAAGAACAAAGAGAGGACATAAGCAGTCCATAGCAGATAGAATAAAGGAGAACCATAAAGATTTCTTTCAGTACGTGAGGAATAAAAGGATGACTAGGGTAGGAATTGGGCCAGTCAGAGACAGAAGTGGGAAGTTGAGTGTGGACACTGTGGAGATCAGAGAGGCACTAAATGTATACTTCTTATTGGTTTTTACTCAGGAAAATATTTTAGAGGAGAAGAATGAGATACAAGATATTAGACTAGAAACAGTCGAGGTTAGTAAGGAAGAGGTGTTATCAATTCCAGAAGGAGTGAAAGTAGACAAATCCTCTGGACCAGATAGGATTTATCTGAGGATTCTCTGGGAAGATAGGGAGGTGGTAATGGAGTCTTGGCTTTGATCTTTGAGTCATCATTGTCAACAGATTTAGTACTAGAGGACTGGAGGATTGCAAATGTTGTGCGCTTGTTCAAGAAGGGCAGTAGAGATGACCCAGGTAATTATAGACCAGTGAGCCTTACGCCTGTTGTAGGAAAAGTTTTGGAAAAGATTATGACAGGATTTATAACAATCTAGCAAGCAACAATTTGATTGTAGATAGTCAATATGGTTTCATCAAGGGCAGGTTGTGTCTCACAAACTTCATTGAGCTTTTTGAGAAGGTGACCAAGAATGTGGATGAGGATAGGGCAGTCGATGTGGTGTACATGGATTACAGTAAAGCCTTTGATAAGGTTTCACATGGTAGGCTGTTGGAGAAAATACAGAGGCATGTGATGAAGGGTGATTTAGCAGTTTGGATTAGAAACTGGTTTTCTGTAAGAAGGCAGCGAGTGGTGGTTGATGGAAAATATTTAGCCTGGAGTCCAGTAACTAGTGGTGTGCCACAAGGATCTGTTTTGGAACCACTGCTGATTGCCATTTTTATAAATGACTTGGATGCAGGCATAGGTGGATGGGTTAGTAAGTTTGCAGATGACACTAAAGTCGGTTGAGTAGTGGACAGTGTGGAATAAACGTTACAGGTGCAGGGGGACTTGAATAAACTGCAGAATGAACTTGGATAAGTACAGATAAATGTGAGGTGATTCACTTTGGGAAGAATAACAGGAAGGCAGAATACTGGGTCAATAGAAAGATTCTTGTAGTATGGATGTGCAGAGGGATCTTGGAGTCCACGTTCACAGATCCCTGAAAGTTTCCACCCAAGTTGATAGTGCTGTTGAGGAGGTATACGGTGTGTTAGGTTTTATTGGTGGAGGGATTGAGTTCCAGAGTTGTAATGCCATGCTGCAACTATACAAAATGCTAGTGCGGCCGCACCTGGAATATTGTGTATAGTTCTGGTCGTTCCATTGCAGGAAGGATGTGGAAGCATTGGAAAAGGTGCAGAGGAGATTTACCAGGATGTTGCCTGGTCTGGAGGGAAGCTCTCATGAGGAAAGGCTGAGAGACTTGGGTCTGTTCTCATTGGAAAGAAGAAGGCTAAGAGGGGATTTGATAGAGACATACAAGATGTCAGAGGATTAGATAGAGTCAACAGTGAAAGTCTTTTCCATAGGATGATGACGTCAGCTTGTACAATGGGGCATTGCTACAAATTGAGGGGTGATAGATTTAAGACAGATATCAGAGGCAGGTTCTTTACACAGAGAGTGGCAAGGGCCTGGAATGCCCTACCTGCCAATGTAGTTAACTCAGCCACATTAGGGAGACTTAAACAATCCTTGCATAAGTACATGGATGATGTTGGGATAGTATAGAGGGGTGAGCTTAGAATAGTTCACAGGTTGTTTCCGCTGATGGGTGAGTGCCGAACCAGAGGACACAGCTTAAAAACACGGGGTAGACCATTTAGAACAGAGATGAGGAGAAACTTCTTCACCCAGAGAGTGGTGGGTGTGTGAAATGCTCTGCCCCAGAGGGCAGTGGAGGCCCAGTCTCTAGATTCATTTAAGAAAGAGTTGGATAGAGCTCTCAAAGATAGTGGAATTAAGGGTTATGGAGATAAGGCAGGAATCAGATACTAATTAGGAATGATCAGCCATGATCATATTGAATGGCGGTGCAGGCTCGAAGGGCTGAATGGCCTACTCCTGCACCTATTGTCTATTGTTGGTGCAACATCGAGGGCCAAAGGACCTGTTCTGTGCTGTATTGTTCTATGTTCCATAAGGTGAGCGAGAATGTGGTAGATCAGAGGGGGGAGTGATGGACAGGTCCGGAGGGCGGTACCAATTGGAGGCTTGGAACCAGGATAATGTGGGGGGGGGGAGGGGGTGGGAGCAGGCAGGGAAATGTGAAAACTGTTGAAATCCGCATTTATCCCATGTGATTGCAGGGTACAAAGCAGAATATGAGGCGTTCCTCCTCCAGGTGTCGGGTGGTAACTTGGCGGTGGAGGAGACCCTGGACCTGCATGTCCTTGATGGAGTGGGAGGGGGAGTTGAAGTGCTCAGCCATAGGCCGGTGGGGTTGGTGGGTGTGGGTGTCTGAGAGATGTTCTCTGAAATGATCCACAAGAAGGTGTCCTCTCTCCCCGATGTAGAGGAGACCACACCGGGTGCAACAGATGCAGTAGGTGACATTGGTAGAGGTCCAGGTAAATTTCTGATGAATGTGAAAAGATCCTTTGGGCATTGGACAGGGTTAGGGGAGTCGTGTGGGGGCAGGTTTTGCACTTCCTGCAGTGGTAGGGGAAGGTGCCGGGAATGGGGTGTGGGCTGGTGGAGGGTGTGGACCTGAAGAGGGAGTCGCAGAGGGAATGGTCTTTTTGGAACACTGATTGGGGTGGGGAGGGAAATATATCTCTGGTGTGGTGTCCATTTAGAGGTGGTGGAAGTGGCGGAGATTATGCGTTGTATGCAGGGGTCGTGGGGTGGAAGGAGAGGACCATGGTGGTCTGTCCTTGTTGCATTGGGAGGGGTGGGATTCAAGGGTGGCGGTGCGTGAAGTAGAGGAGATATGCTGGAGGACATCGTCAACCAAGTGGGAAGGAAAGCTGCAATCACGGAAGAAGGAGGCCATTTGGGACTTTCTGAGGTGGAATTGGTCATCCTGGGAACAGATGCAGTGGAGGCGGAGGAATTGGGAAAAAGGGATGGCGTTTTTACAGGAGGTAGGGTGAGAGGTGATGTAGTCTATGTAGCTGTGGGAGTCGGTAGGCTTGTAGTATATGTCTGTGATTGGTCGGTCACCAGAGATGGTGATGGAGAGGTCCAGGAAGGGGACAGAGGTGTCTGAGATGGTCCACGTGAATTTGTGGTCAGGGTGGAAGGTGTTGGTAAAATTGATGAACTGTTCAACCTACTTGTGGGAGCACGAGGCAGTGCCAATACAATCATTGATGGAGTGGAAGAACAGGTGGGAGGGGTGGTGCTGGTGTAACTGTGGAATATATCCAACAAAAGTCTGAGACCTTCTTCCCCCATCTTCATCTACCTATTGCATTGTCAGCTACCTTCCATTTATCTCTCAGCCCCCCACTCCTACCCCCAGCCTACAAGCCTCATTCCTAATAAAGGGCTTATGCCCAAAACATGGATTTTCCTGCTCCTCGGATGCTGCCTGGCCTGCTGTGTCTTTCCAGCACCACACACTTGACTCTGATCTCCAGCATCTGCAGTCCTCACTTTGTCCTAGGTGATTTTAACTTCTCCAATATTGACTGGGACTCCCTTAGTGCCAATGGCTTAGATGGGGTAGAATTCATTAGGTGCATCCAGGAGGAATTCTTGAAACAATAAATAGATAGTCCAACTAGGTAACAGGCTGTACTAGACCCTGAATTGGGTTATGAACCTGGCCAGGTGACTGGAATTTCAGTGGTGCGCATTTTGGCAACAGTGATCATAATTCAGTTAAGTTTTCAGATAGTTATGGATAAGGATAAGTTTATTCCTCAGGTGAAAGTGCTAAATTGGGAGAAGGTTAATACAGCATAATGATTCAGGGACTGGAGAAATTGGATTGGGATGGGTGGTGGTCCTTTGAGGGTAAATGCATATCTAACATGAGGGAATCTTTTGAAGACTAGTTGATCAGAATTCAGGACCAGCATGTTCCTTTGAGGATGAAAGCTAAGGATAGGAAGATTCAGAAACCCTGGATGTCAAGAGATATTAAAAGTTTAGTCAAACAAAGAAAAAGGAAGCATTTGTTAAGTTTCGGGAACTGAAGTCAGATATGATCCTCAATGAGTATAAGAGAAACAAAAAGAATGTAAACAGGCATTTAGGAGGTTTTGAAGGGGCCACAAATTGTCCTTGGCAAGAAAGGTTAAGGAGAGTCCAAAGGCATTTTATATGTACATGAATAGGAAAGGTGTCGCTCAGGAAAGGGGAGATCCAATCAAGGACAAAGGAGGAAATTTGAGTGGATCCAGAGAGGAGGACGGGAAAAAGATTGTGGCTGAAAGAGCTGCTCCTTTTTGATTTGAGGTATTTTAGGTGTTGGAGGTGATTTCCACGAATTCCAGGAGCAGCAATTACTGTTTTGTATGCTGTTGCATTGTTTTGGAACTTTGGGAAAAAAATATCAAAAGAGCGGCACTTTTAAAAAGAAAAAGACAGCTGTAAGTCAGCGAGCACATGGACAGTGAGGGAGAAAGAGGAAGAAACCTACATTGCCAACTAACACAGCAGTGAACCTACAGTTACTGCCTTTTCTGTTTGAGTTCATGTATCTCTGGGTATTGGAATGCGCCTAGAAAAAATTAACAAACAGCAAAATTCACAGCTAACCTTGGAGGAATCTGTGTGGGAGAGCTCACAGAGCGGGAACAGATAAGTGCTTAGTTTTTAACGTGTAACCTTGCTGTAAGTCTACAGTAGTAGACAGGATACAGAACTGGCTCAAAGGTAGAAGGCAGAGGGCGATGGTGGAGGATTGTTTTTCAGACTGGAGGCCTGTGGCCAGTGGAGTGCCACAAGGATCGGTGCTGGGTCCACTGCTTTCCATCATTTATATAAATGATTTGGATGTGAGCATAAGAGGAATAGTTAGTAAGTTTGCAGATGAAACCAAAATTGGGGGTGTAGTAGACAGTGAAGAAGGTTACTTCAGATTACAATGTGATCTTGATCAGATGGGCCAATGGGCTGAGGAGTAGCAGATAGAGTTTAATTTAGATAAATTTGAGGTGCTGCATTTGGGAAAGCAGATCTTACCTGGACTTATACACTTCATGGTAAAGTCCGAGGGAAGTATCACTGAACAAAGAGCTGGTGGAGTGCAGGTTCATAGCTCCTTGAAAGTGTAGTTACAGGTAGATAGGATAGCGAAGAAGAAATTTGGTGTGCTTTCTTTATTGGTCAGAGTATTGAGTACAGGAGTTGGAAGGTCATGTTGCAGCTGTACAGGACATTGATTAGGCCAGTTTTGGAATATTGCAAGCAATTCTGGACTCCTTCCTATCAGAAAGATGTTGTTAAACTTGAAAGGGTTCAGAAAATATTGACAAGGATGTTGCCAAGGTGGAGGATTTGAGCTATAGGGAGAGGTTGAATAGGCTAGGGCTGTTTTCCCTGGAGTGTCGGAGGCTGAGGGGTGACCTTATAAAGATTTATAAAATCATGAGGGGCGTGGATAGGATAAAGACAAACTATTTTACCTGGGGTGGGGAAATCGAGAACTAGAGGGCATAGGTTTAGGGTGAGTGGGGAAAGATATAAAAGGGACTCAAGGGCAAACTTTGCATGCAGAGGGTTCTACATGTATGGAATGAGCTGCCAGAGGAAGTGGTCGAGACTAGTACAATTACAACATTTAAAAGGCATGGATGAGTATATGAATAGGAATGTTTTAGAGGGAAATGGGCCAGGTGCAGGCAGGTGGGACTAGATTGGGTTGGGATATCTGGTCGGCCAGGACGAGTTGGACCGAAGGGTCTATTTCTGTGCTGTATGTCTCTATGACTCTATGACTGCAGTGAGTAGAATGAGTTCTTTATTGATTATATGTTTTATTGACATTTGTCCCTTGATTAAATTTTAAAAATATAAACCATAAGTACCAAGTTAATCTGGAGCAGTGTTTACGAGATCAAAAAGACGGTGTTATTTTCCTGGTCAGTAGATCGTGAAGGAGCAGCAATGGCCTTTAGTAGAGTGACATGCTCTTCCTGTCGGATTTGGGAGTTTATGGAGAGTTTGCATGTTATTGATGATTATGTCTGCAAGAAGTGTCTTTGGTTGTGAATTCTAACAGGTCTCATGGATTGGTTGGAGCATAAGTTAGAGGCAATGAAGAATTTACAAGAGCTGGGATGGATGGCAGTTATAGGAAGGGAGAAAAGTCGCAGATGTAGTCAGGTAGATGAGCTAACTCCTGGAAAAGTAGGAGGGGTAGGCAGGTTGTACAGGAGTCTTCTGTGACTATCCACATTTCAAACAAATATGCTGTTTTGGAAAATGTAGGGGGTGATTGTCTCTCAGGGGAATGTAGCACGAACAGCCAAGTTTCTGATATCAAGATAGGCTCTAATGTAATGAGGGGTATGTCAGGTTCCAAGTGATCAATTGCGATAGGGTACTCTCTAGTTCGACACACAAACAGATATTTCCGCACCCAGCAGTGAAAAATCAGAATGTTGCCTCCCTGGCGCCAGTATCAAGGATATCTCAGAGACAGTGCAGAATATTCTCAAAGGGGAGACGGACCAGCAGGAGGTCATTGTACGCAATTGGCTCCAACAACATAGAAAGGGAAAAGGATGAGATTCTGAAGGGAGAATACAGAAAGTTAGGCAGAAATTTAAAAAGGATGTCCTCAAGAGTAGTAATATCTGGATTACGTCTGGTGCTATGAGCTAGTGAGGGTAGGAATAGGAGGATAGAGTAAATTAATGAGTGGCTGAGGAGCTGGTGCAGGGAGAAGGGTTCGCAGTTTTGGATCATTAGAATCTCTTCCGGGTAGATGTGGCCTGAACAAGAAGGACGGATTGTACCTGAATTGGAAGGGGACTAATTTACTGGCAGGGAGATTTGCTAGAGCTGCTCGGGAGGATTTAAACGAGTAAGATGGTAGTGGGGTGTGGGACCCAGATAAATAGTAAGGAAAGAGATCAACCTGAGACTGGTACAGTTGGAAAAGGGAGCGAGTCAAACAGTTAGGGCAGGCAGGAACAAAGCAGGAAACAAGGCAGGACTGATAAATTAAACGGTATTGACTTCAATGCAAGAGGCCTAACAGAGAAGGCAGATGAACTCAGGGCATGGTTCGGAATTTGGAACTGGGATATCATAGCAATTACAGAAGAGTATAAAGGCAGTAGGAGCATACTTAAGAGGGAAATCAGGAGGGCAAAAAGGGGACATGAGATAGCTTTGGTAAATAGGGTTAAGGAGAAGCCAAAGAGTTTTTATAAATACATTAAGGATCAAAAGGGTAACTAGGGAGAGAATAGGGCCCCTAAACGATCAGCAAGGCAACCTTTGTGTGGAGTCACAGAAAATGGGAGAGATACTAAACGAGTATTTTGCTTCAGAATTTACTGTGGAGAAGGACATGGAAGATAGCGACTGTAGGGAAGTAGATAGTGACATCTTGAGAATTGTCCATATTACACAGGAGGTGGTGCTGGATGTCTTGAATTGCATGAAAGTGGATAAATCCCCAGGACCTGATCAGGTGTACCCGAGAACTCTGTGGGAAACTAGAGAAGTGATTGCTGGGCCTCTTGCTGAGATATTTGTAACATTGATAGTCACAGATGAGGTGCCGGAAGACTGGAGGTTGGCTAACGTGGTGCCATTGTTTAAGAAAGATGTTCAGGACAAGCCAGGGAACTATAGATCAGTGAGCCTGACCTCAGTGGTGGACAAGTTGTTGGAGGGAATCCTGAGGGACAGGATGTACATATATTTGGAAAGACAAGGACTGATTAGGAATAGTCAACATGGCTTTGTGCGTGGAAAATCATGTCTCACAAACTTGATTGAGTTTTTTGAAGAAATAACAGAGGATTGAAGAGAGCAGATCAGTAGACGTGATCTATATAGACTTCAGTAAGGCATTCAACAAGGTTCCCAAGGGAGACTGGTGAGCAAGGTTAGATCTCATGGAATACAGGGAGAACTAGCCATTTGAATACAGAACTAGTTCAAAGATAGAAGACAGAGAGTGGTAGTGGAGGGTTGCTTTTCAGACTGGAGGCCTGTGACCAGAGGAGTGCCATAAGGATTGGTGCTGGGTCCACTACTTTTCATCATTTATATAAATGATTTGGATGTGAGCATAAGAGGTACAGTTAGTAAGTTTGCAGATGACACCATAATTGGAGGTGTAGTGGACAGAGAAGAAGGATACTTCAGATTACAACGGGATCTTGAACGGATTGGTCAATGGGGTGAGGAGGGGACGATGGAGTTTAATTTAGATAAATGCGAAATGCTGCATTTTGGCAAAGCAAAACACTGCAGGACTTATACACTTAATGGAAAGGTCCTAGGGAGTGTTGGTGAACAAAGAGGCCTCAGCGTGCAGGTTCATAGCTCCTTGAATGTGGAGTCGCAGGTAGATAGGATAGTGAAGAAGGCATTTGGTATGCTTTCCTTTATGGGTCAGACCATTAAGTATAGGTGTTGAGAGGTCATGTTGCAGCTGTACAGGACATTGGTTAGGCCATTTTTGGAATATTACGGGCAATTCTGATCTCCTTCGTATCGGAAAGATGTGAAACTTAAAAGGGTTCAGAAAAGATTTACAAGAATGTTGCCAGGGTTGGAGTGTTTGAGCTGTAGGGAGAGTTTAATAGGCTAAGGTTGTTTTCTCTGGAGCATCGGAGGCTGAGGGGTGACCTCATACAGGCATGGATAGGGTAAATAAACAAGGTCTTTTCCCCAGGATGGGGGAATCCAGAACTAGAGGGCAGAGGTTTAAGGTGAGAAGGGAAAGGTATGAAAGGGACTTCAGGGATAACTTTTTCATGCAGAGGGTGGTGCATGTATGGAATGAGCTGCCAGAGGAAGTGGTGGAAGCTAGTACAATTGCAGCATTTAAAAGGCATCTGGATGGGTAAATGAATAGGAATGGTTGAGAGAGTTATGGGCCAAGTGCTAGCAAATGGGACTCAGTTAGATTAGGATATCTGGTCAGCATGGACAGTTGACCAAAGGGTCTGTTTCTGTGCCATACATCTCTGCAACTTTATGTCTCCAGTGCTTCGCATTAGTATTCACAAAGAAGGAGACTTGGATGATGGTAAGCTAAGGGAGGAACATGTTGATATTCTAGGGCATGTTGATATTAAGATGTGTTTGGTGTCTTGAAAAACATTAAAATAGATATGTTCCCAGAGCCTAATGGGATCTATCCAAAGATACTGAAGGAGACAAGGGAGGAGATTTCCAGGGTTATGACAGAGAACTTTGTACTTTATTTAGCTTTGGCAAGATCCCATCAGACTGGAGAATAGTCAATGTTGATTATTTGTTTAAGAGGGATAATCAAGGAACTTGTAAGCCAGCAATTGGGATGTTATTGGAGAAGATTCTTAGAACATAGAACATAGTACATTTTAGTGCAGTACAGGCCTTCCGCCTTCAATGTTGTACTGACCTGTGGAACCAATCTGAAGCCCCATCTAACCTACACTATTCCATTCTTGATCATATGCCTATCCATTTAACTGGACCATTTAAATGCCCTTAAAGTTGGCGAGTCTACTACTGTTGCAGGCAGTGCGTTCCACACCCTATTACTGAGTAAAGAAACTACCTCTGACATCTGTCCTGTATCTATCACTCCTCAATTTAAAGCTATGTCCCCTCGTGTGAGCCATCACTATCCAAGGAAAAAGGCTCTCACTGTCCAACCTATCAAACCCTCTGATTATCTTATATGTCTCAATTAAGTCGCCTCTCAGCTGCCTTCTCGCCAACGAAAACAGCTCCACGTCCCTCAGCCTTTCCTCGTAAGACTTTCCCTCAGTAACAGGCAACATCCTAGTAAATCTCCTCTGAGCCCTTTTCAAAGCTTCCATATCCTTCCTATAATGCGGTGACCAGAACTGTACACAATAATCCAAATGTGACCACATCAGAGTTTTGTGCAGCTTCAGCATGACGTCATGTTCCAAAACTCAATCCCTCTACCAATAAAATCTAACACGCCATATGCCTTTTTAACAACCTTATTAACCTGGGTGGCAACTTTCAAGGATCTCTGTACATGGACACCGAGATCTCCATACTCATCTACACTATCAAGAACCTTACCATTAATCCAGTACTTTGCATTCCTGTTACTCCTTCCAAAGTGAATCACCTCACACTTTTCCACATTAAACTCCATTTGCCGCCTCTCAGCCCAGCTCTGCAGCTTATCTCTGTCCGTCTGTAACCTACAACATCCTTCGTCACTATCCACCACTCTACCAACCTTAGTGTCGTCCACAAATTTACGAACCCATCATTCTCTGCCTTCATCCAGATCATTTATAAAAATGACAAACAACAGTGGACCCAAAAACAGATCCTTGTGGTACTCCACCAGTAACTGAACTCCCGGATGAATATTTCCCATCAACCACCACCCTCTGTCTTCTTTCAACTAGCCAATTTATGATCCAAACCGCTAAAATCACCCTCAATCCCAGGTCTCCGTATTTTGTGCAATAACTATCTCATCAAACGCCTTACTGAAATCCATATACACCACATCAATCGCTTTATCCTCATCCATCTGTTTGGTCACCATCTCAAAGAACTCAATAAGGTTTGTGATGCACAACCTACTCTTCACAAAAGCGTGTTATTCATCACTAGATGATTATAAATCCTATCTCTTATAACCTTTTCCAACACTTTACCCACAACTGAAGTAAGGCTCACAGGTCTATAATTTCCAGGATTGTCTCTACTCCCCTTCTTGAACATGGCACAACATTTGCTATCCTGCAGTCTCCTGGCACTATTCCTGTAGAC
Organism: Hemiscyllium ocellatum; assembly: GCF_020745735.1. NCBI lineage: Eukaryota > Metazoa > Chordata > Chondrichthyes > Orectolobiformes > Hemiscylliidae > Hemiscyllium > Hemiscyllium ocellatum. The sequence goes on from NC_083402.1 coordinate 8,653,314, forward strand.
AATGATGATATAAATATCAAACCAAAGGCTCAGCAATCTCCTCCCTGGCTTCCCAGAGAATCCAAGGATAAACCCCATTCAGCCCAGGGAACTTATCTATTTTTACACTTCCCAGAATTGCTAACATCTCCTCCTTCTGCGCCTCAATCCCATCTAGTCGAGTAGCCTGTATCTCAGTAGTCACCTCGACTACATTATTTTTTTCTAGTGTGAATACTGACGAAAAGTATTCATTTAGCCCTTCCCCATCTCTTCTGACTCCACTTTCCATTACTATGCTTAATTGACCCTAATCTTACTCTCGTCATTCTTTTATTCCTGATATACCATAGAAAGCCTTAGGGTTTTCCTTGATCCTATCCACCAACATCTCATGTCCCCCCCCCCAGCTCTCCTTGGCTCTCTCATTCAGTCTTTCCTAGCTAGGAAAGCACCCTAATTGAGCCATCACCTCTCATCCTAACATAAGCCTCTTCCTCCTCTTGACAAAAGACTCAACTTCCTTCATAAACCATGGCTCCTACACTCGACAACTTCCTCCCTGCCTGACAGGTGCATACTTATCAAGACCCGCAGTAGCTGGTCCTTGAATAAGCTCCACATTTCAATGGGACAAGATATAATTGCATTTAGGAAAGAATGGAATTATTTATGGCTTTATGCAGGGGACATTTGTCTAATAAACTTGATTAAACTTTTTAGCCAGGTAACAAAGATGATTGATGAAGCAGTGGATGTTGTCTAAAGCATTTGACAAGATTCCTCATGGAAGGCTGGTCCAGAAGACTGAATAATGAGAATCCATGGTAAATTGGCAAATTGCTTGATTATAGGAGACAAAGGATAGTTGTTAGGGATTTTATTTGACTGAAGGTCTGTGACCAATGGCATTCTGCAAGGATCAGTGCTGGGACCTCTGTTGTTCGTAACATACGCCCACATAAATCATTTTGATGGAAATATCGGTGGTCTGAATCGCAAATGACACAAAGGTTAGTGGAGTTGTGGACAGTGAGGAGGGTTATCAAATGATGCAGCAGGATATAGATCAATTGGAAAGTTGGGCAGGGAAACTGCAGATGGAGTTTAATCCAGACAAGTGCGAGGTCACGCAGTTTGGAGTTTCAATGCAAAAGGAAAGTATACAGTTAACAGCAAGATCCTTAAAAGCATTGATACAGAGGGATCTTCAGGTCTAAGTCCATAGGTCCCTGAAAGTGGCAACACAAGTGAATATGGTGGTAAAGAAAGTATTCAGCACACTTATCTTCATCAGTTGCAGCATTAAATATAAAAGTTGGCAAGTCAAGTTGCAACTGTATAAGGCTTTAGTTTGGCCACATTTGGAGTAATGTGTTCGATTCCAGTTGCCACACTGTAAGAAGAATGTGAAGGGTTTGCAGAGATTTTGCAGCATGTTGCCTAGATTGGAGTGCATTAACTATAAAGAGGGTTTGGACAAATCTGGAGGTTTTCATTTCAGCATCACAGGCTGAGGGGCAACATGATAAAAGTCAATAAAACTATGAGAGGCATGATAGTCAGAGTGTTTTACCCAAAATACAACCATCAAATACTAGGGGGCAAAGGTTTAAGATGACAGTGAAAAGATTTAAGGGAGATGTGCCAGGAAAATATTTTACACAGATATAGGTGCCTGGACCAGGCTGCCAGGGGATGTGGTAGAAACAGATACAATAGAAAGATTTAAGAGGCATTTAGACGGACGCATGAACAGGTAGAGAGCATAGGATTATGGATCAGGAGCGGGCAGATGGAATTAGTTTAGAATGGCATCATGGAGTGCAGATATGGTGAGGTAAAGGGCCTGAAAAGTCCTCCTCACAAATAACTGGGTTGGGGCCTGTGTCAAAATTGCCCACAGCCTGACACAGTTATACCGTTCAAATCATCCCTTAGAGCCAATGGATGGAACAGGGTGAACAATGTATGGTATGGTGAGAAATGCAGGAGAATCACATGAGAAGTCAGGTGATGCCTTTCAATACCAATAAATCACATTCTCCAACTAGGGCCCGCACAGCAAGATGAGATTCTTGCTCACAAGAGTGGTAAAGAACCATTAACAGAGATTATTGCTTTACCTTCAATGGGGTGGCACAGTGGCTCAGCAGTCAGCACTGCTGCCTCACAGCACCAGGGTTCCAGGTTCAATTCCAGCCTTGGGTGACTGCCTGTAGATGGCAGAAATGGTGGTGGATGATGTGTTGTATCTGGGAGGTTGGTGGGGGTGGAATGTGAGGACCAGGAGGGTTCTGTCCTTGTTGCGATTGGAGGGGTGGGACTCAAGGACGGAGGTGCAGGAAGTAGAGGAGATGCACTGGGGGGGGGGGAGCATTTTTGACCGTGTGGGAGGGGAAATTGCAGTCTTTGAAGTAGGAGGTCATCTGGGGTGTTCTGGAGTGGAAGTGGTCCTCCTGGGAGTAGATGCAACAGAGACAGAGGAATTGCATGTAAGGGATAGCGTTTTTACTGGAGGCAGCGTGGGAGGAGTCCAGGTAGCTGTGGGAATTGGTGGATTTGAAGTAGATATTCTAATTGAGTTGATTGCCAGAAATGAAGATGGAGACGTCCCAGAAGAGGAGGGAGGTGTCCAAGATGGTCCAGTGAACTTGATGTCAGGGTGGAAGATGTTCTATCCTATCCATGCCCCTTGTGATTTTATAAACCTCTATAAGGTCACCCCTCAGCAACCAATTCCCCCTCATTAAGCTTGGACCGAAGCCTTTTACCGCAACCAGTGGTAACTGCACTAACTGCTTCTTCTAGCTAGGAGATCAGAATTGGAGATCAGTATTTTTAATCTGTAACATTTCCTGGTATATGATTTCACATACCAAGGTCATGTTCAAAATGAAGGCTTGGAATCCAAAGCGAATCTTGTTAAAGACTGGTTTTGCTCTGGTATTCACCTCCATTAGAACTGGCTGACCATTTCTCCAAACATTTGTTTTAATCGTTTCTGATTTGGATGTTGCTAAGCAATTTAACTGTTCCAAACCACATGTAGGTGCACTCTCCTAGATAGCAGCCAAAGAGTTATCTTATTCAAGTCAGGCTTCATAGGACTCTTTTGTTATCGAGTCCATAACTGGCAGCAATTACAATGGCTTGCCGGGCCAAATCCTGAAGAACATTTTAGCCATTTGACCAAGGCTCAGCTTTGTTTTCGGGTTTTGCTGTGGGCTAACTTAGGGTCCCTTTGCTCAGGAAACGTCCTGTGTGAGGCTGTGCCCAAAGCTCAGATGGACACTTCCATTGGCACATTAGGTCACATGCTCCACTTGCCACATTTTCTAATGATGAAACCAGTGGTCGTGTTTGTTTTAAGTCCAGGAGAAAGTGAGGACTGCAGATGCTGGCGATCAGAGGTGGAAGTGTGGTACTGGTAAAGCACAGTAGGTCAGGCTGCATTTGAGGAGCAGGAGAATCAACATTTCGGGCAAAAGCAACATTGCCTAATGAAGGGCTTTTTCCCAAAACGTCGATTCTCCTGCTCGGATGCTACTTGACCCGCTGTGCTTTTCCAGCAACATACTCTCAACTCTTATTTTAAGTCCAGTTGGGTTTTTGCATGGGGTGTTATATCATTAATCCCACATACCAAACAATCTCTCAGTGTCTCAATCAAGGTTAAACCAAAATTACATGCCTCTACCAGTAATTTTAACCTTGTCAAAAATACCAATATGGATTCTCCTGATTCTTGAACTGCCAAATAAAACCAATAGCGTCTCAGAATGCGAGGAGGCTCATGGTCTTAAAATCTGTCAACTCTTGAGAGGTTTTAGTATCTGGTGCCTCAGGGAAGGCTCCTAATAACAGTTGCTTTTCATCTGCCCCAGTGTCATTTGTCTGGAAAAATTATCGCATTTTCTTTCCACATACTAGGCCCAGTCTTCGATGGCAAGATCAAACAGGTCAAGCTTCCCAAATAAAGGCATGACGCCAGAAATGCTTACCCCATCTGAAAAACGACTACTGCAAGCAAATTTTTTTCAGGAACTAAAATAGCTCCACGGAGGCCAATATCCTGTCACCAAGTCACCCTCGACTTACATATGCACTACATGGACTCTGACCAGCTAGCTCAGAGCTCGTCCCCACAGTGAGGAGAATTCCTCAGACTCCTGCTTATTTTTTTCTCCCCCCACACTACTGCTTAACAGGGGTAGTACTTATTTTTCCCCCGCACCCATGTCACGTGTGTGCAGGTGTTGGACACAGTGAAGAACAAGTGTGGAGATCTTTATTTATATTCCACCACCACGCAGAAAGGAAACACTAGAGTGGCCAGGGACAAGCACTGCCCTTCTCAAAGGGCAATGCTGTGAGACTCCTGTTTACTCATGGGCAAATGCTGGAAACCAGAGTTTAGATCAGAGTGGTGCTGGAAAAGCACAGCAGATCAGGCAGCATCCGAGGAGCAGGAAAATCATTGTTTCGGGCAAAAGCCCTACATCAGAAATAGATTTCTGACCTGGTGTGCTTTTCCAGCACCACTCTGATCTAAACTCCTGTTTATTTATGTCAGCCTGAGTTTCCTGATTGGGTCTGTTAACCTTGGCCAATCAGGGAACTCATATTCAGTGAGAACCACATGACCAACCTCACTCCAATCACTACAGATACACTTCATGGTTAGTGGCTGCATTCAGCTCTGTGCTAGCCTCACTGCACCTTCATGGCATATCTGAGAACCCCTATTTGGATTGCACTGGCATTATTAGAACGTTACTGTAAGGTCTCTACAGGCACAAGGACAGGCACCCAGCTCAAGGATTGGACCAGGCAGTTGCTCAGGTCTGCTTGCTTGCTCTCTTTGCCCTCACCACTTTAGGCCTAACTGGACACTTTCAGAATCCATGCCTTGCGTTTTATGCTTTGCCATCTCAGCCACACGTTAATGGCTCATAATACTTATCTTCTGTTGCAGTTTAGAGCAGAGAAAAGGTTAGGCAGCTGGTCATGCTGGTCAGCAGTCATCAGTAAGACAGGGTGCATGTTATTGTGTGGCACAACACTACATCAATCTCACACATGCACCACATGCCAGCAACATATGCAAGAAACAAATTGGATGTGATGCAAGGAAATGTCATGTTTCAAAGTCTAAGGGGAGTGGTGCTCAGGTAGGCCCATGGACACACCCTTCAGTCAGGGGATCTATGTACATTAAATCAAGGGCAACCTCTCAAGGGAGAGTCCACAGTCAAGGCTGGGGTCTGTACACTAAACGTCAAATGGAGGGATTATCAGGGACCACATCTTGGGAAGTTGGCTGGGGTCAGCCGTAACATCACTACAGGTGGAGATGACCAAATCTGAAAGTTTAAAGCCGCTTGACTAGGTCTGCGGCAGGTCTCAAGGGAACCAAGAGGGAGAAAGCTGACTGACCTCACGAAACTAGCTTTCACACAGAGGCACCTATTGATTGTATAGGTAGACATTGTCATGGAGACAAGGTCCCATCCTCACAGGGAGGGTATCCTCCATTGTTTTGTATGACACCAACACGTTACAGAGTCATAGAGATGTACAGCATGAAAACAGACCTTTTGGTCCAACTCAGCCATGCTAACCAGATTCCTAAATTAATCTAGTCCTCTTTGTCAGCATTTGGCCCATATCCCTCTAAGTAAAAACAATGACTGCAGATGCTGGAAACCAGATTCTGGAGTAGAGTGGTGCTGGAAAAGCACAGCAGTTCAGGCAGCATCCGAGAAGCAGGAAAATCGACGTTTCGGGCAAAAGCAGAGTGCCTGAAGGGTGGAGAGATAAATGAGAGGAGGGTACACTCCCTCTAAATATCCCTCAAATTCCTCTAAACCCTTCCTACTCATATAACTATCCAGATGCTTTTTAAATGTTATAACTGTACCAGCCTCCACCACTTCCTCTGGCAGCTCATTCCATACACGCATCACCCTTTGTGTGAAAAAGCTGCCCCCGAGGTCCCTTCTAAAATCTTTCCTCTCTCACCCTAAATCTATGCCCCCTAGCCCTGGACTCCCCCACCCCAAGGAAAAGACCTTGTCTACTTACCCTATCCATGCCCCTTATAATTTTATAAACCTCTATAAGGTCATCCCCCAACCTCCGATGCTCCAAGGAAAACAGTCCCAGCCTATTCAGCCTCTCCCCACAGCTTCAAAGCCTCCAATCATCCCTGTAAATCTTTTCTAAACCCTTTCAAGTTTCACAGCATCCTTCCTATCGGAGAGAGACCAGAATTGCACACAATATTCCAAAGGTGGCCTCACCCATGTCCCATACAGCCGCAACATGACCTCCCAACTCCGATAGGAGCTGAAAATGTGTTGCTGGAAAAGCGCAGCAGGTCAGGCAGCACCCAAGGAACAGGAGATTCGATGTGTCGGGCATAAGCCCTTCTTCAGGAATGATTCCTGAAGAAGGGCTTATGCCCGAAACGTCAAATCTCCTGTTCCTTGGATGCTGCCTGACCTGCTGCGCTTTTCCAGCAACACATTTTCAGCTTCCAACTCCGATACTCAATACTCTGACCAATAAAAGAAAGCATATGAAACATCTTCTTCTCTATCCTATCTACCTGCGACTCCACTTTTAAGGAACTATGAACTTGGGAATAGATTTTGAACAGATCTAGGAACACTACACTGAGCACCCATGAGATGCTGAGGCAATCGGCAGAATTACATCGAACCACAATTTGTAGCCTAATAGCCCAGCGCACTGGGGAGGCAATGGCATGGTGGTTTTTTTCTGGGCTAGTAATCTAGAGACCCCGGTCATGTTTTGGGATGGCAGACAGTGAAACGTGAATTCAGTAGAAATCTGGAATTTAAAATCTAACAATGATCATGAAATCGATTGTCAACTGCCGTAAAAATCCATCAAGTTCACGAATGTTCTTCAGGGAAGAAGATCTGCCGCTCTCACCTGCACTGGCCTACACGTGACTCCAGACCTATAGCAACGTAGTGGACTCTTAACTGACATTTTAAATAGTCTGGAAGTTGTATCAACCTTGAAGAAATTCTCCAAAATGAATGAAACTGGGCCAATTGCCTGCTATTAACTTAGACATCAAAAACAACAATGACAACACAGCACTGTGGATCCTGCAAAGTGTCCCTTACCAACATCTGACACTTTAAGGCTGTTCAAGGAGCAGCTTAAGGAATAATCACACACAACATCCCAGACAACACCATCACTGTCCCTGTATATCTTCTGTCCCACCACAGGTCAGACACAGCAAGAATTACAGCACAGTGGTGTAGTCGGGAGGGAACTATTCTTAAAACTGCTTCCAGGCCCTATGAAGTTTCATGGCATCAGGTCAAACAGGAGCAAGGAAACCTGCTGACTAGCATGTAAATCGCACCTCCACACCGCCCCCCACCCCCTGCCTAATAAATGTCCACACTAAGTGGCTCAGCAGTATTTCTATTGAGTGAACTGGTCAAGTCAAAAAGGATATTACTGCGAGACTGAGTCTGTAGCAGGTGAAGAAACCAACAAGTGGGAAGAAAAACACTCAACCTCATCAATCTGCCTCAGCTTGACTTCATGGAAATCATAGAATCCCTACAGGGATTCAGGCCATTTGGCCCAACTAGTCCACACTGACCCTCCAAAGAGTAACCCACATAGACCCCATTCCCTATCCTATTATTCTACATTTACCCCTAACTAATGCACCTAACCTACGCATCCCTGAACACTATGGGCAACTTAGCACGGCCAATTCACCTAACCTGCACATCTTTGGATTGTGGGACGAAACCGGAGCACCCGGAGGAAACCCAAGCAGACATGTGGAGAATGTGCAAATCCGTGGAGAATGTGCAAATCCACGCAGAAAGTCGCCTGAGGCTGGAATCGAACTTAGGTCCTGGCGCTGGGAGGCAGTACTGCCAACCACTGAGCCACCATGCCACCCTGAGAATTTATCCTGGTAATGAAAGCTAACCTAAGTAGAGGTGAGGTGGGTAAAGTGACAGTAGTCATTCTGCCATCATGAACAGCAGCCCATAGTCAACGGTCAAGAGGGTTTAGACAGGTGATTGTCACAGTATAGTTTTCGGGACTCCGAAATAAGATATATTAAGAGAGGTGGGTGGGACACAGGGAGACACACAAGATCCAGGAGAACAAGCCACCATCTTCTTGGGAAAAGAGAAGAATAAACACTAACCACAAAAAACTGTGTTACACTCCACCACTCCAAAATCATTGCCCACTTCTCCATTTCACAGAATGGGTTCAAGGTCAGTGTAACATTCTCACCTGTCACAACTGCATACTGAGACCATAAGAAATAAACAGGAATAGGCCATTCAGCCCCTTAAGCCTGGTCACCATTCAATAGGTTCATGGTTGATTTGACATTCCTCCCATCCACTTTCCTGCCCCTTCCCCATACCTTAATGAACAAGGATCAATCTATCTCAGCCTTAAATATATACAAGGACTCTGCTCCCACAGCTCTCTGTAGCAAGGAGCATCAGACTTACAATCCTTTCAGAGAAGAAATTCTTCCTCTTCTCAGTCTTTAATTGACACCCCTTTTCTCTGAGACTATATTCTCAGGTCCTAATCTCTCCCATGAGGGGAAGTATCTTCTCAGCACTTACCTTGTTAAGCCCCTTAAGAATCACATATTTCAACAAGATCACCTCTCATTCTTCTAAACTCCAGTGAGTGGAGTCCCAACCTGTTTAGCCTTTGCTCATAAGATAATCCCTGCATACCTGTGATCGTCCCAGTGAATCTTCTCTGAACTGCCTCCTGCAAAATAATCTCTTTCCTTAAATAATAGAACTAAAATTGTTCACTACTCTAAGTGTGGTCTCACCAAAACCTTGTACAGTTGCAGTAAGACTTCCCTACTCATATCCTCCAACAACTTTGAAATAAAGCCAACATTTCATTAGCCTTATCGGTTATATCCATGTGCTAGCTTTCAGTGTTTCAATCCCTTTGCGTTGCAGCTTTCTGCAGTTTTGCTCCATTTAAACACTTTCTTTATCAAATTAATGAATGCATTGTGTCTAAACTGTACTTCTGAGCAAACTCAAACTATCAAAAAAATGCTGCAAATAGTTGACTACCTATAACTAGGTAACTGCGATCACAAACATCAAAAATCAACAATTGGCAATACTGGGAAAGTAGCAGAGTTACAAACTACGTTTCTTTCTTGATTGCTGAGCCATGGATGTTTCAACATTACCACATGATCAGTCATAGTCGTCCCCAAATATATCCAGGATCCTCTCCTTCTGGGGACGAAATGCTGAATGTCAGGTGACTGACCATCCAACTTGGCTCTCTCTAAAGATTGGGAAAGTTGTTGGCCCTGGTCTAAGTGCAGAAAAGGTGATGGGTGGGTAAGTGTGTGGTGCAAAAGCTATGCAGGGTTAGTAGTTTGAGGGCCTGGGTGCTTGAGCACATGTGAACGAAAATGTTTTATGGTGGGAGGTGAGATGGGTAGAAGATGGAGCCACTCCCCAATGTGGAGTGGAGAAGGTCATTGACCTTCTTACAGCATTGGCTGTCATTTCTTCAGTCCATCAACAGCTTAGCAGCCTGGATGGTAGCCTTCGACTAGGTTGGCAGGTCTGGTGTTAAGAGTTTCCTCTCCAGCTCATGGGTGATGAGGATGGTCCTACATTGCACTACTCTACCCACCAGGATCTCCAGGTATCTGTCCCCAAAGGGAATGCCAATTTTCTTTTGCTTACATCTGGGCCAATGACAGGAACTATGCAGTGCAGCTCTGGACTGAAGCATTTGATCTAGTACAAAACAAACTTTTAAATATGATATTGCTGGCAGGAATCCTGGGATGTCGCTGCAGTGCTGAGTACAGCAAATGGAGAATACAGCAAGGACAACCCAGGGACGTGGTCCAGAAGTAATGAGGCAAATTAGCGCGAGAAAACATGCTAGGTCTTAATGGAGAGACAGCGCCCACCATGAAACTCGTTAAAATGACATTTAGCCAGTTTCTGCTGAAATTTAGCTTCTGAGGTACATCGCTTTTGTCCCAAAAACCAGTCAGTCACGCACATTGATCACTTTGGAGGTTGAAATGAGATCATTCTCAACTTTTCATAGCTTGAAGAATAGTGTTTCCATTATTAGCATACACTTCCTGGTTAAGTCATAACACATGCCTTCTAAAGCATTCTGTGTTAGAATTCCTTCCCTCACGGCATTGTGGGTCTACCTCCAGCATGCAGACTGAAGCAGTTCAAAAAAGCAGGTCACCACCAGCTTCTCTAGGCCAACTAGGGTTAGGGTATAAATGCTGGCCCAGGTAGCAGGAACCAAATCCCCTAAACGAACGAAAAATTAACACAAGTTCCACATGCATATCGTGCAGAAGACAAATTCTTCAAGTTGAAAAGACTAAAGTAAAAGTATGCGAGAGTGTGTGGTTTGTGGCTTCCTATTCATAATAGCAATGCCACAATTGCTTGCATGGACCACTTCCTTGGCCTGTGATGAAAATCAGCCCACCAACACCAAAGTGAATCAAGTCCTATACCACTGCCCTAAAAAAACGTGAAGTAAAATAGCCCAGGAAGTCGTCAGCAGAAGACGACACAGTGGCACGGCACGGTGGCACAGTGGTTAGCACTGCTGCCTTACAGCGCCAGAGACCCGGGTTCATTTCCCACCTCAGGCGACTGACTGTGTGGAGTTTGCACGTTCTCCCCGTGTCTGCGTGGGTTTCCTCCGGGTGCTCCAGTTTCCTCCCACAGTCCAAAGATGTGCAGGTCAGGTGAATTGGCCATGCTAAATTACCCGTAGTGTTAGGTAAGGGGTAAATGTAGGGGTATGGGTTGGTTGCGCTTCGGCGGGTCGGTGTGGACTTGTTGGGCCGAAGGGCCTGTTTCCACACTGTAAGTAATCTAATCTAATCTAAAGATATACTAATTTCAACAGTACCCTCTCCAGAATATATCACATCGACAATGGCTAAGGCCATTTCCATCTCTCGCCAATTACCTCTACCCCTCCCACCACCTCCCATTTTCCACATAAACATCTCTTTCTTGCTACCATCAGTTCTGAAGAAGGGTCAGTTACATTAACTCTGCTTTCTCTCCACAGATGCTGCCAGACCTGGAGTTTTTCCTTTAATTTCTGTTTTTGTTCCAGATTTCCAGAATCCGCAGTTCTTCGTTTGATTTTAACTGAAGCAAGTGTTGGCTTTGGTAAGTTATGAAAAGAAAATGGTCTGAGATTGAAGACGTTTTTGTCTCCCAATAAAACTCAGGTTTTACAGATTAACTGTTCTCAGTTTGTGCAGAGTTTTACAATCTGTGCTTGTAAAACAGATTGTTTGTGCAAAGAAGCCACACCATGCCTTGTTTGTACAAACATCTCCAGACTGGATGGCAAGATCAGGCTGTCAATACTGAGATGCGCTCCTTGATCAAAATGCCTAGCATTCAGACTTACGTAAAGAGCGAGGATAAATACCCCAACTGTATGGGGAGCAGGGATCAAGGTACATCTTTACAGAGAGTGGGGATCAATACACATGTCTAAAGAGAGTGGGCATCATACCCATCTGTATACAGAAAGAGGAGATCTACACCCACCAGAGATCAATGCCCAACTGTCTTGAGATCGGGGTCATCACCTAGCTGTATGCATTTAACATTAGTAAGTAAATGTACAGAGAGTGATTTAAGGGTATGCTATGGCAGGGCAGCCTGACCACATGCACAGTGTGGTAAATCAGGGATACTTTGTGTCCAAGGTGACTAAGTGTTTAGAAAGTGTCTTCAGCTGTAATTACATGAAATCTGCATTTCAATCCGGAGCATCGGCTGGGATTCCTGATGAAGGGCTTATGCCCGAAACGTCGAATTTCTTGTTCCTTGGATGCTGCCTAAGCTGCTGTGCTTTAATCAGCAACACATTTTCAGCTGTGATCTCCAGCATCTGCAGACCTCATTTTTTACCATCGGCTGGGATCACTGTGTAACATCTGCACTGCTGAGATGATCACATACAGAGAGATAGCCACACTGTTACTTATTCCCACTGCACTCTTTACCTGCAAAGTCCTAAGGCAGGTGGTGCAGGAGGGCCTGGATTAATCTCACTCTCTAACAGATTTTCCACTTTGGTTACAACTGGAGAAGATGGTTTCTCAGGGAAATGCAGAGAGTGCCAACTTTGTGGCATACAACTCCAGCATGGGCAGATGAGGATTAAGAAAAAAAAATGGGAGAGTAATGATAGAGGATTCTATCATAGGAGGAACAGTTGGATGTTTCTGCAGCTACAGATGTAACACATGTACTATTTGCTGCCTCCCCAATGCCAAGATGAAGGATATCACAGAATTCGCACATGACCTTCTGAAAGGTTTGGATCCATGCCAGAACTAATGACATAGAAAAAGGGATAGGTAATAATTTCAAGACTACTCCCAGTGCCACATCCTAGTGAAAATCAGGAAAAGGAGAACAGAGTGGATTGGAGAGAGATGGTATAGGAGGGAGGGATTTAAAATGCTGAGCCATTTGGGCCACCACATTAGTCTATTCTCAACCATCAGTAAAGTGGTCATCAATAGTAACATTAAGCAGCACTTCCTTAGCAATAGCTTCCTCGTGATGCTCAGTTTGAGTTCTGCTTGGCCTCTCAGCTCCTGACCTCATTACAGCTTTATTTCAAAACACTGACAAAAGAGTGGCGCTCCCAAGGGTGAGGTGAGAGTGACTGCCCTTAACAGCATGACTACAGCTGTCCAGGTATGGCAGCATGGAGCCAGACGAAACAGAAATCAATGGGAAAGGAGGGGAATACGGTCTACCCGAAACAGGGGAAGATGATTGTTGTGGGTGGTCATCAGTCAGCTCAGCTCCAGCAGATCTCTGCAAGAATTCCTCAAGGAAGAACCCCCAGCTAAACTTCCTTCACATGTTTCAATAATGACGTAACCTCCATCAAAGGTCAGAAATGAAGATGTTCAGCACCATTCATGGCTGCTCACATCCTGATAAAGTCAATTTCCAAAAGTATCAAGACAAATTGTGTTCAGGTTTGAGTGGTTTCAGTGTTAAGTAACATTTGTGTCACACAACTGCCAGGTAATTTCCATATCCAACAAGCAAGAATCTAACAATCACCTTTTAACATTCAATGGTATCGTTATCGCTGAATCCCACACTATCAAAATCCTGAGTCACCATTGACTAGAAACTGAACTTGAATAGTCATATAAATACTGTGCCGACAAGAACAGGTCAGAGGCCAGGAATCCTGCTGCGAGTAACTCAACTCCTGACTCCCCAAAACTTGTCCACCAACTATAAGGCACAAATCAGGTGTGTCATGGAATACTCCCCACTTGCCTAGAACAGTGCAGCTCCAAAAACACTCAAGAAGCTTTACACCATCCAGGGAAAAGCAGCTCACTTCATTGAAGCCACACACAAATATCCATTCTCTCCACAACCAACAGTATGTAGCACCTACAAGATGCATTGCTGAAATTCACTAAGGCTCCTTAGATAGCATCTTCCAAACCCATGACTACTACCAGCTAGAAGGACAAGAGTAGCAGACACATGGGAACACTGCCACTTGCAGGCTCACCCCACATCATCCTTACTTTGGTACATATTTTCGTTCCTTCACTGTTGCGGACCAAAATGCTGGAAGTCCCTCCCTAATGTTATTATGGGACTGCCTACAGCAAATTGGAAGCAACTCACCACCACCTTCATGAATAAATGAAAAGGTTAAAAAGGAAAAACCAATAGATATGATCATTGAGGTTTGACAAAGTTCCTTGTAACAAAAGTTAGTAGGCAAAGTTAAAGTACATAGGGTTGGAGCTATCAAGAATTGACAATTGGTTAACAGGAAACATAACAGGAATAAATTGGTCTCTCTGATTGTAAAGCAGTGACTAGTGGAGTACCATAGGAATTGGTGCTCAAACTACAGCTATTCACAATATACATCAACAATTTGGATTAGATAATAAAAGGTAATATTCCAAGTTTGCTGAGAACAACAAATGAGATGGTATTGAGAGGTGAGGTGCCATAACGAAGTTCAAAGCAATTTCGACAAATTGAACCAGTGGCCAAATACAGTATGGATGAATTTGAAGTTATCCATTTCAGTAGGAGGAATAGCATACAGAGTAATATTTAAAAGGTGATAGATTAGGAAATGTTCATATACACCAGTCTAAAGCCAGCATGTAAGTGCAACAAACAATGAAGGTAAAATGATACACTGATATTTACTGCAAAGAGATTGGAGTACAGGAGCAAGGATACTTTCCTGCAGCTGTAAAGGTCTTAGAAAGAGGTTTCCCTACACAAGATGGAATTTACTTCACACCTGGAGCCCAGGTTCTGAGGAACCCACTATACCCAAGCCTCAGAGAGGCCACCATGCTCATGCTGGGACCCGAGGACCCAGGGGAGGAGCAGCAGCAAAGCCCATGGTTTCTGTTCCTGCCCCTTCTTGCCATAGAGGGAGTGCAGAGGTTCATCAAACTCTGATTCCTGGGATGTTAAGAGTATCATATGAGGAGATTAGGTTGACCAAGCCTAATGTTTACTGAAATTTGGAATGTTGAGAGGAGATCTCAATGAAATACATCAAAATCTAACAGAGCTGGGAAAAGTGGGTGTAGGGATGAGGTTTCCTTTATCTGAGGGGTCTGGAATGAGGGATCACAGTCTCAGAATATGCTGTTGGCCATGAAGGACTGAAATGAAAAAAAAAACTTCACTCAGAGGTTGGTTAACCTGTGGGATTCTCTGCTACATGTCCATTGAGGCAGAATCACTGAATATATTCAAGAAAGGAATAGACAGGTTTCTGGACATAAAAGGCATCAGAGGGTATGTATGGTGTTTAGTGTCGAGACAGAGGATGAGCCATGATCATACTGAATGGTGCTCCAAGCTCCATGGGCTGAATGCACCAATCTGCTCACAATTTCATTTAGGCTTGAAGCCAGGTAGCCTACTCCTTCTTGTAATTTGCATGTTCATATGAAAAATTTCCTCTTTATCTCTGTACAAAACTTATTCTTAAATGGTACCACTCACTAGTCAGTGAGTCACAAACTACCTGCATCTACCCTGTTGAATCTTGTTAGAATTCAGTACATTCTATAAGATATCCCCTCATTCTTCTAAACTCTAGAGAATATAAGCCCAGTCCCTTCGATCACTCTTGCCACCCTAAAAATCAGTCTGGTGAATGTTTGTTGTACTTCCTCCCAGGCAAGTACATTCTTTCTTTGAAAAGGAGACTAACACGGTCGATAATACTCCAGGTATCATCTCACCAAGGTTCTATACCATTGCAGCAAGACATTTTAACTTCTGGTCTCCAATCTATCTGTGGTAACAGCCAACATACCCAGTTGCCTTCCTAACTGCTTCTACATTTATGCACTAGCTTTCAATGATTTGTGTGCAGGGACCCACAAGTCCCCTTGGACATCAGGAGTTTCCAATCTCTCGCAGTTTAAAAATTGTAATTCTGTTTTCCTACCAAAGAGGACACAAAGAATCCCGACAGTGTGGAAGCAGGCTATTTGGTCCATCAAGTCCAGACCAACCCTCCAAAGAGAATCCCACCCATTTACCCTATTCCTGTAACCTCACATTTACCATAGCCAATGCACATAATCTATATATTTTTGGACTGTGGGAGGAAACAGGAACACTGGGAAAAAACTTACACAGACATGGGGAGAATATGCAAACCCCCCACAAACAGTCACCAAAGGGTGGTTTGAACCCAGTCCCTGGCACTGTGAGGCAGCAGTGCTAATGACTGTGCCACAGAGCAACTCACATTTTTCCATATTGTATTACATGTCATGTTCTTGCCCATGCAACTAGCCTGCCTAAATTTTCCTGAAGCTTCTCTACATCATCAAACAAATAAACTAAGTTTACATTCTCCAACAGCTGCGGTGGAATTTCATCAGTATCTCTATTACCTAAACCTCTGGGGTACGAAACCAATAACATAATCACTACAGTGCCACATCTATAACGTTGTCTCCAAATCCATGTCCCTCTTTCCTGGAACTCTACTTAACATCCTCTTCAGAAACCTAGGTGGTGAGGTTTCTGACCTATCAACAGTTACTAAATCAGTTCTCATCAAGCTCACAGATGGCAAAGATAAACTACAAATCAGTTCTGCTATAATACTTGCTTCTTCAACGCAATTTGGCTTTAACGTGATTGAAGAATTTAGATCGTTATTTGTAGAACATGAACTTTCCGTACCCGTATTGGCTACAATGTAATTCCAGCCCAATTAGTTTTAATTGGCATGACTATTGTTTAGTTTGTTTTAACGCGAGATTGCACAAGAATGGAACTATTGCGTTATATAGGAACAAAGTGTATCCCTCCTCAGCCTTCTCGATAAGCCTAAGGATTTCCATAAGTGAGACTATACTTTCGTCCTTCCTTGCCTCTCCATTGTCCTCCAGCTGGGCAAGGCTCCAATTTTCTGATTCCAACTATACCTATTTAGTCATAGTCAGGGAATCTCTGATAACAAACAGACCCCACTGAGGATATATTTCCCTCCCCTCCCCTATCAGCATTCCGAAAAGACCACTCCCCCGTCAGGTCCACACCTCCCACCAACCCAACCTCCATTCCCGGCACCTTCCTTTGCAACCGCAAGAAGTGCAAAACTTGTGCCCACACCTCCTCCCTTACTTCTCTCCAAGGCCCCAAGGGATCCATCCACATCCGTCACAAATTCACCTGCACCTCCACACACATCATTTACTGCATCCGCTGCACCTGATGTGGCCTCCTCTACATTGGGGAGACAGGCTGCCTACTTGCAGAACGTTTCAGAGAACACCTCTGGGACACCCACACCAACCAACCAACCCAACCACCCCGTGGCTGAACACTTTAACTCCCCCTCCCACTCCACAGAGGACATGCAGGTCCTTGGCCTCCTCCATCGCCAGATCATGGCAACACGACGCCTGGAGGAAGAGCACCTCATCTTCCGCCTAGGAACCCTCCAACCACATCTGCATCTCAAATGCAGATTTCTCCAGCTCCCTCATTTCCGCTCCCCCTACTTTATCTCAGTCCCAACCCTCAGACTCAGCACCGCCTTCTTGACCTGCAATCTTCTTCCCGACCTCTCCGACCCCACCCCCTCTCTGGCCTATCACCCTCACCTTAACCTCCTTCCACCTACTGCATTCCCAATGCCCCTCCCCCAAGTCCCTCCTCCCTACCCTTTATCTTAGCCTGCTTGGCACATGTTCCTCATTCCTGAAGAAGGGCTTATGTCCGAAACGTTAATTCTCCTGCTCCTTGGCTGCTGCCTGACCTGCTGTGCTTTTCCAGCAACACATTTTTAATCTCTGATAGCAACACACTCCGGCTGGCTTCCTACTTGCGACACCTGTAACTGTGAAGTGCGGTCTGGAGTTTAGGTGCTGAAATGGTCTTGAGTGAAAAAGACCATAATTTGAGTAATTTTTCTTCCATATATCCTTATGCTGGACTTTTATTTATTATTCTTTTAATTTTGTACCAAATACTTAAGTATCTTGTACCTAAGATGGCACCATCAGCGGCAATATTGCAAACTTTTCATTATTCATTTGAGCACGTGGCAATAAAGTTAATTCTAATTCTGAATCAAAATCTCTACTGTTTAGATTAGAGTGGTGCTGGAAAAAGGCTGCAGGTCAAGCAGCATCCAAGGAGCAGGAAAATCGATGTTTCCTGCTCCTCGGATGCTGCCTGACCTGCTGTGCTTTTCCAGCATCACTCTAATCTAAACTCTGGTTTCCAGCATCTGCAGTCCTCACTTTCGCCTTCAAAATCTCCACTGCCTAACTTACACCAAGTCTTGCTCATCTGGCACCCTATGCCAGCCAACCTACAGTGCTTACAGGTTAATGCCTTCAGTTATCTCAGACCCAAGCTCTGCATTTCCCTTCTTAAGACACACCATTTTTCTCTCCTTTAAATAGTTTCTTAAAAACTTACCAGTTTGACAAATTTTTTGGCCATCTGGTCCAGGATCTTACTGTAATTCAGTGTCATATTTTGTTCTGACCTAAAGGCATTTTTTAAGTGGTTAAACCATTGATGCAGAGAACGCAGAATGCAATAGCTACACTCCTTACACCAACTGTTATTGAGAGCTACAGACTTCCCTGGACAGCTATTAATCAGTTAAGGGAAGGTGAGAGGAGGAGGAAACAGGAAGCAATGTGAAATTATGTGAATGAAAGACAATAGACCTGCTGTCTACTGAACCAGCCACTGTTTTTTATTGACAGGCCTGTAAATGGATTTAATTGTTGTGCGTTCATTGTGAATGTTTACAGAAGTGAGCTGGATGACGGAATGATCCCGGCACGAGTAGGGTCTTCTCCCCTTTGCACCAATAATCCATTCAAAGATGTTCCAGCACTTCCGGCAAACCAGACAGCTGCAACCCCAGCTATGTACAAAGCACAGGCTATCGAAGTTAACATTGACAAAGACTCCCAGTATATATGTGTCTGTGACTGCAACAGGGTGCTTCCACCAACAGTGCCACATGTACATCTGTGGTGCGTCCATATTGCTTTGCTATGAGTCAAAAAGTGGTGGGCTGGGATTTTCAGCCAGTGGATGCAAGTTCATCAATTACCATGGTTCCTGATAACCAAGAAACTTCACATCCCTGGACTAAATGATGGCAACTTAAATACCTCAGCAGCAATGGAAGTCCAAATGAGTTCAGGCAAGAAGATTTAATTTGTGTAGTCTTGCACTGCAGTTCTTTCCAGTCAGGCGGCAAAAGGAATTTGGCCGTCACTTGTAGTCCGACAATGGTGGAAATGCAGCTTCTGAACATCTCCTACGCTGGCACAGGTACTGCTAGTTGTCATAATAGCAGATATCAGTGCCTTTGATCTGCCCTGTTGATAACCCCACTTTAGGTTGGCAACTACTCCTCACACTCACTCACACTCAGCCTGGTTGGTTGAGAGTGGAAGAATTCGATCTGGGTGTCAAACCCATCCTCCCCCACTCTCATGGCCATCTCCTACACCGTCACCTGCTCAATGATAGTCTCCCCCTCCATTGCCTCAGTGTCAATGACCTCCACGGGCACGACAATCTCCGTCACCTCACCCACTTCCTGCTCAGCAGCTCCATGGACGTCCTTGACATGTTGCCGCAGTTCGCCGGCCCGCATGAACCACATATCACAAATGGTGCAGTGATTGGGTTTCTCGCCTGTGTGCACTGCCAGATGATTCTTAAACTGGTCCCAGCTGGGGAAGACGCTGGAGCAAACCTGAGATTGAAAATAACAAGTCAAGTTAGCGGTGTCACCCCAAAATCAGAATACCCACGCAGGTGGCAAAAGGAATTTGGCCGCCACTTGTAGTCCGACAATGTTGGAAATGCAGCCTCTGAATGGCTCCCACGCTGGCACAGGTACTGCTAGTTGTCATCATAGCTGATATCAGTGCCTTTGATTTGCCCCGTTGATAACGACACTCACCTAAGTGGCCTCATCACTGCCCAAAAAATAAAAAGCAGCAGCAAACCTGATTCAGAAATGTATTGGGGCATCACGGTTTAATCTGATGCAGAATATTGCTCTGCTTTATCAACCTGCAGCAATTACAAAATGTCCAATGTTGCAACTCATGACAATGGCACATCTGTAGAGTGTAGTGAAATGCGCAGTCAGTAATTTCTTAATATTCATCGCCCATCATGGCATGTAATAATACGTATCACTTAACAAGTTTCATCATGGTTTCCAATTATGTCCAGAGCCTCACTCTTCCAACCCTGTATCTTTCTCTAACCCTACAAGATCACTGTATTTCACTGGTTCTGCTTCCTGGTCATTCTGATTTTTGTGGCATCTCTGATTGAATTCCAAAAGCATTGACAGAAAAGCTTTCATTTGACTGGGCACTAGGGTCCAGAATTCCAGGCCCTCAACCTCTCCACCCATCATATCTTTCTGTAAAGGTCTCTGGAAAATGCTTAGCCAAGTTTTTAAGTCTTCTATCCTAATTTCACTATATACTGTAAATTTTCTTTCGTATATGCTCACGAAAATGCTTTGTTACCAGTCAGCGGTTAGAGGAAGGGAAGCTGATGTTGCTCTCTGTGGATCTTTAGGAAATAGGTAGCTTTTGTTGCTCAGTATTCTGTACCACTCAATGCTCTGTACCTGACACTCGTACATCTTCTTCCTTCCTTTCTTTGCACCTGTACCCGTTCGGCAGGCCACTAGGTGACATTTCAGTGTGCTATTCCTGGCAAATCGCTCGTGACAGTTTGGACACTCAAAGGGCTTCTCACCTGAGGAAGTAAAAGAGTAGATTTTGCCTTTCAATGCTCCAAGACTTTGTCCACATCTGCGAAATGAACAATCCAAATACCATGTTCTCCCCACGCCCCCAGAATAAAAACACTTACACATTTTTTAAAGTTCTAACAGAAACCAGAATAATAGTTACTTTACTGTCCTCCAGATAAAGTAATAAATGAAAGGTTGCAGGGGACCATAAGATATTGGAGCAGAATTCAGCCATTCGGCCCATTTAATCTGCTCTACCATTCAATCCTGGCAAATATGTTTCTTAACCCCATTCTCCTGCCTTCTCCCCGTAACCCTCGAATTCCTTACTAATCAAAATGTGGAAAGGTTGTTTCATCTTGCGAGAAATGTTAGGAATAGAGTTCATAGTTACAAAATAAAGAGTTGCCCATTTACGACAGAGATGAGAAGAAACTGACTGAGCAAATTAGGAGAAATTCTTTCAACAAGCAACAGAATTAGCAGAGAGGATACAGACTTAAGGTGACTATCACCTTTATTAATTGTTAGGATCTGAGTGCACTTGCTCAAGATACAGTGGAAGCAGATTTGATAATAAGTTTCAAAAAAGAACTGGATAAATCCTCAAAGGAGAAGAATTTTCAGGTGAGGGGACAGGCCAAATAATTCAAACAGCCAACACAGGCACAATGGGCCAAATGGCTATCTTCTGTCTTATATCATTCAATGATTTGAGAATAAAAGTAAGATATTGGTGGGCAAAGGCACAGTACTGATGACACTTCTTACCCGTATGCTTTCGAAGGTGTTCTTTAAAATGTCCAAAGTGGTCAAACTGTTTCTCACAGTACTGACACACATGCACTTTGCGGACACACCGTGGCTTCTTGTTCCCACCTTCCTCTTCTCGGTGGGAGGACAGGTGCTGCTTCCAGGCACTCTCCCGTGTGTATTGTTTGCTGCAAAGGTGACATACATAGTTCTCTCCCGAGTGCACCTTTAGGTGCTCCTTGAAGTGGTAAAAGAGTCTGAAGGAGCGACTGCATTTCTCACAACAGAACAGTTTGTCACCCTGCGCCAGCACTTCCACAATGTGGATCCCATCCTCTGTTACAATGGACGTTTCTGACTCCTCCTGGGACTGGCCTGCAGACTCCCGTTCCCCTTCCTTTTCCAGCTCCTTGTCAAGCTCATCCTGTTGGTATTTGCTGGTGATATCGGCAAGCAAAGCAAGTGCCGATTCAGCCGGTTGTTCTGAGCCCGCTGCATCACCAGATGGCTGCAGCGAGTCATCTGCCGTTGGCAGGTTCTCCACTGCTTCCATTACAGTAGTCCCAGCCTCCTCTCCCATCTCTTCCGCGTTGATCTCCACAATCTCCGCAGCAAAGACATTCTCCTGGTCAATTTCTACAGTGTCTGTTTCTTGGATGGATGGCAGGGTTTCCGTAATGACGTTCGATGTTTCTGCTATTGTCCGCTTCTTGGCTTTCCTCTTGCCAGGTGTCTTTGCTTTTGCCGGTGAGTCTGCATTGTCTCTGAAGAGCAAAGCAGGACAATGAGTGGGATAAGGAAGAGTAACACAGATAAGGACACAGAGCGAGGCAGTGTGTGTGTGTCAGGGAACAGTAACACAGATAAGAACACATAACGAGGGAGTGAATGGCATCAGGAAGAGTATCACAGACAAGGACACAGAGCAAGGGAATAAGTGAGATTTGGAAGAGTACAATAGAGTCCTGCAGCTCAGAAAGAGTTATGTTCTTGGAAAATCTCACAATGGGCAAATTCCAAATGGCAAACATATTTTATGACAGTCAATAAACAGGTTCCAACGGTCAAAAAATATTTTACATATAACATATTATATATGTAATAAAAAAATATTTAATTTTAAATACATCCCACTGGAAAACAACTAGGCAAAAGTAAAAACTGCAGATGCTGGAGGTCAGAGTCAAGAGTGTAGTGCTGGAAAAGCAAAGCAGGTCAGGTAGCATCTGAGGAGCAGGAGAATCAATGTTTCGGGCAAAAGCCCTTCATCAGGAATTCACCTCATCAATACAGAGACCCTGGTAATGATCTAGGGACCTGGGTTCGAATGCCGCCATGGCAATGGTGGAATTTCAATTCAGTAAGTATCTGGAATTAGGAGTCAGATGATAGCCATGAAGTCATTGTTGACTGACACTTAACTGTCTTCTGGACAATTAGAGATGGATAATAAGTGAAGGTCTGGCTAATAATGCACTCATCCCGTGAATGAATCTTTTAAAATACATGTATTTACGAATGAGATTTTACTGTAATACAACACAGACATGTAGCACAGCATAGAAACCAGATCAGGTCCTGAAAAGGAAATAAGGATCTCCCCAATTATGTTTTTGATTAAAATAGGACCAGTTTAGGAATAAAGAAGAATACGTTGTCTATGCACCAGATCACAGCTCTCCAAAGCAATTCATTGGAGACGTTTAAGTGAGGTGAGTGTTTGCAATAACCCTAAAACAATGGAATGAATGACCCATTCAAACCAACAAGGCAAAAGTGAGTACTGCAGATGCTGGAAATCAAAGTCTAGGTTAGAGTGGTGCTGGAAAAGCATCCGAGGAGCAGGAAAATCGACATTTCAGGCAAAATCCCCCAGCACCACTCTAATCTAGACTCTCCCATTCAACCAACAAGCCTGTTCATAAAATCACCAAATACTTCTTTTTTTATTTTTCTGTATTTTTGATTGTGGACTGAAATGGGAAAAGAACTGTTTTAAATTCAAAGGTTGTTAAGGATTACACAGCTGCTGGTACAGTAGTAGTGGGAGAAGGTGCAGACAAGCTGTGTACAACTGGAGATTCGTCCAGCGATAAGAAGTTGATTGGTCTGTGGACAAGTGAGCAGCTATTGATGACAAAGACTTCCTCTTGCCAATAACTATGTGACTGGTTCATAGATAACTGAATATAATGGAGCTGAGATAAAGATAGGGAGAAGCAGTTAGATCTCCACTATCTCAGGAGCATTGTCTGTTCTTTGTACCAAAACCCACTTTAAGAAAGCCAGCTTCTTTCTCTTTTAGTAGATATAGTAAACCGTGCCTTTAAGTAAAGGGTCTCGGGCTCATTAGAAAAAAGTGAAGCAGGTACCCTGTGCCTCCCACAAATCAGTAGAAACATCGCAAGAAAGATGAGTGAGAAGCAGCACTCCAATCAGCACAAGAATAATCTCAGAGATGTGAATAGAAACTGCTTCCCTTCCTTCTATATCACTCATTTTGTTGTATCTGCCTGTGTTTGCAAGGAGAAGTTTAGGAGGGAATTAGAACTTTAACTGGATGTGGTTATATGTTGACTGTTCGTATTTATTTATCTGCAGCTACAGTTTATTTACTTGTAATAAATAATAATTCCTGTAAAGTTCAGAAACCTGGTTTGTGCTTTCAATCAATCTGGATCTAAAAATCAAGTACATCAGAGAATTTTGCATGTTAAAGAAATTAAGTTCTTTTTGATGGCATTCTACCCCAGTGAGACATAAGAAAACAAACAACACTCAAATAACAGGGCCTTCACCCCACTGCTGTTAGTGGGCTCTAGCAATATGGAAATTGGTTATCACATGTGTTTGCATTAGAAAACACTGCACTTTGAAGTAAGTCAATGCTTAGGAGGCACTGCAAAGTGCTCGAGAAATGTCTTAGACAAAAACAAGTCTCTGTCAGCAGAAAGGACACGATAGAGCACAGAAGGTAAGTGACCTATCATTCTACAAAGGATTTTGCCAATGCCTCAAATTTCAATCAGTTATTATAGCTTTCAAACAGCAACTATTTAAAAATGTTACGATCTAATATTGAGGAACACACACAAAATTACAGAAGTGATTTGTTACCGGTTGTTGAGTGCTTTCATAGCCTCTTCCATCTGCAAGTATTCTGCTGCCTTCCATACATCACTTGCCTCTTCCTCCTGCAGTAACATCAGCTTGGCAGTATAAGTAAACTCAATCAGATGTCGGAATGCAAGGTTACTCACTCCTGAGGTAAGAGAACAATCAGTTGTCAAAAAGAGTCCAGCAACATCGACACTGATTCACAACAAGTCTCAATGCAACCTGTTCAACCTCAATCGCCAAGCCTCAAAACTGTGTCCCCTAGCAAACAACCTGCATTCATAAACTCAGTGGAATTATAGACAAGTAAAGCTATGTATGATTGAATTTACTTTCTAATAAATTGTTGTGGTTTAGACCATAAGATGGAACAGCAGAAGGCGGCCATTTGGATTATCAAGTGCACTTCACCATTCAATGAGATCATGGCTGATCACGTAATCCCCAAATCCACTCTCCTTCCTTTTCCCCAAAATCATTAATTCCCTTAATGAATTTTTTAAAAATCTGTCTTGGATATACTTAATGACCCAGGTTCCACTGTCTTCTGCTTTAAAGAACTCCACAAATTCACCATACTCCGAGAAAAAGCATTCCTCCTCATCTCTGTTCGAAAAGGGTGACCCTTTCTCTATCAATATGCCTTCTGGTCCTACTTTCCCTCTGCATCTACTCTGTCAAGCCCTCTAAGAATATTATAAATTTCAGTCAGGTCTCCACTCATTGTTCTAAACTCCAATGAGGACAAATTTAGCTATGTGTAATAATTACCCATGCAGGGTATTAATATGACATGCTGCCTCAGTGTGGGTAATGAAAGATCCCCATGCTTGTGGGGATCTTGTCTCTGGCTGCATGCTATCAAAGATAAGATTGAACAATTGGCCCCAGGCTCACTTTAACATAGTGCTTCAGGAAAGTCACCTTTGATGACTTACTGCAAATGTGAAGACAATTTTGAGTGGAATAGATTTATCTGGGAGACAGTTTTATATCTCGTTTTAGTTTTTAAACTTAAGATGGATTTTAAAAAATGATTACCTTCATTTTAAATATGTAATAGGCTTACAATGCAAAGTAAAATAGCCATAAATCAATACTTGATAATCAGTGTGGACAGAGCTTGAGGATAGATAGATAAGCCAACTTGCCTACCACTAGGCTGTGTCAAAGAAAATGAAAATTCAGTAACATAACAAATGCATTAAAAATGTTTTTATTTCTCAATGTGTTTACAATTTACAAAGACTGGACAAGACAGAATAGGAAAAAGATACTGAAAAATATTGGGAGTTAGCTTTGGAAAAACCCAGAAGTCTAGTCTGCTTAGCGTGCTTTGAATGAGTGTGATACATGCCATATCATCAATCCAGCCAAATGTGTCTTCCATGTTTTCAAGCTGCACTGCAAATCATGAAACATCTCTACAGCCCTTGCAGCTTCAGCTCAGGAAACAGGTGTGTGAGCAAAATGGCATTCAATGGTATCTTCAAGGTCTTCAGGGAGATAAGCTTCCTTTTCTTCCATCAATACATTTTTTCCACTTTCCTGATCTATGCAGCAAAAATGTTGGTCATCCAGGCAGATTTATTTGCTTCATACTGCATGAGTAGCTTATCCAGACATGCAATGTGTCTCCATGGACTTTCCCAACATAAGAAG
Organism: Hemiscyllium ocellatum; assembly: GCF_020745735.1. Classification (NCBI taxonomy): domain Eukaryota; kingdom Metazoa; phylum Chordata; class Chondrichthyes; order Orectolobiformes; family Hemiscylliidae; genus Hemiscyllium; species Hemiscyllium ocellatum. The sequence continues at coordinate 8,679,240 of NC_083402.1, forward strand.
CAGTAGATTTTCAGCAGAATCCATGTTGCTTTTTATTCATTCACAGGACCTAGCTGTTGCTGACTGGGCCTAATGGCAGTCAGAAAGTTGCCTCTCGATCTGCTGCAGTCCAGATGGTGCAGATACACCAACTATGCTCGAGGTTGTAGGGTGGGTGGGGAAGAGTTCCAGGATTTAGACCCAGCGACAGTGAAGAAACAGTAATACTGATCCAAGTCAGAATAGTATGATTATTGGAGAAAAGCTACAGGTGGTGGTGCTCTCAGATATCCGCAGCCCTTGAATATTTTGGTTGTACAGGTCGAGGATTTGGAATGGTCTACTAAATGAGTTGTTGCATTGCACTTGGTGCATGATACACACTGTTACCACATTGCAAAGGTGGGGGGAAATGTTGATTGGGTACCAATAGGGCAATGACACGCTGCTTGCTTCACTTTCCAACATTAATCATAGAATCATCGAGTTTAACAGAACAGAGAGAGTCAATTGATGTGTGTCAGTACCTGTTCCTGGAAGAGCTACCCAGCTAATCACATTCTCCAGCCCTATCACTGTAGCCCTCTAAATTCATCATTTCAGATACATATCAAGTTCTCTTTTGAACCTTCCTATGGAATTCACCTCTACCACTCTCCCAAACAACACATTCCAAATTCGGAAAACTCGCTGAGTAAAGAAGCTTCTCCTCATCTTCCTTGTAACTCTCTTGCTGACAATCTGAGAAAGCGTGTAGACTTAAATGTGACATATTTGCTGCAGAGAATGCGGGAAAGTGCTTGGTCCAGAAGAATTGGGGACAGGTGTTATTAGTGTCGAGAATGTGGTGCTAGAAAAGCATGACAGATCAGGCAGCATCTGAGGAGCAGGAAAACCGATGTTTCGGGCAAAAGCCCTTCATCTGTTCTTAGTGTCAATAGATCGGTGTAAATAAGGTAATAACATTTGTTCACTTGTGGAATGTGGAGCAGTACTGCCTTCTCATGCCAGAGGCACACATATTTCACCATCCGGTGTCAGATAACTAAATCTCTGTTTTATCACAGACTCTTAACAAAACTCATACTCAATAGGAAAAGAACTTGTAACCTAACAAGCTGAGTGGAATATGCATGTCATAGAACAATCTTGATACATTTTCAAGTATCCCACACTGAGCAGATTCGAATTTATGAAGCTCAGTTCCCTCATCTTGACTGTTGTGGAATGTGAATGTCTCATTACCCTTATAGGCTAGGAAAAAAACTGACATAGCAAGGAAGTTGGAAGATGTGTGTGTGTGTGTATATAGAGAGAGATGGTAGAAAATTAACCCTTTATAGTCTGATTTGAGTGAACACTGGCTTGTGTCATGGGTTGAATGTTTGGGTTGTCCCTGGGAGCTTGAGATCTGGGAATGTTATAAATTCAATTTGCTTTCTGGGAATCTAAGATGATTTTAAAAGAAAAAGCCATTTTGTATGTCAATGATACTAAACTTGTTAGCTGAGCAAGGTTACTTCATGATCTTTTCACTCGTCTCTCGTTATGATGTAACAGCCAAAGCAATTGACTATCTGGCTTGATCTAGAGTTCCCACTTTGAATGTGCATGTAGCTTAATTAGTCAAGCATACTCAGACCTGTCAGTGAGTTTCTCTTCCTCTGCAAATGTTTGTGATTTTATTGGTGCTTATCTGATGAAGGGCATGTGGTGTTTTTGTAATTTTAATACCACTTTCTGTGTAGATAGCTTGTCTGCAGCAATAAAGAGAGCTCTCACGGGTAAAGGTTGATTCCACTACTCTGCTAATGGTTTTGGAACCTTAGCTCAAGCCTGGCTCATAGGTATCTGTGTTATAATGTAACACTGATACCATTGGTAAATAAAGGTAATCATTTAAACGAAACTGTCCGTCAGAGTTTAATATTCCAGACTGCCACAGAGTACAATCTCTGGGATGAACCAGGAGAGGCTTACAGGTCGAGTCCATCATGGATTCCCTGAGCCATCTCGAATAGGTACTTTAACAAATCTTGAAACTATGATCCCTAGTTACTGACATACCAACTAATGGAAATAGAATATCTTTCAGAGTATCACAATTTTTAAAACCTCAACAAGGTCACGTGTTAATCTTCTCTGCTCCAATTTCTCTAATCTTTCCTTGCATCTAAAATCCTTCATTCCTGGTATTTTTTTGTAAATGTCCTTTGCATTCTCTCCAGGGCTTTAACATTCTTCCTTAAATAAGGTGCGCAGAACAGAACACACTATTCCAAATGTGGTCTGACTAATGATTTGCTGAGGTGTAGCATCACTTCCTTGCTTTTATACTCTATGACTCTATTTGTAAACACAAGGATTCTTAACAACTGTTTCAACTTGGCTGGTCACCTTCACAGAATTATGCATGTGAATCTGCTCTTTTATTCCACTTAAAGCTGTACCATTGTGTCTGTATCGTCTCTCCATATTTCTTCGACCAAAACAAATTACCTCACGTTTCTCTGCATTGAAAGTCAACTGCTAGGTGTTTGTTTACCTAGGATGCATTCCATCCGGGCCTGGTGACTCCTCTACCTGCAGTGCCACCAGTCTTTTTAGTACCCCATCGTTACCTATCTCTGTTCAGCTGCTCAACACCGATATTTTTAATGAGGTCATTGTCACCATCTTCTAATTTGGTAAAGACAGAAACAAAGGACTCATTTATTATCTCTGCATACCCTTTGCCTTAGTGAGCAGCTTACCCTACTTGTTCCTGATGAGCTCCATACTATACTTCATTAATGTATTACTATTAATACATTTGAAATGAGGTTCAGCAAAAGATGTTAAAACATTCTGTATTCACATACGTTATCGGGGCATCTATTGGGTTGTGTGCTCCCACAGAACATGGTCGAGATAATTTTGCAGTCAATCATGTCATTGCTACCATAACTGCCATACCCTCACCACATAGAAAACAGTGAATGCCTGGTCATGAATTGGCCCAGCCATCCAGTGATGAAAACCGACATTTCGGGCAAAAGCCCCTCATCAGGAATACAGGCAGAGAGCCTGAAGGGTGGAGAGATAAATGAGAGGAGGGTGGGAGTGGGGAGAAAGTAGCGTAGAGTACAATAGGTGAGTGGGGGAGGGGATGAAGGTGACAGGATAGGGGGGAGTGGATAGGTGGAAAAGAAGATAGGCAGGTAGGACAGGTTATGGGGACAGTGCTGAGCTGGAAGTTTGGAACTGGGGTGAGGTGGGGGAAGGGGAAATGAGGAAACTGTTGAAGTCTACATTGATGCCCTGGGGCTCAAGTGTTCTGAGGCGGAAGATGAGGCATTCTTCCTCCAGGCGTTGGGTGGTGAGGGAGCGGCGGTGAAGGAGGCACAGGACCTCCATGCCCTCGGCAGAGTGGGAGGGGGTGTTGAAATGTTGGGCCACAGGGCAGTCTGGTTGATTGGTGCGGGTGTCCCGGAAATGTTCCCTAAAGTGCTCTGCTAGGAGGCGCTCAGTCTCCCCAATGTAGAGGAGACCGCATCAGGAGCAACAGATACAATAAATAATATTGCTGGATGTGCAGGTAAAACTTTGATAGATGTGGAAGGCTCCTTTAGGGCCTTGGATAGAGGTGAGGGAGGTGTGGGCGCAGGTTTTGCAATTCCTGCGGTGGCAGGGGAAGGTGCCAGGATGGGAGGGTGGGTTGTAGGGGGGCGTGGACCTGACCAGGTAGTCACAGAGGGATGGTCTTTGCGGAAGGCAGAAAGGGGTGGGGAGGGAAATATATCCCTGGTAGGGTCCTTTTGGAGGTGGCGGAAATGTCAGCGGATGATTTAGTGTATGCGAAGGTTGGTAGGGTGGAAGGTGAGCACCAGGGGCGTTCTGTCCTTGTTAAGGTTAGAGGGGTGGGGTCTGAGGGCGGAGGTGCGGGATGTGGATGAGATGCGTTGGGGCATCTTTAACCACGTGGGAAGGGAAATTGCGGTCTCTAAAGGAGGAGGCCATCTGATGTGTTCTGTGTTGGAACTGGTCCTCCTGGGAGCAGATACGGCGGAGGTGGAGGAATTGGGAATACAGGATGGCATTTTTGCAGGAGGTAGGGTGGGAAGAGGTGTAATCAAGGTAGCTGTGGGAGTTGGTGGGTTTGTAAAAAATGTCAGTGTCAAGTCAGTCGTCATTAATGGAGATGGAGAGGTACAGGAAGGGGAGAGAGGTGTCAGAGATGGTCCAGGTAAATTTAAGGTCAGGGTGGAATGTGTTGGTGAAGTTGATGAATTGCTCAACCTCCTCGCGGGAGCACGAGGTGGCGCCAATGCAGTCATCAATGTAGCGGAGGAAGTGGTGGCGGGTGGTGCCGGTGTAATTACAGAAGATGGACTGTTCTACGTAGCCAACAAAGAGACAGACAAAACTGGGGTCCATACAGGTGCCAATGGCTAGCCCTTTGGTCTGGAGGAAGTGGGAGGATTTGAAGGAGAAATTGTTACGGGTGAGGACCAGTTTGGCCAGAATGTGTCGGTGCAAAGGGTACCGTTGGGGACATCGGGAGAGGAAGAAACAGAGGGCTTGGAGGCTCTGGTCATGGCGGATGGAGGTGTAGAGGGATTGGATATCCAAAGTGAAGATGGGGCGTTGGGGGCCGGGGAAACAGAAGTCTTGGAGGAGGTGGAGGGCGTGGGTGGTGTCTCGAAAGTATGTGGGGAGTTCCTGGACTCGGGGGGATAGGACAGTGTCGAGGTCAGTAGAGATGAGTTCAGTGGGGCAGGAGATGCTGAGACAATGGGTCGGCCAGGGTGGTCAGGCTTGTGGATCTTGGGAAGGAGATAGAACCGGGCAGTGCGGGGTTCCCGGACTATGAGGTTGGAAGCTGTGGGTGGGAGATCTCCTGAGGTGATGAAGTTCTGTATGGTCTGGGAGATGATGGTTTGGTGATGGGGGTGGGGTCATGGTCGAGGGGGCGGTAGGAAGAGGTGTCCTCGAGTTGGCATTTGGCTTCAGCGGTGTAGAGGTCAGTGCGCCAGACTACCACTGCGCCCCCTTTATCTGCTGGCTTGATGGTGAGGTCAGGATTGGAGCAGAGGGATTGGAGGGCTGCGCGTTGAGGGTGAGAGGTTGGAGGGGTGGGGGGGGTAGACAGGTTAAGGCGGTTAATGTCCAAGCGGCAGTTGGAAATGAAGAGGTTGAGGGCGGGTAATAGGCCAGCACACGGTGTCCAGGTGGATGCAATGTGTTGGAGGTGGGCGAAGGGGTCCTCGGAAGGTGGGTGGGAGTCCTGATTGTGAAAGTAAGCTCAGAGGCGGAGGCGGCGGAAGAAGTGTTCGACGTCATAGCGTGTAATAAATTCACTGATGTGTGGGCGGAGGGGGATGAAGATGATCCTTTGCTGAGGACTGATTGTTCGTGAGGGGGAAGGTCAGGGGGAATGGTGAAAACTCGGCAGGGCTGGGAGCTGGAAATGGGGGGTGGAGCCGGTAACTGGAGTGGGTGTGGTGATGGGGGGGAAATTGGGGTGGAGTCATGAGCAGGGGTGGTGTTCCCCTCAGGATTCTGGGGGGCGGGGATGGTGACAGTGAAAGTGTGCTGCTAAAGATATGAAAAAAGTAATAAGTATAAACTAGGCTTTTTAATTTGAAACTTGAGCAACATTGTGCATGGATGAGTCTCACTGAAATGGGAAGTGCATCATGGAGCAGACAAGAAGTTTTCTAGTGACTGGTGGATATCTAATTGAAACCGTGGGAGACTTGCAAAATGCTTTTCCTTCCCCCTACATTGTAACTGCTTTGACATACGTTTCCTGCTTGACCTCAACTTCTGCTTTGAATCTTGTGGTGCTCAAAGCTTCTAGCTTCTTAAAACAATTTTTCAAAATTAGTTCACTGCATATGGCAATGCGTCACCTCCATGAAGCACCCTCTACACCAATAGTCGTAAACCTTTTTAAGCTGTACATTACTTTTTGAATTTGTGTGCAACCCTGAATCCACTCCAAAGAAATGTTGAAAATGTAGTTTATTTTCAGTGCTCATGTCATTTTGCAAAGTAACTACCTCCATATCAACTCCACTGTTGTGTACATCAAACACCCAGCAGAATTTGGTAGTCAACCCAGCAATATCTACTTGAAGCAATGAATTTGACATGATGACTTGTGTCAAGACACCTAATTCCTGAAATAGTCTGTTAAATTCCTCTGCAGCTGCAAATGTGTTGCTGGTCAAAGCACAGCAGGTTAGGCAGCATCTCAGGAATAGAGAATTCGACGTTTCGAGCATAAGCCCTTCATCAGGAATAAGCTTATTCCTGATGAAGGGCTTATGCTCGAAACGTCGAATTCTCTATTCCTGAGATGCTGCCTAACCTGCTGTGCTTTGACCAGCAACACATTTGCAGCTGTGATCTCCAGCATCTGCAGACCTCATTTTTTACTCCCTTATTCCTGATGAAGGGCTTATGCTCGAAACGTCGAATTCTCTATTCCTGAGATGCTGCCTAACCTGCTGTGCTTTGACCAGCAACACATTTGCAGCTGTGATCTCCAGCATCTGCAGACCTCATTTTTTACTCGTAAATTCCTCTGCAAACTTCCTCAGATATACACAAAGGTTTTCCAGGTGGACCTTTTTTTTTAAGATAGATTAGATTTAGATTACTTACAGTATGGAAACAGGCCCTTCGGCCCAACAAGTCCACACCGACCCGCCGAAGCGCAACCCACCCATACCCCTACATTTACCCCTTACCTAACACTACGGGTAATTTAGCATGGCCAATTCACCTGACCCGCACATCTTTGGACTGTGGGAGGAAACCGGAGCACCCGGAGGAAACCCACGCAGACACGGGGAGAACGTGCAAACTCCACACAGTCAGTCGCCTGAGCCGGAAATTAAACCCAGGTCTCAGGCGCTGTGAGACAGCAGTGCTAACTACTGTGCCACCGTGCCGCCCACTATCTCTGTCTTCGATTTTTTTTTAAAGTGGGAGGACCACAGACCTAGTTTCAAGTTGAATATATTCACAGGCTGTAGTAAAGGATGAGGTTGCACTGAGCAGGAGCGAATGGAGAGCAATCTGGGAAGGTAAGTGGTATAAAAACTCAACTCGTAGATTTGCTGCTTGCACTTCAGGAGTGCCGCTGAGTGGAAGCAGCCTGGGAAGGTAAGTGATTTAAAAATTTACCTCGGATTTTCACCTTGAGAGAGACGCTTGAGTGGGGGTGAGCGGAGAGCAGCCTGGGAAGGTAAGTGATTTAAAAATTTACCTCTCGGATTTTCACCTTGAGAGAGGCGCTGAGTAGGGGTGAGCGGAGAGCAGCCTGGGAAGGTAAGTGATACTGATTCAAAAAGATTTGACTGAGGGAAACAGAAAAATGATGTCCACAGAGGGCTGTGATTTGATTGGCTAAAAGGGAGTCTGCTAAATCTGAATCGGAGTTAAACTGAACCTTGTAAATTATTGGTTACAACTTGCACAAGCAAGAGATATTAAAACAGTTGAAAATTTAAAAAAACAAATTCAAAACCAATTAAATAAAATAAGGATAGAGGGTCTGGTGATGTGTTGTTTCTGCATGATGTGGGAGCGGGTAGACCCCATTATCATTCCCAGTGACCATGTGTGTAGTAAACATTGCTTGCTGGAAGAACTCCAGCTCAGAATCAAACATTGCGATATTTTGGTTGGGGGGGGGCAAGGAGGAGAGTAGTTAATTGAACGCTGTGTTTCAGGAGATAGGCACACCCCTACACTAACTCAAATTCAGCCAGTGATCAGGGACAGGAGGGTATGGCTGTGAGTGAGGCAGGTAGAGGGATCCCGGAAGTAAAGTTGCAGGAACCTCAGCCCCAATCCTTGTCCATCAGGTTCAAGAGTTATGCTCTCTGTGTGGACTGCAGGGAGGATGAAACAACTGATGACAGCACCTTGGTGCAGGGAGCCAGTCAAGTGGAGGGAGAGAAGAGAAATGTTGTTGTAATCAGGGATAATATAGCTAAAGGCATAGAAACTGTCCTCTGGGACCAGGTTCGACAAACCTGAAGGTTGTGCTGCCTGCCTGGTGCTCAGGTTCAGGATATCTCACCTGGGTTGCAGAGGAACTTGGATTGGAAGGGTAAAGATTCAGTGGTTGTGGTCCATATAGGTACCAGTGATGTAAATAAAACTCGGGCAGAGGTTCTGCTAAAGGAGTATGAACAGCTCGGAGCTAAATTACAAAGCAGAACCAAAAAGATAATAACCACTGGATTACTACCTGAGACACAAACTAATTGGCACAGGGTTAATAAGATAAAGTGTTCCTCAAAGATTGGTGTGGAAGAAATGGGTTTGAATTCATGGGACATTGGCACCAGTACTGGGGAAGAAGGGACCTGGTCCAGTTGGATGGTCTTCATCTGAACCATGCTGGGACCAGAGTCCTAGCGAATCACATAGCTAGGGATGTAGACAGAGCTTTAAACTAAATGGGAGGGGCTGTGTTCAGTTGAAGGGAAAATTAGAAAAACCCAAATTAAAGGAGGAGGTAGGAGTGCAGAACTCAGGAGAAGTTATGAAAGTCTCCAGCAGACACAAAAAGGACAGAATGTTTGGAAAGGTTTCGCACTTCAAGCACAACGAATGACAATGAGAAGAGGGATGGTTAATACAGGACTGAAGGTGTTATATCTGAATGCATGCAGTATAATAAATAAGGTAAATTAGTTTGTGGCACAGATCGAAATTGGCAAGTATGACGTGGTGGACATTACGGAGACGAGACTGCAGGGGAATCAGGATTGGGAGTTGAATATTCAGGGACATACATCTTATCGAAAAGATAGGCAGATGGGCAGAGGAGGTGGGGGTTGCCTTATTAGTAAGGAATGAAATTAAGTCAATAGTAAGAAACAAAATAGGGTCAGATGGAGTAGAATCTGTATGGGTTGAACTGAGGAACCGCAACGGTAAAAAAATCATAATCGGAGTTATATACAGGCCTCCAAACAATAGTCAGGAGCTGGGGCACAAAATATACCAGGAGAATGGGGTTGAGAAACCTATCAGCTATGTTCGAATGGCAAAACAGACTTGATGGGCTGAATGGCCTAATTTCTGCTCCTATGTATTATGGTCTTACAGATGTGATCAGATAGAACATAGAACAATACAGCACAGGCCCTTCAGCCACGATGTTGCGCCGAACATGACGCCAAATTAAACTAATCCCTTCTGCCTGTCCTTGGTCCACATCCCTACATTCCTTGCACATTCGTATGCTCACCTAAAAGTTCCCTAAATGCCTGATTGTATCAGCCACCACCATCCCTGGCAGCACATTCCACGTATGTATCTCTTAATTTTATAAACTTCTATCAAGTCTCCCCTCAGCCTTCACCACTTCAGAGAAAACAACCTGAGGTTTTCTCATCTCTCCTTGTACTTCATACCCTGTAATCTAGGCAGCATCCTGGTAAACCTCTTCTGCACCCTCTTCAAAGCCTCCACATCCTTCAAGGTGGCGACCAGAATTGAATGCAATACTCAAAGCGTGGCCTTACCAAAGTTTTATAAAGCTGTAACATGACATCCTGACTCTTGAACTCAATTCCCTGACGAATAAAGGCAAGTGTACCATATGTCTTCTTTACCACACTATCTCCTTGCTTGAATTCCAAGATCCTTCTGTACGTCAATGCTATTCAGAATGCTACCATTAACTGTATACTTTTCCTTAATATTTGTCTCCCAAAGTGCATCACCTCACACTTACCTGGATTAATCTCCATCTGCCATTTTTCTTCCCCAATCTTCAACTCATAGGATTTGCGTATAATTGGTTGAGTCAACACTTAAGATCTATTCCTAATTGTCCTTGCCTTCCTGAACCATTGCAGTCCTTGTCTAGATAGGCTCCACAAAGCCGTGAGGGTGGGAGCCCAAGAATTTTGATCCGGCAACACTGAAGGAACAGCGTTATATTTCCCAGTCTGGATGGGGAGTGGCTTGGAGGAAAACCTGCAGGTAACGGTGTTCCAAATATCTGCTGCTCTTGCCCTTCTAGAAGGAAGTGGTTGTGGGCTTGGCAAGAGCTGTGTAAGGATGTTTGATGAATTTCTGCAGTATATGTCGTACACTGCACTCAATGCTGCTACTCAGCATCTTTAGTGGAGGGAATGCATGTTTGTGGATGTGGTGTCACTCATGCGGTCTGATTTGTCCTTGATGCAGTCAAACTTCTTGACTTAACCAGCTCATACCAGCACGGAGGATCAGTCGATCATAAGCTGTGACAAATTGTTGATGAAGGGATTAAATAAGTGGTACTGAATGGCTGTTCCTCGAATCAAATTTACAACCTGAACAACAACTTTCATTACATGAGAAAATGTCCAATACTTGCTGCTGAAATACAGTGATAATTGACAAGAGAGAGGAAATCAGGATCATTTTGCAAAATTTAACGAAGCCCAAATCTGTGCCAAGCATGGCTGATGCACTATCAGTTGTGATGCAAACCAACTTCTCAAGCATTTCTGAAGAAGCTGGGTCCTGTTCAAGAGGGTCGGTCTTCATCCAGTGATGGGACAAATATTCTTGTGGGTGATTTGGCTAGCGCTATTGGGTGGGTTTTAAACTAGTTTGACAGGGGGATGAGAACCTAAGGGGAGGTTCTGAGTTAGCCAGAGTGGGTGAAGGCTTAAGGAAGAAGAGAATCAAGATACTAAATAAAAAGCAAGAAGCTTTTATAGGAAGGATGTGGAAGCTTTAATAGGAAGGATGTGGAAGCTTTAGAACGAGTGCAGAGGAGGTTTACCAGGATGTTGCCTGGAATGGTAGGAAGATCGTATGAGGAAAGGCTGAGGCACTTGGGGCTGTTCTCATTGGAGAAGAGAAGGTTTAGGGGAGATCTGATAGAAGTGTATAAGATGATTAGGGGTTTAGATAGGGTAGATACTAAGAACCTTTTACCGCTAATGGAGTCAGGTGTTACTAGGGGACATAGCTTTAAATTAAGGGGTGGTAGGTATAGGACAGATGTTAGGGGTAGATTCTTCACACAGCGGGTTGTGAGTTCATGGAATGCCCTGCCCGTATCAGTGGTGAACTCTCCTTCTTTATGTTCATTTAAGCGGGCATTGGATAGGCATTTGGAAGTTATTGGGCTAGTATAGGTTAGGTAGGACTCGGTCGGCGCAACATCGAGGGCCGAAGGGCCTGTACTGCGCTGTATCCTTCTATGTTCTATGTTCTAAGCAGCTGAGCAGTGTAGCACTAAGATAAGTGGAAACCATGTAGTTACAGAAAAAGAGAGAATGTTTAAAAACAACAATTCTTCTGGTAGAGGTGTTAAAATTCAAAAAGGTATAAAAATTATCATAAGGGTACATTACATGAATGCTCGTAGCATTTGAAACTTGGTAAATGAATTGACGGCACAAAGCATCAATGGGTACAATTTGGTGGTCATTACAGAGACATGGTGGCAGGGTAGTCATGATTGGGAGGTAAATATCTAGGAGTATCAAACTATTCCAAAGGACAGTCAAGAAGGAAAGGGAGGTGGTGTAGCTTCAATATTTAAGGATGACATCAGAGCAGTAGTGAGAGACGATATAGGTTCAATGGAGAAAATGTTGAATCAATGTAGGTGAAAATTAGAAATGGGGAGAAAAAAGTCACTTATAGGCCTAGTCTGTAGGCCACCAGATAAGAACCAAAAATAATAAACCAAAAATTAACCATGCATGCAAAAATGGTTCAGCATTATCATAGGGGATTTTAATTTACATACTGATTGATCAAATCAAGTTGGTCAAGGCTGTCTTGAGGAGAAGTTCACAGAATGTATCCACAATAGTTTCCTCGAACAGTATATAATGGAATTTATGAGGGAGCAAGCTATCCTAGATCTGGTCCTGTAAAATGAAACAAGAATAATTTGTGATCTCATAGTTAGGGGTCCTCTCAGAAGGAATAATCAAAGAATGGCTGAATTTAAAATATAGATGGAAGGTGAGACTGTAAAATCCAATACTAGTGTCTTGTGCTTAAACAAAGGAGACCATGATGGGATGATGGAGGAATTGGCTATGGTCAACTGGGGGCAAAGACTATCTGGTGGGACAGCTGAGAAACAGTGACGGACATGCAAAGCAATTTTCACAGTGCTCAGCAAAAGTATATACCATGATAAGAAAGGACTGTAGGAAAAGGGATAATCAGCCATGGATAATTAAGGAAATAAAAGAGGGTATCAAGGTTTGTGCGAAGATTTGTAGCTCGGGTGCTCGTTGTTGTGGTTCTGTTCGCCGAGCTGGAAGTTTTTGTTGCAAACGTTTCGTCCCCTGGCTAGGCGACATCATCAGTGCTCTGGAGCCTCCTGCGAAGCGCTTCTTTGATGTTTCTTCCGGTATTTATACACTACCATACATCAGGAGCGTTTCAGAACTCACAGCCAGACTACTGCGACCCTTAGGACTCATAACGGCACACAAACCAACAGCCACGCTCAGACAACAACTCACCAGGACAAAGGACCCGATACCCAACATGAGCAAAACTAATGTAGTTTACAAAATACCATGCAAGGACTGCACAAAACACTATATAGGACAAACAGGAAGACAGCTAACAATCCGCATACATGAACATCAACTAGCCACGAAACGACACGACCAGCTATCCCTAGTAGCCACACACTCAGACAACAGGCAACATGAATTCGACTGGGAAAACACTACCATCATGGGGCAAGCCAGACAGAGAACAGCCAGGGAATTCCTAGAGGCATGGCATTCATCCACAAACTCCATCAACAAACACATCGACCTGGACCCAATATACCAACCACTACAGCGGACAGCTGAAACTGACACCCGGAAGCGGCAAGGACAGACCACTATAAATACCGGAAGAAACATCAAAGAAGCGCTTCGCAGGAGGCTCCAGAGCACTGATGATGTCGCCTAGCCAGGGGACAAAACGTTTGCAACAAAAACTTCCAGCTTCGCAAACAGAACCACAACGAGGGTATCAAATTGAAAGCTAATGCATACAAAGAGGCAAAGATTGGTGGGAAATTGGAGGATTGGGAAAGTTTTAAAGGTCAGTAGAAAGCCATGAGAAAAGCTACAAAGAAAGGTAAGACACATTATGAGAGTAAATTATCTCAGAATATAAAAATAGATAGCAAACGTTTCTACAAATATATAAAATGAAAAAGAATGGCCAGAGTAAACAATGGTCCTTTAGAGGATGAGAAGGGGGTTTTAATAATGGAAAATGAGAAAATGGCTAATGAACAGGTATTTTGTGTCAGACCTGTCACAAAGCTGGATTCTGTTTTCTAAAAGCAGTTCCTTTTATCAAGGATACTATACCCTTGTTTTTTTTCCAGAGGGGTAATAAACCAGATTAGACTGGTTTGGTACACCAAATAAACAGTATTGAGAGGTCTTTTTTGTTTGTATGTAAAATAGATGAGACTTCAGGCAATGTGGTCATATTTTAGAAGTGATCTTTTTAATGAAAGAAGAGTGGTCAGCTCTCTAGCTGAGCAGTTTAGCTCAGCCCAGAACTAGTTGGGAGTTCAACAGTGAGCTGTGTGGATACAAACTCCCTCGCTCACTGCCCTTCTAACTTAATCTGTAAGCATCTGTTCCATTTTTTTCTCTGTGTTTCAAGAGAATTTGCTTATTGGGAGTGTTGTGTCTATGCAGAACAGCATAATTAAGACTAGGTTGGATAGACTGAGTTCTGTCGGGGTTCTTTATTCTGTTCTTTGTGCTTCATTGTGTAATTTTGTGAATAATTTTTTGTCTCGCTAACTTAATCCAGGTAATTTTCACTGTACACTTACCAACACAAATTGCAACGTTATGGTCTGGGCTGCCTGCTTAAGAATGTTTTGAATGGTCTGGCCTAGTCCATAACAGTATTCACAGTGGAAGACACAAATAACACGCAAGCATAAGTGGGCAAGCTAATGGGGCTAAAAGGACGAAAAGAGATGTGGGGGAATAGAAAATTCACCAAACTTCGCTGGACTCTGTGGCAATTCTGGCAGATTGGAAAACAGCAAAAGAGACACCACTGTTTAAAAAATTAGGTAGACAATTAGCCTGTTAGCTTAATTTCTGTAATGGGGAAAATGCTTTAATCTATCATCAATCATTAAGGAAAAAATAGCAAGATATCTAGATAGAACTTGTCCCATTGGGCAGATGCAGCATGGATTCATGACAGACAGGTCATTTTGATTAATTATTTGGGTTCTTTGAGGACATTACCAGAGCGATGGTAATGGGGAATGGGGACAGTGGTGTATTTGGATTTCCAAAAGGCACTCGACAAGGTTTAGATTAGATTAGATTACTTACAGTGTGGAAACAGGCCCTTCGGCCCAACAAGTCCACACTGACCCGCCGAAGCGCAACCCACCCATACCCCAACATTTACCCCTTACCTAACACTACAGGCAATTTAGCATGGCCAATTCACCTGACCCGCACATCTTTGGACTATGGGAGGAAACCGGAGCACCTGGAGGAAACCCGGGTGTTGCAGAAGAGATTACTACATAAGATAAAGGTGCAGGATGTCACAAGTAATGTATTAGCACGAATACAGGATTGGTAAACAAACAGAAGGCAAAGAGTGGGGAATATTTGGTGTTTTTCTGGTTGAAGATCAGTGGCTAGTGGTGTGCCTCAGGGTTCAGTGTTGGGACTGCAATTGTTTACAATTTAAATAGATGATTTGGAGTTGAGAACCAAGTGTACTGATAAGGTTCAAAGATGACACTAAGATGAGTGATGAGTGGTGAGCAAAGTATGCAGAGAACACTGAAATTCTGCAGAGGGACACAGATAGGTTAAGTGAGTGGGCAAGGGTCTGGCAAATGGAGTACAAATATTGGTAACTGCGAGGTTATCCATTGGTAGGAATAATAACAAAACGGGGCTATTATTTAAATGGTGAAAAATTGCACCGAATGTCTTTGTGCATGAACGACAACATGTTGGCTTGCAGGTGCAGGAGGTAATAAAGAAGGCAAATGGAATATTGTCATACATTGCTAGACGGATGGAGTTTAAAAGCGGGGTCATGCTGTAGCTGTATATGGCGCTGGTGAGGCCACACCTGGAGTACTATGTCACAAAAGCTAGTCCTTTTTTTTCTATAAGCTGTTCCTTGTCTCAAGCATACTCTGTCCTTGACTTTTTTTCAGAGGGGTAATAAACTAGACCGAGCTGCAATCAGTCTGGTTTGGTACAGAGATGGAAACAATTTTGAGGTGAAGCTAGAACTGGAGGTCACAGCCTCAAAGTAAGGGGGAAGCAGATTTAAGACTAAGTTGAGGAGAATCACTTCTCCAAACGGGTTATGAATGTATGGAATTCCCTGCCCAGTGAAGCAGTTGAGGATAACTCGTTATATGTAAACGGATGAGACTTCAGGCCAAAGTGGTCATGTTTTAGAAGTGACCTGTATAATGAAAGGGAAGTGGTAAGCTTTCTAGCGGAGCGGTTTAGTACAGTCCTGAGCTGGTGAGGAGTTCAATAGGGAGCTGTGTGCAAACTCTCTCTCTATTTCTCTTTCTTCCCTTCAACTTCAACCTGCAAGCATGAGTTCCATTTATACTGGGTATTAAAGGGAGTTTGATTATTGGGACTGTCGTATATATTCGGAACAACATACTTAAATCTAGTTTGGATAGACTGAGTTCTGCAGGCATTCTTTATTCGATTCTTTGTGTTTCATTGTGTACCTTTGTGCATAAATGTTTGTTTGTTTTAAAATCCAGTAGTCAACCTAGCTATCTTACTCCAGGTAATTTTCACTGTACACTGACTGAAACAAATTGCGAAGTTATGGTCTGGCTGCATTCTTAAGAATGTTTTGAGTGGTTTGGCCTAGCCCATAACAACTGTGTACAGTTTTGATCTCCTTACTTGATTAAGGGTTTACTAGCACTAGAGGGTGTGCACAGGAGCAGCACTAGATTGATTCCAGAGTTGAGGGGGTTGGCTTATGAAGAGAAATTGAGTAGACTGGGACAATAGTCATTAAATTTAGAAGAATGATGTGGAATCTTGTAGGAACATAAAATTATGAAGGGAATAGATAAGAGCGAAGCTGTTCTGGCAGGTGAAGTTCGAACTGGAGGGCACAGCATCAATATAAGGGGGAAGCAGATTTATGACCAGGTTGAGGAGAAACACTTTTCCCAACGGGTTATGAATGTATGGAATTCCCTGCCCAGTGAAGCAGTTGAGGATAACTCGTTAAAATGTTCTTAAGGCCAAGATAGAGTGATTTTTGAACAGTAAAGAAACTAAGGATTATGACAAGTGGGTGGATAAATGGAATCGAGTCCACAAAAAGATCAACCATGATCTTGTTGAATGGTGGAGCACGCTTGTGGGGGCAGTTGGCCTACACCTGCTGCTATTTCTTACATTGTTGTATCTTTTTAATTTGTTGTGGATATCTTCACCTCTTGTTCTCTCTCCAAGGGACAGTAGGGCAAAATGATCCACTTTAGTTACATTTTTGAAAACCGTGCACACGAAACAACAGCAGAGCAGTGTCATCATGTTAATGGGTTCATCGAACGGTCGGGAGAAGTGTTCACTTCTTCAGGTCCTGCCATAGTTGCTGAAAGGTATATCCAAAGATTCCACTTGTCTTGATACTCTGGAAGCGCCAAGTCACATGCTCTGCCCAACCGTTAATCCTCCTTCTTTGTTCTTCAAGTCTGAGTCAGCAGCCAGTCATTTCTTCATTAATTTTGCCCCCGACAATAATTTCTTATGTTTTGCCAGAAGATCGATTGGTCAATTGCAAACTATGATTTGGAGGTCATGGGATACTGTGTCCCCATTAAACACACCCATATAGATTCAATAGAATCAGTTGCTATGTATTCATGGGAAGCATGAATTATTATTGAGCTTATTCTGCGTTGACTGAGTATTGTTTGACTAAAAGCAGAACTTTGACCAGCATATTCAGTCAATTTAAAAAACTGCCCTTTTCCACTTATTTTGAATGGGGAACTGAACACTGCTAATTCTGTGTAGTTGCAAATATTGACATGAATTCAAGACACCGACACTGGAGAGAGACACACAATGAGCAGCACATGACTGATGATTAGGAGCTCAAGGCTGTTGTTCGTTAAGTTGCTCTTAGGCCACCACCTCTGTTGCCCTATGAATTGCAGAGAGAAGTTGTACAAATAGCACCTCTAGTACTACAGAGATCCTCACTCACGTAGTCACTATCTCCAAGATTAGCACCTTTAACATTTCCTCCTTGTCCCCCTGGCACCAAAGCACACAAACTTCAACTCATACCAAACACCTCAATGCTCCTCTCCTCAATCTGAATTCAGGTCATGCCCCCAAGACCTCAGCTGCATGTCTAACTCTCATCCGCCACAGTGAAATGTCCTCATGATGTTCGTTATTAACACATATGAGTACACAAATACTGCACTATTTCAGGCCACTTACTGCATTCTAACCACGTCACCACCTCCAACTTTGTCTAACCCTAATAACACATCTTGCTAATTTATCTCCCTTGCGTTTATTCAAATTCCCCTGAAATGAAACTGTGTGATTTACCTCAACTACAGGTTCCATATTCTAACCACTCTTTGAAAGATGAATTTCTTGTTGAAATTATTCATAACTCTGCTATTTTTAGGACTACTAGATTAAGGTACCACCACAACTAGGAACATTCTTTCTTTACCTAGCCTATCAGGGACATGTTTTATTTAGAATGCAAAAAGAACAAACAAATTCTGGACTGATCAAGGAACACTGCATCAGGAAATGGGGGGAGGCTGTTGACAGCAACCCCCTACAAACCTCACCCCACACCTCCCAGTCACCACTTGCTTCCCCCTTCTGTGCTCAGCAGGCTATCACAGAGGCAGTGACTGTGCTGGTACGGCACTACCACCTAAGACCATAAGATGGAGCTGCAAATGTAAGCTATTCAGCCCATTAACTCTGCTCCAGCATTCAATGAGATCATAGTTGATTTGATAGTCCTATCCTGCTTTTTCACAAGAAACATTGACTCCTTTACGGATTAAAAATCTGTCCAAGTCTTGAATATATTTCACAACACAGCTTCAGTCAGAGTCATAGAACTGTACAGCACAGAAACAGTCCAACTTGTCCATGCTGATCAGATATCCTAAATTGATCTAGTCCCATTTGCCACCATTTGGCCCACATTCCTCTAGATCCTTCCTGTTCATGACCCAACCAGGTGTCTTCTCAATGTTACAATTGTACCAGTTTGTACTATTTCCTCTGACAGCTCATTCCATGCACACGCCACCCTCTGCATGAAAAAGTTGCCCCTTAGTTCCCTTTTAAATCTGTCCCCTCTCATCTTAAACCTCCACCCTCTAGTTTTAGACTTCCCTATATTGAGAAAATGTCCTTCACTATTCACTCTGTCCATGCCCTACATGATATTATAAGCTTCTATAAGGTCACCCCTCGACCTCTGACACTCTAGGAAAAAAAACCCACAACTTATTTAGCCTCTCCCTTCAGCTCAAACCTTTCAATCCCAGAAACATCTTTGTAAATCTTATCTGACCCCTTTCAATTTTAACAACATCCTTTCTAAAGCAGGGAGACCAGAATTGAAAGCAGTATTCCAAAAGTGGCCTAACCAATGTCCTGTACAGCATCCCAATTCTAATAGACATTGCACTGACCAATAAAGGCAAGTGTTCCAAACACCTCCTTCGCTACCTGTCTGCCTGTGACTCTACATGGTATAAAATTACTCCAGTTAAGCCAGGATACAAAAACTCTGAAGTTATTCAAGAAGAACTGGTAGACTCTGTTGGATTCATGGATATCCAAGCAGGGAGGTAATACGAAAGACCAAGTCAGCTGATCTGTGTGAAGCAGTTGTTGTGGCTATGAAAACTCACCTTCAATCTCAACCAAGGGCTCCTCCCTGAAATCCTGGAAAAATCGACAGAAGAACTGGCTACAAGCAGCAAGGACAGCTTTGTGGGCCTTGAAATGGTGGCCTGAAAACAGAAAGGACAGAAATAAATCATTTTATTCTATAAAGCAAAACTGTTTCCTGGATACTCTCTGCCAAGGCGTCCTCAGACGTCCCTAATAAACATGTGACTCGCCAGGCAATGCTGGTGAGAGTAGTGCTGTTCATCCTATGTTACTGCGGCTCAGCTGGAGCACTTGAAATCACGTGGTTATTTTAACCGTAAGCATTCCAGAGATATCAGTACAATATCCAAACAGCATCTCATTTCTGAGGGAAGTTCTTTCTCGTGCGCCAGCAAACATTTATCTTTCAATCAATTTCATGGAAACAAAACATCACATTCAGCTATCAAAAGAAGTGCAGCAGAAAACCTTTTCAGACTTCACCAAAATTCTACAGTTGTAGTCCCTGCATCCAGATAGGAGAACCAGATGTAAGAATTGCCAACATCACACTGCTATTTGTGGGATCTTTTGAACATCTTTTTGCCACAAGAATTGGGGCTGGGTCGACTCCTTTTCATCATTTATATAAATGATTTGGATGTGAACAGAGGAGGTATAGTTAGTAAGTTCGTAGATTGCATGACTTCAAAATTGGAGGCGTAGTGGACAGCAAAGAAGGTTACCTCAGGTTACAACAGGGTCTTGATCAGATGGGCTAATGGGCTGAGAGGTGGCAGATGGAGTTTAATTTAGATAAATGCAAAGTGCTGCATTTTAGAAAGGCAAATAAGAGCAGGACTTATACACTTAATGGTAAGGTCTGAGGGAGTGTTGCTGAACAAAGACTTTGGAGTGCAGGTTCATAGCTCCTTGCAAGTGGAGTAACAGGCAGATAAGATATGAAGAAGGCTTTTGGTATGCTTTCTTTAATTGGTCAGAGTATTGAGTTCAGGAGTTTGGAGGTCATGTTGTGACTGTACAGAACATTGGTTAGACCACTTTTGGAATATCGTGTGCAATTCTGGTCTCTCTCCTGTAGGAAGATGTTATGAAACTTGAAAGGGTTCAGAAAAGATTTACAAGGATGTTGCCAGAGTTGGAGGATTTGAGCTAGAGGGAGAGGCCGAATAAGCTGAAGTTGTTTCCTCTGGAATTTCAGAAGCTGAGGGGTGACCTTGTAGAGGCTGACCAGACCATGAGGGGCATGGATATGGTAAACAGGCAAGTTCCTTTCCCTGGGGTGAGACATCCAGAACCAGAGGGCATACGTTTAGGGTGAGTGGGGAAAGATTTAAAAGAGAGTTAAGGGACAACCTTTTCAGACAGAGGGTGGTGCATGTATGGCACGAGTTGCCAGAGGAAGTGGGGGAGGCTGGTACAATTACAACATTTAAAAGGCATCTGGATGGGTATATGAATAGGAAGGGTTTGGAGGGATATGGGTCATATACTGGCAACTGGGACGAGATTAATTTAGTATATTTGTTGGCTTGGACGAGTTGGACGGAAAGGTCTGTTTCTGGGATGTACACCTCTATGTCTCTATCTAAGAACATTAGAAGCAGGAGCAAGCCACTCAGCCCCCTGAGCCTGCTTTAAAGATCGTAGTTGATCTGATTATTCCATATTAATTTTGAACTTGTGACATATGAGGTTGTGTGTGTACATCTGAAGGGAATTAATAACTGGCATGCAAGCGCTTCTGCACCATGGTTATTTATTTAAAAAGGTTTCAGAAGCGATGGCCTTCTATCACTGGGTTATTAACCCAGAAACTCAGCTAATGGTCTGGAAATCTGGCAGATGATGGCATTTGTAATTCAATAAAAATATCTGGAATTAAGAATCTTCTTGTAATGTCAATTGCCTGAAAAACTCATCTTGTTCACAAATGTCCTTCAGGGAAGGAAATCTGCCATTCTCACCTGGTCTGACCTACATGTGACTCCAGATTCACAGCAAAGTGGTTGATTCTTTGAAACAGCGGCAAGCCACTCAATTATATCAATCCCCACAAAGTCTCAACGAAGAAATGAAACCAGACAGACCACCTGATATAAAGGCACCGGAAATGACAAGAGAAAAAATAGCCTTGTCAAACCTGCAAGGTCCTCATCACTAACATCTGAAGGCTCATGCCAAAATTGAGAAGGTTCTGTCTCACAGACTAGTCAAGCCTGACTACATGTCACTCCACCTTTAGAGAACCATGCACCTCAACTCCAAGGTCCCTCTGTACCAGTACACTCCTTAAGGCCCGACCTCTCACCATTAAACTCCTACTTTGATTTGACTTTCCAAAATACAACACTGCCCATTTATCCGTATTAAACTCCATTTGCCATTTCTCAGGCCACTTCCCCAGATGATCAAGGTCCTGCTGCAATTTCTGATAACCTTCCTCACTGTTCACTATACTGCTATTTTTAGTGCCATCTGCAAACTTACTAATCATGCCCTGTACATTCTCATCTAAATCATTGATATAGATAACAAACAGCAACGGGCCCAGCACCAACCCCGATATACTTCACTAGTCACAGGCCTCCAATCCAACAAGCATCCTTCCACTATTATGCTCTGCTTCCTACCATCAAGCAAATTATGTGTCCAATTTGCAGTTCCCTGGATTCCATGCAACCTAACCTTCCAGTGCAGCCTACCATGAAGAATCTTATCGAAGACCTTTCTGAAATCTATATAGACTACCTCTACCGCCCTGCCTTCCTTGTCACTTCAAAGACCTCTAACAAATTTGCGACGCATGATCTCCCATCCATAAAGCTGTGCTGACTGCACCTAATCAAAACCTGTCTTTTCAAATGCATCTCAAATCTTATCTCTCAGAATCTTCTCAAGTAACTTACCTGCCACAGATGTTAGGCTTACTGGTCTACAGTTTCCAGGTTTATCTTTGCAGTCTTTCTTGAATACGGGCACAACATTTAATGCTACCCTCCAGTCTTCCAGGACCTCACCCGTGGCTAATGATGATACAGAAATATCAGCCAGGTCCCCCACAATTTCTTTTCTAGCTTCTTGCAATATATGGTCAGGACTGGGAGATTTATACACCTTCATACATTCCAATACGTCCAACACGTCCTCTACTGACTGCCTCAAGATATCACAACTAACTTCCTTAAGTTCCCAAGTCTTCATGTCTTTCTCCATGGTAAACGCAGAGGAGAAATATTCATGGAGGACCTCACCCATCTCCCGTGGTTCTACACATCCGTGTTCACTTTGGTCCTTGAGGCGTCCTATTCTATCTCTTTAGTTATTCTTTTTCTTTTAATATACTTAAAGCAGCTCTTTGGATTCATCTTAATCTTCTCAGCCGAGGCTATCTTGTGCCCCCTTTTTGCTCTCCTGACTTACATCTTCAGTAAACTCCTGAATCCCCTCCTTACCTCCGGAGATTCCCTTGATCCCAGCTGCCTGTACCTGAGCCACGCTTCCTTTTTTCTGGTCAAAGTCTCAATATCTCTTGTATTCCAGGGTTCCCTATTCCTGTCAACCTTGCCCTTCACCCCCACAGAAATATTTAGACCTTGAACTCTGGCTAGCTCATTTTTAAATGTTTCCCACTTGCTAGAGGTCCCTTTGCCTGTAAACAAACTACTCCAATCAACCCCTGCAAGCTCCTGTCTAATTCCATGAAATTCGCCGTGAAAATTCGCCTTGCCCCAATTTAGAACTTGAACATGTGAACCAATTTTTATCTTTGCCATAACTATTTAAAAATAATAAATTATGGTCACTGGTCCCAAAGTGCTCCCCCACTGTCACCTCAGTCACCTGTCCTGCCCTATTTCCCAAAAGTAAGTCGAGTTTTGCCCCTTCCCAAGTAGGATAATCTATATATTGCTTGAGGAAACTTTACTGAACGCATCTCAACTCTACCCATCTAAGCCCTTAATGCTACGACAGTCGCAGTCTATGTTAAGAAAATTAAAATCCCCGACTATAACAACTATATTGCTCCTGCAAGTCTCCCCAGTCACCCTGCATATTTGTTCCTTTAATCCCTGTTGACTATTTGGAGGCCTATAGTACAATGCCAACAATGGCACCTTCCTCTTCTTATTTCTTAGTCCCACCCACAAAGCCTCACTGGAGGATTCTTCAGTTATTTCATCTCTGACTACTACTGTGATACCCACCTTAATCAAAAATGCAACTCCCCCTCCCCTCATTCCACTACCTCTGTCCCACCTGGACCTTTGCATATTAAGTTGCCAGTCCTGTCCCTCCCTTAACTATGTTTCTGTAATGGCTATAATATCTCAGTCCCATGTACCTATCCACACCCTGAGTTAATCAGCCTTACCTGTCAGCCCCCTTGCATTGAAATAAATGCAATTTAAACCAACAGGCATTCCTTGTTCCCTGTTGTGTTCCAGCCTGACCTGTGTCTTCACTTTACTATTTCGGATTATTGTAGCTCCTTCCAGCCTCACACTTGCCTCCCTACTGTTAAGGATCCCACATCCCTGCCAATCCAGTTGTAGCACTAGCAAACCTGGCTGCCAAGATATTGGGCACCCTCCAGTTCAGATAGAACCTGTGCACCTTGAACAAGTCACCTCTGCCCCAGAAAAGATCCCAAAAATTTCAGATGACTTCACCTTATGAAGGAGCGTTGCTCCAAAAACTTGTGATTTCAAATAAACCTGCTGGACTATAATATGGGGTCATATAATTTTTGACTTTATCCACCCCGGTAAAACACTGGCACCTCCACATCATAGCAAATGAATCGATAGTCCTCCATGTTGAACAACACTTGGAGGAAGCACTGAGGGTGGCAAGGGTGCAAAATGTTCTCTGGGTGGGGGATGAGAGAGGCGGGACTATTTAAGAGCACTTTCACTGGAGTTTAGAAGAACAAGGGGGAACCTCACATAAACCCATAAAATTCAAACAGGACTGCAGTAAAAACAGGAAAGATGATCCCAATGACTGAGGGGTTCAAAACAAGGGGTCACAACAAAGAGGATACCAGTATAGCATTTAGGACTTTCAATTACTTAAATTCTCTTCCTCTACTTAGTGACCTTGCTACTAACGGAGATAAGTCCTTAATTATCTTTACTTTTTACACAATCTTCTTAAAAATCAAATAAGTTAGGTCCAACTTGTACATCCTGAGGAAAGTAACATAGCCCCTAACCTTCCCGATCTAAATAACACCGTTCTCCAAGAAATCTAATACATGCACCCAGATTGAGAACCAGATACTGACCATCCACAATGAGAGTGATGTCGGTAAATTGTTCCTGCTGACGCTGTTCATTGAGTCTGTCCAATACCACCTTGTAGTGACTTGGTACTTCATGAACATGGTCCACCAACACCTCCTCCACCTCCATTTCAGATAACTGCAAAACAAAGCACAACTTGAAACCAGCGTTCAAACTTTTTTCTCATTCATCGTTTTTCTTGGAAATGGATGCCACTGACGAGTATTATTGTTAGCTTGCTCAGTTAACAGAGAGCAGTTAAGATTTAACAATATTGATGAGTGTCTGGAATCCCAACTAGGCCACACCAGGTAAAGACAGAAAATTTCATTTCCCAAAGGACATTTGGGAACTAGGTGTCTTTTACAACAATCGATGATAGTTTCATGGTATCCAGATTTATTAACTGAATTGGTTCGCACTACAGCCTCACAGCGTCAGGTTTGATTCCAGCTTCGGGCAACTGTCAGTGTGGAGTTTGCACATTCTCCCCGTGTGTGCGTGGGTTTCCTCTGGGAGCTCCGGTTTCCTGTCACAGTTCAAAGATGTGCAGGTCAGGTGCATTGGCCATGCTAAATTGCCCCATAGTGTTAAGTGCATCAGTCAGGGGTAAATATAGGGTAGGGGAATGGGTCTGGGTGGGTTATTCTTCAGAGGGTCAGTGTGGACTTGTTGTGCCAGAGGGCCTGTTTCCATACTGTAGGATACTGTTAATTAGAATAGATTGGATTACAGCTAATCTAGTAGGCAAAAGTGAAGATTGCAGATGCTGGAAACCAGAGTTTAGATCAGAGTGGTGCTGAAAAAGCACAGCAGGTCAAGCAGCAGGATCAGGAGCAGGAAAATCGACGTTTTGGGCAAAAGCCCTTCATCAGGAATGGAGGCAGGGAGCCACCAGGGTGGAGAGATTAATGGGAGTGGGGGGGGGGGGGCTGGGGAGAAGGTAGCAAAGTGTACAATAGGTGAATGGGGTGAGGATGGAGGTGATAAGTCAGAGAGGAGGGTGGGGGAAGGTAGCAAAGAGTACAATAGGTGAATGGGGGTGGGGATGGAGGTCATACGTCAGAGGGGAGGGTGAAAAGGATAGATGGAAAGGAAGATTAGCAGGTAGGACAGGTCATGAGGACAGTGCTGAGCTGGAAGGTTGGAACTGAGGTAAGGTGGAGGGAGGGGAAATAAGGAAACTGGTGAAGTCCACATTGATGCCCTGGGGTTGAAATGTTCCGCGGTGGAAGATGAAGCATTCTTCCCCCAGGTGTTGGGTGGTGAGGGAGTGGCAGTGGTGGAGGCCCAGGACCTGCATGTCCTTGGCAGAGTGGGAGGGGGAGTTTAAATGTTGGGCCGGGGGCGGTGGAGTAGATTAGTGCGGGTGCCCCGGAGATGTTCCCTGAAGCGCTCTGCGAGGAGGCGTCCAGTCTCCCCAGTGTAGAGGAGACTGCATCAGGAACACCGGATACAATAAATGACATTGGTGGATGTGCAGGTGAAACTTTGGATGTGGAAGGCTCCTTTGGGGCCTTGGATGGAAGTGAGGGAGGAGGTGCTGGTGCAGGTTTTGCAATTCCTGCAGTGGCAGGGGAGGGTGCCAGGGCAGGAGGGTGGGTTGTTGGGGGAGGGCATGGACCTGACCAGGTAGTCACTAAAGCAGTGGATCCGGAAAGAAAACTGTTTCTGGTGGTTTTGAATCTGTAGTCTGTATTGGTTGTCCTGTTCAGTTCCAAACTGTGCTGGGTTGAACGTAGTCCGGAGTCCATGTGGGATCAGTTGGCTACAGAGGCAGGCACTGAGGAAGCAAATGTAGCTGTGGTAGCAGCCTGATCTGCTTTGTTTTTCCAGCACCACTCTGATCTAAACTCTTACATCTAATCCAATCTATTCTAATTTAAATTTAAATGTTTGCCATGATGGGATTTGAATGTGTATACCCTGCATCAAGTCATAGAGATGTACAGATGCTGCAGTCCAACTCAGTCATGCCAATCAGATCTCCTAAATTAATCTAGTCCCATTTGCCAGCATATCGCTCTAAACCCTTCCTATTCACATAGGTACAATGTTATAATTGTCCAACTCCACGGTCACCAGAGGTCATTTGAACTTCTCTTACTTATGGACTCGACCTTTCTAGCGCTGTTTGCTGGTCTCCATATTTTAACTTCTACAACCTACAGACCATCCAAAACTCTGCTACACATGTTCTCACTCATATTAAGCTACTCATATTTACAATTTGCACACTAATCTGCATTCAATCCTAATTAAACAACAAGTAAGATTTAAAAAGTTTCAATCTTGTTTTTCAAATTCCGCCATGGCCATGTCCCTTTCAGCACCAGTTGTACATGCCTCCAAGGTATCTGGATTTTTTAAAAAGTCTAATTTTACTGACTTCGTTAACAGAGACTGCCCCTTCAGCTTTCATAGTCCTAAGCTTTGGAATTTCTCCCCTGTCTACCTTCTTCCTTTCTTCAGGACACTTCTAATAAAGCTTTTGGCCAGAAATTTTAACAACTCTTTCAATTTCATTTGATAAATGCTCCTGTGAAGGACCTTGGGACTTTAGCACTATATTAAAACACTTGATAAATGCAAATCATTATTGTTATGGTTCTTCAAGCAATCATTTGAAACTTGTGTCATCTGGTTGGTGAATCTATATTTCTATCATATTGTGATTTCTACCCCCAGAGGATCCTTATCTACACAAATTCTTATTATTCCTTTCTCATTACACATTATTATATCTAAAATAACATTTCCTGGATAGGCTCCGCAACATACTAGGAACCAATCTGACGCATTAAACAATTCACCTCCCTGTTATCCTTGCCCGTAAATATGCAGATTAAAATAACACACATTTGTGGTGCCTTTCATAGTTGCCTCCATTATTTCTTTAAAGCTTTACTAATATTTTAATATTCCGTGAATACTTTGCCCTTCAGTGACGCAACTCTTCCAGAGCCAATGGTGATGATTTTCCTTACTGTTCCTTATTTCCACCAGGATGCCAATTTAAGACTGAAATGAGGATGCATTTATTCTCTCAGTCAATTGACTGTCTTTGGAATTCCTCGCCACAGAAAACTGTAGGGGCACAGTACATGATTACACGTAAGGTTGCGATAGGTAGATCTTGATCAGAGGAATCATGGAGATATGGAAAAGGTAGCTAAATGAAGATTAGGAATGTCAAAACAGCTATGACCCTATCGAAAAGCAGACTAGATTAGACGGGCTGATTGGCCTATTCCTACTCCTTTTTTTGTAATAATGTTCATAATAATAGCCAGTGCAGACAGGTTGAGCAGAATGGTCTTCTCTGCATTGCAAAGGTTCTTCATCCAAATTGACTTGCACTCCACTGCAATGCAGCCAACTCACCATCTGGGGGACCACCACCTCCAGCCCAATCAATGCAAAGGGAGAGCGTGAAGCGGCAAACGTCAATCAAAGGCATGCTGACCAATCGGAGGTCAGTCATCTGGCTGGTTTCCGGTCGATGGGCGGGTCGACAGTCACCAACCGGAAGGCCTACTCCAGAGGCTTCAACAGGGATCAGAAACACACCGGCGCGCGCTCGCGCGAACGAACGCGACTGTTTGAAGTCGCGGTCGGGTGCGAGGTCCGATCCGGACCCGGTGTGAACGGGCGGGTGGTGGAGGAGGGGAGCGGCTTGGCCGGGGCTGCGGTTTATTCCTCCGCCCCTGACGAAGGCGACCGCGGCGGTGTGCAGCCGTTACGTCATCAAATCGCGCATTTGGCAGGCAAACGCCTCGCTTTTTCTTTCCCTCACCCGCCGGCCTCGGCGCCCCGTCGCCCGGAGTTCGCACTCGCACTGGCAGCCGCAGTCGTGCCGAGCCCGCGCTCTCCGCCTCCTGCTCCGGCCGCCACCGCGACGCTGGAGAGTGGCCTCGCATTCCCGGCGTCCACCGCGGGATGACCTTTCACCCTGCCCTCGGGCGGGAGAGGGATGGGAGGGAGGGGAGGAGGAAACGCGACTGGTTACCAGGGAAACGGGGCCTACCTCACACACAGACACCCTACTCCAGGAGGGGAAGGGATGGATCCCAATGGGAGAAAGTGAGGACTGCAGATCAAGAGTGTGGTGCTGGAAAAGCACAGCTGGTCAGGCAGCATCCGAGGAGCAGGAAAATCTTGGATGCTGCCTGAACTGCTGTGCTCTTCCAGCACCACTAATCTAGAATCTGGTTTCCAGCATCTGCAGTCATTGTTTTTACCTTGTTCATCCGCAATGACATGCGCTTTTCCAGCACCACACATCTTGACTCCTGATCGGTCAGTGTGTCAGCTCATAGAATCCCTCCGGTGTGGAAGCAGGTCAATCGAGTTCACACCGACCCTCTGAAGGGCAACCCACACCCCAATCCTATCCCCGCTACCCTGCCTTCCCAATGGCTCATTCACCTAACCGGCACAACTTTGGGCTGAGAGAGGAAACCCACACAGACACGGGGAGAATGTTCACGCAACAAAGGACACAAATTAGCTGGAGCAATGTAACCATCCTAACTCAAGTCAAAACAAAGACACGATGGAGAATTCCTTAAAGCCTGGCTCGCCAACCAGAAGTCAGTCAATAGACACATTGAACTGGAGCCTATATAGAAACCACTCAGACACAGGACTGGGGGTACCAACAAACAGAAACACAGAAATACCAGGCAGGACAGCCCACCAACACCTTGTCAAAGACAAACTGATGATGTCACCTCATGAGGCAACCAAAAACACACCAGTTCGACAAAAGAGTCCATGACTTAAATAGTTGAAGTCAACTAGGAGAAAGGGGGGACTGCTGACGAGATCAGAGTCGAGAGCTTGGCGCTGGAAGAGCACAGCAGGTCAGGCAGCATCCAAAAAGTAGGAAAATTGACCTTTCAGGCATAAGCCTTTCATCAGGTGTCTCTGTTTTGGCCGCACTAGGATGGTTACACCATCCCAGTTGAATTTGTGTCCTTTGTTGTCTGAATATTGTGTGGGTATCCTCCAGATGCTCCAGTTTTCTCTCTCAGTCCAAAGTTGTGTAGGTTAGGTGAATGAGCCATGGGAAATGTAGGATTGGGTAGATGAATTGTTCTTTGGAGGTCAGTGTGGACTCAATGGGCCAAATGGCCTGCTTCCACACTGGAGGGATTCTATGAACTGACATCCAGTGTCAAAAAGTGTGGTCCTGGAAAAGCACATATCATTGCTGATGAAGAGCTTATGCTGGACCCAAAAAAAATTAGATTACAGCTACACATAGTATATCCCTAAAAATAGTATAACCATGTGTCAGAAAAGCAAGAAGATAAACATCACAGTCTCTCTCCAATGGCTCTCTGCAGTAGACCAAAACAGGAGGTCTCCATGTGGTCTGACTGATGGCGACCACCAAGCACTGCCCTGGGCTGCTGGTCACTGGTGTCCTCTCTCCAGAGGACTGGGCTGGGTGTCCAAGACTGAGAGAAGGGAGGAAAACTGGGAGAAAAGAATGAATGGTCAGAGCAGATAAGCTCTGGCTGGTGCATCTTGCTCTGCTGCCATCTTAGCAGGCATTTTCATTATATGAGCATTAATTTTATTGATTATTACAGTATCTTTGTCACTAACACCATTGATTTTTGATTTATACTTTGTCCTACAGTTGTCCTACAAATTACTCCCACAAATGCCTTGATATTTCTGATCTCCACACAAACTGATTAAATACCTTGATTTTTCCAGTCTTATATCAATTTGACCCCACCTCCATTTCCTTTCTCCCTGCCCTTCCAAAATACCAAATACAGGGAGAGACAGTGAGGTCTGCAGATGCTGGAGATCAGAGTTGAGTGTGTGTTGCTGAAAAATCACAGCAGGTCAGGCAGCATCCAAGGAGCAGGAAAATTGACATTTCGGGCTGGATCCCTTCATCGGGAATATAGTTGACTATTCTTTTCCCAGACCTGATCACTTTACAATCACGCCTCTGTATTGGCTATCTGTTTATTCATCTATCTTGTTGATGTCGCACAGATTCAGGGCACGAGGAAGAAGAGTGGAAACAGTGTGAGAGTAAGAAAACTGGCACCAACATGAAAGGTCGGATGGCCTCTACCTGTACTACAACATTTCTAAAGCTTGTTTGATTATCGTTCTGTCTTTATTATTTTTCCTGACTGATTTTTCTAGGACTTTCTTTACTTTGTATGATCTGTCACTTTCTGTCAGACACTGGCCATTGTTAGCTGCATTGTTACACTGCAACAATGCAGGGTGGCTGAGCAGAGGCTGATTGCCAAGTTTGGTACCCATGCGGATGGCCTCAACCAGGACCTTGGGTTCATATCACACTGCAGGTGACCCCACTGAACTACACTCTCTCTCTCTCTCGCTCTCTCTCTCACATGCACACACACTCCTACACACCCATACACTCACACAGACCCAGTCTCCTACACAAGCTATCTCATATGTTCATCCATACACCCCTCACACACACACCGTCTCACAGACTTATACCCCTTTACACTCACGCACATACACATACACACACTCACAGACACTCACACCCACCCCCCCCCCCATGCACACACATAAGTTTGTAAGATGAATTTGTACTTGCAGAATTACATTTTGTTTTGCTCAACAACTGCATGAATCTGTGTAAAATTCTGTAAATCCTCTTTTTAGAAATAGAATCAGTCTGAACTTGGGAGACAAGACAGACAGACTTTAACCTTACACATTCAATGCATTATCTGAGCTGACATGGCTATTGTGAAAGTTCATTTGAAAATGTAACTTCAAAACAATTTCTGGGATTTACATATGAAAGAACTGAAACCAACATGGTCATTCTAAAAGATAAGAGATTAACAGACAGTCCAGGTCTTTTTCAATATATCATTTCAGTTGCATCACACTGTAAACTTTTTTTCTATAAATGCTGTGCTTTACGATCTTATATCCCACAACCACCTGATAAAAGAACAGTGCTCCGAAAGCTAGTGCTTCCAAATTAATCTGTTGGATTATAAGACCATAAGATATAGGAGTGGAAGTAAGGCCATTCGGCCCATCGAGTCCACTCCGCCATTCAATCATGGCTGATGGGCATTTCAACTCCACTTACCCGCATTCTCCCCGTAGCCCTTAATTCCTTGTGACATCAAGAATTTATCAATCTCTGCCTTGAAGACATTTAGCATCCCGGCCTCCACTGCACTCTGCGGCAATGAATTCCACAGGCCCACCACTCTATCGCTGAAGAAATGTCTCCGCATTTCTGTTCTGAATTTACCCCCTCTAATTCTACGGCTGTGTCCACGGGTCCTAGTCTCCTCGCCTAACGGAAACAATTTCCAAGCCATGTATAATCTGGTGTTGTGTGATTTTTAACTTTGTATATCCCAGTCCAACACCGGCACCTCCAAATCATACCTATAACCCTGCATTCTGCATTCACATTCGACCTTCCACAGTGAATGACTTCACACTTTTCCAGGTTGAACTCCATCTGCCACTTATCAGCCCAGTTCTGCATCCTGTCAGTGTCGCACTGCAACTTACAACAGCCCTCCTCACTATCCACCACTCCACCAACCTTCATGTCATCAGCAAACTTACACTTCTTCATTCACGTCATTTATAAAAGTCACAAAGAACAGAGTTCCCAGAACCGATCCCTGGTCACTGGTCACCATGCTCCAGGCTGAATACTTTCCATTGAATACCACCTGCTGTCTTCTATGGGCCAGCCAATTCTGTATTCAGACAGCCATGGGGAACCCTTTCAAATGGTTTGGTAAAATCCATGGACACCATATCCATTGCTCTACCTTCATCAATGTGTTTTGTCAAAGAATTCATGTTTGTGACACATGACCTGCCCCTCTCAAAGCCATGCTGGCTCTCTCTAATCAAGCTATTGTTTTCCAAGTAATCATAAATCCTGTCTCTCAAAATCCTCTCCAATAGTTTGTCCATCACAGCTATAAGACTGACTAATCTGTAATTCCCAGGATTATCCCTATTCCCTTTCTTGAACCATGGAATAACATTTGCCACCCTCCAATCATCTGGCACTACTCCAGTGGACAATGAGAACACAAATATCATCACCAAAGGCACAGCAATCTCTTCCATCACTTCCTGCAGTAACCTTGGGTATATCCCATCTGGCCCAGGGGACTTATCTATCCTTATGTTTTTCAAAATTTTCAGCACATTCTCCTTAACATCAACCTGTTCGAATATATCAGTCTGTTTCCAGCTGTCTTTACAAATGTCAAGGTCCTTCTCAGTAGTGAATACTGAAATAAAGTATTCATTCAGAACCTCCCCACCTTCTCCAATTCCAGGCACGAGTTCCCTCCACTTTTCCTGATCGTTCCTACCCTCACTCTGGCCATCCTCTTCATGTCCATGACACCAAAGCCACATTTGATGAGTGTGGTATCGAGGCAATGGGCCAAAGGGTGTTTTCTCTTGCTGTAAAAACTCTAATTCTTAAAGAGCTGCAGTAATATTGGAGCTAATGAGAATCAGGGTAAAACTCTCCATTGCTTTCAGTGATAACTGGAACAGAGCAACATGATTGTGGTTGTTGGAAGTCAGCCGTCTCAACTGCAGGACATCTTTGCAGGAGTTCCTCATGGGAGTGCCCTGGCCGAATCAGCTTTATCGATGACATCCCTACCATCATAAGTTGAGAAGTGGAGATTTTCACTGATGATTGTCCAATATTCACTACCGTTCGTGACTCATCAGATACTGAAGCTATCCATGTTCAAATGCAGCAAGGCCTGGACAATTCTTGTCGCATAATTGCCAAACAATGACCATCTCCAACAAGGGAGAATCTAATCAGTGCCACCTGACATTGAGTGGCTTTGCCATCATTGAATTTCTCCCACAATGTTTCGGTTTACCATCGAACAGAAACTGACTACAAGAACAGGTCAGAAGTTAGGAATCCTGCAGAGAGTAACTGATCTGCTTACTCCCCAAAGTCTGTACACTGTCTTCAAGGCACAAGTCAGAAGTGTGATGAAATACTCTCCTTCCCAGGATATGTGCAGCTACAACAACACTTATAAAGCTTGACACCATCCATGACAAAGCAGCCCACTTGATTGGCACAACATCCACAAACATTGATTCCTTTCACCACTGATACTCATTAGCAGCAGTATACTTAGGTACTTTCAGACCTAAGATGGTGCACTGAAGGATGATTATAAACTTTCCACTGTGCTCATTTGAGTACATGCGATCGTAAAGCTAATTCAATTCAATTCACTTCCTGTGACTAAATAAAAAATAAACAACCTTTTGAATTCTAAATTTTAAAACAATGATATTTTTAAATTCTTGGATTGGCATCATGATCAACTAGTTGTTACCTATTCTGAATTGTCCTTTGAAATGTGTGGCATGCAAGGCCATTTCTACGGGCTGTTCAGAGTGAACCACACTGCTCTAGGCCTGAAGTCACATGTAACCAAGACAGGAAGGGGTGGTAGATTTCCTTCCCTAAAGGACACATGAACATATCAGTTGGGAGAAAGAGGCCATTTGACCCACTGAGCCTCCTTTGCCATTTAATAAGGTCATAACTAATCTGATTGCAACCTCAACTTCATGTCACAATATAACCCTGATAACCACTCCACTATCATGTATCTATCCTCTGCAACCTCAAATATATTTAAAGAATCTGTTTCCACTCCTCTGAGGGAAGAGAATTTCAAAGACCCTTTGAGAGAAAAAAACTCTTCATCGTCTTGACCTTTTTAAATGTAAAAAGATGTTTTGACCAACCCTACACAAAAAACAGAGAAAGTGAGAACTGTGGATGCTGGAGATCACAGTGGAGAGTAGGGTGCTGGAAAAGCATAGCAGGTCAGGCAGCATCCGAGGAGCAGGAGAATCGACATTTCGGGCATAAGCCCTTTATCAGGAATATAAAACAAGGGTTTGGCCTCAACTGAAGATTTGAAGCCAATTCTGGGCATCATATTATACTCTAGAAAGGATATAAAGTCTTTGTAAGGTTTAGGATTGAATACGCTGGTCCCATTTGTCTTTGAGAAGAGAATTAAGGCGAGAGGAGATTTAATTGAGGTGTTGATAATCATGAGGGATCAGGACATGGTAGATAAAGAAGAGACTATTCCCATTGATGGAAGGATTTGGAACCAAAGGACATAGATTTAAGATGATCGTCAAAAGAGTCAACAAAGACATGAACAAAAACTTTTCCACGCAGCACGTGTTTGGGAACTGGAATCTGCTGCCTGAGTGGACAGTCAAGGCAGGTTTAATCAAGGCTTTCAAAAGGGAATGGGATTATTATTCAAAGAGAATTGGGAGAAAAAAAAACTTCTTGTCACAATGAGTAGTTAGGGAAAGGAATGCCCTGCCTATAGTGGAGGCAAGTTCAATGAGACATTGGATTATTATTTGACGAGAAATAATGTGCAAGGTTAGGGTGATAAAGCAGATTGGCTCAAGGTAATGACATATATTTGAAGAGCCAAATGGTCTCCCTCTCCACTGTAACAACTCTATGATTCTATGAAAGCTTCAGCACAAAGACTTGTGGTGGGGGCTACACATTTTTCAATCTGTTTATTATGCATTTATTGATGTACATTTATGGATGTATCACATGTAACATTTTGAGGATATAATCTGCTCTTTAATTCAAGATTGCTAAATTTTAAACATCATGAATCCATTCATTTCTTTGCTTAAATATATGTTTAAATTACTGGGTGTTTGCTGGACTTCTTTGGTATGAGTTAATCCACTGTAGCTGGCCAAAAGTACACTGTGTATATTTTAATTCCACTGTTCACAGGTGTGATGCAGGCACATTAGTGAATTCATATTTTTCGAACGTGAAGGCTGTGATCATT
Source organism: Hemiscyllium ocellatum (assembly GCF_020745735.1). NCBI lineage: Eukaryota > Metazoa > Chordata > Chondrichthyes > Orectolobiformes > Hemiscylliidae > Hemiscyllium > Hemiscyllium ocellatum. The sequence continues at coordinate 8,714,349 of NC_083402.1, forward strand.
AATGTAAGTGTATTCCCCTTTTGTTTGAAAAATCCGGGTGCACCAGGGAATTCCATATTCCCATGCTGAATAATTCCACTGTCCTCTGCAAAGGATATCAAATTCCAGCTGGGGTCTGAGCTCCATGTTGTCTGCTAATCCATGCTCTTGCACAAATCCTGGTGCACATAATGGTACTTTATGTGCTAGCCTGAGCATATGTCAATGTCTTATGGCAGAATCCAATCCTAATTACCTATAATTATTGGATATTACCAATACTAGGAAGCCTATTGTATGCCACTAATTTCTCCCTAAACCATCAGCACCCCGCAAACGAGTTTTGACCCACTCTGTGGTGGAGATGATGATCTCTTTTATTCAGTGAAACTTAGAAAATAGAAGGATTAGGCCATTTAGCCCTCCAAGCCTGTTCTGGTGTTCAACATGATCATGGCTGATCACCTAACACAGTTAATGTTTCACAACCAGAGTCTAGTCTCAAACTACTGGACTCAAAACGTTAAGTCTGTTTTCTCACAACAGATACTGATTTCCTCCAGCAATTTCTGTTTTTGCATCCAATGCAGTACCTGGTTTTCCACTTTTACCCCATACCCTTTGAACCCTTTAGCCATAAGAAATATATCCATCTCAGCAAGTGGCCATGACTTGAAACTCACAGCCCCCAAGGGGGATAGAATTGAGAATATAAGTAATTGTTTTTTAAAAAAATGAATACATACTTGAGGAAAATGAACCTACAGAGGGCCAGCATTAATTTGAGGGACCAAATGGCTTCCTTCTGTATCATAAAGCCTCTGACAATAACAAAATAGCAGGGGTGGTTCATAACTGCAGCCTTTAACAGTGTCAAGCTTTAAAAACCTTTCAAAAAGAAGCATCCCTCTACAGTGACCCAGCTCACTTCACACACACACACACACACACACAGGAACTGGAGGTGGAACTGTGAGATAATTGAGGTATGCATCATGCTGCTAATTCCTGACTCTACTTGGGAACCTTCATCAGAGAATATTCGCCATTGGTAGGTGTGGATCAGTTTCTGAAATCATCACACAAAAACTGCTTTTTTTTAAAATTCACTTTTAATTTCAATTGTGGAACATAGGCAAGACTGGCTGGAGCAGCATTTATTATCTGTCCCTAGTTGCCCTTGAGAAGGTGGTGGTGAGCTGCCTTCTTAAACTGCTGCAGTTGATGGGCTGTGGGTAGACCCACAATACTATTAGGGAGGGATCCTCAGGCATTTGACCCAGTGACACTGAAGGAACGGTGAACTATTTCCAAATCAGGATGGTGAGTGATTTTGAGGGGAACCTGCAGGTGGTGTTGTTTCCATGTATTTGTTGCCTTTGACCTTCTAAATTCAGGGAAGGTGAGGCCGAATGGTGTTATCACTTGACTACTAATCTAGAACATTATGGGGTCTGGATTCAAATTCAACCATGGTGGAATATGAAATTAATATAAAAGGAAAATTTGGGTTTAAAAGTCTAATGTGACTATGACACAAGTGCTGATTGTTGAGAACATTAATGTCCTTTAGGGATGGAAATTTAGTCTGCATGTGACTCTGGACTCCCTGCAATATGGTTGTTTTTTATATAAATATTTTTATTGAATAAAAAGATTTTAGGGTTTTTTTAACAAAATTACAAAACTAGTACAAAATAGTATGACCACTGTCCACATAATAGCAACAATAAAACAAAAAGAAAAAAACGAACTGCTAATCTACTCCACAAACTATCAAAACACAAAAAGAATGAAAAAAGTCTATAAAAATTAAAGTTCAGTAAATAACCAATAAGAAAGAAGAAAAAAATAAATAAACAGACAAAATAAACTTGTACCAAGTTATAACAAGATAGCTTAAGTCACATTCAATTAAATTACTACACTCAGTGCCCTCTCATCACAGCCCTCCAACACTGGGAGCAATAGTGAGTGGACGCATATTTACACGGGATTCTTCCTCCCAGGGGCTCCCGAACCGACAGGCACAGTCCTCACGGCTAGACAAAGGCCTTGGATAATATACACGATACATCTACATCAATATAATTCAAAAAGGGTCACCATGTTCTACAGAACAATTTTGTTTTATGGTGGACCATCCTCGTAAGAAAGTCCAGGGGGATGTGTACCATAACTATCCTACGCCAGCTCGAGAGTCCTGGGAGATTTTTCAATACCCAGTTCAATGTTCTTCCTCGCACAGAAAGAAAGAATGGTAAATAGTTTCTTCACATGTACATTCAGGGAGGGAAGATTTGGAAAACCCAAAAGGAGGGACACCAGATCCAACCCACTCTCAGTTCCCAAAACCTTTGCCAAAGCACTCGCTACATCATCCCAATACCTGCGGATCTTGTGGCATGTCCATAAACAATGGGTAAGAGTACCAACCTCTGTTTTACACTTGGGGCACATTGGGGAAGATCCATCTTAAACTTCACAAGTCGTTTTGGTGTCAGGTGGATCCTATGGAGTACTTTCAGTTGAATAGCCTGAGACCTATTACAGATAGAGATCTTCCTAACATTTTCCCAAATGTCATCCCACATCTCTGAGGAAATTTCCACCCCTAATTCTTGAGTCCAGGTTTTATATAGTCATTCCATGTCCTTCGACACGTTACTCCCTAGTAAATGATAGAGAGCGCTAACCGAAGGGGCGCCTGCTAACTGAGGGGGCGCCCGCTGACCAGAGCACCCTCTTCTCCATGTCCGATTTGTAAGGATTGACCATCAATGTGGTTTTTTTTATACGAAGTCTCTAACTTGGAAGGTTTGAAAGAGATCCTTACTAGGTAGCCCGAACTTCTGACCCAGTTGTTCGAAGGACATCATGAGCTCCCCATCGAATAGTCTCCCAAACAGGAGATTTCTCTGGACTCCCAAAGCTTAAAGCCAGAGTCATAGAGAAGCACAGAAACTGACCCTTCGGTCCAACCTGTCCATGCTGACCAGATATCCCAACCCAATCTAGTTCCACCTGCCAGCACCCAGCCATATCCCTCCAAACCCTTTCTATTCATATACCCATCCAAATGCCTTTTAAATGTTGCAATTGTACCAGTCTCCATCACTTCCTCTGGCAGCTCATTCCATACAAGCACCACCCTCTGCGTGAAAAGGTTGCCCCTTAGGTCTCTTTTATATCTTTCCCCTCTCACCCTAAACCTATGCCCTTTAGTTCTGGACTCCGCCACCCCAGGGAAAAGACTTTGTCTATTTATCCTATCCATGCCCCTCATAATTTTGTAAACCTCAATAAGGTCACTCCTCAGCCTCCGACGCTCCAGGGAAAACAGTCCCAGCCTGTTCAGCCTCTCCCTGTAGCTCAGATTCTCTAACCCTGGTAACATCCTTGTAAATCTTTTCTGAACTCTTTCAAGTTTCACAACATCTTTCTGATAGGAAGGAGACCAGAATTGCATGCAATATTCCAACAGAGGCTGGAATTCTAATATTCCCAACATAGGAGTAAAAGGGGAGGTTTTTTTGTAAATTGCCCTCACCCTGCCACATCATCCTCCAAGCTTTGACTATGTTTAGGACAATTGGACTTTTACACTGATCCATAACAATTCTCACCTTGTCCATAAACATCAGGGGGCATTTTGCCTGAGAGGCCTTGATATCCAACCAGATTGATCGCGGATCAGGAGAGGCCCAATCAGCCACAAAGGATAACAAGGAACTCAGTTGGTACTTCCTGAAGTCTGGAAAATCTAGACCATCGGGGTCATTATATTGGGATCCGTCTGAATGGCTTCTGCCAACAACTCGATCACCAGTGTAAATAATAGTGGCAAAAGGGGGCACCCTTGACAACAGCCTCTGCCAATGCTAAAACTATCTGATCTTATACCATTAATGAGCACAGCTGCTTTCGGGCCACTATACAGCACTGCCACCCATTTGGTAAAAGCCTCTCCAAGATCAAACCGTTCCATGACATAAAAGAGTATGGCCATTCCACTCGATCACTTGCAGCTTTCTGTGTCTAGGGAATCTACCAAACCCAATATCACTCTTTGCTGACATACCTGAACCATATTTAACACTCTTCTAATATTATTGGCAGACCTGCGACTCTTAATTAAACCTGTCTGGCCCTCCTTTACAATAAACGGCAATACCCTCTCCAGCCTTAATGCCAGCATTTTCAACAGGATTTTGAAATCCACATTCCTTAATGATATAGGCCTGTACAAAGTGCAATCTTCTGGGGCTTTCCCTTTCTTAAGGATGAGACTGATATTTGCTTCTCTCAAAGAGGATGGGAGGCTACCTTGACTGAATGAATATAAGTACATATCCAAGAGTGGCCCAGCCAGTTCGTCTGTAAAATCCTTATAGAACTCACTTTGAAATCCATCTGGCCCAGGCGCTTTACCCCTCTGGAGCATCCTCACCATCTCCTGCACTTCCTGAATTGTCAAGGGGGCACTCAAAAAGGACACCTGCTCTGAGCTTACACCCGAAAGGTCCATATTCTTAAAAAAGGACTCCATCTTCCTCATTCTATCCCCACAGCCCTCCAACTGATACAGCTCAAAATAGAACTTTCTAAGTGCTGCATTAATCTTTATGGCATCACAAGTCAAAGTACCAGCACTCTCTCTAATAGATGCTATAGATTGGGGAGCATTCTTCTTTCTGGCCAAATACACTAAATACCTACCCGGTTTATCACCGTACTCAAATAGTCTCTGTTTCATAAATAAGACTTCCCTCCTTGCTGTTTGGGTAAGTGCAGCATTCAAAGTAGTCCTGAGGGCTGTAATCTGCTGTAATTTAGTTATGGATGGCCTGTCAAAATTTGCTAACTCAGCTGCCTTCAAACGAGCCTCAAACCGACATCGCAGTTCTCCCTTCTGTCGTTTCCGGGTCACAGAGTAAGAAGTAATCAAGCCCCACGCATTGGCCTTGGCAGTCTCCCACATCACCGATGGGTTGCTGGCCTTACCTGAGTTGATATCCCAAAAAATTTTGAACTCCTGCGAAAAGTATTCTACAAGCTTACTATCTTTCAGGAGGAAAGGGTCCATACGCCAATGCTGGGAATCCATCTCACCAACTCCGACCTTAACCTCTATATACACTGCCGCATGGTCAGATACAGCTATATTCCCTATTTTGCAGGACAATACCAATTTCAAAAAGGTTGATGGGACAAACAAACAACATGTCAGTTCTGGTATGGCACTTATGTGGGTTAGAATAAAAGATAAAATCTCTACCCTTGGGGTGAAGGCATCTCCATACGTCCACCAATCCCAACTCCCTGTTCAAGTCCACCAGTTGCCTAGATTGCGGAGACATACCCACAGGACCCCTAGGCATCCTGTCCACCACAGGGTCAATAATTCGGTTGAAATCGCCCCCTATAATTGTATGCCACACCCCAAGGGCCATCAATCTGGAGAGCGTATCCATTCCGAATTTAAAGGGATGTGCCGGGGGGCAGTATATATTCAGAATCCCATACTCCTCTCCACGTATTAAAGCTTTAAGTATTGTGAACATCCCAGACTCATCCTTTATTTGGCCTAGCATTTGAAACGTGAGGTTCTTCCAGATGAGAATGGCCACTCTTCTACTTTTCAAGTTAAAAGATGAGAAAAACACCCGGCTGAATCCTCCCTGTTGCAGCTTCAAATGCTCCTTATCAATCAAGTGTGTTTCCTGTAATAAGGCTACATCGACCTTCTCTTTTCTAAGACTTGACAATGTCTTTTTTCTTTTAATTGGTGAGTGACTCTCTTTAACATTCCAGGTGCACCATTTAATTGAATGACTAGCCATGATCATGTCCGAGTCCCACCCAGGAGGAAGAACCCCACTCATAGCACACCAAGTAAAGACCGTATATAGTTCACATAGATTTAAAAACACAACTTGTAAAATACTAAATCAAAACGACTAACAACTACTTCTACACTTATACAATAACAACACAAAATGTAAGTAAAAGGATTTGGAGATGCCGGAGTTGGACTGGGGTGTACAAAGTTAAAAAATCACACAACACCAGGTTATAGCCCAACAGATTTAATTGGAAGCACACTAGCTTTTGGATGAAGGAGCGGCGCTCTGAAAGCTAGTGCTTCCAATTAAACCTGTTGGACTATAACCTGGTGTTGTGTGATTTGTAACTAACTAAAAGGAAACTTCCCCCTTGTCCACGGGGGAGCACCCCTACAGCCTGATAATCCCACCGTGACTCCTTCCAGCTGGAGCATGCCCCGGCCAGATAACACAATGTAAGAAAAACAGATACCAATATCTTATGACAAGAAAGTTAAAAGTGGGGACCCAACCCATTCCTTCCATACTGTAACCCTAGGCACTCCTGGCAGAACAACAACATCACAAAAAATTATATAAAATTATAATCCTGACATATATTGAAAGGAAAACCAATATTACACCCCAACAACCAGGTAAACCATGCAAATTCCAGACAAAAACAAAAAGAAGAAAAAAGAAGGGGGAAGGAGCAGATGATAATAATTGTCCATATAATTCAGGCCAATCAGTCCTTTGCCTTTTCCGGTGAACCAAAGTTAATCACAGACCCTCCATGGCTGAAACACAGTATTGCTGGGTATTTCATAGAATACTGAATATTCAGGTCCCTCAGACACTTCTTTACCTCATCAAAGGCCTTCCTCTTGCAAATCACGATTGGGGAAAAGTTGTGAAAAAGCATAGTTCTTGATCCCTTGAACGCCATAGCTTGGAGAACCTTTCCCTGTGCTGTAGAGGCTTCCAGCATCATTTGTTTGTCTCTATAATGTTGGAGTCACACTAGGACCGGGCGGGGGCACTGGTCCAATCCAGGCCTGTGCACTGTGACCTGGAGGGCCTGCTCGACCTGGCCCACCTCAGCTTCCAGCCTTAGAAACTCTGGGAGCCATTGCTCCAACAAGCTGACAAGCTGGCCTTCTTCTGCCCGTTCAGGAAGCCCCAGCAACCAGATATTCTTTGAGGTCATCGACCTGCTCTTCCAAGGCCCGCTCTCGGCATTTCAGAGCCTGGACCAGACTTGTTGAGGATTCAGCCGCAGTCTCGGAAGACTGCGGCCCATTGCTCCGCCCCTCCAACTCGCTGTCCAAGACTCTGAATCTCCAGATCATGACTCTGCAACATGACCAATATCAATTCCCACCTGGCCCAGTTCTCCTCCATTGATGCATTGATCCTCTCTTGGAGTTTTATGAACTCCGAGACCAAACACTTCTCTGCAGGTAAGTCCCCAGAGCGGCCGCGGAGGCCAATACCGTGGCCGCAGTTGCATCCATTACTGCGGGGGGGAGGGTGGTCCCTGCCTGCTGCAAGCTCTGTGCTCCTTTTCCTTTAATCATGTTAAAATGCACCACACTGCTCAACGTGCAAAATAACTCTAGTAGCCAGGAAAAAGAAACTATTTTTATCATTTTAAGAGGTGAAGGGAGGGTAAGTGCCCCACTTTGTCTGGGTTCTGGGCTGAGCTCAGCAAACACAGACCTACTGGGTGGCCGCCATCTTGAATCCCCCATGGATGTCTCTTAACCGCCTTCTGTGCAATCATGGATGGGCAATACTGGCCTGACCAGTTATGCCCACAACTCATGATTGAAGTTCAAAAGAGGTTTGTGGGTTGAAAGGTGCTGTTTTAGGAGTCTTGGTGGATTCCTGCAGTGCGCCTCGCAGATGAACATTATCCAGGTCTTGCACTAGGCAAGATCTTTAATAATTTTCATATACAATTCCAACAAGTATAGCATGTGCATTTTTACTTCATAAATATCTGCAGCTGTTTATAGTTTAGAAGGAAACTATTCTCCTCATTTAATTGTGGCAGCTCTTTGAAAAAGCATTCCAATTAGTGCTACTCCCTAGTGTCCCTACTTCCATTTCCTTTTCCTTTTCCAGGATTTATCCAATTTGCTTGGAAAGTTATTTTTGAATTTACAACTCCTGCACTTCCAGGTGGCACGTTCACGACAGAAATGTTCAGACTTGCACGACACTTATAAATTCTTTCATGAATTGATCGGACACCAAAAATCACGAGGGGATATCAATTGTACATCACGAAGCGTGTCGTTTCTATCCTCTCATTCCCTCCTCTTCCTCCCCCAAGCACCTGACTGTGCCTATTTGCCGCTTTGTGAAATAACCAGCACCAACTAGTTCTTTTCCCAAAAGATGAACTAATTTGTATATTCAGGGACTGGCCAACGGAAGCAGAGGCTGGGAACTTTCCCAGAGCAAATTGCAAAGTTGTCCAACTGGCCAAGCTCAATGAGGTGAGTGGAGGTGACAGTGATTTAGTTGCGATGTCACAGGACCAGTGTGAGGAATGGTATATAACTTACATTGAAGGCGATTGGGTGTCGCTTATTTCTCTGGAAAGTTTCCTTTAAATAACACAAAACCGCAGCAGATCCAACATTTCTCAGAAAGCAGGTGATTGTATTCCTCTGGGGAGTTCATGGAAATATGCCTTCAGTCAAAGAACCTGTTGGCTTTACAACAAATAGGTAAACATGTTAGTCCATTAGCTTGATCTAGGAAAAAGTGAGGACCGCAGATGCTGGAGATCAGAGTCAAAGAGTGTCTTGCTGGAAAAGCACAGCCGGCCAGGCAGCATCCGAGGAGCAGGAGAGTCGACGTTTCAAGTATAAACTTTTCATCAGGAATGAGGGGGTGGCCCAAGGAGGCTGAGAGATAAATGGGGGGGAGTGATCTGGGGCTGGAGCATAGGTACCTGGAAATGTGATAGGTAGATGAAGGTGGGAGTGAAGTTTGGAGAGGAGGTTAGAGTGGATAGATGGGAAGGAAGATGGACAGGTAGGATAGTTCGAGAGGGCAGCGCTGAGTTGGAAGGTTGGATCTGGGATAAGGTGGAGGAGGGGAAATGAGGAAATTGGTGAAATCCATTTTGATCCTGTGCAGTTGGAGGGTCCCAAGGCAGAAGATGAAGTGTTCTTCCTCCAGGCATCGGGTGGCTAGAGTATGGCAGTGGAGAAGGCCCAGGACTTATGTGTCCCTGGCAGAGTGGGAGGAGGAGTTAAAGTGTTTGGCCACAGGGTGGTGGGATTGCCTAACTTGATCTGAAGGACAAGACAGGAACAAGTTTAGTTTCTCTCCTAGAAGGTGTTTTTCAGGGCAGTTCAAGGAACCAGTTACCTCAGTAGAGAGGTTTCATTTTGAAGCTTCTAAGCCAGGAGAGTTTATTGGCTGTTTTTGTTGTTTATTCACTGACTGGGTAAGCATTTATTGCTTGTACCTAGTTGCCCTTGAGAAGGTGGTGGTGATCTGCCTTCTTGAACCACTGTAGTCCATGTACAAAGCCTGCACGTTAATAGAAATGAGGAAAGTTTAAGCTCACAGAATGGTGAAAATGTCATGCCAACAGATGAGAAATAGACTCACTGAATTGTCTGTATCGTCCACAACAAATAAACTATGAGGCATCAGTAGGCACCTGAAGAATTGAGATTGGGTATAATTTCTCTGGACTTGAGAGTCTATGGTAGATGGCGCTGGCCAAAAGATTGAGACATCATGTTGTAGTGTGCTTTAGATCTTTCACAAAGTCTTCTATATTTGGGCAGCTTGTTTTTTTTTAAATTTCTTCTTTTGTGTAACAAACTTGAGTTTTGTTGTTGAAAAAAAATCTGCAGCTTTGTGTGAATGTTTCAGTGACTGACTATCACGTTAACTAACTTCAAAAGTTACACGTAAGATCTATCATGCTAGATTTCGTACTGGTGTCTGACTTGTCCAGTCATACCATCAGCTAGGATCATAACACCAGTAATCCAGAGGCCCAGGCTAATGCTCTTGGGATGTAAGTTCAAACGCTACCACTACAGCCTAAGGGGCAACTTTTTTCACGGAGAGAGCTGCCAGAAGCTGGTACAATGACAGCATTTAAAAGGCATTTGGATGGGTATATGAATAGCAAGGGTTTAGAGGGATATAAATCAAGTGCTGGCAAATGGGACTAGATTCGGTTAGGATATATGTTCAGCATGGACGAATTGGACCAAAGGTTCTGTTTCCGTGCTGTACATCTCAATAACTATGACTCTATGACTCTATTGTCAGAAATGATGAACAAGCAACTCAATTCGAGGCATGCTGTCCACATTCCATGATTTTTTTTAAAAATGTTCTTCTTAATGCTGTAATTGAACAAGCTTTGCTCTCTATAATTCCGCTTTGTCTGTTGTGCTGCTGTTGCTCGATGTCAGATTAAACCAGAAAAACATCAGTTTCTAGAATGTTATGAGGTCCTGAGGGATCTAGACCTGAATTCAAACTAAAGCTTGGAGCAAGGAGCTTGCTTGTGAACATATAAAACCCATTTGAAGTGAGAGTAACTACTCTGTTTTCCAAAAGAAAAATGAAGCATTTAGAGCTGGAGGACACTCTCAGCAGCTTTAGAACATTTGAATATAAACCATTTGAGCTGGAGTAAGCCAGTTACAGCCTGTCCTACACTTCAGTAAAATTATGGTTGATCTTTTGCCTCAAACCCATTTTGCCAGCCTTTTGCCATAACTGAGGATAGGAGGGAAGAATGAACAGAGGACAATAATGTTCAATGCAGATGAAAAAAGCTGAAGAAGCTCAAATACATCGTAAATATCAGCATGGACTGGTTAGGTTGAACCGTTGGTGGTTGGGGCCAAATGGCCTGTTAATATGCCACCTATTTTACACAATTACCTTCAGATTCCTTTGTACGTGAATATCTGTTGATACTCAATTACTGAGCATCCACTGGCTGCTAAGTTATAGAATTTCAGAGGATCCAGAATTGTTTTGCATTTGTTTTTTATTCATTTAGAGGATGTTGGCATCACTGTCTATGCCAGCATTTATAGCCCATCCCTAACTGCCCAGGGGATAGTTAAGAGTCAACTGTTGGCCAGGAGTCACATGTAAACTAGAACAGTTTCCTTCCCTGAAGGATATTATTGAACCAAATGGGTTTTTCCAACAATCAACAATGGTGTTATTGTGATCATTAGACTCTTAAAGCAGGGTTTCTCCTCATCTTAGTCCTAAATGATTATCCTGAGACTTTACTCCACATTTCTAGACATTTTAGGTGTGTGTGGTGTGTGTGTATATTTGTGTTTGGGGGGGTTGCTGTTGTGGGGTGGGGAGGGTGAGCAGGTGGAAAGCCAGCATCATGCAGTTGAGCCCCTCACAAATGTTACACACTTCAATGAATTTTACTTTGTGCACCAAAACCCCTTTTGCCAACTTGGCATTGGGCTCGATGTCATAAAGGTGATCATCCTGATCCTTCAGAGGCAGAAGTTGACTCATTGTTTTGAAGAAGAGAGTTGTGTCATGTGGTGGTGAGTGAGTATTATTGTTTTTGTCTTACTGGACCTGCCAGTTCCAATTCCTCCAGTGACCATTGAGATCACCAGAGTTGAGATTATCCATGGCAGGGGTAGACAGATTGTAGGGAATCTAAGTGATGTAAGGGATATGGAGATAATGAAGGAAGATGGCATTGATTTAGATCATCAGCTGTCATTTTGTTGAACAGTGAAATAGTTTCAAAGGGACAAATACCCAACTCCAGCTCATATTTCTTATGTTTTCATGCTGACTGCTGGTTTATTTCCTGGCTGCTGTGGGACGGCAGAATCTGGTGTAAAATTAAATAGTGAATTAGAGGACAACTTTTTAATTCAGAAAATGAGTAACTGGCTAAGGATGGAATTAAAGGTCATTAAGAAAAGTACAGACCTAGGTAGAGTCGTAGAGTCATACAGCACAGAAACAGACCTCTGTGTCCAACCAATCCATGATGGACATAATCCCAAACTAAACTAGTTCCACCTGCCTGCTTCTGGCCCACATCCCTTTAAACTTTACTTATTCACCTTATCTAAAGGTTTTTAGAATGACTTGTAATTGTGCCCATATCCACGATTCATTCCACATGTGAGCCACACTCTGTGTAAAACATTTGCCCCTCATGTCCTTTTAAGCCTCTCTCTTCTCACCTTAAAGATGTGCCCCCTTGTTTTGAAATCCCCCATCCTCGGGAAAACACCTACCACTACCTCTGTCTATGAACATACATACCTTGTAGTTGATGGGACCAATCATGTTTCAGCAGTGATCTTCAGCTTTTCTTAGGCTTGCCCATACAATTTATTAACACAGTACAATGCAAAACATCAGTTGCAAAAACTGTTTGTGCATTTTAAGTTATTAAACATCATTAATTGGCAGTGTCCAGCACTTATTGTATCAAACACACCGTCAATCTCCTCCCAAAGTCTCATATCAGAGGTGTTCCGAATGAGTTAAGAATGAGCTGAGCAGGCCAGGGCAACTGTGTGTCTGACTGAAATAAAACACTCTAGTTCTGGGGGATGGAGTGGGGAAGGGGAGGGTTTGGGGTGAGGTGGGTCAAAATTTGGCCCCCTGCCATTCTTCACAATCAATGGAAATGAGCTTAAAGATTAAGGGTACGCAGCCATCATTTAGAACATAGAATATAGAACAATACAGCACAGAACAGGCCCTTCGGCCCTCGACGTTGCACCAACCTGTGAACTAATCTAAGCCCATCCCCCAACACTATCCCATCATCATCCATGTGCCTATCCAACAATTAGTTAAATCTCCCTAATGTGGCTGAGTTAACTACATTGGCAGGCAGGGCATTTGAGTAAAGAACCTGGCTCTGACATCTGTCGGGTAAAAAATGAGGTCTGCAGATGCTGGAGATCACAGCTGCAAATGTGTTGCTGGTCAAAGCACAGCAGGTTAGGCAGCATCTCAGGAATAGAGAATTCAACGTTTCGAGCATAAGCCCTTCATCAGGAATAAGAGAGAGAGAGCCAAGCAGGCTGAGATAAAAGGTAGGGAGGAGGGACTAGGGGGAGGGGCGATGGAGGTGGGATAGGTGGAAGGAGGTCAAGGTGAGGGTGATAGGCCGGAGTGGGGTGGGGGCGGAGAGGTCAGGAAGAGGATTGCAGGTTAGGAGGGCGGTGCTGAGTTGAGGGAACCGACTGAGACAAGGTGGGGGGAGGGGAAATGAGGAAGCTGGAGAAATCTGAATTCATACCTTGTGGTTGGAGGGTTCCCAGGCGGAAGATGAGGCGCTCCTCCTCCAGCCGTCGTGTAGTTGTGTTCTGCCGGTGGAGGAGTCCAAGGACCTGCATGTCCTCGGTGGAGTGGGAGGGGGAGTTAAAGTGTTGAGCCACGGGGTGATTGGGTTGGTTGGTTCGGGCGGCCCAGAGGTGTTCTCTGAAGCGTTCCGCAAGTAAGCGGCCTGTCTCACCAATATAGAGGAGGCCACATCGGGTGCAGCGGATGCAATAGATGATGTGTGTGGAGGTACAGGTGAACTTGTGGCGGATATGGAAGGATCCCTTGGGGCCTTGGAGGGAAGTGAGTGTGGAGGTGTGGGCGCAAGTTTTACATTTCCTGCGGTTGCAGGGGAAGGTGCCGGGGGTGGAGGTTGGGTTGGTGGGGGGTGTGGATCTGACAAGGGAGTCACGAAGGGAGTGGTCCTTGCGGAACGCTGATAGGGGAGGGGAGGGAAATATATCCTTGGTGGTGGGGTCCGTTTGGAGGTGGCGGAAATGGCGGCGGATAATACGTTGTATGCGCAGGTTGGTGGGGTGGTAGGTGAGAACCAGTGGGGTTCTGTCTTGGTGGCGGTTGGAGGAGCGGGGCTCAAGGGCGGAGGAGCGGGAAGTGGAGGAGATGCGGTGGAGGGCATCGTCGATCACGTCTGGGGGGAATCTGCAGTCCTTGAAGAAGGAGGCCATCTGGGTTGTGCGGTGTTGGAATTGGTCCTCCTGGGAGCAGATGCGGCGGAGACGAAGGAATTGGGAATATGGGATGGCGTTTTTACAGGGGGCAGGGTGGGAGGAGGTGTAGTCCAGGTAGCTGTGGGAGTCAGTCGGTTTATAATAGATGTCTGTGTTGAGTCGGTCGCCCGAGATAGAAATGGAAAGGTCTAGGAAGGGGAGGGAGGAGTCTGAGACAGTCCAGGTGAATTTGAGGTCAGGATGGAAGGTGTTAGTAAAGTTGATGAACTGTTCAACCTCCTCGTGGGAGCACGAGGCAGCGCCGATACAGTCATCGATGTAGCGGAGGAAAAGGTGGGGGGTGGTGCCAGTGTAGTTGCGGAAGATGGACTGTTCCACGTATCCTACGAAGAGGCAGGCATAGCTGGGGCCCATGCGGGTGCCCATGGCAACTCCTTTAGTTTGGAGGAAGTGGGAGGATTGAAAAGAGAAGTTATTCAGGGTGAGGACCAGTTCAGTCAGTCGAAGGAGGGTGTCAGTGGAAGGGTACTGGTTAGTGCGGCGGGAAAGGAAGAAGCGGAGGGCTTTGAGTCCTTCGTGATGGGGGATGGAGGTGTACAGGGACTGGATGTCCATAGTGAAAATAAGGCGTTGGGGACCGGGGAAGCGAAAATCCTGGAGGAGGTGGAGTGCGTGGGTGGTGTCCCGAACGTAGGTGGGGAGTTCTTGGACTAAAGGGGACAGGACCGTGTCGAGGTATTGGGAGATGAGTTCGGTGGGGCAGGAGCAGGCTGAGACAATGGGTCGGCCGGGGCAGGCAGGTTTGTGGATTTTGGGCAGGAGGTAGAAACGGGCGGTGCGGGGTTGTGGGACTATGAGGTTGGAGGCGGTGGATGGGAGATCCCCTGAGGTGATGAGGTCCTGGATGGTCTGGGAGATGATGGTTTGGTGGTGGGAGGTGGGGTCGTGGTCAAGGGGGCGATAAGAGGAGGCGTCCGCGAGCTGGCGTTTGGCTTCAGCGGTGTACAGGTCAGTGCGCCAAACTACCACCGCGCCTCCCTTGTCTGCGGGTTTGATGGTGAGGTTGGGATTGGAGCGGAGGGAGTGGAGGGCTGCACGTTCTGAGGGTGAGAGGTTGGAGTGGGTGAGAGGGGTGGACAGGTTGAGTCGGTTGATGTCACGGCGGCAGTTGGCTATAAAGAGGTCGAGGGCGGGTAGGAGGGGCTATAAAGAGGTCGAGGGCGGGTAGGAGGGGCTATAAAGAGGTCGAGGGCGGGTAGGAGGGGCTATAAAGAGGTCGAGGGCGGGTAGGAGGGCTATAAAGAGGTCGAGGGCGGGTAGGAGGGGCTATAAAGAGGTCGAGGGCGGGTAGGAGGGGCTATAAAGAGGTCGAGGGCGGGTAGGAGGGCTATAAAGAGGTCGAGGGTGGGTAGGAGGGGCTATAAAGAGGTCGAGGGCGGGTAGGAGGGGCTATAAAGAGGTCGAGGGCGGGTAGGAGGGGCTATATAGAGGTCGAGGGCGGGTAGGAGGGCTATAAAGAGGTCGAGGGCGGGTAGGAGGGGCTATAAAGAGGTCGAGGGCGGGTAGGAGGGCTATAAAGAGGTCGAGGGCGGGTAGGAGGGCTATAAAGAGGTCGAGGGCGGGTAGGAGGGGCTATAAAGAGGTCGAGGGCGGGTAGGAGGGCTATAAAGAGGTCGAGGGCGGGTAGGAGGGCTATAAAGAGGTCGAGGGCGGGTGCTATAAAGAGGTCGAGGGCGGGTAATTCAGATTTCTCCAGCTTCCTCATTTCCCCTCCCCCCACCTTGTCTCAGTCGGTTCCCTCAACTCAGCACCGCCCTCCTAACCTGCAATCCTCTTCCTGACCTCTCCGCCCCCACCCCACTCCGGCCTATCACCCTCACCTTGACCTCCTTCCACCTATCCCACCTCCATCGCCCCTCCCCCTAGTCCCTCCTCCCTACCTTTTATCTCAGCCTGCTTGGCTCTCTCTCTCTTATTCCTGATGAAGGGCTTATGCTCGAAACGTCGAATTCTCTATTCCTGAGATGCTGCCTAACCTGCTGTGCTTTGACCAGCAACACATTTGCAGCTCTGACATCTGTCTTAAATCTATCACCCCTCAATTTGTAGCTATGCCCCATTGTACAAGCTGACACCACCATCCTAGGAAAAGGACTTTCACTGTCTACCCTATCCAATCCTCTGATGATCTTCTATATCTCTATCAAATCCCCTCTTAGCCTTCTTCTTTCCAATGAGAACAGACCCAAGTCTCTCAGCCTTTCCTCACTTTGATCTCGTCTGCATTGATTGCGAAGAATGGCAGGAGGCCAAATTTTGACCCACCTCACCCCAAACCTACCACTTCCCCCCTCCATCCCCCAGAACTAGAGTGTTTTATTTCAGTCAGACACACAGTTGTCCTGGCTTGCTCAGCTCATTCTTAACTCATTCAGAACCCCTCTGATATGAGACTTTGGGAGGAGATTGACTGTGTGTTTGATACAATAAATGCAGGTTCATAGCTTCTTGAAAGTGGATTCGCAGTTAGATAGGATAGTGAAGAAGGTGTTTGGTATGTTTTCCTTTATTGATCAGAGTATTGAGTACAGGACATTGGTTAGGCCACAGTTGGAAAATGCATGCAATTCTGCTCTGTTTCCTATTGGAAAGATATTGTGAAACTTGAAAGGGTTCAGAAAAGATCTACAAGGATGTTGCCAGAGTTAGAGGATTTGAGCTACAGGGAGAGGTTGAATAGGCTGGGGTTGTTTTCCCTGGAGATTCGGAGGCTGAGGGGTGACCTTATAGAGGTTTACAAAATCATGAGGAGCATGGATAGGATAAACAGACAAAGTCTTTTCCCTGGTGTGGGGGAGTCCAAAACCAGAGGGCAAAGGTTTAGGGTGAAAGGGAAAGATATAAAAGAGACCTAAGGAGCAACGTTTTCACGCAGAGGATGGTACGTGTATAGAATGAGTTGCCAGAGGAAGTGGTGGAGGTTAGCACAATTGCAACATTTAAAAGGCATTTGGATGGGTATATAAATAGGAAGGGTTTGGAAGGATGTGGGCCAGGTGCTGGCAGGTGGGATTAGATTGTGTTGGGATATCTGGTTGGCATGTACGAGTTGGACCGAAGGGTCTGTTTCTATGCTCTATGACACTATGACCTTCCCTCCAGACCAGGCAACATCCTGGTAAATCCCCTCTGCACCTTTTCCAATGCTTCCACATCCTTCCTGTAATGGGGCGACCAGAACTGTACACAATATTCCAAGTGCAGCTGCACTAGCGTTTTGAATAGTTGCAGCATGACATTGTTGTTCCAGAACTCAATCCCTCTACCAATAAAACCTAACACACGGTATGCCTTCTTAGCAGCACTATCAACCTGGATGGCAACTTTCAGGGATCTCTGCACATAGGCTCCAAGATCCCTCTGCACATCCACACTACCAAGAATCTTTCCCATTGACCCAGTACTCTGCCTTCCTGTTATTTTTCCAAAGTGCATCACCTCACATTTAGCTCTCAGCTCTCAGCCAAATTCTGTAGTTTATCCAAGTCCCCCTGCAACTTGTAACATTCTTCCACACTGTCCACTACTCCACCGACTTCAGTGTCATCTGCAAACTTACTAACCTATCCACCTATGCCTGCGTCTAAGTCATGTGTAAAAATGACAAACAGCAGTGGTCCCAAAACAGATCCTTGTGGCACACCACCAGTAACTGGACTCCAGGCTGAATATTTTCCATCAATCACCACTCACTGCCTTCTTTCAGAAAGCCAGTTTCTAATCCAAACTGCTAAATCACCCTCAATCCCATGCCTCTGCATTTTCTCCAACAGCCTACCATGTGGAACCTTATCAAAGGCTTTACTGAATCCATGTACATCACGTCAACTGCCCTACCCTCATCCACATGCTTGGTCACCTTCTCAAAAAACTCAATGCTGCTTATGAGACATGATCTGCCCTTGCTGAAACTATGTTGACTACCTGCAATCAAATTGTTGCTTGCTAGATGATTATAAATCCTATCTTTTATTATCCTTTCCAAAACTTTTCCTATAACAGACGTAAGGCTCACTAGTCTATAATTACCTGGGTCATCTCTCCTGCCTTTCTTGATCAAGGGCACAACATTTGCAATCCTCCTGTCCTGTGGTACTGAACTTGTGGACAATGACGACTCAAAGATCAAAACCAAAGTCTCCAACACCTCGTCCCTAGTTTCCCAGAGAATCCTCGGATAAATCCCATCGGCCCGGGGACTTGTCTATTTTCACTCTTTCTAGAATTGACAACACCTCTTCCTTACTAATCTCAATCCTTTCTAGTCTCACATCTCATATCTCATTCTTTTCCTCTACAATACTCTGCTTTTCCTGAGTGAAAACCAATGAGAAATATTCATTTAGTACCTTTCCAATCTCCACACTCAACTTCCCACTTCTGTCTTTGACTGGCCCTATTCCTGCCCTAGTCATCCTTTTATTCCTCATATACCTATAGACAGCTTTAGAGTTCTCCTTTATTCCATTTGCTAAAGACTGCTCATGTCCTCTCTTTGCTCTTCTTAACTCTCTGTTTAAATCCTTCCTAGCTAATCTGTAACTCTCTATCACCTCATCTGAACCATTACATCACATTGTCACATAAGTTTCTTCTTCCACTTAACAAGAGATGCAATTTCTGCAGTAAACCATGGTTCCCTTACCTTATCACTTCCTCCCTGCCTGGGGAGGCTTGTCGAACATGTCGGGTGCCCATGTTGTCGGAGTTCATTAAGACTAAGATGCAGGCAGTTGTGTTGTACCTTGCCTTCACTGGTGAATCAGTCAACAGCTACTTGCCAAAACTGGCACTTTGTTCATCTCCCTCTCTCACTACCTGCTGCAGCACAATGACCATCTGAGCTGTGGTTCTAGTCTCTGAGTCAAAGGATGTGTGTTTGAGCTGCACTCCAAAAACTTCATCATGTTCACTGGGCCAAAACTCCATTTGTGCTCATGTACTGCTGGAAGTGTCACTTTTTGGATAACAACCGCCTGTCCAAGCAGATCGAACATATCTCAGGGCATATTGTCCCCAGTGTCCTGATCAATACTACATTTGTCAGCGTCAGAGGCAGGTGACTTGGTCATTTATTACACGGTTGCATGTGGGATCTTACTGTGTACTCCTGCACTTACCTAGAGTCCCGGACTTTGATGTACTATAGTGTAGTATTCTATGGGTTCCCAGGCACTCGGAGGTTGTGGTGAGGTTGCAGAAGGTCCTATCTAAAAGCACTGAGATAATTTTTTTATATCAAGTGTCACACATGCAGCTTGAGAGATGTCCTGTGGAATGCTGGAGTGTATAACCATATTGTCGGGTAGATGCCAGTGTTGTAACTGTGTTGGAACAGCTTGGCAAGGGGAGTGGCAAGTTCTGGAGCATAAATCTTCAGTACTATTGTCGGAATGCTGTCTGGGCCCGTAGCTTTTGCAGTGTCCAGAGCCTCCAGCTTTTTCTTGATATCGCATGCAGTGAATTGAATTGGCTGAAGACTGGTATCTGTAATACTGGAGAAGGATCATCCATTTAGCACTTCTGGCTGAAGATTAATGGGCTCTTCCATCATTGAGGATGGGGATATTTGTGGAGCCTCTCCCTCCAGTGAGTTGCTTAATTGCCCACGGTCATTTATGACTGGATGTGGCAGGACTGCAGAGCTTAGATCTGTTGGTTGTGGAATTGCTTAGCTCTCTCTATCAGTTGTTGCTTATGCTGTTCTTCTATGTTGCAGCTTCAATCCTGGCTTGTTTCTCATATTAAACGTGAGGTCATCCAGAATTCTGCCATCAGTCCCTTAACCCGATTCCCTGATTCCCCCTGTGCTTACTGAGTTCTTGGGCACTGCTTCAAATTAGAATGAGGAAGAATAGCATGTGGCATTGAGAGAAATGTTTATTTCTATGCATCTTCAGTCTTTCATATGAATGTCTCAGCACGAGGAGTTCCTGAAGAGCACACATTTCGTTAGTGCTCGCCTTTTGTTCCAATCCCACTGGCACTTGCTCTTTCCCACTCGAATATTTAGCCTTTTCCTTTGTGAAATGTGACACTTTCTGGTAAGAACAACATTTATTGTCCATCCCTAATTGTTCAGAAGGCATTAAAGGTCGAAACGTTGCAGTGGGCCTGGAGTCACATATAGGCCAGACTAAGTCAGGATGGCAGATTTCTTTCCCTAAAGAGCATTAGTGAACCAGAAAGATTTTTACATCAAGTTCATGGTCACCATCTTCATGAGTAATTTTCAATTCCAGATTTTTGACCTCCACCAGCTGCCTTGGTGGGATTTGAACCTAGGTCCCAGACTATTACTCTTAACCTTTGGGCTACTAGCCCAGTGATGTCACTACTGCACCATCACCTTCCCTGAGCCTGCTACCTCCCCTGATCTCTGCACTTCCCACTGGAAATTCATTATTGAATTGTCTTCTGCCTTCCTTTCAGGCAGCACATAATAACACGACTTTAAACATATCAGCTGTGGAGGAGCGGGGGAGGCTGTCTGTCTGGCAGGGTGGGTGAGAGGAAGGAAATCATGCGGTGAAGCCTCCAACCAGATGTGGAGATCCGTTCCTGAAAGAAAGAAGGTGGATAAAAGGGGAAAGTCCAGCTTACTCATTTGTCAGTCTTTGCCAAGAAAGATGACCTCATATTTTCCTGGATTTGTGTTTTAAAAACATTGCTGGTGGACGCTTCTGGAAAATGTGCTTTAGTTCTGTCTCCAAGAGACTTGATTTCTTTTTGGCAATGGTTTGTTCTGGCTTTGTTTGCTGCCCCGATAATCCAACATCAAGTTGAATGTCGAATGTTGTTCAGGCTAACATGAAGTGGTCATGTTAGTACAGCTCTGAGTTCCTGGAGTGTCCCTGCAATCGCTTACAAATATGAATTTGGTCATTGGTGAAATTTTTACCATCGTAGAAATTGACAGGTTCGAATAATCCAAACTAAAGTTGAATTTGACCAAGGAATGGTGAGAATGTGGAAGTTGTTATTGCAGTGACTAGTTTTTCTTTTATTGCTCAAAGGACTGGGGCATCGCTGGCTGGGCAAACATTTATTGCCCGTTCCTTGTTGCCCTTGAGAAGGTGGGGGTGAGCTGCCTTCTTGAACCACTGCAGTCCACACGCTATAGGTAGACCCACAATTCCCTTAAGGAGGGAATTCAAAGATTTTGACCTAGTGACACTGAAGGAACGGAAATACATTTCCAAGTGTGGGAGGAAGTGGCATGGTGGTAATGTGGCTGGACTGGTAATTCTAGGAGAACAACATCTCATTTTCTGTTTGGGGACCCTGCAGTCTTCAGGACTCAATATAGAGTTCAATAATTTTAGAATTTGAACACCTTCCAAATCCTTTCTCCATCCCCACATCCATGCCCTGTCAACCCATTTACGCCTACTTATGGTTCCCATTTCTCCTTACCTGGCATATAATTGTCCATCGCTTTGCCTAACTGTCTTTCTCTCTCTGGGCTCCATCTCCACCTATCCTCTCATTCTCTTACCAACCCCTCTCCCTACCCCCTGTCTACAGCATCCATACCACATTTTCCCAGCTACTACTAGTTCTGATGAAGAGTCACTGGATTTGAAACATTGACTCTGCTTTCTCTGCACAGATGCTGCCAGACATGCTGAGTTTCTTCAGTACTTTCTGCTTTTGTTGTAGTAATTCTGAGACTTTGGGTTCAAATCCCCCACAGCAGCCGGTGTAACTTCAATTCGACAAACATATCTGGCATTGAGGACTCGTCTCTGTGATAGTTTCATGGCGGGTTGTTGTGAAAACACATCTAGCTCAACAATGTCCCTTTCAGGGAAAGAAATCCGTCATCCTTAGCTTGTCTGGTCTACGTGTGACACCGCTCCCACAGTCTGACTGCAGAAAAAGAATTTTTTTAAATTGTCAGGATGCAGGGTTCCCACAGTGGTGATGTTTCCATGTTGCCCTTATTCTTCTGGTTGGTGCCAGGAAAATCAAAGTGGAGAATGGGGGAATCGATCCGCAAGGATGTTGCCAGGGTTGGGGGATTTGAGCTATAGGGAGAAGTTGAATAGGCTGGAGCTGTTTTCCCTGGAGCATTGGAGTCTGAGGGGTGACTTTATAAAGGTTTGTAAAATCATGAGGGGTATGGATAGGATAAACAGACAAAATCTTTTCCCTGGGGTGGGGAAGACCAGAACTAGAGGGCATAGGTTTACAGTGAGAGGGGAAAGATATAAAAGAGACATAAGGGACAACTTTTTTACTCAGAGGGTGGTGTGTGTATGAAATAGCTGACAGAGAAGTGGTGGAGGCTGGTACAATTGCAACATTTAAAAGGCACCTGGGTGGGTATATGAATAGGAAGGCTGTGGAGGGATATGGGCCGGGTGCTGGCAGGTGGGACTAGATTGGGTTGGGATATCTGGTCAGCATGGAGGAGTTGGACCGAAGGGTCTGTTTCCGTGCTGTACATTGCTCTGACTCTATGGTGCCACTAGATGGGGCCGTTGGGGGAGTTGGCAAGTTGCTTCATTATGGATGAATTTAAAATGGGCGAGAGGGCTGGGGATGGGACAAGAAGCTGAGGAAGGAGAGAATAAAGAATATCTTTGAGAGGTTTCTATGAGGAAGGGAGTTCTGGATGGATATGAATACTGGCATGGTCTGGTTGAACAGAGTGGTCTCCTGCTGTGTCATACACGTTGCATAAACGTTAAGCTTACTTTGCCCAATTATAATGAGCAGGACAAACAGTCATTGAGGTCTTGAACCTACTCCCCCCAGTTTCAGGCCAACCTGTATCCCAGATCCATTTACCCGACTTTGCTCAAATCACCTCATCTGTTTTCTCAAAGAATTTTCATCTATCAACTTCCTTAGGAAAGTTTAACAGTCTCCAACCTACTACTCCCCACCACCTCACTGTGTCCTCTAGCATTCATGACCATTATTGGGAGTAGAGGGTTCCAAATCTTCATGACTTTTTATATGAAGAAGTACATCTGGAAATTTCACACATTTATATCTTGCAGTCATGAGGTTGAATCCCACCAAAGCTGACTGGGAGATTTGAATTCGATAAAAATTTATCATTAAAAAGCTAGCCTCACGGTGACCATGTAACCATTGTCAAAGAGTGTGTTGCTGGAAAAGCACAGCCAGTCAGGCAGCATCCAAGGAGCGGGAGAATCAAAATTTCAGGCATGAGGCCTCATTCCTGATGAAGGACTTATACCCAAAATATCAATTCTCCTGCTCCTCAGATGCTGCCTGACCAGCTGTGCACTACCCTCATTGACTCTGATCTCCAGCATCTGCATTCCTGACTTTCTCCCACCATGTAACCATTGTCGATCACCGCAAAAACCCACCCGGTTCACTAATATCCTTGCAGGGCGGGAATTCACTGCCCTCATACTGTCCTGGTGTGTCCTACATGTGACTGCAGACCCACAGCAATGTGGTTAGCTCTCAACTGCGGTCTGAAGTGTGTAATTCACCTCCTGAGTTTCCAAAGCCTGTCCAACATCCACAAGGCACACGTCAGGAGTGTGATGGAACACTCCCCATTTGTCTGGATGCAGCTCCAATAACACAGAAGTAACTCAACACCATCCAGGATGAAGCACCACGTTCACAAACATTCATCGCCAATAATGTTGAGTAGCAGCAGTATGTACTCTTTACTCAGTGCACCACAGAAATCCACCAAAAGTCCTTTGATAGCACTGTCCAAACCCATGACCACTTCCATCTAGAAGGACAAGGGCAGCAGATATATGGGAACAGCACCTCCTGAAATTTCCCCTCCAAGCTGCTCATACTTTTAACTTGGAAATTTATCACAGTCCTTTGGACAAAATCCTGGAATTCCCTCCCTAATGGCATTGTGGGTTAACCTACATCACATGGACTGCAGTGGTTCGAGAAGACAGCTCATCACCACCTTCTCAAGGGCAACAAGGGATGGGCGATAAATGCTGGCTGAGTCAGTGATGCACATGTCCCACAAGTGAAGAAAACGTAATATGGCCTGGCGAGTAAATGACAATTCGAGATGGGCACCATTGCCTCGTCATTTTTGAGCATGTTTAAAATGATCCAGAAGGCTGCTTTCGCTGTCGAGGCAAATTCCAGAGATTGGGCCTTGCATGTTCGTGCAAACATTGCTGGAATAATTTTTGGCAAGGCGGTACCAAACAAAAGAGCAATCACAAATGTCTACCCATTTTGCCCCCTATACTCTGCAGTATCATGGCTCTCTGCCCATCTTGGAGCTGCTCTGGGACTTGGACTACACATTAAATACATAAAAAGAGAAGTTTAAAGCCAAAATGTTATAAAAATAAATGGGTGATGTTGTGCAACAGTCACTGGGAAAGTCCCAAGCACTTTCCTGGAAACTGCCTTCAAATCACAAGATCTTAATGACATTCATCTATCCCTGTTTCCCTCATTTTCCAATACATATCCGATCCCTTTCTGAAAGTTATGATCGAATCTACTTCCAATGCCCTTTTGGGCAGTATGTTGCAGACCAAAGCAGATTATTGCACAAAAATATCATCATTCCCCTTCTGATTGTTTTTGCTGATTGTCTTAAAGGTGGTTACCACTACTTGTCCAAACAGGTTCTCTGCTTTGATCTTCCCACATCTCTCAGCTTGGCTCCTTTTGTTCAGAAGCGGGAAAGTATGTACATTTTGATTGAGAATCGTTAGTCCTGCCTGCCAGCATGTTTATTAAGATATTTTCAAACTAACCTTCTCAGGAATGTTATGACACACCTCTGGAGCCGGTAGGATTTCAAACCAGGTCTCCTGGCTCAGAGATAGGGACACTATCTCGCTGCCATAAAAAGCCTCTGATTATTTGCCAGCACTGCACATCTGCAAGTGTAGTGTTAGATTTGCAAACTGTCTCCCGACCTGTCACACTCTGACTACCATTACTCACTGAGCTGCTCTGCAGTGTTGCCATGTCCTTTCACTTTCAATTTATAAATCATGATCCCTCTATCACCATCTCCCCACTGTTGTAGCCCTCTTTGTGACTTTGTTCATATGATTTACCTACGCTCTAAGGAGCTTTGGTGAATTGCTACAGTGCCTCTTGGAGATAGTACACATTGCTGCTATCTGAGAACTTGCAAATGGTGCTAGACATTGTGCAGTGATGAGCAAACATCTCCGCTTCTGACCTTATGATGGAGGGAAGGTCATTGATGAAGCGGTTGAAGGTGGTTGGGCCTAGGACACTACCCTGAGGAAATCCTGCGCGAATGACTGACTTCCAACAGCCACAAGCATATTCCCATGTGTCAGGTATGACTCCAAACACTAATGAGTTTGCCTCCGATCCCCATTGATTCCAGTTTTGTTTGGATGTAGGTGTCACTGAGAAGCCATTGATTCTCCAGCTGAAGCTTCTCTTCAGAATTGTTCAGCGGGAACCAGTCAATGGATTGTTTGGATGTAATCATTAATTGATGTGTGGGGATTTTGAATAAATCAGAAGGACATTCTTATCTGTTCGACAATGTCTAAACTGCAGAGAGAAGAAAACAGTCTCGTAAATGATCTATTAGTTTGGCAAAGAATGAACTTAAACAGAAAGGTTGTGGGCCCAACACTGACCCTGGCAGAACACCACCTGTCACCAGCTGCCATCCTGAGAAAGATGCATTTATCCCCACTCTCTGCTTTCTGGCAGACAGCCAGGTTTCTATCCATGCTAGCACCTGGTCTCTAACACCATGGGCCCTGATCTTACTCAGTAGCTTCCTGTGCAGCACCTTGCCAAAGGCTTCTGGAAGTCCAAGTAATAACATCCCTTGGCTCTCCTTGGTCTAACCTGCATGTTACCTCGTCAAAGAATTCTAGCAGATTGTCAGATATGACCTCCCTTTGATGAAACCATATTGAACTTTGCTCTATTTTACTATGCACTTCCGAGTATTCAGAAATCTCAGAATTCAGAAAGGACTCCAATACTTACCAATGACTGAGGGCAAGCAAATTGGCCTGTAATTTCCCACCTTTTGCCTTACTCTCTTCTTAAACAGGGGATTATATTCACGATTTTCCAGTCCTCTGGGACCCTCTCTGACGCTACTGATTCCTGGAAGATCTTCGCTACTGCCTCCATTATCTCTTCAGCTATCTCCTTCAAAGCTCTGGGGTGTAGTCCATCTGGTCCAGGTGATTTATTGACTTTCAGACCTTTTAGTTTTTCTAGCAACTTCTCTTTGGTGATGGCCACTGTACTCACCTCTGCCTCCGACTCTTGAATTTTTGGGATGTTACTCGTGTGTTCACATTTTTCACCATAGGGTAGGGTGTATGAAATAACTCCATGAAGGCAGGTATACCGCCATTAAGTCACCCTTTATTACACGGGCAATGTACATGACGCTAACCTAGCTAGCTCAGTGCTGGCTCCTAGAGTCAGTAAAAACCCTGTCACTCCTGTTTCTATCTGTCAGCCAGGATTCCCTGATAGAACCAGACTAACAGTCCCACTCAGGGAACTCATGTTCTATGAGATCCACCTGGCTGACCTCATTCGAAGTACTACAGGGTGGGTCGAGGTGGGTTGCTGTTTGAAGAGTCAGTGTGGACTCAGTGGCCTGCTTCCACACTGTAGGGACTCGATGACAAATTAATTTATTTTGATTCAGATACTGAGTGCATTTAAGTACAACTCACCCCAGTCCTGTATTGACTGCTTCCCTTCTCATAGTTGTCCCCTCATGTGCTTTACTTGAAGTTAGTTTCTTGACCCTTTCCATACACTCTTTTATGGATTATTACTTTTTTGGTTCTATTTTCTAATTTCGCCCTTAGCTGCTCATATTCCCTTGTCTGAAAGTCCTTCTGAAAGTCCAAGTAATAACGTCCCTTGGCACTCCTTGGTCTAACCTGCTTGTTACCTCATCAAAGAATTCTAACAGATTTGTCAGGCATGACCTTCCCTTGATGAAATCATGCTGAACTTTGCTCTATTTTACCATGAGCAGAAAATTCGACGTTTTGGGCCAGAGCCCTTCATCAGGAAGGGCTCTGGCCCGAAACATCGAACTTTCTGTTCCTTGGATGCTACCTGACCTGCTGTGCTTTAACCAGCAACACATTTTCAGCTCTGATCTCCAGCATCTGCAGACCTCACATTTTACTCTATTTTACCATGCACTTCCAAGTATTCAGAAATGTCATCCTTCACAATGGGCTCCAATACTTACCAATCTCTATGACTCAATGACTCTATGACCGAGGCCAAGCACATCGGCCTGTAATTTCCCATCTTTTGCCGTACTCCCTTCTTAAATGGGGGTTATGGTAACAATTTTCCAGTCCTTTGGGTCCCTCTCTGACTCCAGTGATTCCTAAAAGATCTTTGCTAATGTCCCTACTATCTGATCAGCTATCTCCTTCAGAGTTCTGGGGTATAGTCCATCGAGTGATTTATCCACTTTCAGACCGTTCAGTTTTTCTAGCAACTTCACCATGGTGATGGCATTATACTCACCTCTGCCTCAGACTCTTACCTCATCCCAACTGTATGCTTGAAGTTTATTTTAACATTTTTTGCTAACTTTTGGTATTGTACACAACGTCTTCAATTTATTTTTGCTAGTTTGTGCTATTCTGCTGATCTTTGGTAATATTTTGCAATTTTGCTGTTTAATTTTGGAAGGTCCTCCTGCTTTTTGATCTTTCTTGTTTGTGGTTGCAGTTTGATGGTTGTCATTTCCAGCTATTTTGGCGAGTTTTTTTTTTGTAATTTATATCTTTATTGGCAATCTCTGTCATAATATTCGCTGCAGCTTAATTTTGGTCAATTATGCTGGGTGTTTTTTTTAACAATTTCATGTCTTTTTTTAAACTGGTTCGGCTTTAGATTTTGTTGCATTTGGTCATTTTGTTTCTGAATTTGGTGAGATTTCCATATTTTTACTGATTTGTTGTTGATTTGGTACTTTTGCAGATTTTAAGTGATTTTTTTTGGCTGCTTTTGATGATTTTTGGAGGTTTTTTGATGATTTTGCTGATGCTGGTGATCCCTATTGCAGCGCATGCGCAGTGCGGCTTCCTGCTGCTGTCCAAGATGGCGGCGCCCATGACCCGCTGCCGGAGGTCGCGAGGGAAATAGAGACGCCTTTAGGTTAACGTCGCCCTCAGCAACAACAACAAAAACAGAGAACCGCGGATCTCCAATACAGTCAGCACCATCTTCACCCACCGAGAGCAGCGGCCTGAGGTTCCTCAGGAGAGCGGGAGGCTCCCGGGGACAGGCGGCGGCCTGGCCAGGTAACCAGGGGCAACGCGGCCCCATACCCGGGGGTGGGGGGGGGAAGGGGGAGTGAGGAGAGGAGAGGAGAGGAGGGGGACTGAGGGGGAGGGGGGAGGAGGGGAGTGAGGGGGAGGGGGGAGGAGAGCAGTGAGGAGAGGAGGAGGAGGGGTCGGGAGGAGGGGAGGAGAGGAGGAGGGAGAGGGAGGAAAGGAGGAGGGGTGGGGAGGAGGAGGAGGAGGGAGGAGGAGGGGGGAGTGTGGAGAGGCGGAGGGGGGGGTGTGTGGAGAGGCGGAGGGGGGGGTGTGTGGAGAGGCGGAGGGGGGGGTGTGTGGAGGTGAGGAGGGGGGGAGGGAGGAGAGGGGGAGGAAGGGGGGGGGGGAGGGAGGAGAGGGGGAGGAAGGGGGGGAGAAGCGGGAGTAAGGAGAGGGCACGGGAGGGAGCGCGAGGAGGGGGGCGAGAGAGAGAGAGAAAGGGGAGTGAGGAGAGGGGGTGGAGGGAAGTGAGAAATGGGGAGGGAATGGGACGGAGAGAAATGGGAAGGAGACAGAAAGGAACGGGAGAGACAAATGTGGGGTAGAGAGAAGGGGGAGGGACGGGGAGAGAAGAGGGAGAGAGTGAAGTGGGGGTGAGAAGAGTGGATGGAGGCGAGAGAGAGACAGCAGGGGAGGGGAGGGGGGAGTGGGAGAGAGATGCGAGAGAATGCGAAAGGGGTAATGAGAAGAGGGGACGGGGCGACAGCGACAGAACAGGGGAGGGAGGGATACAGAAAGGAAGGGGAGAGAGAAATGTGGGGTGGAGTGAAGGGAAGGAGGGAGGAGGGAGAGTGAATGGGAGGGATTGAGAGAAGGGGATGAGGAGGGAGGGAAGGGGGTGGATCGAAGGATAGGGAGGGTGGGAGGAGAGGGAAAGGAGGCAGAAATGGGAGGGGGGAAGAAGATGGTGAGAGGAGGGGGAGCGGGAGAGGAGGAATGAAGGAGGGCGAAAGGACGAGAGTGTGGAGAGATGATGGGGGAGACAGGGTCAGGGTGGAGAGAGAGAGAGAGAGACTGGGAGACAAGGAAATGGAAAGGATAAAGAATCCTATGGAGAGTAACTCAACCACCTGACTTACCAAAACTGTTGCACTGGGGTGGTGGCAGTATAGTGGGTAATATCACTGGATAAGTAATCCAGGACCACAGATCAATGTTCTGGGAACATGGGTTTGAATTTCACCATAGCAGGAGGAATGGTTTCAATTCCATTAAAGATCTTAAAAGACAGCTAGCCTGACGATGACCACTTAGCCACGATTGATTGTTATAAAGATCCAAAAGAGAAAATGCTGGAAAATCTCAGCAGGTCTGGCAGCATCTGTAAGGAGAGACAAGAGCTGACGTTTCGAGTCTAACTGACCCTTTGTCAAAGTGCTTTGACCAGCTTTCAGTTAGACTAGAAACGTCAGTTCTTTTCTCTCCGTACAGATGCTGCCAGACCTGCTGAGATTTTCCAGCATTTTCTCTTTTGGTTTCAGATTCCAGCGTCTGCAGTAATTTGCTTTTATTTATTATAAAGATCCATCTGCTACACGAATGTACTTTAGGAAAGCAAACTTGCTATTCAGTCTGACTCCAGATATACAACAATATGATTGACCCTAACAGCACTCTGGGCTCCTCAGGATGGGTAATAAATGCTGAGTTAGCAGGAAAATCAACACCCCCATGAACAAATTTAACAAAAAAAAAGCATAATGGCATACTGCACGTTTGCCTGCATTTTGGTCAAAAAATGGGAAGACGACCTATTATCTTAATGGGGGAGATATCTGAATGCTCCAGTGCAGAGGGATCTGGGTGTACTCATTCAAGAGTCACAGAAAACTAGCATGTATAGACAGCAAATAATAAAGAAAGTGAATGGAATATTAGCCTTTATAACTAAAGGAATAAAATATAAAAGTAAGTAAGTATTATTGCAACTATACTAGCATCATCCAAGGAGCAGAAGAATTGACATTCCAAGCATAAGCCTTTCATCAGGAAGCCCTCCCTTCCTGATGAAGGGCTTATGCTCGAAACGTCGGTTCTCCTGCAGTCTTCACTTTCTCCCGGAGATGAGGGGTTTGTAACATGAAGAGAGATTGAACAGTTTAGGCCGATACTGTCTGGAATTTGGAAGAATGAGGGAAGATCAGATTGAGATATTGAAGATGATTAAAAGATGTGTTTAAAATAGATGTGGAGCAGATGCTTCCTTTTGTGGGGAATTCTCGGGCGGGTGGTCATAGTCATACGATAAGGACTAGCCAATGTAAAACAAAGTTGAAGAGAAACTACTTCCAATTCGCTACCCCTAGGTGCAGTGGATGCTGGGACAGTGAGTAAATTTATGGAGGAGTTACACGGAGTTTTAATTGGTAATGGGTTGAAGGGATATGGAGAGTAAGCAGGAACATGTGGGTGAGGAGCACATCAGCCATGATCGACTGGAAGAGCAAACTCAATGGGCCAAATGGCGAAGCAGACTTGATGGGCCAAATGGCCTAATTCTGGTCCTGCATCTCATGAATTTATGAAGATCAACAGCAATGCTCTGATCAGCCCTCTGTTAACTTTCCTAGAAACTCCATGTTAGCTAGATGTGATTTTACCACGCAACATAACTGCTGGCTTGTTGATTGACCAATTTTTTTGTCCCAAGTGTCTCTTCATTTTGTCCCAAATTATTGTTACTGCTAGTTTCCCACCATCAAAATTAAAGGAACTGGAGTTGCTGGGGATATCTTATCACTTTTTGCAATATATGTAATTTTCAAATCCTGCAGAAACACCCCATTCGCTTCGGGATGACTAAAAAAATTAATGCCTGGTGTTTCCCCAATTTCCACTAATTTCTGCATTTCATCTGGTCCTGTTAAATACAGGTACATATCTAATGTTTCCTCCTTATTAATTTTAAATCTTCTGTGTGTCTGAATTGCCTTTTGTTTTTCCGTGACCTTCGCAACATCTTTTTACTTGGTAAAGACAAATGTCAGGTGTTAGTTTAATAACTCAGCCATTCTTCCTGACTCCATATGTCAATCCCTTTTGCTTTGGTCCCTAATTAGCTCCACAGCTCCTTTAGCCACTCCTATCATTTACCTGTCTAAGGAAAACCTGAGATTCTCCTTGTGGTTGTTGCTAGTCTCTTTTCGTACTCCCTCATTGCTTCCCCTATTTGCTCATTAGTTTCCTTTTTGAACTTTTAGATTCAGACTGCAATTGCATTTTTTTATCTGACGTCTAAGTGAGCTTTTCCTCTTTTAGGTTCTGTTGTTAGGGCTTATGCCTGAAATGTCGATTCTCCTGCTTCTCAGATGCTGCCTAACCAGCTGCGCTTTTCCAGCACCACACTCTTCAACTCTGACCCCCAGCATCTTCAGTGCTCACTTTCTCCCACTAGTTCTTTTTGCCCTACCTTTCCCTGTTAAGGGAATGTTCCTTAACCTGTTGTCATTGAAGAAACTTGGAAATAAATTTACACACAGGGATCCAGAAATGGTGATATGATAATGTCAAGTTCTTTGTGACCTTGCTTGAAAGATGGCAAGGGCACTCGGGAAAACTCTCTGCTTTTCTTCGCAAAAATGCCAAGAGATCTTTTACATCCATTCAAGGGAGGGCAGAACGGATCTTGGTTTAACATCCCACCTGAAAGATGGCAGTGTTGCACTCATCATTACAGGAACACAACAATTACTGAGCCAGATTTTGTTTTTTTTTTAATTTGATACAATGTCTAATTACAGTCATAAATTCAGTCAAACTCAGCACCTCTGGCAGCATCTGTGGAAAGGAGAGTCAATGTTTCAGACTGTTGACACACAGTTTGATGCAAAAGTCACTGGATAGTGACTGGACAGTGTGGCACTGATACGAGAAAAGACTTGTAACCTTCTAACCTGCGTGGTCTACCACTACACCCATATGCTGAAAATGTGTTGCTGGAAAAGCGCAGCAGGTCAGGCAGCATCCAAGGGACAGGAGATTCGATGTTTCGGGCATAAGCCCTTCTTCAGGATTCCTGAAGAAGGGCTCATGCCCGAAACGTCAAATCTCCTGCTCCTTGGATGCTGCCTGACCTGCTGCACTTTCCCAGCAACACATTTTCAACTCTGATCTCCAGCATCTGCAGACCTCACTTTCTCCACTGCACCCATATGTTGAGGATAACTCCGGAAATATTATTAATGGAGATGTTAGAATCCATAAAGAGGGTATAAAAACTAGCATAAACACTTACCCTGAATGTGTGTAGCATTCAAAATAAGGGAGATGAGTTAATGGCACAGATCATTGCGAATGAGTATGATTTAGGAGCCATCACGGAGATAAGATTGCAGGATGGTCACGACTGGGGGTTAAATATCCAAGGATATCAGATATTTGGAAGGACAGACAGGAATGTAAGGGATGTGGTGTAGCTGTGATATTTAAGGATGACATCAGGGTGGTGGTGAGAGCTGATACAGATTCTATGGAGAATAAGATTGAATCCATTTGGGTGGAAATTAGAGATGTTATGAAGAAAAGGTCACTGATCGACAGAATCTATAGGCCACCAAATAATACTATCACACTGGGGCAGCCAACAAGCGAATAAATAAGCAAAGCCTTTAAAAACGGTATGGCAATTATCATGGGGGACTTTAATCTGCAGGTGGATTGGTCGAATCAGGTTGGTCAGGGTAGCCTTGAGGAGGAGTTCATTGAATGTATCTGCATTAGTTTTCTTGAACAGTATGTAACGGAACCGACAAGGAAGCAAGCTACCCGAGATTGGGTTCTGTGTCATGGGACAGGAATAATTAGTGATCTCATAGTTAGGGTACCCTTTGGAAGGAATGATCACAGTATTAGTGAGTTTTGGGAAGATTTGTACCACAGGTTGGTTTCTGGATGTAGGTTTGCTTTCAGATGTTTCGTCACCATACTAGGTAACATCATCAGTGAGCCTCTGGATGAAGCACTGTGGCATGGCCCATTTTCTATTTATGTGTTTAGATTTCCTTGGGTCGGGATGTCATTTCCTGTGGTGACAAAATTTCCTGTTCTTTTTCTCAGGGGGTGGTAAATGGGATCAAAGTCAATGTGTTTGTTGATAGAGCTCCAGTTGGAATGCCATGACTCTAGGAATTCTCATGCGTGTCTCTGTTTAGCTTCTCTGAGGATGGATGTGTTGTCCCAGTCAAAGTGGTGTCCTTCCTCATCTATATGTACGGATACTAGTGAGAGTGGGTCATGTCTCTGGCGAGTTGATGTTCATGTATCCTGGAGACTACTTTTCTGCTTGTTTGTCCAATGTAGTGTTTGTTACAGTTCTTACAAGGTATTCTGTAAATGACATTAGTTTTGCTTGTTGTCTGTATAGGGTCTTTCAAGTTCATTAGCTGCTGTTTTAGTGTGTTGGTGGGTTTGTGGGCTACCATGATGCCAAGGGGTCTGAGCAGTCTGGCAGTCATTTCTGAGATGTCTTTGACGTAGGGGAGAGTGACTAGGGTTTCTGGACATATTTTGTTTGCTTGTTTGGGTTTGTTGCTGAGAAATCAGCCGACTGTGTTCATTGGGTACCTGTTCTTTTTCAATACACTGCATAAATGATTTTCCTCTGCTTTGCGTAGTCCCTCTGTGCTGCAGTGTGCAGTGGCTCATTGAAATAATGTTCGTTTGTGGGTGTTGGGATGATTGCTTCTGTAGTTCAGTATTCGATCAGTATGTGTTGTTTTTCTGTAGACGCTGGTTTGAAGTTCCCCATTGGCTGTTCACTCTACTGTGACATCTAGGAATGGCAGTTTATTGTTGTTTTCCTCTTTCGTGCATTTTAGTCAGTAAGGGTATTATTGATGATCTTGAAGGTTCCTTCTAATGTGTTTTGTTTAGTGATGACAAAGGTGTCATCCAGATAATGGACCCAAAATTTGGGTCCGCTACGTGGATGACAAAGCGGCCACAACCACCCGATGAAGGAGCAGCGCTCCGAAAGCTAGTGCTTCCAATTAAACCTGTTGGACTATAACCTGGTGTTGTGGGATTTGTAACTTTGTACACCTCTAGTTCAACATCAGCATCTCCAAATCTTGCCCAGTCAAATAACTGAGGCTTCCTCGTTGAATGTTTTTTTTTGAACTAAGATAATTTTTTTGAATAGTAAAGGAACTAAGGGATATGGTGAGAGGGTGGGTAAATGGAACTGAGACCATGAAAAGATCAACCATGATCTTATTGAAAGGCGGAGCAGGCCCGAGGGGCCAAATGGCCTACTCCTGCTCCTAGTTCTTAAGGCCTTATGTTCAGTGTGTAATAATTCCAGGTCCACTGGTGTGCAATGGAAAAACTGTAAAGAAAAGTGCTGCTTTTTTCACTTGTTATGTATGCTATGGTATTTAGACATGTGATAATGGATTCTGATTTAGTTTCAGTATGTGCTAGTTCAGAGAGAGCTGTGGGCTAATATAGCTGAACATCTGACCTACTGAATTAGGTGAAAGTTGATCATCTTGTTTAGATAGGAAGTGGGGATTGTCGCTGAGTCAGGCCAGTTTGCTGCCATAGTTATTAAATCTCTATTCTGTTTGCACTTTTCCTATTTCTGCTAGTGTAGATGGCATGTTTATTCGCCAGTACCTTTGTTTGAAATCCTGGAATGTTGGACTATGGAACATATACAACAGGAATTACGATCCCAATGAAATTCTTATCCTTCAACTCACTGTTGAAAGTGATGACTGAATAGATTCATTCAGCTGTTGCCACACTGAACCAGCCTTCTACTTGGATCACTTGAATTTGTTTTTGTGGCAGATCATGCCATTAGCTATCCAATCCTTCCTCTGCATTTCTGAATTTTCGTGTTCTCTGTATGTCTGTGTGCAGGGCCACAAAATGTATTCCAGCAGTTGGCATTGTTGAGGCATGTCTATAACTATCACAGCTTTCTTGCAGTGGTGAACACATTCATGGGCTCAGCACTATTCAGCGTTAGCTCTGAGTCACTTTTGCCTCTTGAGTCACAACAGTGAGAGTTCAAATTCTAAACATTGCTGAGACTGCAGTGCTGTCCTTAAAGTTTTGTATTGTCAGAAATGCTGTCTTATCGCATGAGGGATTAATCTGTGACTTGATCTGTTTTCTTAATGTCACTAAATAGATTACCTGATCATTATCATGTTTGTGTGTAAATTGGCTTCTGTGTTGCCCACATTATAGTGGTGAAATGTGGTGCAGTGATAGTGTCCCTATCTCTGGGTTATGAGGCCCAAGGTCAGATCCAATCTGTTCCAAAGCTGTGCATCATAATATCTCTGAACAGTTTATAGAATACACTTCGCAAACACTCTGTAAGTTGCAAATTACTTTGGAATGTTCTGAGCTTGGAAAAGGTGCTACGGAAATGCACATGGTCATTCGGTATTTGTGAATCACATTATATTGACCTGATGTGTTCTTTGAAAAGTATTGTGTGTGTGTGTGTGTGTGTGTGCGCGCGCACGCTTTGCTCTTTATTTGTCATCTTTTACAGTGCTGAACAAAACATCCAGTAAACAGAGGATGTGATTTTTGAAATGTGAAAGGCAATTTGAGGGTTTGTTGGTCAGAGAACTGAGGAAGGTAGTTCACTCGGAGAGAAGATAGAAATAGTGTGTGTGGAGGCTGCATGAATGAAAATGCTGGTGTGGTCTCTCTGCTGTTTGGGTTGTGGAAAGCATGTGAAGATATGGTGGAGAATGAAGAGAAGGAACATGGGGAAGGAGTGGGGAAGAGTTGTGCTCCTTTTCATTCTTCAAAAGAGTAGATCAAAGTTTCTCCCATTTCACAAATGTATGAGAAACCAGTCATTTGTTTGTGAATAGCTGGATAATGCTGAAAATCATGTACTGGAGGCAGTTCTGCAAGGCTTCTCTGGCAGCACCTTCCAAACCCACAATCTGTGCCATGTAGAAGGACAAGGGCAGCAGATACGCGGGAAGACCACCTTCTGCAACTTCCAAAACAAAAACCCTTTTGCCTCTGTGCAATCTGTATCCCTCCATTCCCTAGGAGACAGTGAAGTCTGCAGATGCTGGAGATCTCTCTATTCGCTGCCTATTCACGTATCCGTCAAGATGCCTTTAAAACATTGCTTTTGAATCTGTCTCCTCCGGCACCACATTCCAGGCACTTAGAGTCATGGGGATATCCAGCATGGAAACAGATCCTTCAGTCTAACTCATTCATTCCAACCAGATGTCCTTTATAAATCTAATTCCATTTGCCAGCAGTTGGCCCATATTGCTTTTAAACCTTACCTATTCATATACCCATCTGGATGCCTTTTAAATGTTGTAATTGTACCAGCCTCTATCACTTCCTCTTCCTCAGACACCCTCTGTATGATAAGGTTTCTTTTATATCTTTCCCCTCTCATCTTAAACCTCTGCCCACTAGATTTGGACTCCCCCCACCCTGAAGAAAAGATCTTGCTTGTTTACCCTATCCATGCCCCTCATGATTTTATAAACTTCTATAAGGTCACCATCGCGCCCCCCCCCCCCCCCCAAAGCCTCCGATGCTCCAGGGAAAACTGTCCCAGCCTATCCAGCCTCTCCCTATAACTCAAATTCTCCAACCCTGGCAACATCCATGTAAATCTTTTCTGAACCCTTTCGAGTTTTCCAACATCCTTCCTACAGGAGGGAGACCGGAATTGCATGCAATACTCCAAAAGTGGCTGAACCAATATCCTGTACAGCTGAAACATGACCTCCCGATTCCAATACTCAGTGCACTTACCAAAAAGCAAGGCATACCAAATGCCGCCTTCACTATCCTACCTACCTACAACTCCACTTTCAAGGAGCTAGGAACCTGCACTCCAAGGCCTCTTTGTTCAGCAACATTCCCCTGGGCCTTACCATTAAGTGTATAAGTCCCCCCGGTTAGCCTTTCCAAAATGCACCACCTCACATTTATCAAAATTAAATTCCATCTACCAATCCTTGGCCCATTGGCCCATCTGATCAAGATCCCATTGTATTCTGAGGTAATCTTCTTCGCTGTCCACCACATCTCCAATTTTTAGTGTGATCTGCAAACTTACTAACCACACTTCCTATGTTCACACCTAAATCATTTACATAAATAACAAAAAGCAGTGGACCCAGTACCAACCCTTGTGGCATACAACTTACTAGCCTCTGTGTAAAAACAAAACTTGCCTACCATATCTCCTTTAGAATTAGAATTGGCTTTATGGTCACGTGCACTTGAATGAGTTAGCGTGTGAGCAGGATGCTGTGTTAAAATGGCTGGCTACAGGAAGGTCAGGGTCATGATTGTGCTTGGACCAGAGGCATTCTCCAAAGTGGTCACCCAGTCTGTGCTTGATTCATAGAGTAGGCCTCATTGGGTGAAGTGCATGCAGTACACCAGATTGGAGGAGGTGTGACTTCGCCTCTTGTATGAGTCAGCCATGAGGAACTTTGTCAAAGGCCTTGCTAAAGTCACTACAGGTAACATCTACTGCCCTGCACTCATCAATTATCTTTATCATTTTCTCCAAGAACACAATTGAGTTTGTGAGATACAACCTTCCCTGCACAACACCATGCTGCCTATTGCTAATAAGTTCATATTTCTTTCAAGTATGAGTAAATCCTATGCCTAGGAATCTTCTCCAGTAATTTCCCTACCAGTGATGCAAGGCTCGCTGGCCTGTAATTTCTCAAATTATCCCTGTTGCCATTCTTAAACAAAGGAACAATTCTCCAGTCAAAGGCCTGTATCCCCTTTAGTCACAGGAGCGGTCTCAAAGATTTTGTACAAGGCACCAGCCATTCCCTCACCCACCTCCCTCAGCATTTTGAGTTTGATTTACTGTTGTCACGTACTGAGATACAGTGAAAAGTATTGTTTTGCATGTACTATACAGTAGATCGTACCATACAAAGCACATGAGGGTAGCAGAATACAGTGTTACAGCTGCAGGGAGAGATATCAACAAACATTTGAGTGGTTCATTCAAAAGTCTAATAACAGTAGTGAAGAAGCATTCTTGAATTTATTCATATGTTTATTCAAACTTGTATATTGTCTGCCTGACAGAAGAGGGTGGAAAAGAGTATCATTGGGGTGGGTAATCTTTGATGTTGGTTACTTTCCTGAGGCATGGGAAGTGTAGGTGGAGCCAATGGATGGAAGGCTGGTTTGCATGATGGACTGGGCAGTGTTCATGACTCTGTAATTTCTTGCAGTCTTGGGAAGAGCAGCTGCTGGAATAGATGTGATCAGGTCCTGGGGACTTGTCTACCTTCATGCTTTTCAAAACACCCAACACGTTTTTTACGTTGACTTTTCAACTACAAGAGGATGGAGGTTTAAGGTGAGAGAAGGAACGTTTAAGGGAGAAGTGCGGGGAAAGCTTTTTCTCACAGAGGGTGGTTGGTGCCTGGAACACATTAGGAGAAGGTGAGGACTGTACATATTGGAGATCAGAGTCGAGAGTGTGGTTCTGGAGAAGTCAGACAGCATCCAAGGAATAGGAGAATTGACGTTTCAGGCATCAGCCCTTGATTAAAACCAAAGATGACACTTCATGAAGGGCTTATGCCTGAAACGTCGATTCTCCTGCTCCTCGGATGCTGCCTGACTTGCTGTGCTTTTCCAGCACCACACTCTTGGCTTGGAACATACTGCCAGTGAAGTTGGTGGAAGCAGGTACATTAGCAGTATTTAAGGTGTATCTCAATAGATACGTGAACGGGAGTCAAACAGAGATAGAAATCATGCATGGACAATAACTAGTGGGTCTAAATATGTATTAGAATCAGCACAGGCTTGGTGGGCTGAAGAATCCGTTCCTGTGCTGTATTGTTTTGTATGTGCCTTAGAATATCAACATACCCCTCCCTGGACTCACCTGAGACTGACATTCCTGATGAAGGGCTTATGTCTGAAATGTTGACACTCCTCCTCCTCCTCCTGCCTAATCTGTTGTGCTTTACCAGTGCCACACTTTTCAATACTAAACCTTACGTATGCTTCCTTTTTCTTTTTGATTAAGATCTCAATTTCTCTTGTCATCCAAGGTGCCTGAATTTTGCCATCCTTTTCTTTCATTATCACAGGAAATGCCAGTCCTGCACTCTCATCAACTGACCTTTGAAAAATTCCCACGTGCCAGAAATGAATTTACCCTCAAAAAGCCACCCCAATCTACATTCCCCAGTTCCTACCTAATGTTGTGATAGTTAGCCTTCCCCCAGTTTAGTACTTTCACCTGAAGGCTACTTTTGACCTTATCCATAAGTGACTTAACACATGGAGAATTATAGTCACTGTTTGCAAAATGCTCCGTTACTGAAGCTTTGATCACCTGGCCGGGCCCCTTCCCTCGTTGGATTATTTACGTATTGTTTCAAACACTATCCTGGACACACCTAACAAATTCCTGACTCCATCTAAGACCCTGACATTAAATGTGTCCCAGTCAGGATACGGGATGTTAAAATCACCCATCAAAAGAACACTATTGCTTTTAAATTTTCCCGTAATCTGTCCACATATCTGTTCTTCCATCACTCTCTGGCTGTTGGGAGGCCTGTAGTATAATTCAATTAAAGTGATTGCACCCTTCCTATTCCTGAGTGCTATTTGTTTGAACCTAGCTGGATGTGCCCTCCAAGGTGTCCTCCCTCAGTACAGCTGTGATATTCTCCCTTATAAGTAATGCAACTCCCTCACCTGTTTTACATCTATCTCTATCTCACCTGAAACATCTAAATCCCACAGCATTAATCTACCAGTCTCGTCCCTCTCACAATCAAGGTCTGAAACAAAAAAGAGAAATTGCTGGTGAAACTCAGCAGGTCTGGCAGCATCTGTGGGAAGAAAGCAGAGTTAATGTCTCAAGTCTAGTGATGTTTCATCAGGGTCATTCTGATAGAGTCCATAAGACCATTAGATAAAGAAGCAGAATTAGGCCATTTAACCCCTTAAGACTTGCTCCACCATTCAATCATGGCTGATATGCTTCTTAACCCCATTCTCCTACCTTCTCCCTGTTACCCTTGATCCCCTTACCAATCAAAAACCAGTTTATCTCTGTGTTGATTACCGTCATAGAGTCCGACAGCATGGAGACAGGCCCTTCAGCCCAAACTGGTCTGTGCAGACCAAAATATCCATCTATGCTAACCTCATTTCCTTGCAATTGGCCCATAGTCTTCTAATCCTTTCCTATCCTTGTATTTGTCCAAATGACTTTTAAATGTTGTTAAAGTACCTATCTCAACCACTTCTGTTGGCAGCTTTTTCCATGTGCGTACCACCCTCTGTGTAAAACAGTAGCCCCTCAGGCTCCCTTTTATCCTTTCCCCTCTATCCTTAAATTGTTGCCCTCTAGCCCTTGGTTCCCCAACTCTGGGAAAAAGACTGAGGGCATTCACCCTATCCATGCCTCTCATGTTCTTATACACCTCTTATAAAATCCCCCTCCATCTCCCATGCTCTGAAGTAAAATTAGAATCCATCATTAAGGATGTGGTTTCTAAATTCTTAGAAGAGCAGAGTCTGATTAGAACAAGTCAACATGGATTTCGTAAGGGGAGGTCATGCCTGACAAACCTGTTGGAATTTTTTGAAGAGGTGACAAGTAGGTTAGACCAGGGAAACCCAGTGGGTGTGGTCTATCTAGACTTCTAAAAGGCCTTTGATAAGGTGCTACATGGGAGGCTGCTGAGCAAGGTGAGGGCCCATGGTGTTCGAGGTGAGCTGCTGGGATGGATTGAGGATTGGCTGTCTGACAGAAGGCAGAGAGTTGGGATAAAAGGTTCTTTTTCGGAATGGCAAAAGGTTCTTTTTCGAATGGTGTCCCGCAGGGTTCAGTGTTGGGGCCACAGCTATTCGCATTATATATTAATGATTTGGATGAAGGGATTGGGGGCATTCTAGCGAAGTTTGCAGATGATACGAAGTGAGGTGGACAGGCAGGTAGTACTGAGAAAGTGGGGAGGCTACAGAAGGATCTAGACAGTTTGGGAGAGTGGTCCAGGATATGGTTGATGGAATTCAACATGAGCAAATGCGAGGTCTTGCACTTTGGCAAAAAGAATAAAAGCATAGACTACTTTCTAAATGGTGAGAAAATTAGTAAAGCCCAGGCACAAAGGGATCTGGGAGTGCTAGTCGAGGATTCTCTAAAGGTAAACATGCAAGTTGAGTCCGTGATTAAGAAAGCAAATGCAACGTTGTCACTTATCTCAAGAGGGTTGGAATATAAAAGCAGAGATGTGTTACTAAGACTTTATAAAGCTCTGGTTAGGCCCCATTTGGAGTAGTGTGTCCAGTTTTGGTCCCCACACCTCAGGAAGGACATATTGGCACTGGAACGTGTCCAGCAGAGATTCACACGGATGATCCCTGGAATGGTAGGTCTAACATATGAGGAACGGCTGAGAATCCTGGGATTGTATTCATTGGAGTTTAGAAGATTAAGGGGAGACTTAATAGAGACGTACAAGATATGGGTTGGAAAGGGTGGACGCTAGGAAATTGTTTCCATTAGGCGAGGAGATTAGGACCTGTGGACACAGCCTTAGAATTAGAGGGAGTCAATTCAGAACAGAAATGCGGAGACATTTCTTCAGCCAGAGGGTGGTGGGCCTGTGGAATTCATTGCCACGGAGTGCAGTGGAGGCCGGGACGCTAAATGTCTTCAAAGCAGAGATTGATAGATTCTTGTTGTCTCGAGGAATTAAGGGCTACGGGGAGAATGCTGGTAAGTGGAGTTGAAATGCCCATCGGCCATGATTGAATGGCGGAGTGGACTCGATGGGCCGAATGGCCTTACTTCCATTCCTATGTCTTATGGTCTTAAAATGTCCTAGTTCGTCCAAACTCTCTCTACAACTCAGACCCTTGAGTCCTGGCAACATCCTTGTAAATTTCTTTTGTGCTCTTTCCAGTTTAATACAATTCTTCCTATAGCAAGGTGACCCAGACTGAACACAGTACTCCAAGTGCAGCCTCACCAATGTACTGTACACCTGCAACATAACTTCCCAACTTCTATTCTCAGTGCCACTGTGTAGTGCATTGTGCCAAACATAGTCTTCATTGCCCTGTCTACCTGTGACTCCATTTTCAGAGAACCTTGAACCTGAACTCCAAGATCTCTCTGTTCTACTGCGCTCCTTAAGGCCCGACCATTCACCATGAAGCTTCTGCCTTGATTTAACTTTCCCAAATGCAAGACATCGCACATTTATATTAAGCTCCATTTACTACTCAGCCCACTTCCCCAGCTGACCAAGGTCCTGTTGCAATTTCTGATAACCTTCCTCATTATCCACGATACTTCCTGATTAGTGTCATCTGCAAACTTACTGATCATGCCTTGTACATTCTCATCCAAATCATTGGCAACAATAACAGACGGCAATGTGTCTAGCACCGACCCCGAGGCATGCTGTTAGTCACAGGCCTCCAGTCTGACAAGTATCTTTCCACTTTGCTTCCTACCATCAAGCCAATTGTGTATCCAATTTGCCCACTGAATTCCATGCAATCTAACCTTCCAGAGCAGCCAACTGGGTGAAACCTTGTCAAAGGCCTTACTGAAATCCATACATACT
This sequence comes from Hemiscyllium ocellatum, assembly GCF_020745735.1. Taxonomy (NCBI): domain Eukaryota; kingdom Metazoa; phylum Chordata; class Chondrichthyes; order Orectolobiformes; family Hemiscylliidae; genus Hemiscyllium; species Hemiscyllium ocellatum. The sequence continues at coordinate 8,757,140 of NC_083402.1, forward strand.
ATGTCACCGGCCCTGCCCTTGTCAACCTTCCTGGTCAGTTCATGGAAGAACTCTATCCAATTTGTGAGACATGATCTCTCACGCACAAAGCCATGCTGACTACTCCAAATCCAACCCTGTCTTTCCAAATGCATGTATTGTCTTATTCCTGAGAATCTTCTCAAGTAACTTACCTCCCACATATTTTAGGTTTACCGGCCTATAGCTCCCAGTTTTTTCTTTGCAGCCCTTCTTGAACAAGGGGACAACATTCGCTACCCTCCAGTCTTCCAGGACCTCACCCATGGCTAATGATGATGCAAAAATATCAGCCAGGGCCCCGCATTTTTTTTCTCTAGCCTCTTGGATATATCTGGTTTGGACCAGGAGATTTATCCACCTTCTTACATTTTAATACAGCCTCCTCTACAGCAATATTGGACTGTCATCAAGATATCATCGCTAACTTCCTCAAGTTCCCAAGTTGTCTTGTTTTTCTCCACAGTAAAAACAAAGGAGAAATATTCATCAAGGACCTCCCCCATCTCCTGTGGTTCTACACGTATTTGTCCATTTTGGTCCTTGAGGGGTCCTATTCTCTCTGGAGTTACTTTTTTCTTTAAGTGTCAAAGAAAAAAATATCATTAGCCTAATCTTCTCAGGCAAGGCTATCTCGTGCCCCCTTTTTGCCATCCTGATTTCCTCCTTCAGTAAACTCCTGTGTCACCCATCCACCTCCAGAGAGTCCCTTGATTCCAGCTGCATGTACCTGATCCTTTTTTCTGGTCCAAGCCTCAATATCTCTTGTCATCCAGGGTTTCCTATTCCTGCCCACCTTGCCCTTCACCTTCTCAGGAACATTTAGACCTCGAACTCTTTTAAAGGCCTCACACTTTTTCAGAGATCCCTTTGCCTACAAACAAACTACTCCAATCAATCTCTGCAAGCTCCTGTCTCATTCACCTTGCCCCAGTTTAGAACTTGAACCTGTGGACCAGTTTTGTCCCTCTCCGTAACTATTTTAATAAACCTGTTTACTGGTCCCAAAGTGCTCCCTCACTGTCACCAAGTCACCTGTCCTTCTGTGTTTCCCACTCAGTGACTTGGCCTCTACAGCCTTCAGTGGTAATGAGTTCCACATATTCACCATCCCTCTGTCTGAAGAAGTTCCTCCTCATATCAATTTTACAGGGTCTGAGGCTGTGCCCTCGGTTCCTAGTCTGTCCTACCAGTGGAAACATCTTCTCCACGTCCAATCTATCCAGGCCCCTCAGTATCTGTAAGTTTCAATCAACTTCTCCCTCATCCTTCTAAACTCCACGTGTGGACTAGTCCTCAACCGCTCCTCATGAGACAAGCTCTTCACCCTGGGATCATTCTTGTAAACTTCCTCTGGACTGCCTCCAGCATCATCATATCTTCCATAGATACAAGGTGCAAAACTGCTCACAATATTCCAAATATGGTCTCACCTGTACCTTATACAGCCTCAGCAGTACTGCTCTGCTTTTGTATCCTAATTATCTTGAAATGCATGCTAACATTGCATTTGCCTTCCTAACTGCCAATAGAACCTCCATGTTAGGCTTCAAAAAATCCTGAACTATGACTCCTAAATCCCTTTGTGCTTCAGATTTCCAAAGCATTCCACATTTAGAAAATAGTCTGCACCTCCACTCTTCTTTTGTTACATGTTCAAAAACTAGTGAGTGCTTCTGATCATTTTGGACTGTTCAGTGAATACAGGCTGATTTTATTCCATTTGCATCTCAATAAGGTGTGAGTATCTTACTGATGTGAGCCTGGATGAAGCTGCTCATAATCAGGGGAGACATTTGTTAGGTTAAGATTTTCTGCTTTTCAGTGAGGCAACACTGGTTTTCTGTCCACATCATATCACCGGTGAATCATTTTAACACCAGCAGTAAGGATTTTGTTTTGCAGTGGTGCTCCTGTTGTGTGAGCTGCTCTGAGATCTACCTATTGTGTTTTAATTGAGGCTTCAGTGTTGAGCTCTTCAGTCTATGTGTAGTGTATCATTGGCATTTTTAAATATATCGCAGAACAAGGCCCAAACTGCTTGACATTTCTTCTGGGGATAGTATCTCTGATGATGAACTGCTTTTAAACTGAACCAAGGATCAGTCACGTGGAAAGTCTTTTCTGGAAATTGTAGCAGCTGATTATACTATGTTATGCAGTATTGTTCAGCAACTGTCCAGCCAGCCCTTTCACCTACATTTCACCATGCTGTCAGCTTTGAGGTCACAGTCCAAGTAAATAGTTTTGTGCAGTCTGTTCTGTTGTTGTGAACTTGGTGACGTTTATCTGTTGATAAGCTGAGTAAAGGTCCGGGGTGTCCATGGTCAGGTTGAGGTAAGGGTATTGAGGGCAATGTAACTGTTTGTTAACCCATTCCAACCTGTGAATTCTATGCATGTCAAAGTGAGGAATGTTATTGCCAAGGAATGGGACAGGTTTTTCTTTCAGACAACCAATGTCCACATAAAGCAACAGACCAGAAACACAGTCCAGTTCCGTCACCTGAGAAACGATGCAAAATGCCTCAACCCTAATCTCAGAAGATTCTTAAAAGGATGAATAGAGTAGTTAGGATCACTTTGCTCTTGTGGCAGAGTTCGAATACAATGGTGATGTCAGGAAGTACGTGCACCAAGTCAAATGGAAATCTGGAATGCTGTCTCTGCTCCCAGAGCTTTCAGTGCTGTGGAGCAGTTGAAGCTTTCAAGACTGAGATTGAAAGGTTTTTGTTGTTTGAGGGTGTGAAGGGATATGGAGTTAAATTCAGGTTGGTCATGATCTAATTATCATGGTGGAACAGGCCAGAGAGTGAAGAGCTCATTCTAGTCATATGCCTTTTCCCACTTTGCCAGGTGAATACTTTCATTGTTCAAACTAAATCATGTGTGTTATCTCTAAAATGGATTATCACTTGTGTATTAATACTGTCGGTATTGGGCCATGTATCTGGGAGGGTTCCTGGTGTCCTCAGCTGCTGGGGGGACATTGCATGGATGAACCTCTCAGCCTAGTGGAATTGTCTCATCAGGTAGCTGACCGTTGTTCCTGGTTCTTCAAGATGTGGACAGTATGTATTGAACTCATTGGATTCTCCCCCTCAATCATCATGTCACACTCCACAGAAATGGACTATTTGGCCCCTTGTGTTTTTTTGGAAAGAGCTGTTCAACTAGTCCCACACTCATTCTGTTCTCTCCCTATAGCCCTGCAGAGTTTCTTCCTTAAAGTATTCAGTCAATTTTCTTTGAAAATTGTGATTGAATCTGCTTCCACTTGCCCTTTCAGGCAGCACATTCTAGATCACATAAAGTTACTGTGTAAAAATAAACATTTCTTCTAACCTGTTTTTTTGCCAATAATCTTAATTTGGTCATCTCTTTTTTCACTACATGTCCCTCCTAGGGATTGGTTTCTTCGCCTATGAGCTGAAAAAGTTTGCCAGAAAATGTTACTCGAGAGGTGATAAGGTGCGGAAGCATCTGTTACCCAAGGCCAGCAGTTAAGCTTATTAAAACATCAGTACTGCTGACTCAACAATAATACGCTAATTGAAGATCACATCTGGAACTGCAAACTTTATGGCCCCATTGCCTATTCATACCCATTAAACTAATGAGGACTGAGAGTGAAGATTCTTAAAGGAGCTTTAGCATGTTAGAGGTGTAGTGGATAGTGAACAAAATTACCTCAGATTACAATGGGATCTTGATCAGATGGACCAATGGGCTGAGAAGTGGCAGATGGAGTTTCATTTAGATAAATGTGAGGTGCTGCATTTTGGGAAAGCAAATCTTAGCAGGACTTATACACTTAATGGTAAGGTCCTAGGGTGTGTTGCTGAACAAAGAGACCTTGGAGTGCAGGTTCATAGCTCCTTGAAAGTGGAGTCGCAGGTAGATAGGATAGTGAAGAAGGCGTTTGGTATGCCTTCCTTTATTGGTCAGTGTATTGAGTACAGGAGTTGGGAGGTCATGTTGCGGCTGTACAAGACATTGGTTAGGCCACTGTTGGAATATTACATGCAGTTCTGGTCTCCTTATCAGAAAGATGTTTTGAAACTTGAAAGGGTTCAGAAAAGATTTATAAGGATGTTGTTAGGGTTGGAGGATTTGAGCTGTCGGGAGAGGCTGAATGGGCTGGGGCTGTTTTACCTGGAGCGTTGGAGGCTGAGGGGTGACCTTATAGAGTTTTATAAACTCATGAGGGGCATGGATAGGATAAATAGGGAATGTCTTTTCCTTGGGGGAGTCCAGAACTTGACGTAGGTTTAGGGTGAGAGGGGAAAGATATAAAAGAGACCTAAGGGGTAATCTTTTCACGCAGAGTGTGGTACGTGTATGGAATGAGCTGTCAGAGGAAGTGGTGGAGGCTGGTACAATTGCAACATTTAAAAAGCATCTGGATGAGTATATGAATTGGAAGGGTTTTGAGGGATGTGGGCCGGGTGCTGGCAGGTGGGACTAGATTGGGTTGGGATATCTGGTCAGCATGGACAGGTTGGACGAAAGGGTCTGGTTCCGTGCTGTACATCTCTATGACTCTGTGTTTGATCTGAAATGTGAGTTGCAGGTTTGCTTTATCAGACTGGGGCTTTAATCTGTTCAAGACGGATTCAGAAATTATATTGAGGATTAAGAATTTAGGAGTAACCAGCAGAGTTGAGTACAATTTTTTTACTAGGAGAAAGTGAGGTCTGCAGATGCTGGTGATCAGAGTCGAGAGTGTGTTGCTGGAAAAGTACAGCAGGTCAGGCAGCATCCGAGGAACAGGAGAATCATTCCTGATGAAGGGCTCTGGCCCGAAACGTAGATTCTCCTGCTCCTTGGATGCTGCCTAGCCTGCTGTGTTTTTCCAGCAACACACTCGCAGCTGCAACCTTTCACTGTCAATGTTGATGAGGTGAACAAGGGAGAATCTATTTGTGCGCATTGGTGAATTGGTCATGGGAAGGCCTGAGTTTAATGGTGTCATTAATAGTCTAGAGAGGATTGTTAGAGCATGTAATGCCCCTCTTGAAACAGAAGTGAAAACAGAATTTATCATTTCTGCCAGGGAAGTATAAATATTTGAAATAGGAAAGTTTAAAAGGTGACGGGGAATGAGACAAAAGAGTTTGCTCTTTTACGGGGTTTGTACAGGTGTGATGAATTGAACTGAGGCACACTGAAAAGCTTTGTGTTGTGAGCAATACAGGCAGATCACACAGTTAAGTAGCATAGATAGGTAAATAATATGTAAACAGCGGCAAAAACAAAGACATAGGTACAGGCGAATGTTAAGAGTTTGTGAGACCCTTCAGTATTCTAACACGGCGGCACGGTGGAACAGTGGTTAGCACTGCTGCCTCACAGCGCCTGAGACCCGGGTTCAATTCCCGACTCAGGCGACAGACTGTGTGGAGTTTGCACGTTCTCCCCATGTCTGCGTGGGTTTCCTCCGGGTGCTCCGGTTTCCTCCCACAGTCCAAAGATGTGCGGGTCAGGTGAATTGGCCATGCTAAATTGCCCGTAGTGTTAGGTAAGGGGTAAATGTAGGGGTATGGGTGGGTTGCGCTTCGGCGGGTCAGTGTGGACTTATTGGGCCGAAGGGTCTGTTTCCAAACTGTAAGTAATCTAATCTAAACAGTAGGGTAGAAACTGTTGCTAAACCGGCTGGTGCGTGTTCAGGCTTCTGTACCTTCTCCCCGATGGTGGAGGTTGTAGAAAAACATTGCCGGGGGGATGGGTCTTTGAGAATGCTGGTGGCCTTTCCTTGACAGTGGGGTAAAAACAATGACTGCAGATGCTGGAAACCAGATTCTGGATTAGTGGCGCTGGAAGAGCACAGCAGTTCAGGCAGCATCCAATGACCAGCGAAATCGACGTTTCGGGCAAAAGCCCTTCATCAGGAATAAAGGCAGTGAGCCTGAAGTGTGGAGAGATAAGCCAGGGGAGGGTGGGGGTGGGGAGAGAGTAGCTGCAAATGTGTTGCTGGTCAAAGCACAGCAGGTTAGGCAGCATCTCAGGAATAGAGAATTCGACGTTTCGAGCATAAGCCCTTCATCAGGAATAAGAGAGAGAGAGCCAAGCAGGCTGAGATAAAAGGTAGGGAGGAGGGACTAAGGGGAGGGGCGATGGAGGTGGGATAGGTGGAAGGAGGTCAAGGTGAGGGTGATAGGCCGGAGTGGGGTGGGGGCGGAGAGGTCAGGAAGAGGATTGCAGGTTAGGAGGGCGGTGCTGAGTTGAGGGAACCGACTGAGACAAGGTGGGGGGAGGGGAAATGAGGAAGCTGGAGAAATCTGAATTCATACCTTGTGGTTGGAGAGTTCCCAGGCGGAAGATGAGGCGCTCCTCCTCCAGCCGTCGTGTAGTTGTGTTCTGCCGGTGGAGGAGTCCAAGGACCTGCATGTCCTCGGTGGAGTGGGAGGGGAGTTAAAGTGTTGAGCCACGGGGTGATTGGGTTGGTTGGTTCGGGCGGCCCAGAGGTGTTCTCTGAAGCGTTCCGCAAGTAAGCGGCCTGTCTCACCAATATAGAGGAGGCCACATCGGGTGCAGCGGATGCAATAGATGATGTGTGTGGAGGTACAGGTGAACTTGTGGCGGATATGGAAGGATCCCTTGGGGCCTTGGAGGGAAGTGAGTGTGGAGGTGTGGGCGCAAGTTTTGCATTTCCTGCGGTTGCAGGGGAAGGTGCCGGGGGTGGAGGTTGGGTTGGTGGGGGGTGTGGATCTGACAAGGGAGTCACGAAGGGAGTGGTCCTTGCGGAACGCTGATAGGGGAGGGGAGGGAAATATATCCTTGGTGGTGGGGTCCGTTTGGAGGTGGCGGAAATGACGGCGGATGATACGTTGTATGCGGAGGTTGGTGGGGTGGTAGGTGAGAACCAGTGGGGTTCTGTCTTGGTGGCGGTTGGAGGAGCGGGGCTCAAGGGCAGAGGAGCGGGAAGTGGAGGAGATGCGGTGGAGGGCATCGTCGATCACGTCTGGGGGGAATCTGCGGTCCTTGAAGAAGGAGGCCATCTGGGCTGTGCGGTGTTGGAATTGGTCCTCCTGGGAGCAGATGCGGCGGAGACGAAGGAATTGGGAATATGGGATGGCGTTTTTACAGGGGGCAGGGTGGGAGGAGGTGTAGTCCAGGTAGCTGTGGGAGTCAGTCGGTTTATAATAGATGTCTGTGTTGAGTCGGTCGCCCGAGATAGAAATGGAAAGGTCTAGGAAGGGGAGGGAGGAGTCTGAGACAGTCCAGGTGAATTTCAGGTCGGGATGGAAGGTGTTAGTAAAGTTGATGAACTGTTCAACCTCCTCGTGGGAGCACGAGGCAGCGCCGATACAGTCATCGATGTAGCGGAGGAAAAGGTGGGGGCTGGTGCCAGTGTAGTTGCGGAAGATGGACTGTTCCACATATCCTACGAAGAGGCAGGCATAGCTGGGGCCCATGCGGGTGCCCATGGCAACTCCTTTAGTTTGGAGGAAGTGGGAGGATTGAAAAGAGAAGTTATTCAGGGTGAGGACCAGTTCAGTCAGTCGAAGGAGGGTGTCAGTGGAAGGGTACTGGTTGGTGCGGCGGGAAAGGAAGAAGCGGAGGGCTTTGAGTCCTTCGTGATGGGGGATGGAGGTGTACAGGGACTGGATGTCCATAGTGAAAATAAGGCGTTGGGGACCGGGGAAGCGAAAATCCTGGAGGAGGTGGAGGGCGTGGGTGGTGTCCCGAACGTAGGTGGGGAGTTCTTGGACTAAAGGGGACAGGACCGTGTCGAGGTATTGGGAGATGAAGAGAGTAGCATAGAGTACAATAGGTGAGTGGGGGGCCTGGTAGATGGATTCTATAGCCGGGAGGTTGGCCCTTGTAATTGTCCGGGCCGAGTTCACCACTCTCTGTAACCGTCTCCGATCTTGAATGGTACAGTTGCCATACTAGGTACTGATACAACCCGATAGAATGCTGTTCTATAAAATTCCTATGATTCTAATTCAGTTGTGGGTGAAGTTACCAGAAGCAGATATTGGCACAAAAACTTACTTTATTGGCAGTAAAGATGAGACTTTGGACACAGCACAGGCTGGCCAAGGTTAGTTGTTCATTTTCATTGGATATGTATTGCATATCCCAACTGTCTGCTTATTGAGTTTGAGTTTGGAACTGGCCTGCCTTGTTGCCCATTGTTCAATCAAATGAAACACCATCCTGTTTTTCCCTAGAGTGCATTCTTACAAAGAAACAGCATGCCTCTGATCTGTGGTAACTTGCTGGATTTTTGTTTTTGCAAGTTCTATCTATGTTGGATAAGACCTTTGCAAATCCCATCAGTGCATAGTGGGTTAAGGATCTGACAAGCTCGATTTTGCAGCCTCAGTGGACAGTGCATTGCACAGTAGAGTATAATAACTTCTTTATTCTTGTCACATTTACCCGAGAGCCTGACTGGTTTTTGTTCCCAGTCAGTAAGGCAACATACCACCTCTCGGATATCTGGAGCTTGGAAAGTAAGGCAGACATTACTGAAATGTGACATTGTCTCAGGAATTCACTGTAAACAGGTTCTGGAATTTGCATTTTAATCACCTTCAAAGAGCTGTCTCCATTTCCTACCTTAGCAAGGATCTACAAATGGAAATGGCTTTTGACACATTCACCCTCTCCCTTAAAGAATTCCAGACCCAAATGAGTCAGGCAAACATCTTAGATTTGTTCACAGCCACCATTTTATATTAGCACAGCGCTGACATCGACTTCATTAATAGGGAAAAGCAAGAGAAACTGGGTGTGGACAGCAAAGGAAGTTACCTCGGAGTACAACAGGATCTAAGATCAGATGGTCCAATGGGGTGAGGAGTGGCAGATGGAGTTTAATTTAGATAAATGCAAGGTGCTGCATTTTGGGAAAGCAAATCAGGACAGGACTGATGCAGTTTTAATGGTAAGGTCTTGGAGAATGTTGCTGCACAAAGAGATCTTGGAACGCAGGTTCATTGTTCCTTGAAAGTAGAGTTGCAGGTAGATAGGATTGTGAAGGAAGTGTTTGGTATGCTTTCCTTTATTGGTCAGAGCATTGAGTACAGGAGTTGGGAGGTCATGTTGCAGCTGTACAGGACATTGGTTAGGCCACTGTTGGAATATTGTGTGCAGTTCTGATATCCTTCCGATCAAAAGGATATTATGAAACTTGCAAATCTTTTCTGAACTCTTTCAAGGATGTTGCCAGGGTTGGAGGATTTCAGCTATAGGGAGAGGCTGAATAGGCTGGAACTGTTTTCTTTGGAAGGTCAGCAGCTGAGGGATGACCGTATAGAGATTTTTAAAATCACGAAGGGCATGAATAGGATAAGTAGACAAGGTCTTTTCCATGGAGTGGGGAAGTCCAAAACTAGAGGGCACAGGTTTAGGGTGAGAGAGGAAAGATATAAAAGGGATCTTAGGGGCAATGTTTTCATGCAGAGGGTAGTGCATGTATGGAATGAGCTGCCAGAGGAAGTGATGGAGGCTGGTATAATTACAATGTATAGTGCATTCGAATTCTTGCAGGTCAGCAGAGCAAATTAAGTCTTTAATATCTCACATGGATGAGTTGAATCGAAGGGTCTGTTTCCATGCTGTACTTCTCTACAACTCTATCTCCAGGTCATTGAGCAGTCACCTGCTGCCCCTTGAATAATGTGCAGGTCATGACTTAAATTCTCATGTTGGAGTTTCCCCCACAATGCTGCAGCAACTTGTCTCTATACTGTACCTTTAACATAGTCAAATGACCCAAGGTGCTTCACAGGAGCAGTGATTATCACAGAATTGTGCCTGCCCACTTCTATTACCAAATGCCAATCTGCTGCCTTTTCCTGTAATGTCTGCACATCATTTCTATCCAAATAACCATCCAGTGCCCTCTTGAATGCCTCTGATGAGCCTGATTTCGACATGCTCAAGGCAGTGTATACCCTACCACCTTTGTGAAAATGTTTTTTTCTCATCACCATTGCTTTATTTAGGCAGCACTTTTAAAATCTTCCTACCTTCCTGAACTTGTTCCTTTTCTGAGTGAGAACAGCTTCTCCCTCTGTGTACTGTCCAGCCCACTCATGATTTTGAAAACCTCCATCAAATCTCTGCTTGGGGGCTCCTTCTCTGCAGGGAGAACAGTCCCAACTGCATCAATCTATTCTCATCACTAAAGTTTCTCATCTCTGGAAGCATTCCAGTAATAATTGCTTCTGCTCTCTCTGCAATGCATTTGCATCTCTCCTGTAATGTGGTGCTCACACTGTACGCATTACTCCAGTTAAGTTACGAGTGGTGTGATTATACAAGTTCAACGTTATTCGTTGCTGTTGTACTCTATATCCCTCTCAAGAAAGCTGAAACACTGAGTGCTTTATTAACTGATTTCTCCCACGTCCTTGTCATAATCAATGATTTGTGCACACATTTGTACCAGGTCCTTCTGCTCATGTTTCTGCTTTAGCATTGTATCTCTGACTCAGGTGCATCACCTCACACTTCCCTGCATTGAACCTCATCTGCCACTTATCTGCCCACTCATCCAACTTGCCAATATCCTTTTGATAGTTCCACACTATCCTCTTCATGGCTTACAATTCTTCTACGTTTGGGCGATCAGCAGCCTTGAACATTGTACCCTGTACACCAAGATCCAGATCAATAATATACATCTGAAAAAGCAAGTGTCCCAATGGTGACCCCTGGGGAGAACTGCATTACAGGAACTGGAAAATATCCACTGACCATTCCTCTCTGTTTCCTATCACTCACTTGGCCAATTTGTATCTGCGCTGCCACTGTCCCCTTTTATACCACAACCTATTCCTTTTCTCAAAAAAAATTGTTCTGGAAATCCATCTAAGCTACATTACCCGTATTGGAGAAAGTGAGGTCTGCAAATGCTGGAGATCAGAGCTGAAAATGTGTTGCTGGAAAAGCGCAGCAGGTCAGGCAGCATCCAAGGAACAGGAGATTTGATGTTTTCGTTATGCCCAAAACGTCGAATTTCCTGTTCCTTGGATGCTGCCTGACCTGCTGCGCTTTTCCAGCAACACATTTTCAGCACATTACCCTCATTGACCCTTTCTGTTACCTCCTGGAAAAATTCCGGAAAGTTAGTTAAACGTGATTTCCTCTTTAGAAATTCATTCCAAGTCATCCTGGTCAACCCATCTCTTTCCATGTGAATACTAATTCTATTCTTGATCATTTTTTTTTGGAGGTTTTCCCATCACTGAAGTTAAATTAAATGCTTTGTCATTGCTGGGATTATCCTTAAAATCTGTCTTGATCAAGGCTGTTATGTTTTTGAATTCTCCAATCTTCTGGTACCCTTCCTGAGTCCAGAGAAGGTGAAAGGTTATGGTCAGTGCGTCCACAATTTTTACCATTACTTCCTTCAAAATCTTTAGATGCATCTTATCTGGTCCCGGTATCTTGTCCACTTTAAGTGGCAACAATCTGTACTTCTTCCTTATTAATTGTGAACACTTCCAGTGACTGAGCTCCCCAATTTATCAGGTAAAAACAATGTCTGCAGATGCTGGAAACCAGATTCTGGATTAGATTAGATTACTTACAGTGTGGAAACAGGCCCTTCGGCCCAACAAGTCCACACCGACCCGCCGAAGCGCAACCCACCCATATCCCTACATTTACCCCTTACCTAACACTACGGGCAATTTAGCATGGCCAATTCACCTGACCCGCACATCTTTGGACTGTGGGAGGAAACCGGAGCACCCGGAGGAAACCCACGCAGACACGGGGAGAACGTGCAAACTCCACACAGTCAGTCGCCTGAGACGGGAATTGAACCCGGGTCTCAGGCGCTGTGAGGCAGCAGTGCTAACCACTGTGCCACTGTGCCGCCCACAGTCCTGGTGAGGGGCTTTTGCCCGAAACGGTGATTTTACTGCTCCTCAGATGCTGTCTGAACTGCTGTGCTTTTCCAGCACCACTAATCCAGAATCCCCAATTTGTCACAATGGCATGGGCAGCAGCAGTATCCTTTGTTAAAAAGACACATGTAAAGTATTTATTCAACACCTCAGCCATGCCCTGTACTTCTATTTGTAAATCCCCTTTTTGATCTTGAATTGGCTTTATTCACCCTTTAGTCGCTCTCTTACAGTTTACATGCCTGGGCAAAGCTTTGGGATTTATATTCGTTAGCTACAAGTCTTTTATCATTGTCCTCTTTGCTTCTCTTGCTTTTTCACTTCTTTCCAAACCCTAGGTATTTCGGTTGATTCTCAATTGTATTTTCTGCATTACAGCTGTCATATACACACTTATTCTTTCTGCTGTTAATTTCTACTGCCATTGTCACTCGGGAAATTTGAATTTGTTTGCCTTACTGTTTGCATTTAGAGGGGAATTACCTCAAATGTACCTGAACCACTTGCTCTTTGAAGGTGGCACATTATTCAGCTCCTGCTTTTATTCCAATCAATTTTATTCAGCTTTGTCCTCGCCCCTTTTAAGTCAGCTCTCTGCCAATTGATTTTCCTTGCTCTTAGATTGTTACATGTCTCCTAAATGTTACCCCACCGACACTTGATTCACTTGGTCCATCTGATTTCCAAGGACCGGTTCCAACAGTTCATCCTTCCTTGTTGGAATGGGTGCATACCTCTGTAGGATGTTCTCGAACACAATCTAGGAACATTTGCTCCTTTGTTCTACCAGTATCCCAGCCGATATTTGGATAATTGAAGTTCAAAATTTTCATTCCCTTCTAATGTTAGCATTTCTCTGTAATTTCCCTGCCGATTTGTTAATCTACGTCCTTTTCATTAGTCGGCGGTCTGTAGACTACCCCGAGCAGTGTAATTGCACCCTTTTACTCCATAGTTCTGGCTAAATTGACTCTGTCTTTGAACTCTGAGACTTCCTCTTTCTCCAGCACTCTCTTACCCAATACTGCTGTCCATCCTCCTTTCATCCCTTTTCTATCTTTCATGAATAATTTATGCCCAGCAATATTTAACACCCAATCTTGTCCTTCCTTGAGCCAGGCCTCTATTACTGCTACAACATCATAATTACACATGATAATCTGCATCTGTAACTATGCTCTATCTATTTGCATGCGTTAACTCTGTTTTAGACTTCCCTTCTTTTTACCCTGCTCCATTTTCACCGATTAACTTACTGTTCTCTCTGCTAATGCCAGTTGTATCCTCTGTGTTGTCCTCTGTTATTCTTTCTTGGCTCCACACTCCTGTCAATTTAGTTTAAAGCCCTCCCAATGGCATGAACAAAGGAACACATCTGTTCAGACGCAGAGTATCTGGTTGTTCAGGTACCATCTTCCCCAGAACCCAGCTGCTTCCCAGCAATCTGAAGCCCTCCCTGCTGCAGCACCTTTCCAAGCATGCATTCATCTGCCTTGTCCTCCTATTTCCTCCAGTCTTCAATGGAGGACATATTAGGACAGATGACCAAGAGCTAGGTCACGTGAATTTCAGCTATCACGAGGGGGCATAGCTTTAAATTAAGGGGTGATAGGTATAGGACTGATGTTAGGGGTAGATTCTTTACTCAGCCAGTCGTGAGTTCGTGGAATGCCCTGCCAGTAACAGTGGTGGACTCTCCCTCTTTATGGGCATTTAAACGGGCATTGGATAGGCATATGGAGGAAAGTGGGCTAGTGTAGGTGAGGTGGGCTTGGATCGGCGCAGCATCGAGGGCCGAAGAGCCTGTACTGCACTGTATTTTTCTATGTTCTACAAGAAGTTTCTTAAAGGAGGAGGCAGAGGGTGCAAGGTTCTGGAAAGGAATTTGACCATCAGTGGTGGGAAAAGGGAACATACAAGATGCCAAAATTGGAGAAGTGCAGAGTTACCACGAACAGAGCAATTTACCACAGCTTGCAGAAATTTCTGGAAGGAACACAGTACCTTTTTTGCATCCTGCAGACATCCTAAAAATGCCCCACATGCAATTACATATTATGGAACCATTGCCAGCTCTTTTGTTGGCACAAATGCAGCCAAACTCTACACCATTACAACCATCAAACAGCGATTCAGATGAAAAAATCTGGTAATGTGCTTAGTTTTATTATTTGAGGGATAAATGTTGGCCAAGATATTGGGGAGAGCTCCCGTGCTGTTCTTCAGATGAGGCTGAGGAAACTTGCAAGCTCCTGAGAGGAGTTTAACTCCATATCTGATCAACAATGGAGAGGTCAGTGTGGAATATGTGTTTGAGCATTTTGAAATGGTACTTGTTGCTGTTGATTTCAGTGTGTGGATCAGACTCTTATTTTGTTTGATTATGTATTTTGGAATGCATTCTGTTGTATCAAAAGGTGCCATAAAAGTGCAGAATGTGGAATTATTGCAGTGGGGTTAAATTTGCATTTCAATAAGGGATCTAAACTTATGGAGTGTGTTCCTTCGAGAAGGAAAAAAATGAAAGGTAATTAGTTGAAGTATTCAAACTAATGATGCGTCTGGACAGAGTAAATAGGGAGAAACTATCCCAATTGATAGAAGGATTGAGGAGGAGAGCGGACAGATTGTAGGTAATGGGCGGAATGGGAGAAATGGTTTCACACAGCGGATGTGTAGGATTTGTAATGCGATGGTGTGTTGAAGGTAATTCCTGAAAGGGAAGAATACAGGATTATAGGAAAATCACCTGGGTAAGCAAACTGCTCCTTCTGAGAGCCAGACTACACTTGACAGGCCAAATGGCCTCTTGTAATATAAGCATTTGGGATTCTGAGAGACCATTCCTCACCTGAATATTTTTAACAACAATTTGCGTTAAAGCAGTGTAAATTATTGGTTAATTGAGTAGAAAATATCTGATGAAGGGCTTTTGCCCGAAACGTCGAATTTCCTGTTCCTTGGATGCTGCCTGACCTAACCAGCAACCCATTTTCAGCTCTAGAAAATATCTACAATTGAGAAAAGGAATAGGGCCAAGCAGATAGAATAAAGGTGTTTGTAATGGCTGCAGGTTGAAAATCAGGGGGTCACGGCCATAGGATGAGTTGCAAGGTTTAAGATGATAACCTGTTGTTTTGTGGTTGTGGGCCAGTGGAATAACTGAGCAGAGTTTGGTCAAATGGTGGGGGAGAGAGTGAGCACATAGGATCAGCTTCATACAGAGGGCAAACACCAAAAGATGGATTCACCCATTGGGCCATCCACCTCCTGAGTGTCGACTTGAATCCTGACACTACTTCCATCTCCCTGAGCAAGCCAGCTGGACCTAAGATTAGTGTCTCATCTGAAAGGCAGCAACTTTACCTTGTGAACTGGCCAGCAGATTGATTCAAGAGAATGGTTGTCTGCCCATTTCCTCTGTTTCTTTCTCAAGTGAAGCAAGATTTTTATTTTGAGTTTTTGTGAACGATGTTCTGAAAGTAGGGGAAAGGTTAGCTTGCTTCTAATCAGTAAGCTCAGTGCCAAACCAATGGGTAAATGATTAATGAGTTTGCTGGGACTGCATAGTTGAATGGTTTGTGCTGATCTTTGATACGGAACATGACGTGTACAGTACTGGGTGGGAGAGAAGGGGTGTCCTGAGTGCTCTATAAATGCTGCACGTATGATGCTCAGTGTCTCAGTGGATGCCATTAGTTTCCTTCACTCTCTCAACATGTTTCGAACACTTACCAGACTCAGCCGACTTGTGTATGCAGATAGTGTGTGTGCTGGACAAAACCTCAGCTCCCAGAGCCAGCGGGTTATTTTCACAACTTGCCGACAAGCAACTGTCAAGGTTAAGCCCCCAGTGAAAAGGAGGTAGGTTTGACAGAGTTGGTGAGGATGATTTCCACATAGTGTTCTAGTTCTGTCTGAGTGGGTCGTGCTTGTCCCTGAAATCATATCACAGGCCTCTGAACCTGCTACGTCTCCGCTGGCCCGCTGTAGGAATGCCTCTGCCACTCCCATTCTTTGCCTTTCCCTGCTGGCCCTGTAAATTTTGTGTCTTTTGGAATCCAAAATTGCCCCTGCCTTCACCACTTTCAAGCAGTGAATCCTAACCACTTCCTGTGTAAAAGGAAATCATCCTTTTGCCAATCACTTTAAACCTGTGTGCCCCCTGAAGTCAATTCTGTTTTTAAATCCTTTCATGAATATGAGCTCAGTGACTTGCTGATTTCTAATTGTCCTGGAGAATGTGATGATGAATTTCCTTGAACTGCTGCAGTCCATTTGTAATAAGAACACCCACAGTGCTGTGACACCGAAGGAATAGGAATGTGTTTCCAAGTCAGCAGAATGAGAATTCGGTTTATTGTCATGTGTACTCAAGTATAGAAATTCTGGAGTACAGTGAAAAGTCACCCCACATGTGCCCATCTTAGGTACAAAGCACCGAGGTGAGTGTCTTGGTGGTGGTGTTCCCATGAGTTTGCTGATCCAGTTCTTTTTGGTTGTATAGAATTAGAAGGTGCTGTCGGTGGAGTTTTGGTGAGTCACTGCAGTGCAGATGTAGATGGTACACACGGCCGCCACTGTGCATCTGAGGTAGAAGGAGTGAATGTTGAAGGTGCCAATCACGCAGGCTGCTTAGTTCTTGCTTAGTCACGCTTCTGGAGTGTTATTGTAGCAACAATTGGGGAATATTACATCACATGTCTAACTTGTGCCACAAGATGGTGGACAAGCTTTGGGCAGTCAGGGAGGAGAGTTACTCGCTGCAGGATGTCTATCCTGGTCCTGTTAGCCGCAGTATTTGTACAGCTGGTCCATTTCAGCTTCTGGTCACTGCTAACCTCCAGATTGTTGATAGTGGGGGATTAATTGAAGGATTTGCTATGAAGGTAGTTAGATGGGAGAAACCATCTTTCAGGTGGAACAATAAGCTGAGTCCTTGTCCCCTCAAGATCCCACAGTACCATTATAAAAGCAAAAAGATGAGGTCACAACCCCCCTTTGCCATCCTAGCTAATGTTTTTTCTCAGTCAGCAGCATTTGGGCACATGATCGGATCATCATCAGTAGTTGTGCATCCCACCCTATGCCAGTAACAATACTTACAAAGAAATGTCATTGGCTGCTTAGCTTTTTGAATCATCTCAGTATCATAAAAGGCACTATATAAATGCCAGTGTTTTTCTTGTATGACGAGTGTCCACAGCTGCAGCCAATCATGGTTTGGCTTCTCAAAAGATTGAAGGGTGTGCTGTAAAAACAAAATCCTGTTGATGCTGGAAGTCTGACATCAAACTGAGGATACTGGGGAACCTCCGGTCTAGCAGGATCTGTGAGGAGAGAAACAGTTAATGTTTTGAGTCCAGCCTGACACTTCTTCAGAAGTACGTGGTTTGGATGGGATGATGTCTCTGTTCCTCTGAAATGCCCCACCTCACTTCTGTTTAAAAAAAAAACAATCTTGTGATTAACCACACTGCTTTAACCTTGCAATTCTGTAGCCTCCACCCCTTGTGCCCCCTCAACTCTCCCTGCTCCTTAGTGAACCCCTCCAACCTCACTGCTCCTCCACTGCAACCCCTCATCTCTCCAAACCTCTTGGAGTTCCCTTCTTACTCCTCTCTCCTCTCCCCACGCCCGACTCTATGCTTGTGCTCACCCTTCCTCCCTGATCTCTCTTGCGTGCCCCCCCCCCGCTTTGCCCTCTTCACTACCCCCTACCCCACTCCTTTCTCCTCCTTCCTACACACCACCTCCCCATCCTCTTCCTTGCTTGTTTTCCTTAGTTTTGGTGCCCATTCTGTTCCCTTCAGTAGCACATTGGAACTCATCTTGTGTAGCAGGGTTCCACACAAGTGGGTGCGAGATTGCAGTCCAGCCTTTAGAGCATGTGGGAGGTATGCCCGGTTTTGATTTGCTTGCATGTTCCTTTATGATGTTGTTTTGAAATTCCAGTATTCCACAATGGCTAGACTTGGTCACCTAGCAACTAACTTTTATCCGTCAGCTTCCTGGCGTGTTGGCAGAAAGTTTCATTCAGTGTACAGTCGGCCTTTCTTGTTTATGCCAGGAACAGAAATATAGCTTGGCTGTGCTCAAATTGCCTTCCAATGCAAACTCCCAGCTGGCACATCATCAACACCAATGCTGCACTGAAACCATTGTGTCCTACTAAAGGCTTGCATTTTGCAGTGCCTGTCACTTCCTCCGAGTCCCAAAGTGCCATACTGTTATTTTTGATGTCTGGTTACTGCTGTAATGTAGGGAATGTTAATAAACTGGGAGAGTTTTGAGCCTAAGGGTGGTGGTTGTAGGGGAGCTGGGATGGGGAATGCATGGTGAAGATGTGGGATCTGTGAGAGAGACTGAGTGAGAGAGCAGCTCTGCTAGCATGATGGTTGTGGTGAAGGCTGAATCCATTACATCAGGGGTTGGGTGTTGGACCCTGTTGATGTAATAGCAAAAGGCCAGTTACAGCCACACAATTAGTCCCAGCACCTCTTCAGCTGAGATGTCACACTGGTCTTCATCCAGCTCTGGCATTATGATGCCCTGGGAAGGACCAGATGTGGCCTTTATAACATGGGCGCACTTTGCTATTTGCTGCTGTAAGTGTGAAGTCATCATCCCTTGAACAGTTCGCTTCATCACCCCCCCCCCCCCCCCCCCCCCCCCCCCCCCCACCCCCAATGTGTCAGAGCTAGGATTGATTTGGCTCATTTGAGCTGAAATCAGACAGATTTTGCTCAAAAAGACACAGCAGCTTCTTTCAGCAATCTGAAAGGGAATGGAAGAGTTAATCTTCTGGGTGGGGCCCTGATGGGCCAGATCTGGGGTTTTCCTGTCATTTATTTTCTTTTCAGACACTGACTGAACTGGTGTTGCAATAAAAGGAAGTGTGTGATTTATACACTGCCTCCTAACGTCAAGACTAATCCTGTGTTTCTTCATAGGAGCACAGTCATATGAAAACAAACATCAAGCCAAGAAAATATTGAAGTGGTGTGTGGGGATGAAGATTTGTTTTGTCCTTTCTTTGATCTGGACAGTACTGGCATGGTCACCATTTATTGTGCTGAGTGGCTTGCTTGGCCATTTTAGAGGGCAGTTAAGTGCATCCTCATTGGTATGCTCCTGGAGTCTCCCATATGCTAGACCTGATAAAGATGGCCGATTTCCTTCCTTCAAGAAACATAGAATATAGAACATTACTGCGCAGTACAGGCCCTTTGGCTCTCGATGTTGCGCCGAGCTATGGAACCAATCCGAAGCCCCTCTAACCTACACTATTCCATTCTCGTCCATATGTCTATCCAATGACCAGTTAAATGTCCATAAAGTTGGTGAGTCTACTACTATTGCAGGCAGTGCATTCCATACCCCTATTACTCTGCGTAAAGAAACTTACTCTGACTTCTGTCCTATATCTGTCAACCCCTCAATTTAAAGCTATGTCCGCTCATGCTAGCCATCACCATCTGAGGGAAAAGGCTCTCACTGTCCAACCCAAGTAATCCTCTGATTATTGTATATGTCTCAATTAAGTCACCTCTCAACCTTCTTCGCTCTAATGAAAACAGCCTCAAGTCCCTCAGCCTTTCCTCATAAGGCCCTCCCTCCGTACTAGGCAACATCCTAGTAAATCTCCTCTGAGCCCTTTCCAAAGCTTCCACATCTTTCCTATAATGCGGTGACCAGAACTGTACGCAATACTCCACCAGAGTTCTGTACAGCTGCAGCATGATCTCGTGGGTCCGCAACTCAATGCCTCTACCAAAAAAAGCTAACATGCCGTATGCCTTCTTAACAACCCTATCAACCTGGGTGGCAACTTTCTGGGATCAGTGCACATGGACACCGAGATATCTCTGCTCATCTACACTACCAAGAATTTTACCTTAGACCCAGTACTCTTTATTCCAGTTGCTCCTTCCAAAGTGAATCACCTCACACTTTTCCGCATTAAACTCCATTTGCCACCTCTCAGCCCAGCTCTGCAGCTTATATATGTGTCTCTGTGACTTACAACATCCTTCGTCACTATCCACAACTCTACCTCGGTGTCATCTGCAAATTTACGAACTCATCCTTTTTTGCCCTAATCCAATAGTGATGACAAACAACAGTGGACCCACAACACATCTTTGGGGTGTCCCACTTGTAAATGAACTCCAGAATGAACATTTTCCATCAACCATTACCCTCAATCCTGTGCCCACCTGGGGAACCTTATCAAACGTTTTACTGAAACCGATATACACCAAGTCAACTGCTTTACTGTCATCCACCTTTTTGGTCACCTTCTCAAAGAACTCCATAAGGCTTGTGAGACACAACCTACCCTTCACAAAACCGTGCTGAATATCCCGAATCAACTTATTTCTTTCTAGATGATTATGAATCCTATTTCTTACAATCCTTTCCAAAACTTTACCCGCAATCAAAATAAGGTTCACAGGTCTATAATTTCCAGAGTTGGCTTTACTCTCCTTCATGAACAAGGGAACGACATTTGCTATCCTCCAGTCTTCTGGCATTATTCTTATAGACAATGACAAGCAAGTTTTTATAATAATTAATAAAAGTTGACAGTCACTGTTGCTGAGACTAGCTTTTGATTCCAGATTTATTAATTTTTTAAAATGTAAATCCCATCAGCTAACATACTGGAAATTGAACCTGAACGTTAATCTGGCCTCTGGATTACTAATCCAGTAATATTACCACTGCGCCACAATCTCATCCAATATATTCATCTGTATCTGCTTCCAGATAAAATATTAAAATTGATAAATTCAGTGGCATAATGTTTGGCCCAAGTGGAGGTGGCAATATATAGGGAGGGGATTGACGTTTATTTTCTGAATAGGTGAAGGAGGGAATGGTAGTGCTGAGCTGGAGGATGCCAAGTATTTACAGTTTGCTTCAGATTTCTCAGCTTTGTGATCTGTGAGGCTTTAAAGGGGAGGTGATGAGAAATGGAGGTGTGTGAGCAGAGCCTGGCAGCTACCATAAAAGGGGGTCCCACAGTCTGCTACAGGCTTATCAACAGTAAAATGAAACGTGGGGTTAATTAGGCACCAAAGGAGGAATTGAGGAATGTGACAGACGGTATTGCTAAAATATTAAACTGGTAAAATAAAACAAAGATTTGAAACAAAAATCAGAAATTGCTGGAGAAGTTCACTAGGTCTGGCAGCACCTGTGGGAAGAAAGCAGAGTTAACGTTTTGATTCTTCATTAGAACGGTTTAACTATAGAGCCACAGAGTCATAGACATGTACAGCATGGAAACAGACCCTTCGGTCCAACCTCTCCATGCCGACCGGATATCCCAACCCAACTAGACCCACCAGCCAACACTTAGCCCATATCCCTCCAAACCCTTCCTATTCATATACCCATCCAAATGCCTCATAAATGTTGCAATTGTACCAGCCTGCACCACTTCCTCTGGCAGCTCATTCCATACACATACCACCCTCTGCGTGAAAAAGTTGCCCCTTAGGTCTCTTATATCTTTCCCCTCTCACCCTAAACCTATGCCCTCTAGTTCTGGACTCCCTGACCCCAGGGAAAAGACCTTGTCTATTTATCCTATCCATGTCCCTCATGATTTTGTAAACCTCTATTAGGTCACTCCTCAGCCTTTGACGCTCCAGGGAAAATAGACACAGCCTGTTCAGACTCTCCCTGTAGCTCAGATCCTCCAGCCCTGGCAACATCCTTGCAAATCTTTTCTGAACCCTTTCAAGTTTCACAACATCTTTCTGATAGGAAGGAGACCAGAATTGCGCACACTATTCCAACAGTGGCTTAACCAATGTCCTGTACAGCCGTAACATGACCTCCCAACTCCTGTACTCAATACTCTGACCAATAAAGGAAAGCATACCAAATGCCTTCTTCACTATCCTATCTACCTGCGAGTCCACTTTCAAGGAGCTATGAACCTGCACTCCAAGGTCTCTTTGTTCAGCAACACTCCCTAGGACCGTACCATTAAGTGTATAAGTCCTGCTAAGATTTGTTTTCCCAAAATACAGCACCTCGCATTTATCTGAATTAAACTCCATCTGCCACTTCTCAGCCCATTGGTCCAAATCCTGTTGTAATCTGAGGTAACCCTCTTCGCTGTCCACTACCCCTCCAATTTTGGTGTCATCTGCAAACTTACTAACTTTACCTCTTCTGCTCACATCCAAATCATTTATGTAAACGATAGAAAGTAGAGGGCTCAGCACTGATCCTTGTGGCATTCCACTGGTCACAGGCCTCCAGTCAGAAAAACAACTATCCACCACCACCCCCCTCTGTCTTCTACCTTTGAGCCAGTTCTGTATCCGAATGGCTAGTTCTCCCTGTATTCCATGAGATCTCACCTGCTTACCAGTCTCCCATGGGGAACCTTGTCTTACTGAAGTCCATATAGATCACATCTACTGCTCTGCCCTCAATCTTCTTTGTTACTTCTTCAAAAAACTCAATCAAGTTTGTGAGACATGATTTCCCACGGACAAAGCCATGTTGACTATCCCAAATCAGCCCTTGCCTTTCCAAATACATGTACATCCTGTCCCTCAGGATTCACTCCAACAACTTGCCCATCACCGAGGTCAGGCTCAACGGGTCTATAGTTCCCTGGCTTGTCTTTACCACCCTTCTTAAACAGTGGCACCACGTTTGCCAACCTCTAGTCTTCCGGCACCTCACCTGTGACTATCAATGATACAAATATCTCAGCAAGAAGCCCAGCAATCACTTCTCTAGCTTCATCAGGTGTACCCAAGAACTCTGTGGGAAGTCCTGGGGATTTATCTACTTTTATCCTTCTCAAGACATCCAGCACTTCCTCCTCTGTAATCTGGACATTTTGCAAGATGTCACCATCTATTTCCCTACAGTCTATATCTTCCATATCCTTTTCCACAGTAAATACTGATGCAAAATACTCATTTAATATCTCCCCCATTTTCTGTGGCTCCACACAAAGGCCGCATTGCTGATCTTTGAGGGGCCCTATTCTCTCCCTAGTTACCCTTTTGTCCTGAATATATTTGTAAAAACCCTTTGGATTCTCCTTAATTCTATTTGCTAAAGCTATCTCATGTCCCTGTTTTGCCCTCCTGATTTCCCTCCTAAGTTTAGTCCTACTTTCTTTATACTCTTCTAAGGATTCACTTGATCTACCCTGTCTATACCTGACACATACTTTCTTCTTTTTCTTAACCAAACCCTCAATTTCTTGAGTCATCCAGCATTCCCGAGACCTACCAGCCTTCCCTTTCACCCTGACAGAAATATACTTTCTCTGGATTCTTGTTATCTTATTTCTGAAGGCTTCCCATTTTCCAGCCGTCCCGTTACCTGCGAACATCTGTCCCCCAATCAGCTTTCAAAAGTTCTTGCCTAATACCGTCAAATTTGGCCTTCCTCCAATTTAGAACTTCAACTTTTAGATCTGGTCTATCCTTTTCCATCACTATTTTAAAATAAATAGAATTATGATCGCTGGCCCCAAAGTGCTCCCCCACTGACACCTCAGACACCTGCCCTGCCTTATTTCCCAAGAGTAGGTCAAGTTTTGCACCTTCTCTAGTATGTACATTCACATACTGAATCAGAAAATTGTCTTGTACACACTTAGGAAATTCCTCTCCATCTAAACCTTTAACACAATGGCAGTCCCAATCGATGCTTGGAAAGTTAAAATCCCCTACCATAACTACCCTGTTATTCTTAAGATAGCTGAGATCTCCTTACAAGTTTGTTTCTCAATTTCCCTCTGACTATTGGGGGGTTTATAATACAATCCCAATAAGGTGATCATCTCTTTCTTATTTTTCAGTTCTATCCAAATAACTTCCCTGGATGTATTTCCGGGAATATCTTCCCTCAGCACATCTGTAATGCTATCCCTTATCAAAAATGCCACTCCCCCTCCTCTCTTGCCTCCCTTTCTATCCTTCCTGTAGCATTTGCATCCTGGAACATTAAGCTTCCAGTCCTGCCCATCCCTGAGCTATGTTTCCATAATTGCTATGATATCCCAGTCCCATGTTCCTAACCATGCCCTGAGTTCACCTGCCTTCCCTGTTAAGTCCATTTGCATTGAAATAAATGCAGTTTAATTTATTAGTCTTACCTTGTCCCTGCCTGCCCTGACTGTTTGACTCACTTCTGTTCTCAGCTGTACCCGTCTCAGATCGATCTCTTTCCTCACTATCTCCCTGGGTCCCACTCCCCAACCTTAATAGTTTAAATCCTCTCAAGCAGTTCGAGCAAATCTCCCTGCCAGTATATTAGTCCCCTTCCAATTTAGGTGCAATCCATCCATCTTGTACAGGTCACTTCTACCCCAGAAGAGATTCCAATGATCCAAAAATGTGAATCCTTCTCCCATACACCAGCTCCTCAGCCATGCATTCATTTGCTCTATCCTCCTATTCCTGCCCTTACTAGCTCGTAGCACTGGGAGTAATCCAGAGATTGCTACCCTTGAGGACCTCCTTTTTAAATTTCTGCCTAACTCTCTGTAATCTCCCTCCAGAATCTCAACCTTTTCCCTTCCTATATCGTTGGTTCCAATGTGGACAATGACCTCTTGCTGGCCCCTCTCCCCCGTGAGAACATTCTATCTTTCAAAGAGCTACTGTACAGTATTGATTAGGTCAGTGTTGTTAATATGGTGTACCAATGAACATAGAAATTAGGAGGAGGAATAAGCTTCTTAGATCCTTGAATAACATCATAGCTGATCTAATTACTTCACATTCCTGCCTATGTCTGATTACCTTTCAGCCTTTCGTTGCCAAGAATCTTCAACTCTGTTAAAAATACTCCAAGACTCTGCTTCCACTACTTTTTAAGGAATATAATTCCAAAGACTTATAGTCACCTGAGAGAAAAAAATATTGTTTCATTTCTGTTTTAAATGAGCGATTCCCTTTTAAATGGTGACCCCTAGGTTCTCCCAAATGGGGAACACCTTTTCCACAGCCGAAGGATCTTTTATGTTTCAATCAACATGTTTCAATCTTAATCTTCCAAACTCCAGTGGATCCAAGCCTAGCTTGTCCAACCTTTCCTTGTAAGACAACCTGCCCATTGGCCGTATTGGTCTCGTAAACCTTCTCTGAACTGCTTCCAATACATTTACACCTTCCTTAAATAAGGCGGCTAGTGGTGTACAATGTGTACAGAATGTGGTCTCACCAATTGCCTGTATAAGTGAAGCATAATCTCCTTAATTTGTATTTGGTTCATTTTGACAAACAATAACTTTCTATTAACAATCCTAATTACTTTTTGTAAATGCATACTTGCCTTTTGCAATTCATCTGCTATGAGATCTAGATCCTTCTACATCTCCGAGCTCTGCAGTCCGTTCCTATTAGGATAAAATTATGCTTTTTCACACTTCCCCAAAAGGGTAATCTCTCATTTTCCCCACATTTTCTCCATTTGGCGGACCTTTGTCCACTTAGTTAATCTATGTATATGGTTGTAGTTGTTGGAGGTCAGTCATCTCAGCTCCAGGGCAAAGTTCCTCAGGGTAGTGTCTTTGGCCCAACCATTTCAACTGTTTCATCAAAGACCTTCCCACTGATGACAGTACAATGTTCAGCACCATTTATGAATCCTCAGGTATTGAAGTAGTCTGTGTTCAAATGCAGCAAGACCTGGCTTCAGCTGACAAGTGGCAAGTAGCATTGATGCCACATAAATGCCAGGCAATGACCATCTCTAATAACAGACGATCTAACCACTTTCCCTTGGCATTCAATGGTTTAGCATCACTAAATCCCCCACTATCAATATCCTAGTGGTTACCATTGACTAGAAACTTAACTGGACTTGCCATGTAAACACAGTGGCTACAAGAGCAGGTCAGAGGCTAGGAATACTGCGGCGAATAACTCATCACCTGACTCCCCAAAACCTGTCCATGTCTATAAGCCACAAGTCAAGGATGTGATGGAATATTCCCCACTTGCTCGGTTGAATACAGCTCCAACAGCACTCGAGAAACTTGATACCATCCAGGACAAAGCAGTCCACTTGATTGGCACCATGACTTTAAACATCCACTACCCCCCCTCCACCGAGGCTCAGTAGCAGCAGCATGTACTATCTACAAGATGCACTCCAAAAACTCACCAAAGTTCATGACACTGCATCTTCAGAACTCACAACCATTACCATTTGTTCTTTGTTATTGTGTGCTGTCTACAAAACGTGTGAGCAACTAGAAAAACAATTCTGCTTTGTAAATGGATTTTCCTCCCAGTCCCCAAATGCTGAATGGGAGGGAGAGATTGGGTTTGGAGAGTATCAAATGGATCCAAGCTTTTTTACAGGGCCATTATTCTCCCAAAACTCTGACACTTATAGGTATTACTCTGCTGCTTCCTTGTCTCTGACCTTTTCTTAGTTCTCTCTCTTTCTCCCCTTCTCTCACTCGCAAACCTCCCCCGCCCCCACATGACCTCTTCATTCCATTTTCTCAGCTCCCGCCCCCCCACCTTCCTATAAGACCATAAACACACAGGAACAGGAGTAGGCAATTCAGTCCCTTGTGCTTGCTCCACCATGTAATAGGATCGTGGATGATCTGACGTTCCTGACACACGTTTTCCTGCCTTTTCCCCATAACACCTGATTCTTTCCTGGTCAAGAATCCATCTATCTTGGATTTAAATACACAAGGACTCTGCCTTCACACTTCTCTGTGGCAAGGAGTTCCAAAGACACTCAAACCTCAGAAGAAATTCTTCCTCATCTTAGTCTTAAATTGACGCCCCTTTATGATTAGATTCCATACAGTGTGGAAGTTGGCCCTTCAGCCCAACAAGTCCACACTGACCTTTCGAAGAGCAACCCACCCAGACCCAATCCCCTACATTTACCCCTGATTAATGCACCTACCACTACGGGCAATTTAGCAAGGCCAATGCACCTGACCTGCACATCTTTGGACTGTGGGAAGAAACTGGAGCCCCCGGAGGAAACCCACTCAGAC
Source organism: Hemiscyllium ocellatum (assembly GCF_020745735.1). NCBI lineage: Eukaryota > Metazoa > Chordata > Chondrichthyes > Orectolobiformes > Hemiscylliidae > Hemiscyllium > Hemiscyllium ocellatum. The sequence goes on from NC_083402.1 coordinate 8,784,052, forward strand.
ACGGAGAGAATGTGCAAACTCCACACGGACAATTGCCTGAGGCAGGAATTGAATCTGGGTCCCTGGCACTGTGAGGTAGCAGTGCTAACCACTGTGCCACCCTGAGACTGTTTCATGCAGTGAAATGTCCTCTCAGCATTTATCCTGAAAAACTCCATAAGAATCTGATATGGTGCAGATTGATCACAATCCATTCTTCTAAATTCTAATGAGCGTATTAAACCTTTGCTGATAAGACAGTCCCTTCACACCAGGATAATCCTGGTGAATCTTCCCTAAACAAATGACAATAAAATATTTCTTAAAATAAGGGGCCAAAGCTGCCCACAATATTCCAGATGTGGCCTCACCAGCATCTTGTATGGTTGCAGTAAAATGTTCCTACTCCTATACTCCAACTGCTTGCCTTTCTGATGATCTGTTGCACATACTAGCTTTCTCCCTTGTACGCTCCATTTATCCTGTCCTAGCCAACCCTCTTTATTGTTCCTGCTCCCCCATCATTCACTCCATTCTTATCCCCCCTTCCCCCACATTCTTGCACCTCCCCACATTCTTGCACCTCCCCACTCTGGTCAACTCCCTCCCTCCCACCCCCCATCCTCTCCCTGTCCCCCCCCCGTCCTCTTCATCCACCTCCCCCCACCCTTGTCCTCTCCCTCTCTCCTTCGCTCCCATCACCTGTCCTCTCCCTCTCTCCTCCCTCAACCACCGTCCTCTCCCTCTCTCCTCCCCCATCCTCTCCCTCTCCTCTTCCCTCCCATCCTCTCCCTCTCTCCACCAACCTCATCCTCTCTCTGTCCACCCTCACCCTCTCTCTCTCTCTCCCCACCCTCACTCATTCTGTCCCCCTCACGCCCCCGTCCTCTCCCTCTCTCCCCCCCATCCTCTCCCTCTCTCCCCCCCATCTTCTCCCTTTCCTCTTCCCCCCCCCCATCCTCTCCCTTTCTCCACCAACCTCATCCTCTCTGCCCGCCCTCACCCTCTCTCTGTCCACCCTCACCCTCCCTCTCTCTCTCCCCACCCTCACTCACTCTCTCCCCCTCACGCCCCCGTCCTCTCCCTCTCTCTCTCCCCGCACCCCTGTCTTCTCCATCTCCACACCCTGCTCTCCCTACTTCGCCCCTTCTCTCCTCACCTTTGCCCCCTCTCTGCCCCTCCCCACCCCTGCCCCCCTCTCCCCACCCCTGCCCCCCTCTCCCCACCCCTGCCCCCTTCCCCCTCTCCCCAACCCGTCCCCTCTCCCCAACCCGTCCCCTCTCTCTCCCACTCCACCTTCTCTTCACCCCCCCGTCCTCTCTTTCTCCCCCCTTTTTTCCCTTTCCGCCCTCCTCCCTCTCTCCACCATATCATCTCCCTCTCCGCCCCATCCTCTCATTTTCCTCTCTCCTTTTTCCCTTTCTTACTCTCCTTTCTTCCTCTCTCTCAAACTTCTTTCATCTTTCTCTCCTGTTTCTCTTTTTCCTCTTTGTCTCTTTCACTCTTTCTTTGTGTGTGTCTGTCTGTCTCTCTCTCTCTCTCCCTCCTTTTTCTCTTTCTCTCTCTTACTTCTTTCACCTTCTCTCTCGTCTCCTCTTTCTCTGACCACCTCCTCTCCTCTCTTTCCCTGTTCCCTCCCCTCTCCAGTGTGGAGTTGCGGAGAGAGCCAACAGTCTCCTTCCAATAATGAGCTGTCACTGCTGCTGCTGCTGCATCATATCAGGAGCACGGGCTGATTGGCTGAAGCTCAGTCAGAACACTGTTCTGATCAGCTGGCGAGGGTGGAGCTGAAGTGTGTAGCTCTGTGCCTCCGTGGTTGCTGCTTTGCGCATTGATGTGAGTGGAGTGCAGACACTACTGGCACCAGGCAGGTAGAGTACAGGCAAATCTGTAAGAGGCAGCACTCGGGGCACTGTGTGCTGAAGTATTCTTGTTCCTGCATTGCTATATGATGCAGGAAGACATCTCTGGTAAACTGTGAGCAGACGAGTGACTACATCGGGGTTTGCTTAACATTTGAAGCTGGTTTGAATCATTCTGTTCAAAATTGTTGGGAGAATTGTTATCAGGTTGTTGCCATGAGACCGCCATTCTTTACCTGTGTGTGTGTGTGTGTGTGTGTGTGTGTGTGTGTGTGTGTGAAAGGAATTGTTTGCACCAATATCTGCAGTGTATCTCAGAGGAGAAATTGAAGTTGGGATTGTCAAGTGTGTGAAAGGGAATTAAGTTTTAAATGGGGTGGCGATTGTGATGCATTGATAAGCAGGATCTGGAATCTAGTCACACAGGGTCTTTGTATATACATGCAGGTATACTGTCCACATGCTGTATTGTCAGCAGCATTTGGGATCTAGTTATCTCTGTGGACCTGGCGTGCTCTTACAAGAGAGTGTGATTCTGGTTTGGGTTTCTCGTTTTTTTTATAGCGTCAGGATTTTAGTTTGTGTATCTGCCTCAGTCAGGTTTTGTAACTGTTTTCCCCGATAGCTCCCTCATCTTGTGGTGAATTCTGTGTTTAATCACATCTTCCTGCCACTTTCTGAAGATGCTGATGTTCAACGTGCCAGCTCATGGCAATGGGTCAGTGCGGTCCCAAGTTGGTGAGCACTGGACAGGGCTTATGTCTTGTTTTAACTGGGCCTGGATGGACTATGTACACTCTGACAAACTGAGCCACACATGATGCTGGGGGGAAGGTACGACAGAGATAAAAATGTTCTTGGCTGCGGTTAGCTGATCCACTGCAGTCAGTACATGAGCTTTAACGGCCAGTTGCTAGGTTTGAACTGTGCTGAATTACCTGAAGGATATTGGAGATCAGAAAATCTGCCCATTCCCTATCCAAGCTTTAAGGAGAAATCTCCTGGGAGTACTCACGGTCCAACAAGACCTCTGTGCGGAAAGAATATAGTTCAAAATAATGCTTGGCTGTGATGCCCCTAGTGATCAAATTGTGATGCAGCAGCCACACAGGCAAGGGCGATGGCCCTTCAGCAGAGGAATGCTGAGGAACCTGCGTTCACAACCCTATTCCATCCTTTTCTCCAATGTAGGAGGACATTCAAAATTACATGACCAAGGATGCTTTGAGACTTATTCGCCATCATTAAGCAGTTGCTTTATTCCTGATGAAGGGCTTTTGCCCAAAACGTTGATTTCACTGCTCGTTGGATGCTGCCTGAACTGCTGTGCTCTTCCAGCACCACTAATCCAGAAGTTGCTTCTGGAGCTGAGTGAACAGTGTATTAAATGAATCAATTTCCTGTGATTCATGTATAGTCTTGCTTGAATCTGACAGTTTCTAATTGTCAGATAATTAGATACACTCCCAAAAGAACTAACTCTCACAGGGGGACACTTCCAAAAGGTCCTGACTCTCGCTGGGGGAGCGGTTCCTGTCGATGCTGATTCTCACTGGGTGAACAGTTCCTGTCGATGCTGACTCTCACTGGGGGGACGGTTCCTGTCGATGCTGACTCTCGCTGGGGAGACAGTTCCTGTCGGTGCTGACTTTCACTGGGGGGACAGTTCCTGTTGGTGTTGACTCTCACTGGGGGACAGTTCCTGTCGGTGTTGACTCACTGGGGGAACAGTTCCTGTCGGTGTTGACTCTCACTGGGGGAACAGTTCATGTTGGTGTTGACTCTCGCTGGGGGAGCAGTTCCTGTTGGTGTTGACTCTCGCTGGGGGACAGTTCCTGTTGGTGTTGACTCTTGCTGGGGGACAGTTCCTGTTGGTGTTGACTCTCGCTGGGGGACAGTTCCTGTTGGTGTTGACTCTCGCTGGGGAACAGTTCCTGTTGGTGTTGACTCTCGCTGGGGGAACAGTTCCTGTTGGTGTTGACTCTCGCTGGGGGACAGTTCTTGTCGGTGTTGACTCTCGCTGGGGGGACAGTTCCTGTTGGCGTTGACTCTCGCTGGGGGGACAGTTCCTGTCGGTGCTGATTCTCACTGGGGGACAGTTCCTGTTGATGCTGACTCTCACTGGGGGGACAGTTCCTGTCGGTGCTGACTCTCGCTGGGGGGACAGTTCCTGGAGGTGCTGATTCTCACTGGGGGAAAGTTCCTGTTGATGCTGACTCTCGCTGGGGGGACAGTTCCTGGAGGTGCTGATTCTCACTGGGGGACAGTTCCTGTTGATGCTGACTCTCGCTTGGGGGACAGTTCCTGTCGGTGCTGACTCTCGCTTGGGGGACAGTTCCTGTCGATGCTGACTCTCACTGGGGGAACAGTTCCTGTCGGTGCTGACTCTCGCTGGGGGACAGTTCCTGGAGGCACTGACTCTCCTCTTGAATTTGTACATTCCCGAAAGTAGAAGCCCAGTGTATGTAATTTCTGATTAGATTTTAATTCTTGGGATCTGGTGATTTTTGTGCCTGGTGATTAGACTAAGTGCTGCATTGATTTTTCACTCCTGTCTGCTTCTCCACAGTCTTTCCACAATGCCCGGATCACTTCCTGCCAACGCTGAGGCCAGCTGGCCCAAGGATGTGGGAATCATTGCCATGGAGATCTACTTCCCGTCTCAGTTTGTGGAGCAGACAGAACTGGAGAAGTTCGATGGGGTGGACGCAGGCAAGTACACGGTGGGCCTGGGTCAGTCCAGGATGGGTTTCTGTTCTGACCGTGAGGACATCAACTCCTTGTGCCTGACCGCTGTTCACCGGCTGCTGGAGAGGAACAACCTCCCATACGAGAGCATCGGGCGACTGGAGGTGGGCACAGAGACTATCATCGATAAGTCCAAGTCAGTGAAGACCGTTCTGATGCAACTGTTTGAGGAGTCTGGGAACACTGACATCGAAGGCATTGACACCACTAATGCCTGCTATGGTGGGACCGCTGCACTCTTCAACTCTGTCAACTGGGTGGAGTCCAGTTCCTGGGATGGTGAGTCTGTGCTGTCCAGAAACCTGTTTCTCCCCATCCCACCCAGACTAGGAACTTTCTCAAGTCTATCTAGTTTTGATGTACACTGCAGGGAAAGGCCGTGTATTTACAAAGTGCCTTTCACATCCTCAGGACATGGCAAAGCATTACAGCCAGTTAATTATATTTTCAGGATAAGTCATTGTTGTAATGTGCCTCACATTAGAGGTTGCATATCCTCGTAGCTAATACAGATGTGATCTCTAATCATATTGACACTGTACCTCTCACAGGTAATGTATGTGTCACAATGTGTGTGTGTCAGCTATGAGGCATAGATGGTGTCTGCAAATAGCTCTTTGTATTTTACTGGGAGGACTTGTCTAGCTGGCTGATTTCTGAGCTGTGTTAAAGACCTGCGGGTGAGTGTGGCTTTGGGAAGGTGTCATCTGTCGCTGTGATGATGAAATTTCAATAGAGAGGTTTCTGCCTCTGTGCAATCCTTATCTCCTAAACGTTCCTATTCTATCTGCTTCCACCACCCATCTGGCACTTACCACCCGATATGTCAAAAAATACTTGCCTCTCACATCTCCTTTAATGTTAGTCTCTTTTAAACCTATGGTCCCTATTAATTGACATTTTTACACCGGGAAAAAGTCTCTGACTGTCCATTCTATCCATTTCTCCCATAATTTTATAAACTTCTATCAGGTTGCTCCTTCATGCTCTGATATTCAAGTGGAAATAAAGCAAGTTTGTGTAATTTTGACCCTGTTTGGTGTTGTTTTCGGCTTACAGGGCGCTATGCACTAGTTGTTGCTGGTGATATTGCCGTCTATGCCACTGGGAGTGCCCGTCCCACCGGTGGTGCCGGTGCCATTGCCATGTTGGTCGGTCCAAATGCTCCGCTGGGATTTGAGCGAGGTACGTAGACATGGACAGCCCTGTGAGTGTTGTGAAACAGGATCTAATACATCCCACTGAGGCTGTCAGCACCATTCATATGCAGACTAGTTGTTATTAGAAGGATAGACTTGCATTTTGTGGTGCTGTTTATAACCTCTGAAGGCCAAAAGCAGTTTTGAAACACACTCACCCCGATAATGTTGGAATCAGAGTGGGTAGGCTGGGCACACCAAAGTCCCGAAAGAGCAGTGGCGTGATGTCACTGACATCCCTTGCTTGCTCCCCCACTCAGTTGCTCGCTTTCAGTTAACTCACTCATTCTAAGTTCACTCAGACACTGTCTCAATCTCCCACTTGCTCTCCTCCTGGCAGGTTTAGCTTCCCCCACTTCCCCTCTCTCTCGCACTTGTCCCCGCCATACACTCCCACTATCATACTCACTCCTGAAGATGCCTTACCTCCGTATACTCAACAGCCCCATTCCCTCTAAAACCAATAGGAAGAAGCATTCCTACTCTTACCCATAGCTCAGCACCTCAGAACATAGGAATATGAGTTGGCTATTCAGCCCATCTACATTCAGTTAGATCACAGTCCGTTTGCCGACCCTGATTTCATATCCCTGGATAGTCTTTCCCAGCAAATTTCATCAGTTTCTTTTGTCATTGCCAGGAAGAGAGATTCCCAACCTTCCCACCTGCCATTTTGGAATGTGCAGGTGAGGAGCTGTGCTTCTGATCAATCTTCAAAAGAACAAAGAACAATATAGCACAGAAACAGGCCTTTCGGCCCACCCAAGACTGTACTGACATGTGATGCCTTTCTAAACTAAAGACACCCTGCCTCTGTGCAGTTCCCACCTCTTAAACATTCCTATTCTGTCTGCCTCCACCACCACCTCTGGCAACGCATTCTCGGCACTTGCCACCTTATGTGTAAAAAAAAACTTGCCCCTCACATCTCCTTTAATGTTAGTGTCTTTTAAACCCATGTTCCCTATTAACTGAAGTTTCTACCCTGAGAAAAAGTCTCCAACTGTCCATTCTATCCATGCCTCCCATAATTTTGTAAACTTCGATCAGGGTTCCTCTCTTGTCCTCTGATATTCAGTTGAAAATAAACCAAGTTTGTCCAATCTCTCCTCATAGCTAATTCCCTCCAAAGCAAGCAATGTCCTGGTTAGCTGTTTCTGTAATCTCGCCAAAGCCTCCACATCTTTCTGGTTCAGTATTCCTATGTAACCTAATTAAAGCTCTATCCTGCTGCGACATGACTTGGACTCTTTGTACAAGTCAATTTTTGTACAACTCAATTTTTGTACTCTTTGCCTCTACCAACGAAGGCAAGCATACGATCTTCCTTATTGACTACCTCATCCACGTATGTTGCCGCTTAAACAGAGGACCTGGAAGCCTAGACCCCTTTGTGTGCTGATGCTACTAAGTGTGCTGCCACTTCCTGTATACTTCCCTTCTGCATGAGATCTCCCAAAGGCATCACCCAGGATTTGTCAGATTAAACTCCATATGCCATTTCTCCGCCCAAGTCTCCAGCCTGTCTATATCCTGCTGTATCTTCTGGCAATCTTCCTCATTATCTGTAACTCTGCCAATCTTTGTCATCCACAAACTTAAGTACATACATTAGACGCCTTCACTTTCCTCCATATTGTTTATTTATATTATAAACAGGGTTCCCAGCACTGATCCCTGTGGAACACCGCTCATCACAGACCTCCAATCAGAAAACATGCTTCCACCCCCTCCTCAATCATCATTGTCACTTACTCAAAAATACTCAATCAAGTTTGTGAGACCCCACTTTCCCTTTAATTGGGCCAGTTGCAATGGCCTCTGAAGGACTGTGTATGGCAGCAGCTTCCAGAAGTGGAAGCCAGTTCCTCAAACACCAGTTGACGCGTGGGGAGTGGCACCTCAGTTTAGAGGGAGCATTGCGTCAGGTGATGTGATTTTTTTAAATTCTTTATGCTTTCTGGGATGCGGGGGGTCACTAGCAAGGCCAGCATTTTTGTTGTCCATCCCTAATTTCCCGTGACCAGCTCATGTGGCCATTTGAGCAATCAGCCCACAGTCCACCACACTACTGTGGGTCTGGAGTCACATGTAAGCCAGACAGTAAGGACAGGCAGACTTCCTTCCTCGAAGGAAATTAGTGGACCAGGTGGGTTTTCTCCAACAGTTGTCAGTGGTTACATGTTCACTAGTCGAGTAGATTTTCCTTTCAGACTCCCTTGTTTTTAGTTGAATTTAGATTCCACCATCTGCCGTGTTGGGATTCGAGCCCACATCCCCCGATTTAAGTCTGGGCTTTGGATAATGAGTTGCTGTTTGCACCTTTGTGCAAAGTTCAGGGATCTGGGCTCATGCTTGGCATTCCCATTCCGACCCTTATCCCAAGCTCCCAGCCTTGTGCTTTTGGTTAGGTGGAAAGCAGAATTCAGTCCTTGGTCTGGGAGGAGCTGGCGTTGTGAGTAACCTCTCGTTGTAGTTGTCACAGCACCAGGATCATGCAGCACTCAACAAACTGCCAGTCTGGAGCACTCTGTATTGGTGAAGAGATCTCAAAATAAATCCAGTTAGTGATGAAATAAAAACCAGCAACAAAGTCTTTCACTTTTGCCAAGAGATGTCTTGTATGATCAAGTGAAGCACTGAATCTTCCCTGCCTTTTGAGGCCAGAGTTAGTTGTTAGAGCTCCAATTCTTATTTTGCAGTCCTGTGTCACTGTCGGCAGGTGGCGATGTTCCATTGCATTCCTTCAAACAACTGACTGTTTCACTTGTTTACTTTGCATTAGTTCATATATAATTAATTTTTGATTGAATTTTTCTTTTGCTCTTTATGTTCTTCTTTTTTATTGGGATATTTGGCTTCCACCTGAGAGGGTATCCAGGACTTTGGGTTGATGCCCCAGCTGAAAGGTCTGTCCGTGCTGCACTGGAGTGTTACCCTGGATTATGAGCTTACATCTTTGGATTGGGGCTAGCAGCCTTGAGTTTTACTCCGATGAGAGTGTGACCCATTGGGCTGTGACTGTGACTGGTTTTTACAACTCAACATTAGTCACTGTCGGCATATCTTGCAGGTGGCTGTGAATGTATAACATTTCCTGCCCAAGGGCTGCAGGAAGGTTTGCTGTCTTTAATGTCTTAGGGTTGTGCAGGTAACGGCTGATTGTTTGTCACTGACTTATAGGACTCCGGGGAACACACATGCAGCACGCATACGATTTCTACAAGCCGGACATGGTGTCAGAGTACCCAGTGGTGGATGGGAAGCTTTCGATACAGTGCTACCTCAGCGCATTAGATCACTGTTACAAAGTTTACTGCAACAAGTATCAGGCACAGAAACAAAAAGGTAGGCTGGTGGGTTGCGAGTTGGCAAGACCTAATAGAAATGACTTCCATTTGCTTCACTGTTTTGCATATGCCCTCTTTAACAAGTGTGGCAGCCCTTCTTGTTTTATCCCATTGGCACCTTACACTTTACTTCTTCACAAAGCTGTTCCCCAGATTATCAAAACCAATAACTGTTGACAGTATTGTTAGTGTCTTTACTTGTTGAATGTCATCAAAATCCAGAATTTATCCAGCTAAAACTGACAGTGGGTTATCAGACTTGGAAAATTAATCACTTAGCATTTCAGAGTTCTCTCATTTACTTTTAAGACAGGTGCCACATAGGCATAAGTACAGAATAAAGTCCCTTCTACTCTTTTAAAGTGAAAATAAAACTCCCTTGACATTGTCCTACCAAAAACCTCCAGGAGGTGGACAGCATAAGGTTAGATACAGAGTAAAACTCTGCACTGTCCTCCTCAAACACTCCCAGGATGGGTACAGCATGGAGTTAGGTAAAGATTCAAACTCCCTCTACTCTTTTAAAAAAAGTAACTACAAGTAAATCTCTCTCTACTCTTTGAAACTGAAGTTCTTTTTACACTGTCCCCATCAAACACTCCCAGGGCAAGGAAAGGGCAGGATTAGATACAGGGTAACTAACAATGGTGTACTCATGTTCGCCATTGTCCTCCTTTTCCACATGATCTGGGTCGCAGACATCCATGGAAAATGCTTTGCCCTGTTTAAATTTCCAAGCTAAAAGTGCTGGGCTGTCGAGAATGTGTAGCTTCTGTTCGTGTGTATACTATGTCTCAAACCATCTTTAAAGGAGTACTCTGCACATTGTGCATCAATTCTTTGATGAAGACTATCTACAGAGAATGAAAGCACAGGACTTTGAATGGATTTTACGTAATGAAGTATTGTGCATTCTTGTACTTTTGAAAGTATTTTCAAATGTCTAATTTTCATCAGTTTTGGGAGCCATAACAGCATTAAGTTATACCTATTGGAAAGGCTGGACTAGCTCTTCAGGGGTATAGGTGTTATGTCATAACTTCGTAGTTGGCGTGTTAGACAGAGTCCAGGAATATGCTCTTCTGGTCAGAGTCTTATTCTAACAGACACATCACAAATCTCCAACAATACTGATTATTTCCCATGTACTTCCCCACATATACACATAGTCATAGAATTTTATGCATGCATAGTCAAATGCTCACTCACTAATCCCTTGTTAAGTACCCTAGCCAGAACCCACTAGATGTTAAGAACCTGAAGTAGTTCAGATGGGCCGAATGGCCTTACTTCCAGTCCTATGTCTTATGGACAGATTGGCAGGAAGGAGATCACAGAGTAATTTCTTCCCCTTTAGTAAATCTACTTTTTCCCCTGGGGGCAGTGGAGGCTGAGTCCTGAATATATTCAGGGCTTAGTTAATAGACTTTTGATTGACAAGGGACTGGACAGAACAGTGGAGTTGAGGTCACGGTCATTTTTTAAATTATTTGTTCATAACATGTTTCTGTTGCTGGCTGGCATTTATTAAATGGCCCCAACTGCCCTTTTCTTCATTCACTTGTGGAACAGGGGTGTCACTGGCTGGACTGACATTTATTGCCCATCTCTAGTTGTGCTAGAACTGAACACCGTGCTCCAGGTAGAAACTAATTAAATTCACCTAAGAGCATAACCTCCTTAGATTTGTAATACAGCTCTCCTTTTATAAAGGTTGAAATTGCAGCAAGTTGTCATTAGCTTTAGTGCCTTTAGTTAAATGTGAGAGAATCCCAGCTATATGTATATAGGTCAGATTAACTTGTCCAGCTGCTTCTTACCTGTGTGCTATTTACCATGGAGTGTGTCTTGGTTGTACACCCATTTGAGAGCACTTGTCACTGACAGTGGGGTCACATGAATTTAATCTCTGTCATACAGCAGTAATCTGGTGAATATTGTGTTTCAGAGGGCAGCGATGCTCGCTTTACTCTCCAGGATTTTGACTACATGGTATTCCACACCCCTTACTGCAAACTGGTCCAGAAATCTGTGGCCCGGCTGCTTCTCAACGATTTCCTACATGACTCCAACCCCAACACAGAGAGTGGTATCTTCAGCGGCCTGGAGGCCTTCAGGTGAGCGGATTTTGTGACTCGTCATGGGGCCCGCTTCCCAGACAATAAAAGCCAAACACTGAGGATGCAGGGGTTCTGATTTAAAACCCGGAAATGCCGGAGAACCTCAGGCAGGTTTTGCTGCTTCTGTGAAGAGGGGGAAAAGAGTGTCGACGAAGAGGAGGTGTATTGAACTCGAAACATTAATTCCCATTCCTCTCTCTCGACAGATGCTGCCACTCATGCTGTCAATGGTGGGGTCTGGGGGTTTGCATTACCGGGATTAACATGTTTCCTGTTTCGTTCACAGAGATATGAAACTTGAGGACACTTACTTCGATCGGGACGTGGAGAAAGCTTTCCTGAAGGCAAGCAGCGATATTTTTAAGCAGAAGACGCATCCATCACTGATGCTTTCCAACCAGAATGGGAACATGTACACGCCCTCTGTCTACGGCTGCCTGTCCGCCGTGTTAAGCCAGTAAGTCCCTCTCGCGGCCTTTCTCCCACCTCCCTGTGCTGCTGGTCCCTCATCCCCTCCGTGCCACCTGCCTTTGCTTTCAGCAATAACAGTGGATTTCTCAATTTACAGGCGCTCTGCCCAGCAGTTGGCCGGCCAGAGGATTGGCCTGTTCTCCTATGGCTCGGGATTTGCTGCTACCCTGTACTCGCTCCGCGTCACCCAGGACGCGACACCCGGATCTGCGCTGGACAAGCTGATGTCCAGTTTGTCAGACCTGCAGGTCAGGCTGGACTCGCGCAAGAAGGTGTCACCGGAAGTATTCGCCACCAGCATGAAGCTGAGGGAGGAAACCCATCATTTGGGTAAGGTCATTGCTGGGAGGAATATTTGCTGCTTTTGGTGGAGATAGAAATAAGCGTGAAATTGGAGCAATCCGAATGTGTCAGTAACAGCCTGAGAGAGGGGTTCACAGAGTGCTGTTGAGATGGTTCTACTCTACTAAACAAAGCAGAGAGTTGGCTGTATTAGGCTTGGTGTTATGTAATATGACAGGTTTAATTAATAACCTCAGGTGAAAGGCATCCCTAGGTAGCAGCAATCGCAAGGCGATTGAGTTTTACTTCTGGTTTGAAAGGGAGAAGAGTAGCTCTAAGACTAATGTTTACACTGAAATAAGGGTAACAATGTGGGCACAAAAGCTGAGTTAGCTGGAGTGGAATGGAATGCTAGGCTGGAGGTTTGATCAATAGAGATGCAGAGGCTGACATTTAAGGGGATATAAAGAAAGTAGTGAGTTTTTAAAGATGTGTAGCTCAAGTTGAGGTTTTGGATGTAGGTTTGCTCACTGAGCTGGAAGGTTCATTCCCAGATGTTTCGTTACCCTACTAGATAATATCTTTAGTGGGCGAACAATGCTGAAACTTCCTGCTTTCTATTTATATCTTTTGGTTGGTAATGTCATTTCCTGTGGTGAAGTCACTTCCTGTTCCTTTTCTCAGGAGGTGGTAGATGGGGTCTAACTCGATGTGTCTGTTGTTAGAATTCCAGTTGGAATGTCATGCTTCCAGGAAAGCGTGGCATTCCAACTGGAACTCTGTCAAGAGACACATTGAGTTAGACCCCATCTACCACCCCCTGAGAAAAGGAACAGGAAGTGACTTCACCACAGGAAATGACATCACCAACCCAAACATACAAATAGAAAGCAGGAATTTCCAACATTGCTTCGCCTGAGGCCCACTGAAGATGTTACCTAGTAGGGTAACGAAATGTCTGGGAATGAACCTTCCAGCTCTGTGTGCAAATCTACATCTAAAATATAAAGCAACTTTCTCGAGTGAGGGCTCGCACCATGGTTAACTAAATAATCGAGGAGAGAGGATGGAACTATAAGACGAGTAGCAAGTCAGATGATTGGTTAAAATACAAAGATGACAGAGGAAGATTGAAAGGTTAAGCAAGAGTTTGAGAGGAAACTAGCTGGAAATGTGAAAACCGATAGCAAGAATGGGGAGTTATGGGGAAATTTATGGGAGCGTTTGATAGATTCTTGTTGAGCAGGGTGTCCAAGGGTTTTTGGGATCATTGGGAACATGGAATTCAAAACACAAAGGCGATCAACCATGATGGTCCTGAGTGATGGAGCAGGCCTGACAGAGGCAAACGGCCTGTCCCTGCTCCTAATTTGCACGTGATTAGATTAGATTCCCTACAGTGTGGAAACAGGCCCTTCAGCCCAACAAGTCCACACCGACCCTCTGAAGAGTAACCCACCCAGACCCATTTCCCTGCGACTAATGCACCTAACACTATGGGCAATTTAGCATGGCCAATTCACCTGACCCACACATCTATGGACTGTGGGAGGAAACTGGAGGACCTGGAGAAAACCTATGCAGACACGGGGAGAATGTGCAAACTCCACACAGTCAGTCACCTGAGGCTGGAATCAAACCTGGGACCATGGTGGTGTGAGGCAGCAGTACTAACCACTGAACCACTGTGCCGCCATCTATCCAGGAAGTGTGCGAATATGGAGTTAAAAATCTCACAACCCCAGGTTATAGTCCAGGTTTAATTGGAAGCACTAGCTTTCGGAGCACTGCTCCTCCTACAATTACCTGATGAAGGAGCAACACTCCAAAAAAACTAGTGCTTCCAAATAGACCCGTTGGGCTATAACCTGGTGTTGTGTGATTTTTAACTTTGTCTACCCCAGTCCAACACTGGCATCTCCACGTCAGGAGAATATGGAGTTTACAATCGCAGGGAGTAGTTGAGGTGATTGTATAAATGTATTTAAGGGGAAACGATATCAACACATGAACCAGAAAGGAAATTAGGAAAACATTGGGGTTAAGTGAACAGGTGCAAATGTGTTGCTGGTCAAAGCACAGCAGGTTAGGCAGCATCTCAGGAATAGAGAATTCGACGTTTCGAGCATAAGCCCTTCATCAGGAATAAGAGAGAGAGAGCCAAGCCGGCTGAGATAAAAGGTAGGGAGGAGGGACTAGGGGGAGGGGCGATGGAGGTGGGATAGGTGGAAGGAGGTCAAGGTGAGGGTGATAGGCCGGAGTGGGGTGGGGGCGGAGAGGTCAGGAAGAGGATTGCAGGTTAGGAGGGCGGTGCTGAGTTGAGGGAACCGACTGAGACAAGGTGGGGGGAGGGGAAATGAGGAAGCTGGAGAAATCTGAATTCATACCTTGTGGTTGGAGGGTTCCCAGGCGGAAGATGAGGCGCTCCTCCTCCAGCCGTCGTGTAGTTGTGTTCTGCCGGTGGAGGAGTCCAAGGACCTGCATGTCCTCGGTGGAGTGGGAGGGGGAGTTAAAGTGTTGAGCCACGGGGTGGTTGGGTTGGTTGGTTCGGGCGGCCCAGAGGTGTTCTCTGAAGCGTTCCGCAAGTAAGCGGCCTGTCTCACCAATATAGAGGAGGCCACATCGGGTGCAGCGGATGCAATAGATGATGTGTGTGGAGGTACAGGTGAACTTGTGGTCTTCCGCCTGGGAACCCTCCAACCACAAGGTATGAATTCAGATTTCTCCAGCTTCCTCATTTCCCCTCCCCCCACCTTGTCTCAGTCGGTTCCCTCAACTCAGCACCGCCCTCCTAACCTACAATCCTCTTCCTGACCTCTCCGCCCCCACCCCACTCCGGCCTATCACCCTCACCTTGACCTCCTTCCACCTATCCCACCTCCATCGCCCCTCCCCCTAGTCCCTCCTCCCTACCTTTTATCTCAGCCGGCTTGGCTCTCTCTCTCTTATTCCTGATGAAGGGCTTATGCTCGAAACGTCGAATTCTCTATTCCTGAGATGCTGCCTAACCTGCTGTGCTTTGACCAGCAACACATTTGCAGCTGTGATCTCCAGCATCTGCAGACCTCATTTTTTACTCGTTAGGTGAACAGGGGCATAAACCTCAAAATCAGAGTGATTACTATCAACACGAGAACACCCTACTCCTGGGGGATACCAGCTGTTCACGACAGGCCCTGTGTTAGTAAGCACTGTCGATGCCACCGGGCTGTGGGTAACCTCGGCCACCACTCCTTCACTGCACTTGTACCACTGTTACTTTGCCTGACTCTCTCCAGCTGCAGTCTGGCCTGGCCTGGCCTGGCCTGGCCCAGCCCAGCCCAGCCCAGTGAGGGTCTCTTCCCAGAGCCCCGAGGCCAAGCTCCGCAGTGTTCCAGTTACAGCGATGCATGGACAAAGCTTGGTTCTGAATTTTACATTTCCATCCAGTCTGAATGACTAAAGTGTTGACTTTGCACAAGATCATTGATTGTGTCACTTGGATCCAGAGCCCTCCAGAATAGGCGTGTTTCACTGCATGTGCTGAGAGTTTGTGGAGTTCGTTCTTTCTTTAGTGTTGCTTTGAATCTCAGCTTTCTTTATCCCTTGTTACACCATCACAGTGGGTCTCCTCTCCCGCTCTCGTTTAATTTGTCTTGGTTTGTTTTCCCCACAGCAAACCACCAGCCACAGAGTGCAGTAGAGGACCTGTTCCCTGGCACGTGGTATCTCACCCGAGTGGATGACAAACATCGTCGTGACTACGCTCGGAGGCCAGTCCTGGAGAACAGCAGCTTTGAGGCTGGGTCAGGTGTTCTCCAGAGCAAAACCACCGCGGCTGAGGTATGTGGGACCCAAAATACCATTATCAGTAAATCCCAGTATTCCTCAGAATGATTGAAGGGAACTGACATTTGTCAAAGCATTTCATTTCATTTGAAACATGTATAATGTCTAGTGAAGGGGAGTGTGCGTTAGACAGAACCGAGACATTGAAGAAAGGGAGCTCATTTGAATGTTCCTCTTCAGATGTGAATTTGGGTCATGTGGTATTTGAATTTCAGTGTCAGGGTGTTGCCAGTGTGTGTCGCCTGTGTTTCCAAAGACCGATGGGGATCCTATCAAACTATTTATCCTTTTAGCTGTTCATGACAAGCAAGGTGTAGACTATAACTAGCTAATCCATACTGACAAAACCCCCGACACACTGTTTGACACTAAATGTGAATCTGCAATTGGACAGCATTTACTGGATAATCCTGAAACATGTGAAGAGTTACACTGACCACTAACTTGGCATTATCACTTGGCTTACAGGATGGCAAGCTTGTGTGTACTAGAAGCTACATGCATTAATTTCTTTTTAGATAGAAAGCACTTACACACATTTTATCTGATTCAACTGAATAAAATACATGACATTCGCTGGTTCATTTGTCTAGGCAGTTGCCCTGAACAATCGGGGCCTTCTTGCCTGTCTTTAAAATGTAAACACAGCCCGCAGTTTACTGTTATCATCATTAATTAATGCGTTCTCCACGACAACACTTCTATCAATCAGTGCGCTATCCTTGGGCAATGTACATGTTGGTCTTCTCCTTGAATTTGTTTTCTTGGTTGGATGAATACAAGATGCAAAACTTTCTCAATCTCCACTTTGTCAGTTCAAAATAATCATTTGGTATCGGCCAGTTGTTCTCTGAGGAACAGGGAGGTAGGCAGAGAGCAAGGTGAAGTGGTCGGAAATGAGAAGGGAAGTTGTGAGCAGAATCTTCAGTGAGAAAAGAGGAAGCCAAGGTTTGAAATAAGAAACTGGGCAATATGAATAGATTAGAAATAATCCAGTGTGTGCCTGGAGAGTGACTAGATTGAGAGATCATTTTGGGCGCTGGGTCATGGGACTGACACAATCGTTGGATCCAATGGGATTATAGGATCTGGTGAGGTTGGGGGATCTAGACATTTGGGGCAGAAGGATCTGAACGGTTGGTGGAAATGTGGGATCTGATGGGATTATGGAATCCCAGGAACTGGAGTTATGGGATCCGACAACAGGTCTGATGGGATTACAGGATCTAGTGGGGTGATGGGATTGGGTGGGCTGGTGCATTTGAGGCAGTAATAGGATGACGTTGGATTGTGGGACATTGTGTTAAGGAAGATGGTGCAGGGCTGTGGTGTGAAGGTGGGGTGACTGTTTCAAGGACAGAAGTTCTTGATTGGTAAGGGGATTGAAGTTACGAGGAGAAGGCAGGAGAATGGGGTTGAGAAGCATATCAGTCATGATTGAATGTTGGAGCAGATTTGATGGGCCAAATGGCCTAACTCTGCTCCTCTATCTTATGGATGTGCTGAAGATGTCCATGTTATTCACAGTGTGCACCAAGTCCTGCCAAGAAAATGCCCAGGATTCCAGGAACAGCTGCACAAGCTGGCACTGCTAACCTCAGCAACGGAGAGCACTGAGCTGACGTCGAGAATGTGGGGGAGCAAAGAGGACAAGAGAGAGAAAATGAACAATCTCCCCCAGCCCCGGCAAGTCTGATCCATGTGGGTGGGATTCCTCTGACTTCTGGGGAAGGAACGCTGGATAGATATCTGAAAATGAATTCTTGGGTCTTCTGCAAGAAGGTGTCCCAGACCAGCCACCTGATGTACAGTCAGTCTGCAGCACACACCTTTTTTTTCAAACTTTGTTTGCATTCAAACATTGTATTTTAAAATTCTGTTTACTGTGCGTGGAACGGGTGGGTGAGCTTTGAATGCTTGTACGTTGCATTCGATCTGTGCGCTCCCGTGCGCTCCCTTTACTGCTTTGTAATTTAGCTGTTTGCTTCCTTTCTGTTTGATGTGATATTTATGTCTGTGCAGTGAGTTGGTGCCCAAGCCGATGAAGTACAGACAAACCTCAGTTGTTCATTGATGCATCATCTTCTCCCCACGCCCAGTAGCTGTTTCTGATCGTGTTGAAATTTAATTTTATCCAGTGAAAAAGAAAATCCTGAACCTGCACATGTTCTGAAGTGAGTTATAAAATGTAGGATCTGTTGTAAAGTTCTTTTTAAATTAAAAAAAAAGTGTACAAACTCACGAAACGGATATCTTTGGGTTCAGTTTTCATTTTGAAAGTTGTATTAATGTCAATCTGTTTGGATGTGTTATGAAACGTCTCCGTGACAAATGGGACTTGAACCTGGATAAAGTAACTCTGCCACCCCTTCATAGGAGCCTCCTGCTCACTTCAAAAGTATTTTCTAAATCAATTATGTTTCAAATTTCTTCATGGTATGTGGGCATTACTGGCTGGGCCAGCATTTATCGTCCATTTAATTGCCCAGAGGTCAATTCAGAGTCAACCATTGAGAGTCTGGAGTCACACCGGCCAGACCATGTAAAGTCAAGCTTCCTTCCCAGCAAAGGCAGTTGGAGCTGAGGTGAATAATGTTTCTCTGATTGGAATGAAAAATGTTGTGGGTTCCTCTTGAGCTCTGTAATACAACTACCACCTCAAAATGACTCAAGTGCTTGGAGCACAATTTGAAATTTGCGGGTGATTAAAAAACCCAGCAACAAAAATGTGACTCTGACAACAGCCAATTTCTGAAAGACATAGAGAAACCGAGCAGGTGAAGTATAATAGGGATGTGTGAGAGATGCTGCAGTTTGCGAGAGATGACGAGGAGAGACAGTCTAATCTATTGGTAATCTTTCAAATTGGTATCAGAGCAGAGGAACCCAACCAATTCACAAACCTCGAGGTCGCAGGTCTTGTTACTGTAATGGTTAGGGGATATAGAATACGAGAGAAGTAGGGTGTACTGTACTTGTGTGAAGCACTAGTTCATCCTCAGCTGGAATACTGTGTCTAGGTTCAGGCCCTGTACCTTAGGAAGAATGAGAAGACATTGAGGAGAGTGCAGAAAGGATTTACACGAATGGTTTCAGCATTGAGAAATTTCATTTATGAAAATGGATTGGAGATTTTGGGACTGTTTCCCTTGATGAAGGCTAAGAGTAGATTTGATCAAAATGTTCAAAACCATGAAGGATCTGGGTAGGGAGGGAGAGACTGTTCCCTTTGGGACAAGGATTGTGAGCAAGTGGGATCAGATTTAAGGTATTTGGAAAAAGAAGCAATGGAGCATGAGGCTGAATATTTTCATGTAGCGAGTGTTCAGGGTTTGGAGTGCATTGGCTGACAATGTAGCGGAGGCTGGTTCAATCAATGCCTTCAAGTGGGAATAGGATCATTACCTGAACTGGTTTGTCTGACTCTAGAATGTGCAGGGTTATGAAGAGAAGGTGAGAGTGTGGCACAAGGTGAAATACTCGATCAGCATACACACAATGGGCCAAACGGCCTTGTGCATTGTGACCATTCTGTGGGGCACATGGTTTTGTAAACCAGGATGAATACAGTCTTAGCTGGAGAATTCTGGGATCCGCATTTTAAGAGGAATGCTAGGGCCTTGGTGAGTAATACCAGGGATGAGTGTCTCCCATATTGTGAAGAGACGGGAGAGGCTATATTCATCTCTTTTCGAGTTGTAAAATTAAGATTTGGGTTACTAGAGGCATTCCAAAATATGAAGTTTTGATAGAAAAGGCAGAAACACACAAGGTGGTAACAAAGAATCACACGTTTACATCATTTCACCGGAGAAGAAATGAGAAGGCTTTTCACTGTCAAGAGTGGGTAAGGTCTGCAATATGTTGCCTGAAAGAATGACAAAATTAGATTCCATTGGCACCTTCAGAAGGCAATTGAGTCGGTACTTGAGGAGGATTGATCTGCAGGGTTGAGATAAAAATTGGAGAGCTCTCTCAGAGCAGTCAGATTGTGACTGTAAGACAGCCAAGAGCAACAAGGATGTGGGAAATAGATGCCTGTCTTGCCCCAGAGACTCCCACATCTGGAGAGTTCATTTTGAGCAACATTTTTCAATTAAAATACCGTAAAAACTGTTGAAAGCTGAAGAGTGAGTTGTTTTTTCCTACCATTAAAGTCTCAGATGCATTCTACAGCACCTTCCAAACTCATGACCACTCCTATCTAGAAGGACAAGGACAGCACATACATGGGAACACTATGTATGTTCCTCTCCAACTCACTGACCATCCTGACTTGGAAATATATTGCCATTCCTTCACTGTGGCTGGGTCAAAATCCTGGAATTCCCTCCCTAGCAACATTGTGGGTCAACCTGAAACACATGGACTGGAGCAGTTCAGGTATGGAACTCAACACTACCTTCTCAAAGGCAACTAGGAATGGGTAATAAATGCTGGCCCAGCCAACGTCACCCATACCCTGTAAATGAATTTTTAACAGCCCTCCAGAGGAGGAAACTTGTCACCATTGGGCTGACCTGGAACCCTTGTCCTATATCCCATAACTGTCCTGAAATGCCTAATTGTCATCTGAAATAGCTTTATGAACAACACAGTTGTATCAACCACTCTCAAGACAGGTGATGTGCAATAGATGTTGGTCTTGTCATTAACATTCCTGTCCTGAGAATGAATATTTTTTAAAAAAGCTATCTAGCTAGCCCTTTCACCTACATTTCATCAGGCTGAGAGCTTTGAGGTCAGAATAAGTAGGTGACAGTCAAAGTAAATAGTTTTGTGCAGCCTGTTCTGTTGATGTGAACTTTGTAACATTTATCTGTTGATAAGCTGAACAAAGTTCTGGGGCATCCGTTATCAGGTTGAGGTAAGGGTATTGAGGGCAATGTCACTGTTTGTTAACTCATTCCAACCTGTGAATTCTGTGCATGTCAAAGTGAGGAGTGTTATTGCCAGGGAATGGGACAGGTTTCTCATTCAGACACCCTGTGTCTACATAACGCAACAGACGGGAGAGACAGTCCAGTTCTGCCACCTGAGAGAGGATGCAACGTGTCTCTGCCCCAATATCCTTAAAGGGGGTGATGGAGTAGTTAGGATCACTTTACTCTTGTGGCAGAGTCGAAGACAATGGGGCATAATCTTAAAATTAAAGTTGGTTCATTTACTTAAGAATACACGCATTTACTGCTCCTGGTGGGGAATACTCGATAATACCTTAGTATGATTGATTTGGTGCTAGTTTAAAACGGAAGTTCAGAGGTATGTAATAGCATCTCTGCATTTTTGTATCATCATTCACTCAAAGGATGTGGTGTTACTGGCTGAATCAACATTTATTGCCCATCCCTAATTGCCCAGAGGGTTTGGAATCACATGTTGGCCAGACCAGATATGGGCGTCAGTTTCCTTCCCTAAAGAACATCTGTGAACCAGATGGGATTATTTTCCAACAACTGACAATGGTTTCATGGTCATCATTAGACTCTTCATTCCAGATTATTTTATTGAATTCAGATTCCACCATCTGCCATGATGAGATCTGAAGCTGGATCCCAGAATATTACCTGGCTTAACAGTCGAGCACCAGGCCATCACTGTCCTTTAAATAGAGAGAAGAGAAAGAACACATGAATTAGGAGCAGGACTCAATGAACAGTGATGGCAGGAAGTACTTGCACCAAGTCCAGTGGAAACCTGGAACTCTGTCTCTGTTCCCAGAGCTTTGGTGCTGTGGACCAATTGGAGATTAAAGACTGAAAGGTTTTTGCTGGGTCAGAGTATGAAGGGATAACGGAGTTGATTTCAGATTGGTCATAATCTACCTCTTGTGGTGGAACAGGTTAGCTTCCTTTCCACAGCTTCCCATCTTGAGCCTTAGCCCCATTCACATTCTGCTACACCACTGTGACCTTCCTAGTTTTGTGTTGTGGCTCCCTGACAGCGAGGAATTCAATTCTGCCCTGGCCCAACTCCACAACAAACTCAACTCATGCTGCACTATCGTTGAGGTTTTCCTCTGATTGAGCTGTCCCCGAATTGTCAAACCAGACCCCAGAGACAAAGGTTCAGAGTTTAAACCAATACGGTGTTTGTTTGACATTTAACATTAACTAACCCCCTCCCCATCCTCAATACATGAGCTTCCAAAGAGAAAAACAACCTATGGGACTTCCCCCAAGTCCAAACTGAGAACGTAGAACAGTACAGCACAGAATAGGCCCTTCAGCCCTTGATGTTGTACTGGCCCCGACAAACAGAACACAAGGGGAAATCTTAGGACAACTGGCGTAGAGATGAGTTTAGTTATTGAAACATACATAGAAACTAGGAGCAGGAGTAGACCATTTGGCCCTTCAAGCCTGCTCCAAAACTCAATATGATGGTGGTTGATCCTCTAACTCAATGCTCTAATCCCGCTTTCTTCCAATGCCCTTTGGTGCCTCAAAATCTAAAAGTATATCTGTCTCTTTCTTGAATATATCTAGTGATTTGGCATCCGCAGCCTTTTGTGGTAGACAATTCCACAAGATCACTTTAAGATGATGAAATATGTTTCCATTTAGTCTGCAGTGGTCTACCCTGTGTCCTGGGACTCTATCCCCTGGATCTAGACTCCCCATCCGGGGGAAACATCTTTCCTGCATCTAGTCTGTCATGCCCTGTTAGAATTTTATACGTTTCAATCAAATCCCCTGTCACCCTCTAATGAATACAGGCCCAGGTGAAGTATGGGACAATACTGGCAGTATTAGTCCAGTGTACCTTTGCTGCACTCCCTCTATGGGAGGTCTATTCTTTCTTAAGCAGATGCTCAAAGGGGAAGTGAGAGAGCCAAAAGGGAGAGAGAGAGATGTTTGGAGGGGGGAATTGTTGAGCTCAGTGCCAGATAAGCACATCCACCCACAAGGATCACAGGACCAGGACAAGGAGGCTAAACAATACCTGCAAAGCTATTGGTCGTTCAGTGAGTGTGTGGATGTCCATTGCCTGAGCTCTGGGGAGGAAGGATTAGAAGGTACACAAGGAACTGGCACAAAGGGAACCCTGAGATTTTGAAGGGTTATCGGACTGAGGGTGGAAACACAGAATGGTCATGGAGGAATCTGAATCCGAGGATAAGAATTTTAAAAATAGAAGCTTTGGTCAAACAACAAGGAGGGCAATTTCGCTGGTGGTTTGTCGTGGTATTGAGGTGCTTAGATCCAAATCCAACCTTGCAGTCCAAGCTATCGGTTTCCCTCTGGGCACCTCTGGTATATTTAACACAAAAACACATGCCCACTGGGCACCAATCTATTGGCAAGCGACAGTTACAGCTTGTTACAAAATAGAAAATCGTTCTTCCTGCTTGGGAAGCTGGTGAGACCTGCCCCTCTGGTTCATCTTACAAAATCAAACACAGCTTGGAGGTCTGCCGCGCCACCCCGCGCTCTTTCCTCGGCTCCTTGGCTCCAGCCAGTTGCCGGGAGAGTGCCGGCACGGTGTCAGGGGCTCTCCTCCTCTGCACCCGGTGCAGCACGATGCGGTAAGTGCCCGTGATGGGGCTGCGCGAGTCCTTGCCGCTGTTGTCCAGGATGTGGGTGTCCGTCACCCCCAGGCGGGTCAGCGCCCGCTTCACCTCGGCCTGGTCCCCCCTCAGAGCCTCGGCAGAGCCGGCCAGGTGGGAGGGGTCCAGCCGGAAGGGCTCGTGGCCCTTCGGGAGCCGGACGCCCCCCATCCACTCACTGCGGGCGATCTGAGCCACGGTGTGCCGCTCAGTAGGTGCCGGTCTCAGGATACCGCGGATCAGCCTCTGGCACGGCTCAGTCAGATGCTGTGGCAACTGGTAGCTGCCCTCCAGGATGCACTTCTTCAGCTTGGCCACAGTGTCTGCCCGGAAGGGCATGGTGCCCACCACCATGAAGTACAGCAGCACCCCCAAAGCCCAGATGTCCACGAAGATCCCCACGTAATTCTCATCACGGAAAAGCTCAGGTGCGGCGTAGGGGGGTGAGCCGCAGAAGGTGCTGAGCAGCTGGTCTCTGCGGCACGTGGTGCTGAAGCCAAAGTCGCCCACCTTCACGCAGCTGTCGGTCACGTAGAAAACGTTCTCCGCCTTCAGGTCCCGGTGAATCGTATTGTTCTCATGCTGCGAGAGCAAGGAGGGAGGGTGGGGGAGGGGGAGGGGGGAGGAGACAGGAATCACAACCGGTCAAATAAAATCAAACCACCGCGGGCACTGCAAATCTGACATGGAAACTGCTGGAGAAGTGGCAACAGCCCTGGCAGCAGCTGAGGTGTGGGGAACAGGACCAGCTAGTGAACTAGAACAGCAACCACCCCAGCACTCACAAACGGAGCTGTGTTAGAACATTATTCAGATAAGCAATGACATACTACAGCAACCCAGATCTCCAGAAGACAGAACAGAAACGCCTATTCAAGGCATTTAAACAAAATAGGTGCCCCAAGAGCACTATCCTCCAATACTTACTTAACAAATCTAAAAGAAGAATACACTACATGACCAGACAAAATAGTGACCACATTGTATATCAAGGACATATTAGAAATGACTACCTGAATACTCAGAACGCAGGACTTAAAAATGTGCTGCTGGAAAAGCGCAGCAGATCAGGCAGCATCCAAAGAGAAGGAGAATTGATGTTTCGGGCATAAGCCCTTCTTCAGGAATGAGGAGAGTGTGCCAAGCAGACTAAGATAACAGGTAGGGAGGAGGGACTTGGGGGAGGGGTGTTGGGAATGCGATAGGTGGAAGGAGGTTAAGGTGAGGGTGATAGGCCGGAGAGGGGGTGAGGGTGGAGAGGTCGGGAAGAAGATTGCAGGTCAAGAAGGCGGTGCTGAGTCTGAGGGTTGGGACTGAGATAAGGTGGGGGGAGGGGAAATGAGGAAGCTGGAGAAATCTGCGTTCATCCCCTGTGGTTGGAGGGTTCCTAGGCGGAAGATGAGTCGCTCTTCCTCCAGGCGTCGTGTTGCTATGGTCTGGCGATGGAGGAGGCCAAGAACCTGCATGTCCTTGGCAGAGTGGGAGGGGGAGTTAAAGTGTTCAGCCATGGGGCGGTTGGGCTGGTTGGTCCGGGTGCCCCAGAGGTGTTCTCTGAAACGGCCTGTCTCCCCAATGTAGAGGAGGCCACATCAGGTGCAGCGGATGCAGTAAATGATGTGTGTGGAGGTGCAGGTGAGTTTGTGGCAGATATCGAAGGATCCCTTGGGGCCTTGGAGTGAAGTAAGGGGGGAGGTGTGGGCGCAAGTTTTGCATTTCTTGCGGTTGCAGGAGAAGGTGCCGGGAGTGGAGGTTGGGTTGGTGGGCGATGTGGACCTGACAAGGGAGTCATGGAGGGAGTGGTCTTTCCGGAACACTGATAGGTGTGGGGAGGGAAATATATCCTTGATGGTGGGATCCGTTTGGAGATGGCGGAAATGACGAAGGATGATAAAATGTATATGGAGGTTGGTGGGGTGGTAGGTGAGAACCAGTGGGGTTCTGTCCTGGTGGCGATTGGAGGAGTGGGGTTCAAGGGCGGAGGAGTGGGAAGTGGAGGAGATGCGGTGGAGAGCATCGTCAACCACATCTGAGGGGAAATAGCGGTGTTTGAAGAAGGAGGGCATCTGGGTTGTTCAGTATTGGAACTGGTCCTCCTGGGAGCAGATGTGGCGAAGGCGAAGGAATTGGGAATATGGGGTGGCGTTTTTACAGGGGGCAGGGTGGGAAGAGGTGTAGTCTAGGTAGCTGTGGGAGTCAGTCGGTTTATAGTAGATGTCTGTGTTGAGTCGGTTGTCTGAGATAGAGATGGAGAGGTCTAGGAAGGGGAGGGAGGAGTCTGAGACAGTCCAGGTAAATTTGAGGTCGGGGTGGAAGGTGTTGGTAAAGTGGATGAACTGTTCAACCTTCCTCATGGGAGCACGAGGCAGCGCCGATACAGTCATCGATGTAGCGGAGGAAAAGGTGGGGGGTGGTGCCAGTGTAGCTGCGGAAGATGGACTGTTCCACATATCCAACGAAGTGGCAGGTATAGCTGGGGCCCATGGCTACTCCTTTGGTTTGGAGGAAGTGGGAGGATTGGAAGGAGAAGTTGTTCAGGGTGAGGACCAGTTCAGTCAGTCGAAGGAGGGTGTCAGTGGAAGGGTACTGGTTGGTTCGGTGGGAAAGGAAGAAGCGGAGGGGGATGGAAGTGTATAGGGACTGGATGTCCATAGTGAAGATAAGGTGTTGGGGGCCGAGGAAGCGAAAATCATGGAGGAGGTGGAGGGCGTGGGTGGTGTCCCGAATGTAGGTGGGGAGTTCATGGACTAAGGGGGACAGGACCGTGTCGAGGTATGCAGAAATGAGTTTGGGTGGGGCAGGAGCAGGCTGAGACAATGGGTCGGCCGGGGCAGTC
This sequence comes from Hemiscyllium ocellatum, assembly GCF_020745735.1. Lineage (NCBI taxonomy): Eukaryota > Metazoa > Chordata > Chondrichthyes > Orectolobiformes > Hemiscylliidae > Hemiscyllium > Hemiscyllium ocellatum. The sequence continues at coordinate 8,810,273 of NC_083402.1, forward strand.
AGGTTTGTGGATTTTGGGCAGGAGGTAGAAACGGGCGGTGCGGGGTTGTGGGACTATGAGGTTGGAGGCGGTGGAAGGGAGATCCCCTGAGGTGATGAGGTTATGGATGGTCTGGGAGATGATGGTTTGGTGGTGGGAGGTGGGGTCATGGTCAAGGGGGCAGTAGGGGGAGGTGTCCACGAGCTGGCGTTTAACCTCAGCAATATAAAGATTGGTGCGCCAAACTACCACCGCGCCTCCCTTTCCATGAGCTGAACGCAGAGAAACTTAGTGGTCCACAAACCAGTGAACACCTTTCACCAGCTCTACACAAAGGTTAAAGACCTGAAACCTACATCCAATAGAATGAGCATGATCTATAAGATACCCTGTAAGGACAAAGGGCAACTAGGGAGAAAATAGGGCCCCTCAAAGATCAGCAAGGTGGCCTTTGTGTGGAGCCACAGAAAATGGGGTAAATACATATTCCCAATTCCTTCGTCTCCGCCGCATCTGCTCCCAGGAGGACCAGTTCAAATACCATACAGCCCAGATGGCCTCCTTCTTCAAGGAATGCAGATTCCCCCCAGACGTGATTGACGATGCCCTCCACAGCATCTCCTCCACTTCCTGCTCCTCCGCCCTTGAGCCCCGCCCCTCCAACTGCCACCTAGACAGAACCCCACTGGTTCTCACCTACCACCCCACCAACCTCCATATACAGCGTATCATCCGCCGTCATTTCCGCCAACTCCAAACGGACCCCACCACCAGGGATATATTTCCCTCCCCTCCCCTATCAGCGTTCCGCAAAGACCACTCCCTTCGTGACTCCCTCGTCAGGTCCACACCCCCCACCAACCCAACCTCCACTCCCGGCACCTTCCCCTGCAACCGCAGGAAATGTAAAACTTGCGCCCACACCTCCTCCCTCACTTCCCTCCAAGGCCCCAAGGGATCCTTCCATATCCGCCACAAATTCACCTGCACCTCCACACACATCATCTATTGCATCCACTGCACCCGATGTGGCCTCCTCTATATTGGGGAGACAGGCCGCCTACTTGCAGAACGCTTCAAGGAACACCTCTGGGACGCCCGAACCAACCAACCCAACCACCCCATGGCTCAACACTTTAACTCTCCCTCCCATTCCACCGAAGACATGCAGGTCCTTGTACTCCTCCATCGCCAGAACATAACAACACGACGGTTGGAGGAAGAGTGCCTCATCTTCCGCCTGGGAACTCTCCAGCCACAAGGGATGAACTCAGATTTCTCCAGTTTCCTCATTTCCCCTCCCCCCACCTTGTCTCAGTCGATTCCCTTGAACTCAGCACCGCCCTCCTAACCTGCAATCCTCTTCCTGACCTCTCCGCCCCCACCCCACTCCGGCCTACTACCCTCACCTTGACCTCCTTCCACCTATCACATCTCCATCGCCCCTCCCCCAAGTCCCTCCTCCCTACCTTTTATCTTAGCCTGCCTGGCACCCTCTCCTCATTCCTGATGAAGGGCTCTGGCCCGAAACGTCGAATTTCCTGTTCCTTGGATGCTGCCTGACCTGCTGTGCTTTAACCAGCAACACATTTTCAGCTCTAAATACTAAATGAGTATTTTACATCAGTATTTACAGTGGAAAAGGATTTGGAAGATATAGAATGTAGGGAAATAGATGGTGACACCTTGAAAAAAGTTCATATTACAGAGGAGGAAGTGCTGGATGTCTTGAAAATGCACAAAGGTGGATAAATCTCCAGGACCTGATCAGGTGTGGCCTAGAACTCTGTGGAAGGCTAGGGGAATGATTGCTGGGCCTCTTGATGAGATATTTGTATATATAGTTGCAGGTGAGGTGGCACCATGTTTGCCAACCTCCAGTAGCGGAAGACTGGAAGTTGGCAAATGTGGTGCCACTGTTTAAGAAAGGTGGTAAGGACAAACCAGGTAACCATAGACCAGTGAGCCTGACGTCGGTGGTGGGCAAGTTGTTGGAGGGAATCCTGAGGGACAGGATTTACATGTATTTGGAAAGGCAAGGACTGATTCGGGATAGTCAACATGGCTTTGTGTGTGGGAAATCATGTCTCACAAACTTGATTGTGTTTTTTGAAGAAGTAACAAAGAGGATTGATGAAAGCAGAGCAGTAGATGTGATCTATATGGACTTCAGTAAGGCATTCGACAAGATTCCCCATGGGAGACTGTTTAGCAAGGTTAGATCTCATGGAATATAGGGAGAACCAGCCATTTGGATACAGAACTGGCTCAAAGCTAGAAGATAGAGAATGGTGGTGGAGGGTTGTTTTTCAGACTGGAGGCCTGTGACCAATGGAGTGCCACAAGGATTGTTGCTGGATCCTCTTCTTTTTGACATTTATATAAATGATTTGGATGTGAGCATAAGGGGTATGATTAGTAAGTTTGCAGATGACACCAAAATTGGAGGTTTGGTGGACAGCGAAGAAAGTTACTTCAGATTACAACAGGATCTTGATCAGATGGGCCAATAGGCAGATGGAATTTAATTCAGATGAATGTGAGGTGCTGCATTTTGGGAAAGCAAATTTTAATGGTAAGGTCCTAGGGAGTGTTGCTGAACAAAGAGACCTTGGAGTGCAGGTTCATAGTTCCTTGAAAGTGGAATCGCAGGTAGATAGGATAGTGAAGAAGGCGTTTGGTTTGCTTTCCTTTATTGGTCAGAGTATTGAGTACAGGAGTTGGGAGGTCATGTTGCGGCTGTACAGGACATTGGTTAGGGCACTGTTGGAATATTGCGTGCAATTCTGGTCTCCTTCCTATCGGAAAGATGTTGTGAAACTTGAAAGGGTTCAGAAAAGATTTACAAGGATGTTGTTAGGGTTGGAGGATTTGAGCTGTAGGGAGGTTGAACAGGCTGGGGCTGTTTTCCCTGCAGCGTCGGAGGCTGAGGAGTGACCTTATAGAGGTTTACAAAATTATGAGGGACATGGATAGCGTAACTAGACAAAGTCTTTTCCCTGGGGTCGGGGAGTCCAGAACTAGAAGGCATAGGTTTAGGGTGAGAGGGGAAAGCTATAAAAGAGACCTAAGGGGCAACCTTTTAATGCAGAGGGTGGTACATGTATGGAATGAGTTGCCAGAGGAAGTGGTGGATGCTGGTACAATTGCAACATTTAAGAGGCATTTGGATGGATATATGAATAGGAAGGGTTTGGAGGGATACGGACCGGGTGCTGGCAGGTGGGACTAGATTGGGTTGGGATATCTGATCGGCATGGACGGGTTGGACCAAAGGGTCTGTTTCCATGCTGTACATCTCTATGACTCTATGACTGTGAAAAACACTACATAGGACAAACAGGAAGAAATCTGACTGTACGAATGCACAAACATTAGCTCGCCACTGTCAGACGCAGCAGTACTGTCTCATTTCAAACCACACAGACAACAAGGGATACAAATTCAACTGGGACGATATAACCATCCCAGTACAGGTGAAACGGAGACACGCCAGAGGATTCCTTCAAGCCTGACACTTCAACCGGAAATCAATCAATAAACACATTGACTGGACCGCATACACAAACCACTCAGACACAGAACCGCAAGTACCAAAAAAAGCCGCGTAAATACCAGGTGGGACAGACCACCAACACTGTATCGAAGATGCACTGATGATGTCACCTAGCAAGGCAACAAAATGTCTACAGAAAACCACACCGACTCGGCTAACAAATCTACTCATCCACAACCCGAGTTACAAATCTTTTCAAAAACTCGAAACACCTATGGGCGTGACACCCTCAAATTAACCCAATGATGGGAGACCAACACCACCTGCCTGAAAGCCATGTATGAAAAACTGTATTTCCTACATGAATGTCTTAGGAAACAGGTACTGCCAACAAATTTAAAATACAAACCGCCTGTCAACAGCCAGCAGGCAAGAAAAACAGCAGGACAGAATTGCTGCAAAATGCTAAGGGTTATGATCACAGATGCCCACAACCGTCTCCACAAATATAAACGAGAAATTGCACGCCAAAACACTCTGTCCTCCAATACCACCGACCCAGAATGGACCACCCATTAGAACAAGCCAAGACTATACAACAACACAGGAGACAAGCACTACAGGAAAAACGATCAAAACTCACGCACAACGATACAGACAACACAGAGACATGGATAAAGAGCCTCTCAGACAGACCACTCAAAGACTCAGGAAAATCCATCCTGTTACATGGACTAAACCTTTACGACAAAAGTGCCAGCAAAACCAACTTCCTTCAGCATGATAGGCCACACTGAAAATCTACGGACTGGATGAAGAAACACAGTAGACTATCAGACAGATGGTAGCTCCCATTCTCAACAGAACAGGAAACTGGATCACACTCATCACAGAAGACAGGAAAGCACTGGGGAAACTCAAAAGGGATGAGAACATAGTAATACTACCAGAGGACAAAGGAAGGATGACAGTAATACGAAACAGGGACCAGTACATGGAGAAAGCAAACAAACCACTCCGTGATACTGCTACTTACCAACAGATGGCGATAGACACAACCCCACAACTCAAGAATAGGATTACCATGAAACCAAAGCAACTTCTGTACACTGGGCAGGAGATATCAGCAAAACAAACCTGCAAAAGAAGAAACCCAACGGATCCAACCCAACCTGATTCTACAAGACTACCCAAGGTTCACAAAGCAGGAACACCTCTCAGAGCTATTCTCTCACTCCCAGGGACACCTACCTCTGGGCGAGCCAAAGAGTTACAAACAAGACTAAAACACCTCACAGAATTCTCCAACCACTCCATTCACTCCTCCCAAGTGTTCCTCAACATCATCAGAAATACCACAATAGAGGAGGATGAAATAATGATTTCATTTGATGTAACAGCACACTTGACATCTGTAGACAATGACCTAGCCAAGGATACCAATGCCACATTATTGGACAAAGTGGTTACTGGGATACCAAAGACACCAGCAGCATCAAACAGAACAGCATGCTAATACTACTACACCTATGCCTCAAAACTCACTTTACAGTCAATGGACAAGTGTACAGACAAGCTAACGGCACACCAATGGGGTCCCCGATATCAGGACTGATAACAGAAGCAATAATGCAATGCTTGGAATGGACAGCTGTCCCCACCACCCAGCCCAAACTCTGGCTCTGGTATGTAGATGACCTTTGCCATCATTAAACGTACACATCTGGAAGAAATCCACCATCAAATCAATAAGATCCTCACCAGAATAAAGTTCACAGCAGACTCCCTTCCTGGACATATTAGTGGAACACACACCGGTGAACTCCAGACCAGTGTGTACAGGAAGATCACCCACACAGACCAGATACTGGTGATGGGATGGGAAGGCCATCCATAGGCCATCCCACCCAGAACTCAGTTTTCGAGGTGGCAAGGAAAAGGTGGGCATCCCTCTATTGCCAACCCCTTACCCACCCTGCTATCTCTGGAGGGTCAGGTTCTGCCCACAAGCCTCACATTGGATGATGATTATTTTACATAAAGTGTTTCTGGTCAATGGTGACCCCCAGGATGTTGATAGTGGGGGATTCCATAATGGCAACACCATTGAATGTCAAGAAGTGTTGGTTGCATTGTCTCTTATTGGAAAAGGTTATTGCAAAGCATCTGTGTGGCCTGAATGTTACCTGCCACTCTACAGCCCAAGCCTAGACATTGTCCAGTTCTTGCTGCATTTGGACATGGACTACTTCAGTTTCTGAGGAGCTACGAATGATGTTAAACCTTGTGCAATCATTGGCAAACATCCCCACTTCTGACCTTATGATGGAATGGAGGTCACTGATGAAGCAGCTGAAGATGGTTGGGTCTAGGACTGCAGATGCTGGAAACCAGAGTTTAGATTCGAGTGGAGCTGAAAAAGCACAGCAGGTCAGGCAGCATCCGAGGAGCAGGAAAATCGATGTTTCGGGCAAAAGCCTATTCTCCGTCGCATCCAAACAGCTTTAATTTTATTTACTAACCTGTTATGGAGGGCTTTATCAAAAGCCGAGTGAAAATGAAATAAACATCCATCTATGTTATGAGTAACATCCTCAAAAAACTCCTGTTTATCAAACAGGATTTCCTTTTCATAAGCCCACACTGACTCTGCACAATGTTGCCATTCATGTCTAAATGCCCAATTATCATGTCATTAGACCGACAGACCTGGACAGCACAGAAGGAGACTACTCCACCCATTGTGCCCGTGCTGGTCTGACTGCACTAATCCCATTTTCCAGCATTTGGCCCAAGGCATTGGAGGCACTGGTGATGCAAGTGAATAACAAAAAGCTGCTTAAATTTCTGACCCAACCACCTTTTCAGGCAGTGAGCTCCAGACTCTCATCACCCTCAACTCTCCTCTTAAACGTCTACCTCTTACCTTAAATTTACAGCCCACAGCTATTGATTCTGCCACAAATGGGAAAAGCCTTTCCCATCCAACCTGTCTATGCCCCACCTATCCTTTTCCACCACTATTCAGGTCCCTCTCAGCCTTTACTGCTGCAAGGAAAGCCAACTCAGTCTATTCAATCTTTCCTCATAGCTCAGCCCCTCCAGCCCAGGCAACACTCTGGTAAATCTGTGGGTGGGACAATGGCACAGTGGTTAGCACTGTTGCCTCACAGCGCCAGAGACCCGGGTTCAATTCCCGCCTCAGGCGACTGACTGTGTGGAATTTGCACATTGTCTGTGTGGGTTTCCTCCCACAGTCCAAAAATGTGCAGGTTAGGTGAATTGGCCATGCTAAATTGCCTGTAGTGTTAGGTGCAGGGGTAAATGTAGGGGAATGGGTGGGTTGCGCTTCAGCGGGTCGGTGTGGACTTGTTGGGCCGAAGGGCCTGTTTCCACACAGTAAGTAATCCTCTCCAATTTCTCTACTCAAATCATATCCTTCCCTTAATGTGGTGACCGGAACTGCACACAGTTGAGGCCTGACTAGCATTTATAATGGATTCTAACACTTTTTCCTAACACTGACATCAAGTTAAGAAGTTTGGAATTCCCTACTGTCCCTCCTCCTCCCTTCTTGAATCATGGAGTTATGTTTCCCACCTTCCAGTCTGTAGGATCCTTTCAAAATTCTGTAGAATTACAAAAAATAACCACTAATGCATCCACTCTCCCAATTCCGACTTCTTCCAACACTTGAGGATGAGGCTCAGCAGGTCCAGGAGATATATCAACCCGAGTACGATCTCTTTACTAATACTGACATCTTTCAGATCTTCAGTTTCACCGTCTTTTGGTGCGCTAGAATTTCTGACAGATTGTCTGCTTCCTCTTACTGGAACTAAACAAGCAGGAGGCTGGAAGAACACAGCAGCCAGGCAGCATCAGGAGGCTGGAAGAACACAGCAGGCCAGGCAGCATCAGGAGGTGAAGGAGTCACCTTCTGAAGGATTAAACCCAAAATATTGACCCCTCCCAGCCTCCTGATGCTGCCTGGCCTGCTGTGTCCTTCCACCCGCCTGATGCTGCCTGTCTTGCTGTGTCCTTCCACCCTCCTGATGCTGCCTGTCTTGCTGTGTCCTTCCAGCCTCCTGATGCTGCCTGTCTTGCTGTGTCCTTCCAGCCTCCTGATGCTGCCTGGCCTGGTGTGTCCTTCCACCCTCCTGATGCTGCCTGTCTTGCTGTGTCCTTCCAGCCTCCTGATGCTGCCTGGCCTGGTGTGTCCTTCCACCTCCTGATGCTGCCTGGCCTAGTGTGTCCTTCCAGCCGCCAGGCCACTTTGGATTCCAGCATCTGCAATTGTTTTTTTGTCCTCTTACTGGAAGACAGATGCAAAGTATTTGTTTAGTTTCTCCTGCATATCTCTTTTCTCCCCAGTAAGTTTTCTGGCTCCCCGTCTAAAACAGGCCTACATTCATCTTTGCTAAACCTTTCTCTTTGACACATCAATAGAAGCTTTCACAGTCCACTCTTATATTGCGCACTCGCTTACACTTATATTCTCCTCTTTCTTCCTCACCAGTTTCTTGGACTTCCTTCGCTGGGGTTTAACTTGTTCCCAATCCTCAGGCTACATTCCACAATCTTACCAGCCACCTGGCTTCATCTAATGCGATCTTTAATATGTTTATGTTAATTTGGGTGTCTGTGCCCTAAAGGAATGTATGTCTGTTGTAGACCTTATAGTATTTCTTAGTACCAGCCAATGTTGGTCAACTGATCAATATTTTAACATAATCTCCCAACCCACCTTGCTGCTCATACCCCCTTAGCTTGCTTTGCTCAGATTTAAGATCCTAATTTGTCAATGTCATGTTCAAACTTCATATTATTTTTGTTTGTTGATGGGATGGGGGGCATCACATGCAAGGCCAGGATTAATTGCCCAGAGGGCAGTTAGGAGTTAACCATGTTGCCGTGGATCTGGAGTCACATACAGACCAGTTTCCTCATTTCCCCTCCCCCACCTTGTCTCAGCCAATTCCCTTGAACTCAGCACCGCCCTCCTAACCTGCAATCTTCTTCCTGACCTCTCCGCCCCCACCCCACTCCAGCCTATCACCCTCACCTTGACCTCCTTCCACCTATCCCATCTCCATCGCCCCTCCCCCAAGTCCCTCCTCCCTACCTTTTATCTTAGCCTGCTGGACACACTTCCCTCATTCCTGATGAAGGGCTTATGCCCTAAACATCGAATTTCCTGCTCCTTGGATGCTGCCTGACCTGCTGTGCTTTTCCAGCAACACATTTTCAGCTCACATATAGACCAGACCAGACGAGGACAGCAGATTTCCTTCCCTAAAAGGCATTAGTGAACCAGATGGGTTTTTACACAACAATCCAGCGATGGTCACTACTCTGGCAACTTTTATTCCAGATTTTTCTTTTAATTCAACTCAAATTTCACTCTCTGCTGGGGTGCGATTTGAACTCACATCACTGGAACAGGGTTCAGATTTATAAGCCCAGTGCCAATACCACTGCACCACAAGCTCCCTGATGGTCAGTAGTACTCTGGTGATTGAGGAAAGAGTGGAGGTGGCAGTTTTTAATCATAACTTTAAAAAGGAACACACACTTGATAAAACAATTTATAAAAAAAGGAGCACAGGGCCACAGCAGAAGTAGTGGGACCAAACAGGTATCTCTTTGAACGGCATGGTGGCACAGTGGTTAGCACTGCAGCCTCACAGCGCCAGAGATCCAGGTTCAATTCCCACCTCAGGTGACTGACTGTGTGGACTTTGCACATTCTCACCGTGTCTGTGTGGGTTTCCTCCGTGTGCTCCGGTTTCCTCCCATAGTCCAAAAAATGTGCAGGTTAGGTGAATTGGCCACGCTAAATTGTCTGTAGTGTTAGGTGAAGGGGTAAATGTAGGGGAGTGGGTTGCACTTCGGCGGGTTGGTGCGGACTTGTTGGGCCGAAGGGCCTGTTTCCACACTGTAAGTAATCTAAGAACCAGTAGAAGAACAATGGGCCTCTCCTAAGCTGTAACTCTCCAGCATTGTGTGTGCTTACCATGTGTTTAACAGCTGAGACAATCTGTGCAAAGACCACCTTGCTGTCCTCCTCGGAGAGTCTGCCCTCGGTGCTGATTTTGGTGAACAGTTCGCCCCCACCAGCATACTCCATGACCAAGTGAAGTTTGGACAAAGTCTCGATCACTTCGTAGAGCCTGATGATGTTGGGGTGGTGTAGGCGCTCCATGCTGGAGATCTCCCGAGACAGCAGCTGCTGGGTCTTCTGTCCCAGTTTTGCCTTGTCCAATATCTTGATGGCGACTTTCTCTAAATGTGAGAAAGAAACCAGGTCACACCACCTCTCCCTCTGCAAGGAGACTCAGGTACAAACACAGATTGATACCAATGGCATGTTAATGATATTGTTGAGATACAAAGGGCCATGGGCTTGTTTAATGAAATACCTCGAGTACTTCTTAAGAGAGACTGCTGCATTGGGTTCGAGCAACTCCCCAAAACTACATTTCTATCCCAATTTTGTGTAACTGTCATTTTTCGGGTTTTCTTTAGTTACAGATCCTCTTTAAAGGGTTACTTCCTTCTAACACAAAATAATTTAGTGAGAGAGTGGTGCAGGAGCATTATCACTCCCCGACCCAAGTGCTGAATGAAAAGCGGTGTCTCCCAATACCCTCAGACTTCACGCGGGTACAATTCTAGCAGCGACACCACGTCAAAGTTCAATGATATAGTGTGCACGCCCACACGCGTGGTAGGAGTGAGGATTGAGGCAGCGAAGATGGGGGGGGAGGGGGGGGAGAGGATGTGGGGCAAGAGGATAGGGGGTGGAGTGGGGATGGGCGAAGGATGGGGATGGAGGAAGGGGGGTGTGAGGATGTAGGGGAGTTGTAGATGGAGGAAAGTGAGAACGGCTATGGGTGAGGATGGGAGTGTGATGATGGGGAAGAATGAGAGAGTGAAGATGGGGGAATATGAGGATGGAGGGGAGTGAGGACTGGTTGGGGTTAGTGAGGATGGGGCTGGTGAGACCATAGCTGAAAATGTGTTGCTGGAAAAGCGCAGCAGGTTAGGCAGCATCCAAGGAACAGGAGATTCGACGTTTTGGGCATAAGCCCTTCTTCGGGAATGAAGGGCTTATGCCCGAAACGTCGAATCTCCTGTTCCTTGGATGCTGCCTGACCTGCTGCGCTTTTCCAGCAACACATTTTCAGCTCTGATCTCCAGCATCTACAGACCTCACTTCCTCCCTGGTGAGAACATAGTCAGTGAGAATGAGAGATGGAAGGGAGGGAGGACATGGAACAGGGGCAGGTCAGTGAGGATGAAGAATTGTCAACAAGCTGTATTAGGGAGACAAAGGCTCCCCCTCTTCCAGCCCCCCAATTACCAAGTCATATTCCCCCACCCCTGCTTGGTGGTCCACCTCCTCCCTCTCTGGCACTCCTGTCAGTGAATACAGACTAATGTAAATTCCAGCCTGAGATGCAATGACCAATTAACACCCAGCAACTGAGTGTTTGATCCAGTTCATTAACATGGAACTGGATCTACCCAAATGCTCATGAACAATAACACTCACTTTCCACAGGTTTATATCCTAACTAGACTGATTAGGTTCAAGGACTGCTCTCTTTCTCTCGAACTGAAAATAACAAATGCTGGAGCTCCCAGCAGGTCAGGCAGCATCCATGGAGAGAGAGCGAACTAACGTTTCTGGTCGAGATGACTCTTTATCAGAGCTGCTCGGTTTTAAGTACAGATTCCAGCATCTGCAGCAGTTTGCTCCTGCATTCCTCGCTCTCTCTCTCTCTCACATGACTTATAGAAAATAGCAGGTAGGTCCAATCAGTTCATTTCTTAAAAACAGCAACGAGCTGCAGTACGGAAGGGTACACTACAATGCTTTGTATCTAACCCCATGCTGTCTCTATCTTGGGAGTGTTTGATGAAAGAATTTCAATAACATATTTTCTGTTGTGTGTGTGTGGTACAATCATGCAGCAATGGTGACAACCCCACCATGAACCTGGGGGTGGGTGGTATTCTCTCCCTTCCCTCTGCCTGCTGTATTAAACCGTTGCTCCTTATTGAGGGTCTCGCCTCTTCACTAACTATACACAGCTTGTGGGTTCAGTTAGCAGTCTGGTCTCAAATCCTATTCTGGGCTCCCAGTATTGTATCCTGCTCCTTTTGACCTGTTTGAGGGATAATCAAATACCTGTCTGTGCTTCTGCTAGACTCAGTTATCAAAATTGCAGCCCTCTCCTGGCTGAGTGAACCTCACAGGTTCTACCCTCTGTACATCTCAGCTCCTTCACATCTCTACTCCACATCTAATTTCACTTCCGTTCACCCACGGGGATTTTCAAACTTCACCCTTGATGCCAGGTCCATGGTTTTTTCCATCTGTGTCTGTGTCAGCCTCTCTGAGATATCTGCCCTTCACTACCTCCAGCTGCCAGAGGAAGGGGTGGAGGCTGGTACATTTACAGCATTTAAAAGGCATCTGGATGGGTAACTGAATAGGAAGGGTTGAGAGGGATATGGGCCAAGTGCTGGCAAATGGGACTAGATTAGGTTAGGATATCTGGTCGGCATGGATGAGTTGGACTGAAGGGTCTGTTTTTGTGCAGTACATCTCTATAACTCTTGACCATTCCCGATTTTAATTGCTCCACCACCTGCCTGGGCCCGAAATCCTGGAATTTGCTTCCTAAACTCTCCGTCTCTCTCGGTCTCTCACTCTCCTGCTTTATGATGCCCATCACATCTTTCCTTTTTGACCTTCCTTCTGTGTTAACATTGCCCTGACGGTCTCACTGTCAAATTGCTGTTTGAGACGACAAACAGAAAATGCTGGGGAAACTCAGCAGGTATGGCTGCACTGTGGTGAGAGAAACAGCGTTAATGTTTCAGCAGTGAACCAGAACCCCAGAACAGTTCCGAAGAAGGGTCAATGGACTCGAAACATTAACCTCTCCACAGATGCTGCCAGACCTGCTGAGTTTCTCCAGCACTTGCTGTTTTGTCTCGGATTTCAGGCGGTTGTGTATTTGGTTTTGCTATTGGGCTGAAATGCCTCAGGATGATTGTGACCGTATTAAAGAGGCTGGACACAAGCTGCTGTCGTTACTTTGCTGAGCATCGGTCAGCAGTGAGCGGCCGGGCACGCCATCAGTACAGAGCAACCCCTGGTCTTGGGGGCTCTCGTTACCTCTGGTGAGCAAGTGGATGCCGAGTTTGACCTGTGAGAAGTTTCCACTGCCTATCTCGCCTCGCACGCGGTAGAACCCGATCCGCTTCCCCAGCGTCAGCTCCTTGACCGCCCGCTCATCGTGTGCCATCTCCTGTGACAGTTTCTCCAGAGGGGTCAGTCTACGTGGCTGCCCAGCCCCCTCCTCAAAGATCTCTGGCCGAGTGCTGTCCTCCGAGCTGTTGTCCCGACTCCACTGGGGATAGTGCTGGTTCACCATGGTGCCACCATTGGCATAGACTGTGGTCATAGTCTGGAAGGGGCACTTCTCCGCGTTCGGAATGGGCTCTCCTTTCTAAGCCTACATCCCACCTGGATCTTGGCCTGTGCCCTGGTGGGTAATACTCTGGCTGCGGAGATGAATGAAAGGTTCTGGGTTCAAATCCCACTCCCGTTCTTGGATACAACAGAGAAAAATCAAAGTGACAATCCTAGCACACTGTCAAAGGGAGGCACAGATTTTGTAAATGAGGGATCCACAAATCAGACTCTCTCACATGGGTGTGAGAAGTTCCATGGTCACTATCTTGTGGAGCAGGACCCTCAACTGATACCACTTAGAAAAAAACAGGTTATCTGGTTAATATTGTATTGCTGTTTGTGGAATCTTGCTGTATGCAAATCAGCTGCCAGGTTTCCAAATATTACAACAGTGATGACACTTTTCATTGGCTAATCAAGCGGTCCAGGATGTCCTGAAGTCGTGCAAGTCACTATATAAATGCAAATCTTTCTCAGCTGGAGTTCAAGGTCCAGGCCATGGAATAACTTGGCCTTCATGGGCCTCCTGTTTCCCATGAAGCCCTTCACTGCCTTCCAGGTAGGAGCGTTAAACGGGCTAGAATGGACAAACCACAGAATGAGAAGTAAGGTCTATGGATAGTTTGACAGAGTAGTTATTTTTCTCTGAGCACAGACTGGGCGCAGCTTCCTCTTGTCTATTGGTGGAGACTTCACTGGAGATTCACCAGCAAGGGGGCAAGCCTGTCACTCAAAACATACATCCTTCAGCCCTTCCTTTATATTTACTGAAAGCTGCCTCATGTTCCAACATCCCTCAGGAAACAGGTGAGCAGGAACTAATGTACCCAGGAGACTTCACTCATGGGAGGGAGGTATAGCAGGTCAGGTGCAGAGATGGTGGAGGTACGTATTGGCTTAGCACACCTTCAGTTTTGGCATTCGGTCCAGTGGAGGAAAGCCTCTCTCACTCTCTGAGCTTCAAGTGTCAGCTGATTATAATCCTTCCGTCTGTCTGAGCCGCCGTGCACATCTCTTTTTGCACTGTCAGCTCAGCTTCACTTTTCTAATGTTGTTTAGAAGCTGCCTCGCAAACCCCAGGGGCATTGACAGACGACTTACTGCCTCTTTGCTGGCTAATGATTGGTAGTATCTGAGCTGGTACAGAAACTGGAGGAATGTGGAAAAGGAAAGTGTGCCTTTCCTCGCTCGATTTGATATTTGTTTTGCAAATCAGGTTCTTTTCACTGGCCTTTTCCGTGCTGACAGTGGCGGGAGTAGCCAGGTCAAAGGTAAAATGTCCCAGGAGGTCAAACCTCGAATTCTCTGTCAGCTGTCTCGCTCTGTCTCCATCATCTTTGTACAGACATTGCCTCAGTAGCTGCTCCAATCTGAGAGGGTTTGATCGTGACAATTCACTCTGCAGGAATAAATCAGACAAATCTTGAGTTACCAAAGTTTTTCACAGGATTATGACTTTCAGAATAAACGATTTGAAAGAATGATAGCAGATGCGGCAAGACTCAAACTCTGAGCACCGGCTGCATAAACATAGTATTTCCATGAGCTCAGAAGGTTGGTGGTGATTTAATTGGCCCGTTTAAAATGACATTGGAATTTCCTTTGGTGACGGATCAGGTGTAATCTCACTGTAGACTCTCTCAAATTACTCTGTGGACGGCACGGTGGCACAGTGGTTAGCACTACTGCCTCACAGCGCCAGAGACATGGTTCAATTCCCGCCGTGGGCAACTGTCTGTGTGGAGTTTGCACAGTCTCCCCATGCCTGCATGTGTTTCCTCCCACAGTCCAAAAATGTGCAGGTTAGGTGAATTGGCCAGGCTAAATTGCCTGTAGTGTTAGGTGAAAGGGTAAATGTAGGGGAATGGGTCTGGGGGTGGGTTGTTCTTCGGAGGGTCGGTGTGGACTTGTTGGGCCGAAGGGCCTGTTTCCACACTGTAAGTAATCTAATCTCATCAAAATCAGGGTGAGGCCATCAGGGGCTGAAATCACTTTCACATGGAATGTGAACAGTCCTTTGCATAAAGACAGAAAGATGTTTGTTTTTTTTGTGGAATCTTGTGCTGGAAAAATTGTCTGTCACATTTCCTCCCTAATGGCAGTGACAATAGATACATTACAGTGTGGAAACAGGCCCTTTGGCCCAACAAGTCCACACCGACCCGCCAAGGCGTAACCCACCCATACCCCTACATTTACCCCTTACCTAACACTACGGGCAATTTAGCATGGCCAATTCACCTGACCCGCACATCTTTGGACTGTGGGAGGAAACCGGAGCACCCGGAGGAAACCCACACAGACACGGGGAGAACGTGCAAACTCCACACAGATAGTCGCCTGAGGCGGGAATTGAACCCAGGTCTCTGGCGCTGTGAGGCAGCAGTGCTAACCACTGTGCCACCGTGTCGCCCACTAACAGAGGTAAGGACATGACTACAACATTACAATAACCTTTTATAAAGTCATTCAGCATGGACACACACCCTTCAGTCCAACTTATCCGCGCCGACCAGACATCTAAATCTGACCTCGTCCCATTTGTCAACACTTTGCCCATATTCTTCAAAACCCTTTCTGTTCATATACCCATCCAGATGCCTTTTAAATGTTTCAATTGTTCCAGTTTCCATCACTTTCTCTGGCAGCTCATTCCATACACACACCATACTCTGCATGAAAAAGTTACCCCTTAGGTCCTTTTAGAATCTTTCCCCTCTCACTGTAAACCTCTGTCCTCTGGTTTTGGACTCAATAGGGCTACCAGAGGAAGTGGTGGAGGCGAGGTTACAATCAGATCAGATGTGATTTTATTGAATGTTGGAGCATGTTCAGATCACAGAATGGTTATAGTACAGAAGGAGGTCATTCAGCCCATCGTGCCTGCACCAGTTCTAGCTCCTAGTTCCAATCTCTTTCCTTTTCCCCATATCCCTGCACACCATTTCTATCCAAATAACCATCCAATGTCCCTCTTGAATGCCCAAATGAACCTGCCTCCACCACATTTCCAGGCAGAGCATTCCATGATCAAGGGCTGAATGGCCTACCCTGCTCCTAATCTGTTTCTAAGAAAATAACCATCCTTGTGCTCGGCATCTTTAATGTGGTAAAGGTGTCCCTCGCAGGAGTGTTATCAGAGATTATTTAACACTGAACCACATCAGGTATAGAGGGATTGGACGGAGAAGCAGAGTGTTGCATTGAGGAGTTGATTTTAGGAGCTTTGTGAACTGTGTGTGTGCGTGCGTGCGAGAAAGTGGCAAAGGGATTTAAACCAAGGAAGCTGAATAGACCACAATTAGAGGAATGCAAGGTTTTGGAGGGTTGGGGGGGGGGGGGGGGGGGGGGGGGGGGGGGAGTGAGAGGAAATTAGAATGAGCTGGAAAATGAAGGCACCAAGAGTTTAGAATTCATCAATAAGAAGTGGTGAATGAAGTAGGCCATACAAACACTTGTTTAATGAACAGCACGTCACAGGCACCGACTACAAGGTGCTGGCTCAGAAGGAAAGGGAAGCAACGACTCTATTTTCACATGTCTTTTACCTCCCGCTCAAATGCAGCTTCAGATTATCAGGGGCTGCCCTATTGAAAGGTTCACTCCTGTGAGTCCCTGACAGAGTGCACCAGCACATATACAGTAGAGTGTACAACACCACATCATCTTATTTTGACCCACAGACTGAAATGTGAGAAATGCTTTAAAAAGAACAGAAAACACTGTTTGATGATTTGGCAGAAGAAGTGAAACGAATTGCTGCATCTGAAACAATGTGATGTTAAAAATTCATTGAGAGGACGGTTGCATCACTGGCTAGGCCATCATTTATTACCCATTATAATTGCTCAGATTCCATCACAGTCCATTACCTAAGTCTCTGGATCAAGAGTCTAATAATAATACTAACTAGGCCATTGCCTTCATGAATGGATTTCATCAGGAAAGGAAGACCCTGGGGGTCCAACCAAGCAACCAATGAACTAAAGACTGATGGGAATGTTGTGTGCAATTCTGGTCTCCTTCCTATCGGAAAGATGTTGTGAAACTTGAAAGGGTTCAGAAAAGATTTACAAGGATGTTGCCAAGGTTGGAGGATTTTACCTGTAGAGAGAGGCTGAACAGGCTGGGGCTGTATTCCCTGGAGCATCGGAGGCTGAGGAGTGACCTTATAGAGGTGTGGTGTATGGATGGAATGAGCTGCCAGAGGAAGTGGTGGAGGCTAGTACAATTACAACATTTAAAAGGCATAGATTAGATTCCCTACGGTGTGGAAATATGCCCTTCAGCCCAACAAGTTCACACCAACAACCCTCCAAAGACTAACCCACCCCTCCCCTGACTAATGCACCTAACAACTATGGACAATTTAGCACAGCCAATTCACCTGACCTGCGCATCTTTGGATTGTGGGAGGAAACCGGAGTCACCAGACAAAACCCACGCAGACACGAGGAGAATGTGCAAACTCCATACAGTCAGTCACTCAAGGCTGGGATCAAACCTGTCACCTTGGTGCTGTGAGGCAGCAGTGCTGACTACTGAGCCGCCATGCCATATGTGGATGGGTATATGAATAGGAAGGGTTTGGGGGGATATGGGCAGGGTGCTGGCAGGTGGATCTAGATTGGGTTGGGATATCTGGTCGGCATGGACAGGTTGGACCGAAGGGTCTGTTTCCATGCTGTACTTCTCTATGACTCTGTGAACTCCGGATGCTGTAAATCAGAAACTAAACCAGAAATTGCTGGAAAAGCTCAGCAGGTCTGGCAGCATCTGTGGAGAAAAATCAGAGTTAATGTTTTGGGTCAGAAGTTCTGAGGACTGATCATCATTGTGTGAATAACATCGAGGTATCAAAGAACGGGCAAGCGGAATCCTTCCAATTTTGGGATTTTCGACAGAGCTGTATTGCTGTTTATTTTTTCTCTCTGCTCAAAATTGGGATTTATTTTTGCATATCTGTGTTTGTTTGTGTGTGTGTGTGTGTGTGTGTGTGTGTCTGTGTGTGTGTGTGTGTGTCTGTGTGTGTGTGTCTGTGTGTGTGTATGTGTGGTGGGGTTGGGGTGTGGGTTGGGGGAGGAAAAATTAGTAATAAATTACTGCATAAATTAATAATCCTGTTCTCTTATTGTTCACTTTTATTGTCACCTCAATCTCACATTTCGTCGAACCAATTCTCAGCTATCACAACTGGTCAACCACAGGATAGTTTCAGTGAAGGAGAATGTAGAGCTAACATCATTGCCTTTCAGTGTTTTTCTGACTTGGGTCATCGCTGGCTATGAAATTGTAGCTCCCCTGTATGTTGTTAGTGTGACACTATTCAGTCTCAGAACACCTGCCCTTCAATAAACTTGCAGAGATGGAAGCCAAGGGTATCATCACTGCACCAGTCAACTCGAAATTCAAACTCAGGTGACATGGATTCAGACCCCACTCTAGCAGATAGCGCTATGTGAATTTTTTTTTTTAAAGATATTTTTATTAGAAATTTAATATTTTGACAGATTTACAAAAATAAACAGAACTTTCAAGCACGCGCTATGTGAATTTAATAAATAAATCGCGAATGATGACTATGAAATGGTTAATATCCTCCTTGGCAGTCCCCTTTAGATTAGATTACTTACAGTGTGGAAACAGGCCCTTCGGCCCAACAAGTCCACACCGACCCGCCGAAGTGCAACCCACCCATACCCCTCCATTACCCCTTACCTAACACTACGGGCAATTTAGCATGGCCAATTCACCTGACCCGTACATCTTTGGACTGTGGGAGGAAACCGGAGCACCCGGAGGAAACCCACGCAGACACAGGGAGAACGTGCAAACTCCACACAGTCAGTCGCCTGAGTCGGGAACTGAACCCGGGTCTCAGGCCCTGTGAGGCAGCAGTGCTAACCCTTGCTGATATCTTGTTTGCATGGGTTTTATTTTTGCCAGTAGAGCAAACTGCAATTAACACTTACCATTAATACCTTCTCCAACTCCATTAGCATTCCCTTTGTTTTTTTGCTCTGGGGCGCCTTTCCCATCTGTTCCACTTGCTCCACCACTCTTAATATTTCTACAGCATAAAACCTAACATTCTTCCAGTTCTTTTCAATTCCAAAGAAGAGTTATACTGGACATGCAACATTGACTTTGCTCCTCTCTCGACACATTCTGCCAAAGCTGCTTGGTTTCTTTGGCACTTACTATTTTTATTTCAGATTTCCAGTATCTGCAGCATTTTAGTTTTAATTTTGATATTAAAAGGTCCCATCTGGTTCAGCAACTCCAGATGGAGTCACATGTACAGTAGGTATAGGTGACGATGGCAAATATCCTTCCCTAAAGGAAAATAATGAACTGATAGTGGTTACAAAGTCACCATTAGTTTTATTTCAGATGTTGCTAAACTCAAACTCACCCTCTGCCATAGTGGGATTTGAACACACATCACCAGAACATTAACCTGGCGTTCTGCATTACTAGCATCACCATTGACATCACCATTGATCCATTGCCTGACACAACTTGCTGCCATTTCCAGTTGTCACTAGGATCCCCTAGCTCCTGGCTGAGGTATTGAAGTTCACACTCGAAGTGGATCTGCTGATTCGATCTTGGCTGACCAGCTCCTTTATTTGTTGACGCTGATGGAGAGATTATTGTCTTTACACCATGCCACTAAGCATGCAATCTTTTTCCTGTATTCTGTCTCATCATTGTTTGAGAGCTGACCTACAACAGTGGTGTCATCAGCAAAATTTGTAAATGGAGTGGGGACAGAATTTGGCCACACAGTCATGCGTGTATAAGGAGTACAGTAAGGGGCTGAGTTCACAGCCTTATAGGGCACCGGTGTTGAGGGTTATCATGGGGGAGGTTCTGTTGCCTATTCTTACTGATTGTAGTCTATGGGTCAGAATGTCAAGGATCTAGGTACAGAGTTCGGGGGGAGGCAAGACCTCACCCGTGATCTTTTAGAGATGGGTTTGTTTGCAATTATGGTATTAAAGGTTGAACTGTAATCAATATGTAGGAGCCTGATGTAGGTATCCTTTTTATCCAGATGTTCCAGGGATGAGTGTAGGGCCAACGAGATGGCACTTGCTGTAGACCTGTAGGCGAATTGCAAAGGATCAAGGCAATATGGAAAGCTGGAGTTGATGTGAGCCATGAGTAATCTCGCTTCTGGATGTAGGTTTGCTCGCTGAGCTGGAAGATTCATTTTCAGATGTTTCGTCACCATACTGGGTAGCATCTTCAGTGAGCCTCCGGACGAAGCATTACTGATGATTCCTGCTTTCTATTTATATGTTTGGGGTTCCTTGGATTGGTGATGTAATTTTCTGTGGTGACGTCATTTCCTATGGAGATGTGATTTCCTGTTCTTTTTCTCAGGAGGTGGTAAATGGGGTCCCGGTCAATATGCTTGTTGATAGAGTTCCGGTTGGAATACCATGCTTCTTGGAATTCTCATGCGTGTCTCTGTTTGAGTTGTCCTAGGATGGTTGTGTTGTCCCAGTCAAAGAGGTGTCCTTCCTTACCCATGTGTAAGGATACTAGTGAGACAGGATCATGTCTTTCTGTGACTACTTGGTATATTCAGGTATCTTGGCGGCTAGTTTTCTGCTTGTTTGTCCAATGTAGTGTTTGTTACAGTCCTTGCACGGTATTTTGTAAATTACATTAGTTTTGCTTGTTGTCTGTATGGGGTTTTTCAAGTTCATTAGCTGCTGTTTTAGTGTGTTGGTGGGTTTATGGGCTACCATGATGCCAAGGGATCTGAGTAGTATGGCAGTCATTTCTGAGATGCCTTTGATGTAGGGGAGAGTGGCTAGGGTTTCTGGACGTGTTTTGTCTGCTTGTTTGGGTTTGTTGCTGAGAAATCAGTGAACTCGATTCATTGGGTACCTATTCTTTTTGAATGCACTGTATAGATGATTTTCCTCTGTCTGTATAGTTCCTCTGTGCTGCAGTGTGTGGTGGCAATGATGTTCTGATGCAGCTTCATTTGGGGGTGTTGGGATGATTGCTTCTGTAGTTCAATATTTGGACCGTATGTGTTGTTTCCCTGTGGACGCTGGTTTGAAGTTCCCCATTGGCTGTTCACTCTACTGTGACATCTAGGAATGGCAGTTTGTTGTTGTTTTCCTCCTCTTTAGTGAATTTTATGCCACTAAGGGTATTATTGATGGTCTTGAAAGCTTCCTCTAATTTGTTTCATTGATGATAAAGGTGTCATCTAGGTAGCAGACCTAGAGTTTGGGGGTTGGATGGTTGGCAGAGCTGTTTGTTTGATTCTCTGCATGACTGCCTCTGTTAAGAATCCTAATATCGGAGATTCCATGGGTGTTCTGTTGGTTCATCTGTAGGTTTTGCTGTTGAAGGGGAAGTGGGTGGTAAGGAATAAGTCCACTAGCTTGACGATACTGAGCTTAGTGATGAAGTTAGTGGTGTTTGGTGTATACGTCTTTGGGTCTTCTAATAGTGTAGTCAGTGTTTCTTGGCTAGGTTGATGTTGATTGCTGTGAACAGGGCTATTACATCAAACAAGTTGAGAAGTGTGGTGCTGGAAAAACACAGCAGGGCAGGCAGCATCCGAGGAGCAGGAGAATCGACGTTTCGGGCATTCAGCATCTGCTGTCTTCAGCATCTGCAGTCCTCACTTTCTCCTATTACATCAAAGGAGACCATTATTCTATCCTCTTCTATCTTGGTGTCTTTGATGGTCTTCAGGAATTCTTGGGTGAAGTGGATAGAGTGGTGTGAGTCTTCTACTAAGTATTTTAGTCTTTGGTGTAACTCCTTGGCTAATCTGTCAGGTAGCGAGACTATGCGTCTGAGGGGGGCTCCTGGTTTGTAAATTTTGGGTAATCCGTAGAAGCGTGGTATGTTGGATCTGTCTGGTTTCATTTTTTGGAATTCAGTCTTATTTATTTCTTCAGATTTCTGAAGTGTTTTGAGTAGGGCTGTGATTCGGTTCTGTAGTTGTGGGGTCGGGTCTATCGCCACCTGTTGGTAAGTGTTGGTATCTGTAAGTAGTGCGTTCGCTTTTTCAATGGTGTCTCTTTGATTTAAGATGACTGTCAAGCATCCTTTGTCTGCAGGTAGGATAAAAATGTTTTTATCTTTTTCTGGTCTTTCTAATGCTTTCCTTTCTTGTGTATTGAATGTGTTTCCTTCCTTTTTCCTGCTTAACATTGGTGCAACTACCTGTCTGATGGTTTGCTGGGTTTCTTCTGTGAGTTGGTTGTCCTTCAGTGTTGTTTCTAATGTTGCTAAAATATCTTTCTTGTCTGCATCCTGGAAGTTGCAATTTAATCCTCTTACTCAGACGAACTTTTCAGTGTGTGTTAAGAGTCGGTCAGATAAGTTTTTTATCCATGCTTCTGTGCTGTCAGTGTTGTTATTTTGTGTAAGTTTGTCTAGTTTTTTCTGTAGGTCTGGTTTTTTCATTTTCTGTGTTAGTCGCTGTGTAATATCTATGGCTTGTTGTACTGTCTGTCCATTCATGGTCTGTTGCATGAGTGAGTAATCACACCGTAATCCGGGAAGGTCAGAGCCATCGGGCAGGAGTCATTGAGGCTCATTGCATGATTTGTCTTTGGCAGCGGGATGATGGTGGTCTTCTTGAAGCGGACAGTATTTCACATTGTAGTAAGTTGACATGCTAAGTTTCTCCAGCAATTTCTGCTTTTGTTGTCGATAAAGAGAGATTGTTCCCATTGTGGATGGATTGAGAACCAAAAGGTACTGTTGGTAAAGGAGGCAATAGAAACATAAGGGGAAACCTTTTCAAGCAGGGAGTAGTTAAGGTCTGGAATGTACTGTCTGAGGCTATGAGGGAGATAGGTACACTTAAGTAGTTAGGGTCTGGAATGTACTGTCTGAGAGTGTGGGGGAGGCAGATGCACACAATCTTTCTAATCGGTATTAGTTTGCGAGTAAGAACGCAAAGTAAGAACGCACTGGGCTCCAGGAATTAGGCTGGAAAATGACACTAAGGGAATGCAATTCAGGGTCAGTACAGCCGTGCCAGGCTGAATGTTGACAGCGCACGATGAGACAATTCTAGGTCAAGAACTAGGCTGGTCTATACAATCTATTCTCAGAATCTAACATTGACGGCCCTGGAATATGCTGTTAATGCAATGACACCCTGTTCGAGACCGATCTATCATCTCGGAAGAGACTGTTCATAACGTTTTAACCAGAGCCTGGTCTAGTTGCTGTCAATTCCCCTCCCCTTCGTCTTCCAGCAATATGAAGCTTCTCATTCTGTTAGCCTTGGTGATTGTTTTCATACCTGGCACCCACATTTTAATGATCAGTTTACATCGAATGGCTGAGTCTCTTCAAACCCTGCTGTTTAACTTTTTGAAAATATACATGTATTGAACCATTCTTACTGCAAAACACATGACCTCACACACTAATGCATTAGAATGAAATAGCCAAAGTTTTCCCCTCCAGTTTAATGGGTGGCACAGTGGTTAGCACTGCTGCCTCACAGCGCCAGAGACCTGGGTTCAATTCCCGCCTCAGTCGACTGACTGTGTGGAGTTTGCACGTTCTCCCCGTGTCTGCGTGGGTTTCCTCCGGGTGCTCCGGTTTCCTCCCACAGTCCAAAGATGTGCAGGTCAGGTGAATTGGCCATGCTAAATTGCCTGTAGTGTTAGATAAGGGGTAAATGTAGGGGTAGGGGTATGGGTGGGTTGCGCTTCGGTGGGTCGGTGTGGACTTGTTGGGCCTGTAAGTAATCTAATCTAATCTATCTATGTCTCTTTGTCATTTTATGGTTCAATCTGCAACAATGCTCTTTCAACTGCACAACCTTAGTGCTATCAGTACGTTTTGTTATGCAGTCCTCTATCTAGCTGATGGACAGTTGACAGCCTCACACAGCCCCTTGTGGGCTATCAAGGATATCCTCATCATCACCTTTCCCAATAACTTTGTCCATCGCCATCCAAAACCAGCTCCTCCACATCATTTCCCTATAATTACAAGGCCTGGCAAACCTACAATCCACACACCACTACTTTTCCACAAGGTCGACATTCTGCATGTGAAACTTTCCTGAATTCCCTCCAAAAGCCCACATCAATTAAATTATTTCAATCAGTAATCAATCAATTAAAGCTGTTTTCTGTGTCTGGTGCTTCAGCGAATTAATCTGATTTACTGCCAGAAGAAGTAAGTATTGTCCAAACCCTTTACAAATCCATGTTGTTCTCACTAACGAGCTCAAATTTCTCAAGTGTTCAGTCAGCTGGAGCTTGATCCCAGGTTCGAGCTGCAGGCATCACGCTAACAGGTCTATCCGTTCCTGCTTTAACTCGAGGCAAAACTCTAGACGAATGCCTCATCTTCCATCATGGGGACCCTCCGATCCCATGGCATCAATGTGGATTTCACCAGTTTCCTCATTTCCCCTCCCCCCACCTTATCCCAGTTCCAGCTCAGCACCACCCTCATGACCTATCCCACCTGTCAATTTTCCTTCCCACCTATCAGCTCCACCCTCCCCTCCGGCCTATCACCATTACCCCCCACCTCCATCCACCTATTGCACTCTCAGCTACTTTCCCCCAGGCCCACCCCCCCTCTCATTTATCTCTCCACCCCTGAGACTCCCAGCCTCATTCCTGATGAAGGGCTTTTGCCTGAAACATTGATTTTCCTGCTCCTCGGATGCTGCCTGACCTGCTGTGCTTTTCTAGCACCACGGTCTCAACTCCTGCTTTAACTCTATCTCTCAGCTTCATTTAACTGCACAGTAAGTGTTTATTGATCTTTAGTCATTCATGGTATGTGTCCCACTCCCTTTATTGCTGGGCCACTTTCAGAAGGCTGTTAACAGTCACTCAGGGACCCTCTTGTGGTATAAAGGTAGAATCCCTAACTCCTAAACCAAAAGGGCTTGGTCCAAGTCCAACCTGCTTCAGAAGTGTGTAATATCACCTCAGAACAGATTGATTAGAAAAAAAAGGTTAAATTTTTAAAAAGTCAATCAGCTATGATCCTATTAAATGACTGAATAGGCTCAGGACGCCAAATGGCCGACTCCTGTTCCAGTTTCTTATGGTCTTATTTCATGAGCGTGGCTTTCAAGTCATCCACAGTCAGACCAGGTTAGCCCAGCGGATTTCCTTCCCCGTGAGGCATTAGTAAAGATATTTTCAAATCAACCTGTTCAGAAATCTTGAAGCAGGTGGGACTTGAATCTGGGTTTTCTAGCTCAGAGGCAGGGACACTACCACTGCACCATAACAGCCCAAATAAGGGTATTAGTGGACCCAACAGGATTTTTTGCACCAATCAATGATAAGTTCATGATCCATAATAATGGCTAAACCGTGTATAATTCTCAAACTTACTTCCTTTCAAACCTCGGATGGGATCCACCCAATCCTGGGAATTTATCAGTCATTAAGACCACTACTATTTCCCAGGGACTTATTCCCAGGAATGTCAGGAATATGATCCATTACTTCAGCCATGAAGACCGACACGTAGTTATTACTGAAATCCTTTGATCATCTTAAATATCTTCACCAGATCACTCCTCTCATTCACAGTTAAGTAGCAAGCTAATTAGCTCCTTTTATTTTGCAGGTTGAACTATAAAAGGAAGCAAATCCATGAGTAACTTTCAAAAGGGGTTTAAGTATATGCTACAGATCTTTGAAAAAGGGCTGTTTGTTGTTTTGTAAAGCAGAGGAGCTGGGTTCAAGTCTCAGCCACCCTGGCTGTGTGCCTGAACAGGTTGATTTGAAAATGTTTTGCTTCGGTCCATTATGCTTCTGTGCACGCTTGGAAAAAGCTCTTTCCCCATCAGCCATGAAAACAACCTTTCACAGATATTTTCAAATCACTCTGTTCAGAGATGTTATTATGGTCTAACATATGAGGAACGGCTGAAGATCCTAGGATTGTATTCATTGGAGCTTAGAAGATTAAGGGGAGACTTAATAGAGATGTACAAGATAATACATGGCTTGGAAAGGGTGGATGCTAGGAAGTTGTTTCCTTTAGGCAAACAGACTAGGACCCGTGGACACAGCCTTAGAATTAGAGGGGGTAAATTCAGAACAGAAATGCGGAGACATTTCTTCAGCCAGAGAGTGGTGGGCCTGTGGAATTCATTGCCGCAGAGTGCAGTGGAGGCCGGGACGCTAAATGTCTTCAAGGCAGAGATCGATAGATTCTTGTTGTCTCGAGGAATTAAGGGCTACGGGGAGAATGCAGGTAGGTGGAGTTGAAATGCCCATCAACCATGATTGAATGGCGGAGTGGACTCGATGGGCCGAATGGCCTTACTTCCACTCCTATGTCTTATGGTCTTATGGTCTTATACAGTTCTGGAGTAGGTGGGACTTGAAACTGGGTCCCCTTTATAAACAAAAAGCTACCAGGGTCAATTGGCAAGTTTTCAAAAAGTCAGCAGAGAGCTCGTGGGCCAAGTGGTATTGTGTGTAGTATGGTTTGATAAAACACGATACGGAGGGGCCGGTGTTGGACTGGGGAGGACAAAGTTAAAAATCACACAACACCAGGTTATAGTCCAACAGGTTTATTTGGAAGCACGAGCTTTCAGAGCGCAGCTCCTTCATCAGGTGGTTGTGAAGCAGGACCATAAGACACAGAATTTACAGCAAAAGATTACATCTTTTAGAATGGGTTGCAGGATTCAGTTGCAGGTTCATGAACCGAAACCTGCAACCCATTCTACAAGATGAAAGACTCAACAGCAATCTATATTGCTGTGTTCAATATATCATTTCAGTTGCATGTCACTGTGATCTTTTGCTGTAAATTCTGTGTCTTATGATTCTCTTCCACAGCTACCTGATGAGGGAGCAGTGCTCCAAAAGCTAGTGCATCCAAATAAACCTGTTGGACTATACCCTGGTGTTGTGTGGTTTTTAACTTTGATAAAACCATGCGAGAGCAGAGCTTATGGATCATTCCTCAAACCTTTTAAATAATGCAGGACGAGTTATTAATTATTAGCATGCTGCAGTTTCAGGTGTACATGCCTCTCACAAAGAGCCATTTACAGTCTGTTTCCAGGCATAGTCAAGGCTATGGGTGATTTCTTTTTGCCATTACAATGATGGGGTTGAGTCACCTTCTGTTCAGTCTGTGCTTGCTGCATCACTGTTCAGGCTGGTTAAAGAACCAGTGAGTGTAATAATGGACTCTCCCCAGTGTCTCTCCATATTTAGACATTAGGAGGGACAGCAGACTTCAGACTGGAGCTTCGACTCTCCCAGGAAATACTAAAAAGCCTAAACCATTTCATTCTAAAGAACAGGAAGCCACGGCATGAAGTCAGAGACAAATCAAAGGTTATGGAAAGGTTCAGTAGGGTACAAAGTTGAGAATTGTTCTCAGAGAAACCAGAATGAGAGACAGCCACTAATAAATTCCAAATCCACGAACATTTCCATCTGGAAGGAGCAGATACATGGGAACGTCACCCTCTGCAAGTTCCCCTCCAAGTCACTCACCATCCTGACTCAGAAACACATTGCCAGCCCTTTACTGTCACTGGCTGAAAATAGTTCTTTCATGAAACATAGACTTCACTCGCAAAGCTAACATCCCTGCTTGGCCATTTACAGGACAGTTAAAAGTCAACCACTATGGTTTAGGTCTGGAGTCATGTGTAGGCCAGACCAGGTAAGGATAGCAGATTTCCCTCCCTGAAGGGCGTTAGTGAACCAGATTGATTTTTTTTTTCCCAGTAATCATTTTTAATGGTAGTTTCTATAAATGTACAAAGACAGAAAGATTAGTTACAACAAATGTAAGTCTCTTCCAGTCAGAACTTATAATGAGGAACAAAGAAATGGCAGAAGAATTGAACACATACTTTCGTTGTGTCTTCATAAAAGGGAGCAAAAATAAACTTGCAGAAATTAAGGAACTAAGGGTCTAGTGAGAGTGTGGAATTGAAGCAAATTAGTTTCAGAAAGAAAATAAGGTTAAAGGCTGACAACTCACCAGAGCCCGATCACCTACATCCTAAAGAACTAAAAGTCCTGGAAACATTCCTCTTTAAATAATTGGGTTAGATTTGCCACCCTCCAATCTGGGGGAAGTGCTTCTGTGGACCCCGGACACTTCCTCCAGATCAAAGGGTGGCAAATGTAACCCAATTATTTAAAAAGGAAGCAGAAAAAATATAGAATTACAGACCAGAGAAACAGAAATGCTAGAGCCTACTATGAAAGACGTGATAACAACGCTTGGAAAGCATTAAACACATTTGACGGGTTTATGAAAGGCAAATCATGCTTAATGGGAGTGTTTGAGGCTGTAACTAGTAGAATAGAGGAGGGAAAGCCAGCTGATGTGGTGTATTTGAATTTTCAGAAAGCTTTTGATGAGGTCCTGCAGAAGAGGTCAGTGGGCAAAGTTGAAGGACTTGGGTGGGGGCAATACATTGGCATAGATTGAGAACTGGTTGACAGAAAGAATAAATGGATCTTTTTCCAAGTAGGGTATTACAGGAGTCAGTGCTTGGACCCCAGCTATTCATAATATTTAATGAATGACCTGGATAAGGGAACCAAATGTAATATTTCTAAGTTTACTGATGAGGCTAAACTGGGGTGGGATTGTGTATTGTAAGGTGGATGCAAGAAGGCTTCAAGGTAAACTAGACAAGTTGAGCGAGTGAGCAAACATATGACAGATGCAGTAGAAGTAAAGGTAAAGTCACCATATTCTTATCATGCCATGGGAATGCTTTCATTGGAAAGAGATGACCTGGTGGTGGGTTAACCTGAGAGTCACCACTTTGAGAAGGAGAATCCTCTATGGTAACCTCTATGCAGGAAATGAACCCATGCTGTTAGTATCACGCTGCACCACACACCGGCCATCTAGCTAATTGAGCTAAGCAACTCCCGACAGAAACAGTGCATGGCTAAATGTGAAGTTATACACTTCATATTAAGGGATTTGGGTGTCGTTGTACACCAGTCAATGAAAGCAAACAGGCAGGTGCAACAAACAATTAGGAAGGCAAATAGTACATTGGTCTTTATTGCAAGAGGGTTTGAGTTCAGAAACAGGGATGTCTTACTGCATTTATACAGGGAGGTATAAATGCAGGAGATTAGAGTCGAGAGTGTGGTGCTGGAAAAGCACAGCAGGTCAGGCAGCATCCAAGGAGCAGGAGAATCGACGTTTCGGGCACAAGCCCTTCATCATGAATACAGGGAATGGGTGAGACCACAGCTGGAGTATTGTGTATAGATTTGCTCTTTTTACCTAAGAAAGGATATACTTACCATTGAGGGAGTGTAGGGGAGGTTCGCTCGGCTAATTACCAGGGATGGCAGGACTGTTGTGTGAGGAGAGATAGTTCACCTAGGTCTGCATTCATTAGAGTTTAGAGGGATGAAAGGGAATCTGATTGAAGCATACAAAGTCCAAACAAGGCTGAACAGACTAGATGTAGAGAATATAGTCTCATGTTATTAGTAAAGATTTCTTCACTGAAAGGATTTTGGTGAATCTGTGGAATTATTTACCACAGAAGACTATGGAGGCCAAAACACTGAATTTAAAGGCATCAAGGGAAAGTGGGAGTATGTGATTGAGATCGAGGACCAGCCATCAAAACAGGCCAAATGGCTGATTCTGCTCCTAGTTTCTAAGGTTCATTGCACCATTATGGAGATGAGCCCCAATTCCTGATGTAGTGTTAAATGGACATAAATACCACCAGCAGCTCGGGTGAGGTTTGAATCAGTGTTCCCAGAATATAATCTCCAGCCTTTGGAATATGGGTTCAGTGACACTGCTGCTACATCATTACCTTCTAGGAAAATGGTTAAATGTTTGATGGGGACAGTGTAGAGGGAGCTTTACTCTGTATCTAATTCTATTCTATCCCTATCCTATGAGTGTTTAATGGGGACAGTGTAGAGGGATCTTTACTCTGTATCTAACCCTGTGCTATCCCTGCCCTGGGAGTATTTGATGGGGAACAGTGTAGAAGCAGCTTTACTCTGTATCTAACCCCGTGCTGTCCCTGCCCTGGGAGTGTTTGATGGGGAACAGTGTAGAAGCAGCTTTACTCTGTATCTAACCCCGTGCTGTCCCTGCCCTGGGAGTGTTTGATGGGGAACAGTGTAGAAGCAGCTTTACTCTGTATCTAACCCCGTGCTGTCCCTGCCCTGGGAGTGTTTGATGGGGAACAGTGTAGAGGCAGCGTTACTCTATATCTAACCCCGTGCTGTCCCTGCCCTGGGAGTGTTTGATGGGGAACAGTGTAGAGGCAGCGTTACTCTGTATCTAACCCCGTGCTGTCCCTGCCCTGGGAGTATTTGATGGGGAACAGTGTAGAGGCAGCGTTACTCTGTATCTAACTCCGTGCTATCCCTGCCCTGGGAGTGCTTGATGGGGAACAGTGTAGAGGCAGCTTTACTCTGTATCTAACCCCGTGCTGTCCTTGCCCTGGGAGTGTTTGATGGGGACATGGTTACCATGAACATAAATGCATTCTCCCACCCTGCTCCAAAATTCGGTCAACAACACATAACACTCTCAATACCCTCACATTTTACACATCGAATGAGGAGATCGAAAGGATTAGAAAGATTTTGTTTAAGAAATTAAGCTTAATATTTACCTTTGTTGGCCGATTCCTCTTACTAATCTGCTCTCCACACAGATTAAACTGCAGTGGATTAATGCGCACACTGCACAAGAATCATCGTCACCTAGACAACCATCAGGAAGTGTAGCTATTAATCCGGTCCAACCATGTTGTGCCTGACATCAAAACACAGCACACAATAAAAACGAGCAGAGAGAGAGAATAAGTGTGTGAGAAAGAAATGTCAGAGTGATAGAGGTGAGAAAGAGACAAAATAAGACTGAGTCAGGGATAGAACAAGAGAGAGCAGGAGGTATATAGGTAGAGAATGCGTGAGACAGAGACAGACAGACAGATAGAATGAGAGAGAAAATGAGAGAGCACTAGAGAGAGAATGAAAGATCGAGAATACGAGAGAAAAATGAGATAGAGAAGATGAGACAGAGAGAAAATGAGAGAGAGGGAGCGGGGTAGAGAGAGAGAAAGAGAGAAAATGAGACAGAGAAAATGAGCAAGAACAGGAAAGCAATAGCTAATGAGAGAGAGATAGCGAGAGTGAGAGAGAGACAAGAGAGACCGCAAGCAAAGGACATAGCGAGAGACAGAATGAGAGATACAGTCATACAAATGTACAGCATAAAAACAGAAACTTTGGTCCAAATCATCCGTGCTGACCAGATATCCTAGATAAATCTAGTCCCATTTGCTAGCACTTGGCCCATATCCCTCTTAACCCCTTCCTATTCATAACCATTCAGATGCTTTTTAAATGTTGTAGTTGTACCAGCCTCCACCAGTTCCTCTGGCAGCTCATTCCATACACGTGCCACCCTCTGGGGGAAAAAGTTGCTGTTTAGGTTCCTTTTGAATCTTTCCCCTCTCACCCTAAACCTACGCCCACTAGTTTTGCACTCCCACAGCCTGGGAAAAGACCTTGTCTATTTACCCTATCCATGCCCTTGATAGAGAATGAGAAAGAGATACTCAGAAAGAGAAAATGAAAGAGAGAGAGTGACCGAGAGCAAGGGACAGAGAGATAGCGCGAAGGCGAATGAGATACGGTGAGAGAGCCAAGAAAACGAGAGAGATATAATGAGGCAGAAAGATTTAGTGGGTTGGTTGAGAGAAGCAAATAAACTGAACTGAGACTGTTTTAGCAGCTGCTGGGTCTCAAAGGGAACCAAAGCCTAGGTTAATCCAAACCACTGATCCCCTCATCCTAAATCAGAGCAAGTCTCATTCACCAACCCGTGCTCACTAACCCACACTGGCTCCCAGAAAAGTCAGGGCTAGTTTAAAAATTTCATCTTCATTTTCAAATTCCTTCACGTACTCAACCAACACTTTCTATCTTTGTAACTTATTCCAGCCCCACCACCCTCTGAGATCTCTGGATTAATGGTGCTGGAAGAGCACAGCAGTTCAGGCAGCATCCAACGAGCAGCGAAATCGACGTTTCGGGCAAAAGCCCTTCATCAGGAATAAAGGCAGTGAGCTGGAAGCATGGAGAGAGAAGCTAGGGGAGGGTGGGGTGGGGAGAGAATAGCATAGAGTACAATGGGTGAGTGGGAGAGGAGATGAAGGTGATAGGTCAGGGAGGAGAGGGTGGAGTGGATAGGTGGAAAAGAAGATAGGCAAGTCGGACAAGTCCGGACAAGTCTATGCTACTTTCTCCCCACCCCCACCCTCCTCTAGCTTATCTCTCCACACTTCAGTCTCTCTGCCTTTATTCCTGATGAAGGGCTTTTGCCGAAATGTCGATTTCGCTGCTCGTTGGATGCTGCCTGAACTGCTGTGCACTTCCAGCAGCACTGATCCAGAATCTGGTTTCCAGCATCTGCAGTCATTGTTTTTACCTCTGAGATCTCTGTCTACCTCTCAATCTGACCTCTGTCAAGTTTCACTGCTGGCTGCATGTTCAGTTGCTGCACCCCAAGCTCTGGAATTCCCTCCCTAAACCTCTCCACCTCTCTCTCTCTACCTTTAAGACATCCTTTGTGATTAAGCTCTCGGTTGCCTACCTTCATATTCCTTTAGATTTCTCAGGTTTGATTTGGTTTTTTGGGAGGAAGGGAGTTGGGAAGAAGAGAAGGAGGTGAAGGTGTTGGAATGAAGGTACTAGATTTGGGGTGCCAACATGAATGAACGTTTCTTTGGTGCTTTCTTGATCTCAGGATTTCCCAAAGAGTGTTGCCACACATTAAGCATGTTTGAAGACAGACACAGAGAGAAAAAAAAAATTGGTGTTATGGGCAGAGGGAAAGATGGGGATTGGACCCTGTCCACAGGGTGCTCTGTTGATGATCCTTTTAGCTTGTCAGGACTTGCTGCTCCTCCACCTTTCTTCTCCAGGTACCTCTCACTTACAGGAAGCATGGGGCAACTGCTTCACAACTTATCAAGCCTCCGACTTATTGGATGAAAGCCATAAGCTTACATTGATGAATGGGGGCATTCTTCAGGCTCAAGGCATGTGTTTCTTTTCCTGCAGAGGAAAGGACAGCACATTCCCTTCCAGGGGTTGGGAAGGCTTTTCTGACCAAAACTGCACATCCACAAGCAGTTCAGCTCCCTGCGAGCCAACCACTTCATTGTTGACAAGCAGAAGGTCTCTGTCACTGACAACTGGTCACCATTTCACAGGTCAATCAGCTACTTGTCGCTGGTCAAATCTCCCTTCATTTACCAACTCCCATTGGCCCCAGCTTGTCTCCAGTAACCTCCTCCACTGCTTAAATGAGCAGCAACATAAACAGTACCTGTAATCAGGGTCAGATAATTTAATTTCAAAAAGTTTGGGGTGGCATGGTGTCTCACTGCTGCCTCACAGCGCCAGGGACCCAGGTTCAATTCCAGCCTCAGGCAACTGTCTGTGTGAAGTTTGCACAATCTCCCCGTGTCTGCATGGGTTTCCTCCCACAGTCCAAAAGATGTGCAGGTCAGGTGAATTGGCCATGCTGAATTGCCCATAGTGTTAGAGGGAAATGAGCCTGGGTGGGTTATTCTTTGAAGGGTCAGTGTGGACTGTTGGGCTGAAGGGCCTGTTTCCACACTGTAGGGAATCTAATCTAAACAAGCCTTGTTTATAAAATAGTCCTTTCCACATTCCAATCAAATACACAGAAAAATGCTTAAAAATATGAATTTTATATTAGTTTGACCTATGGTTCAGTGGTTAGCACTTCTGTCTCATAGTGCAAGGGCCCCATGTTCGATTCTACCCTCGGGCAACTGTGACTGTGTGGAGTTTGCATATTCTTCCCGTGTCTGCGTGGGTTTCCTCCGGATGCTCCGGTTTCCTCCCATAGTCCAAAGATGTGAGGAATGCAGGGTTACAGGGATAGGTTGAGGGACTGGGTCTGGGGTGCAATGCTCTCCAGAGGGTCCCTGAGCCAGCTTCCACAATGTCAGGATCCTATGATGCATGTGACTCCAGACCACAGAAATGTAGTTGACTCTTCCCTCTGAGCTGGATCAGCAAGTTACTCAACTTTGCAACTAGCCAGTGACACCTATATCCCCTCAGTGAATGAAAAGAGAGCGGAGTTCACAGTTATTCCTTCCCAAATGGTTCAGTAACTACCTTTGGACATATCAGCGTTTCTCATGATTTCCAAAACATCTGGCTCCTTCACTAGCAAGGCTTTTGTCCTTATTGACAATCTCTGATTCCTCTTGGGGATGGTCATGTGATGTGGTGGATAATATCACTGTTCAAGTTGCACTCCACGCTTCCTTACAGGCCTGAGGTTCCTTCTGTTCCTGGGGATCCTTCACACTGGAGCTTAAATTACATAAACATCTAAACAATTCTTGGTCACAGTAGCAGAGGAAATGGTCAGGCAATGATTTTTGAAATGATACCCACCAATTCTGAGCCCACTGAGCTACACTGTCTCCTGGTCCATCAGCTCCTCGAATTTTAAATTCTCATCCCTGTTTTTTGCCTCGTTCAGCCTAATAACCTTCTCTGATCTCTGAACTCCTCCGATTCTGGCCTCTTGACCGTCCCCAACTTTAATCACTGTTGTTGGTGGTCATGTTCCTAGGCCTCAGACTCCATAATTCCCTCCTGAAAACTCTCCACCTCACTCGCCTCCTTTTAGGCACTGTTCGAAATTCAATTTTTGACCAACTTTTAACCTCCCACTCTAACTTCCTCTTCTTTAACTTTACATCTGCTTTTGGATGACCATGGTCCTGTGAAGCACTTTGTATTATTGCATTGTAGGCACTATGTAAATGCAACTAGCTTGTCATTCCTAATTGTGACTGAATGTGTAAGCTTGGTCCAGAAATTCACATCTGAATTGAATGGTCACAAACTAAAATCTATCATCTGACCTTAGTGCAGTCCTGAGGGAGTGCAGCAGTGTCAGATTGTCTCAAACAGCAACTGAAGATTACAGGGCACATTTTGAAGAAGATATTTACCCCTCAATCGAAATACACATTGAATGCTTGTACTACCTTGCTGTGTGCTGATTGGCTGCTAAGACTCGACTGTGAAAAATACTGATCGTCAATCAAAAAAAATGCTCAAGATCACAGCGGGTCAGGCAGCATCTATGGAGAGAGAGCAAGCTAACATTTCCAGTCTAGATGCACAAAACGTTAGCTTGCTCTATCACCGTGGATGCTGCCTGACCTTCCTGAAGGACAGTTACCCCCGAAATGTCAACATCACCTCCTGATGCTGCCTGGCTTAAACCACAGAATCCCTACAGTGTGGAAACAGGCCCTTCAGCCCAACAAGTCCACACCAACCCTCTGAAGGGTAACCCACCTAGACCCATTCCCCTATCCGATTATCCTATATTTACCTCTGACTACTGCACCTAATCTACACATCCCTGAACACTACAGGCAATTTAACATGGCCAATTTACCTCAGCTGCGCATTGTTGGATTGTGGGAGGAAACCGGAGCAACTGGAGGAAACCCACACAGACACGGGGAGAATGTGCAAACTCCACACAAACAGTCGCCCGAGGCTGGAATTGAACCTGGGTCCCTGGCATTGTGAGGAAGCAGTGCTAACCACTGAGTCACCGTGCCTGTGTTTTCCCAGCATCCGGCCTGTCTATTTTGGATTCCAGCATCTGCAATATTTTTTGTCTCTAACAGCTGTGATCTCCAGCACTTTTTGTTTTCTGTACAACTTCCAGCATCATGTACTCAAGTGAAAATCACTTTGAGAAGTGCTGAGGTTGTGAAAGGGGACAACTAAACAAATGCAAATTCCCCCTCTTCTTGTTAATTCCTTTGAAAAGAGATGTGTCAGTTGAATAAGATCAAAGGAGGGACCTCATGAATCCTAATAATGGAGTCCAACGTTACTAAGAAAGCTACATTTCTTTTTTTTACACGGAAACATAGTTAAACATCAGAGGCAAGCATTCAAAGATCTGATCGAAGATGCTTTCCTGATTAGATTGATCAACTTAAACTGGACGGCCAGCTGTAGTAATGTATTGTCTGGAGCAGCATCTCAACTGCACACACAATCCCTCTTTCAGAGTAACCTCACTGTGTTCACTGAAAACGTCATCTCTGGAGTGCCTTCAAATGGGAGGTCACAAATGCAAAAACGATTGATGACAGCTGCTGATCAGCTGAAAATAGAACAACACAAACTCGACAAACCCAGAGACAGGAAACAACAAGTGATTGGTACCAGGGGAGACAGAGCACATTCAAGCCCCCAGTGCAGTGGGGTGGGGGTGAGGAAGGGTACTGGGATTATTTTGATAAGATCCCCCATGGCAGACTGACCACGATAGTATGAGCTCATGAGATCCAGGGTAAATAGACATTTTGCATCCAAAATTGTCTGAAATGCAGAGAGTGATGGTCCGCGGTGGCTCAGTGGTTAGCACTGCTGCCTCACAGCATCAGGGACCCCTGGATCAATTCCGGCCTGTGTGGAGTTTGCACCTTCTCCCGTTATCTGCATGGGTTTCCTCTGGGTGCTCCAGTCTCCTCCCACAAACCAAAGCTGCAGGTTAGGTGAATTGGCCATGCTAACTTGCCCATAGTGTTTAGGAATGTGTAGGTTAGGTGCACTAGTCAGGGGTAGATGTAGAGTAATAGGGAATGGGTGTGGGTGGGATACTCTTCGGAGGGTTGGTGTGGACTTGTTGGGCTGAAGGGCCTATTTCCACACTGTACGGAATCTAGGAATATAGTCTTCCATATTCTATGAATACAGGAATTTAAAAAAAATTCATTCATAGGATGTGGGCTGGATGTGTGCTGCTGGCAAGGCAGCATTTATTACCCATCCTTAATTGCCCAGCAGGCAGTTACTAGTCAACCATATTGCTGTGCCTGGAGTCACATGTAGGCCAGAACAGGTTCCAAAAGGACATTAGTGAACCAGGGGGATCGATGGTCATTATTAGACCCCTAACTCCAGAATTTGTTTTTATATTGAATTCAAATTCCACCATCTGCCATGGCAAGATGTGAATCCGGGTCCCCCGAATATTACCAGGGTCTCTGGATTCCTGATGAAGGGATCATGTCATGACCGAAACGTCGATTCTCCTGCTCCTTGGCCTGCTGAGCTTTTCCAGCACCACCCTCTGGGTCTCTGGATTAACAGCTCAGTGATAATACCAACCTGGCCACTGCCTCTCCTCAGGGGCAGCTGCTGCTGCTGAAAGTCTGTTTGCGAGGTGGGGGCGGGGTCCACAGGGCTCAGTGCTGGGGCCCTTGCTGTTTGTGGTGGTTAATGATTCGGATTTAAATGTAGGGGGTACAATCAAATGTGGGCGGCACGGTGGCACAGTGGTTAGCACTGCTGCCTCTCAGCGCCAGAGACCCGGGTTCTATTCCCAACTCAGGCGACTGACTGTGTGGAGTTTGCACGTTCTCCCCGTGTCTGCGTGGGTTTCCTCCAGGTGCTCCGGTTTCCTCCCACAGTCCAAAGATGTGCAGGTCAGGTGAACTTGTTGGGCCGAAGGGCCTGTTTCCACACTGTAAGTAATCTAATCTAATCAAAGAATACACGGATGATGTGAAACTTGGGAGGATGGTGAACAGTGAGGAGGATAGCTGTAAACTCAGGAGGATGGCAATGGGCTAGTCCGCTGGGCAGAGCCGGGACAAATGGAAAAGTGTGGGGGAATGCACTTGGGGAGGGTTAACAAGGGAAGGGGTAACACTGTGATTGGTGGGACCCTGGACAGTGCTGAAGGTCAGTGGGACCTTGGTCTTCACATCCACAGATGGGGCAGCACAGTGGCTCAGTGGCTAGCACTGTTGCCTCACAGCAAAAGGGATCCGGGTTCAATTCCTGCCTCAGATGAATATCTGTGTGAAGTTTGCACATTCTCTCCGTGTCTGTGTGGGTTTCCTCTGGGTACTCTGGTTGCCTCCCACAGTCCAAAGATGTGCAGGTCAGGTGAATTGCCCATAGTGTTAGGTGCATCAGTCAGGGATAAATATAAGGAAAGGGGTCTGGATTGGTTACTGGTCGGAGGGTCAGTGTGGACTTGTTGGGCCAGAGGGCCTGTTTCCATATTGGAGGGAATCAAATCTAATCTAATCCCTGAAGGGAGTAGGGCAGTTCAATACTGTGCTTAAGAAAGCATATGGGATACTTGTCTTTGTTAGTTGAGGTCGTTTTTATATCGCCATAGTCTCACCAGACCACAGGGGCTGCTCTCTCATTAGAGGGAAGGGACTGGTGGTGATTTAACCTGGGGGCCACACGACCTCAGTTGAAGGAAGAGGTTGAGAAGGAGAGTCCTTCATGGTAACCTCAAACCAGTGATGGGAATTGAACCCACGCTGTTGGTGTCACACTGCTCTGTAAACCAACAATCCAGCCAACTAAGCTAAGCTAAACTGCTATGGAATACAAGAGCAGGTTATCCAAGAGACAGGTTCTGCTGGAACTGTACAAAATGCTGGTTAGGCCACGACTGAAGTATTGTGTGCAGTGCTGGAGGGTCCTAGCTGAGATAGAGTTCAGGTTAGAGAGGTTGCAGGGTAATTTACCAGGATGCTGCCTGGGCTGACTGTCTGACCTCAGAGCTGAAAATGTGTTGCTGGAAAAGCGCAGCAGGTCAGGCAGCATCCAAGGAACAGGAAATTCGACATTTCGAGCATATCCTGATGAAGGGCTTATCCCCGAAACGTCGAATTTCCTGTTCCTTGGATGCTGCCTGACCTGCTGTGCTTTTCCAGCAACACATTTTCAGCTCTGATCTCCAGCATCTGCAGCCCTCACTTTCTCCTGTCTGACCTCAGAGCAAGGCTTGGATAGGCTGAGAATGCTTTCCTTGGAGCAGTGAACGTTCAGAGGGGACCTGATAGACATGGACAAGATTATGAGGGATCTTGATGCTGTTCCAGTGCAGCGCCAACACTGACATCTATCCGACAATGTGGAAAATTACCCAGGTACATCCTATACACAAAATGCAAGACCAATTCAGCCCAGCCAATTCCTGCCCCATCAGTCTACTCTCAATCATCAGTAAAGTGCTGGAAGGTGTCACCAACAGTGCTATCAAGCAGCACCTACTCAGTAATAACCTGCTCAGTGACGCCCCAGTTTGAGTTCCACCAGGGCCACTCAGCTCCTGACCTCATTACAGCCTTGGTTCAAACCTGGACAAAAGAGTTGAATTCTAGAGGGGAGGGGAGAGGGACAGCCTTTGACATCAAGGCCACATTCAACCGAGTGTGGAATCAAGGAGCCCTGGCAAAACTGGAATCAATTGGTATCAAGGAGGCATAGGAAGATGGTTACGGTCGCTTTAGGTCAGTAATCTCAGCACAGGACATCACTGAGGGAGTTCCTCAGGGTGGTGTCCTGTGTCCAAGTATCTTCAGCTGCTTCATCAGTGACCTTCCCTCCATCATAAGGTCTGAAGTGGGGATGTTCACCGATGATTGCACAATGTTCAGCATCACTGATGGCTCCCACACACTGGAACAGTCCATGTTCAAATGCAACAAGATCTGGATAATATCCAGATTTTGGGCTGTAGAGTGGCCAGTAACATTTGCACCACACACAATGTCTATCACTAATAGTGAGATAATCTAATCACCACTCCTTGACATTCAATGGCATCACCATCACTGAATCCCCCAGTATCACATCCTGGAGGTTATCAGTGACCAGAAACTGAACTGGATTCACCACATAAATTCAGTGGTGACAAGAGCAGATCAGAGGCTAGGACTCCTGCAGCAAGTAACTCATCTCCTGACTCCCCAGAGCCTGTCCACCATCTACAAGGCACAGGTCAGTGGTCTGATGGAATACTTCCCACTTGGGTGCAGATCCAACGACATTCAAAGAGGTTTGACACCGTCCAGGACAAAGCAGACTGCTTGATTGGCACCGCATCTACAAGCATCCATTCCCTCCACCACCGATGCTCAGTAGCAGCAGTCTGTACTATCTACAAGATGCACTGCAGCAGTACACCAAAGATCCTTTTTCTGGGGGCAGTGGAGGGGTGGAGTCCAGAACTAGAGGGCATAGGTTTAGGGTGCAAGGGGAAAGATATAAAAGGGACCTCAGGGGCAACTTTTCACACAGAGAGTGGTACGTGTATGGAATAAGCTGCCAGAGGAAGTGGTGGAGGTTGGTACAATTGCAACATTCAAAAGGCATCTGGATGAGTATATGAATAGGAAGGGTTTGGAGGGATATGGGCCGTGTGCTGGCAGGTGGGACTAGATTGGGCTGGGATATCTGGTTGGCATGGACAGGTTGAACAGAAGGGTCTGTTTCCATGCTGTACATCTCTATGACTCTATGACAGCACCTTCCAAACCCACAACCACTTCCATCTAGAAGGACAAGGGCAGCAGATACATGGGAACATCACACCCTGCTAGTTCGCCTCCAAGCCACCCACCATCCTGACTTCGAAATATTCATCATTCCTTCAACGTCAAAATCCTGGAATTCCCTCTCTAACTGGTCTCCTTGTGGTTCTACCTACAGCACACGGACTGCAGTGGTTCAAGTAGGCAGCTCACCACTACCCTCTCAAGGGGGCAACTAGGGACGGCAATAAATGCCAGAGGTGCCTATATCCCACGAAGCAACAAACAAACATAAAGCTGGAAAAATGGCATTAATGTATTCAGCTTTTCGTTTACCAACTTCGAGTCGATAGGCCGAATGGCCTCCTTCAGAGCCAGAGAGTGTGATGCTGGAAAAGCACAGCAGGTCAGGCAGCATCCGAGGAGCAGGAGAACTGATGTTTCGGGCATAAGCCCTTCATCAGGAATGAGCTTCGCGCTCACTTTCCTCTCCTTCAGAGCCATAACATTTTGGAATCTGTGCGAGATATATTTCAGGGAAGGTTCGCTCGGCTGAGTCTTGGGATAAAACAGTTGTCTTCTGGGGCTAGGGTGAGCAGATTGCACCTTTACCACTGGAGGTCTGGAGAATGAGAGGTGATCTTACTGAAACCAATAAGCTCCTCAGGAGGCTCAACAGAGCAGAGGTTATGACAATGTTTCACCTTAAGGAGGAGACCAGAACTAGGGAGCATGGTTTAAAATCAAAGGGAGCTCCCATTTAGATTAGATTCCCTGCAGAGCGGAAACAGGCCCTTCGGCCCAACATGTCCACACCGACCCTCATTCCTGATGAAGGGCTTTTGCCCGAAACGTCGATTTCGCTGCACTTTGGATGCTGCCTGAACTGCTGTGCTCTTCCAGCACCACTGATCCAGAATCTCCGAAGAGTAACCCACCCAGATCCATTTCCCTCTGACTAATGCACATAACACTACGGGCAATTTAGCATGGCCAATTCACCTGACCTGCACATCTTTGGACTGTGGGAGGAAACCGGAGCAAACCCACGCAGACACGGGGAGAATGTGCAAACCCCACACAGACAGTCACCCGAGGCTGGAATTGAACCTGGGACCCTGGCGCTGTGAGCCAGCAGTGCTAAACACCGTTATCTCTCAGAGGGTTGTTAGTTTTCAGAGCTCTCTTCCATACAAAATAGCACAGGATGGGGTTTTGAATGTATTCAAGACTAAGTTAGGCATATATTTGATTGAAGAGGTAGTCGGGGCTTGTGGAGGGGATAGATGGAATAAAGTGAACTGGAGTCCATAATCAGTACAGTCACGATCTGACACAACGATGGCCTGGCTTGAAGGATCAAAGGCCTACTCCTGCTCCAACATTTCATGCTGTTCAGAGAGTAGGATCTTATCAGTTTTACTCTGTGCCTAACACACACCTGTACCTACTTTCAGAGTTCCATGGGATACTGTACAGGGAGTGTTAGTAATCCTGCTAACCAAATTGATTAAACCAGCACACCCCTCACATACAGAAAATCCATGTGATACCCTGAGAGAAAGTGAGGACTGTAGATGCTGGAGAGTCAGATTCGAAAGGTGTGGTGCTGGAAAAGCACAGCAGGTCAGGCAGCATCTGAGGTGTTGACGCTTTGAGCATACGCCTTTCATCATTTGATACCCTGCCAATTAGAATCAGCAGGTTCTTTCACCCAACTCAGGAAACATCATTATATCATATAGAACATGTGACAGCAGCAACTCTGAACAACATAGAACAAAATCTTCAAACTCAATCACTGAGTACACATACAAAACCAACCGAGCTTGGGACAAATTACAACCCTCCCTGTGTCACACTCTGACACACCCCTCCCAGTGACACTCACTGACACACCCCTCCCTGTGACACTCTCTGACACACCCCTCCCTGTGACACTCTCTGACACACCCCACCCTGTGACACTCTCTGACACACCCCACCCTGTGACATACTCAGCCACACCCCTCCCAGTGTCACACTCTGACACACGCCATCCAGTGTTACACACTGACACACCCCTCCCTGACACACACTGACACACCCCTCCCGGTGTTACACTCTGATGCACCCATCCCTGACACACTGACACACCCCTACCTGCGACACACTCTGACACACCCCTCCCAGTGTCACACTCTGACACACCCTTCCCTGTGTCACACACTGACACACCCCCACCCTGTGACACACTCTGACTCACCCCTCCCTGTGACACTCACTGACACACCCCTCCCTGTGACACACTCTGACACACCCCTCCCTGTGACACACTCTGACACCCCTCCATGACATACTCTGACACAGCCCTCCCAGTGACAGACTGACACACCCCTCCCTGTGATTTACTCTGACACACGCCATTCAGTGTTACACACTGACACACCCCTCCCTGACACACACTGACACACCCCTCCCTGACACACTCTGACACACGCCTCCCTGTGACACACTCTGACACACACCCACCCTGTGACATACTCTGACACACCCCTCCCTGTGACACACACTGACACACCCCTCCCATTGACACACTCTGACACACCCCTCACTGTGACACACACTGACACACCCCTCCCAGTGACACTCTCTGACCCACCCCCACCCTGTGACATACTCTGACATACCCCTCTCAGTATTACACTCTGACACACCCCTCCCTGTGACACACACTGACACACCCCTCACTGTGACACACTCTGACACACCCCTCACTGTGACACTCTGACACACCCCCACCCTGTGACATACTCTGACATACCCCTCTCAGTATTACACTCTGACACACCCCTCCCAGTGACACACCCCACCCTGTGACACACTGACACACCCATTCCAGTGTTACACGCTGACACACCCCTCCCTGTGTCACACTCTAACACACCCCTCCCAGTGTTCCACTCTGACTCACCCCTCCCTGTGTCACACTCTAACACACCCCTCCCAGTGTTCCACTCTGACACACCCTTCCCAGTGTTCCACTGACACACCCCTCCCTGTGACACACACTGACACACCCATCCCTGTGACACACTCTGACACACGCCACCCTGTGACATACTCTGACACACCCCCACCCTGTGACATACTCTGACATACCCCTCTCAGTATTACACTCTGACACACCCCTCCCAGTGACACACCCCTCCGTGACACACTCTGACACACTGCTCCCTGTGACACCCTCTGACACATCCCTCCCT
Source organism: Hemiscyllium ocellatum (assembly GCF_020745735.1). Taxonomy (NCBI): domain Eukaryota; kingdom Metazoa; phylum Chordata; class Chondrichthyes; order Orectolobiformes; family Hemiscylliidae; genus Hemiscyllium; species Hemiscyllium ocellatum. The sequence goes on from NC_083402.1 coordinate 8,853,898, forward strand.
GACACACCCCTCCCTGTGACATACTCTGACACACCCCTCCCTGTGACACACTCTGACACATCCCTCCCAGTGTTCCACACTGACAAACCCCTCCCTGTGATTTACTCTGACACACGCCATCCAGTGTTACACACTGACACACCCCTCCCTGTGACACACTCTGACACACCCCTTCCAGTGTTACACTCTGAAACATCCCTTTCTGTCACACACACTGACACACCCCTCCCTGTGACACACACTGACACACTCCTCCCTGTGACACACTCTGACACACCCCTCCCTGTGACACACTCTGACACACCCCTCCCTGTGACACACTCTGACACACGCCTGCCTGTGACACACACTGGCACACTTCTCCCTGTGACACACTCTGACACACCCCCACCCTGTGACATACTCTGACACACCCCTCCCTGTGTCACACTCTGACACACCCCTTTCTGTCACACACTCTGACACACCACTCCCTGTGACACACTCTGACACACGCCTCCCTGTGACACACTCTGACACACCCCTCCCAGTGTTACACTCTGAAACACCCCTTTCTGTCACACACTCTGACACACCCCTCCCTGTGACACACTCTGACACACCCCCACCCTGTGACATACTCTGACACACCCCCACCCTGTGACATACTCTGACACAACCCTCCCTGTGACACACACTGACACACCCCCACCCTGTGACACACTCTGACACACCCATTACAGTGCTACACTCTGACACACCACTCCCCGTGTCACACTCTAACACACCCCTCCCAGTTCCACTCTGACACACCCCTCCCTGACATACTCTGACACACCCCTCCCTGTGACACACACTGACACACCCCTCCCTGTGACCCACTCTGACACACCCCTCCCAGTGTTACACTGTGACACATCCCTCCCAGTGACACTCTCTGACACACCCCCACCCTGTGACATACTCTGACATACCCCTCTCAGTATTACACTCTGACACAGCTCTCCCAGTGACACACACTGACACACCCCTCCTTAATACACCCCTCCCTGTGACACACTCTGACGCACCCCTCCCAGTGTTACACTCTGACACACCCATTCCAGTGTTACACTCTGACACACCCATTCCAGTGTTACACTCTGACACACCTCTCCGTGTCACACTCTAACACACCTCTCCCAGTGTTCCACTCTGACAAACCCCTCCCTGTGACCCACTCTGACACACTCATTCCAGTGTTACACTCTGACACACCCCTCCCAGTGTTACACTCTGACACCCCCGTGACACATTCTGACACACCCCTTCCAGTGTTACACTTTGACACACCCCTTCCTGTGTCACACTCTGACACACGCCTCCCTGTGACACACTCTGACACACCCCCACCCTGTGACATACTCTGACACACCCCTCCCTGTGTCACACTCTGATACACTCCTCCCAGTGTTACATTCTGACACACCCCTCCCTGTGACCCACTCTGACACACTCATTCCAGTGTTACACTCTGAAACACCCCCTTCTGTCACACACTCTGACACAACCCTCCCTGTGACACACTCTGACACACCCCCACCCTGTGACACACACTGACACACCCCTCCCTGTGACACACTCTGACACACCCATTCCAGTGTCACACTCTGACACACCCCTCCCAGTGTTCCACTCTGACACACCCCTCCCTGTGACCCACTCTGACACAACCCTCCCAGTGTTACACTCTGACACCCCCGTGACACATTCTGACACACCCCTTCCAGTGTTACACTTTGACATACCACTCCCTGTGTCACACTCTGACACACCCCTCCCTGTGACCCACTCTGACACACCCCTCCCAGTGTTACACTCTGACACACCCCTCCCTGTGACCCACTCTGACACACCCCTCCCAGTGTTACACTTTGACATACCACTCCCTGTGTCACACTCTGACACACCCCTCCCTGTGACCGACTCTGACACACTCATTCCAGTGTTACACTCTGAAACACCCCCTTCTGTCACACACTCTGACACAACCCTCCCTGTGACACACTCTGACATACCCCCACCCTGTGACACACTCTGACACACCCCTCCCAGTGTTACACTCTGAAACACCCCTCCCTGTGACACACACTGACACACCCCCACCCTGTGACACACTCTGACACACCCATTACAGTGCTACACTCTGACACACCACTCCCCGTGTCACACTCTAACACACCCCTCCCAGTTCCACTCTGACACACCCATTACAGTGCTACACTCTGACACACCACTCCCCGTGTCACACTCTAACACACCCCTCCCAGTTCCACTCTGACACACCCCTCCCTGACATACTCTGACACACCCCTCCCTGTGACACACACCTCCCTGTGACCCACTCTGACACACCCCTCCCAGTGTTACACTGTGACACATCCCTCCCAGTGACACTCTCTGACACACCCCCACCCTGTGACATACTCTGACATACCCCTCTCAGTATTACACTCTGACACAGCCCTCCCAGTGACACACACTGACACACCCCTCCTTAATACACCCCTCCCTGTGACACACTCTGACGCACCCCTCCCAGTGTTACACTCTGACACACCCATTCCAGTGTTACACTCTGACACACCTCTCCGTGTCACACTCTAACACACCTCTCCCAGTGTTCCACTCTGACACACCCCTCCCATTGTTACATTCTGACGCACCACTCCCTGTGACCCACTCTGACACACTCATTCCAGTGTTACACTCTGAAACACCCCTTTCTGTCACACTCTCTGACACACCCCTCCCTGTGACACACTCTGACACACCCCCACCCTGTGACACACTCTGACACACCCCCACCCTGTGACATACTCTGACACACCCCTCCCTGTGTCACACTCTGACACACCCCTCCCAGTGTCACACTCTGACACACCCCCACCCTGTGACATACTGTGACACAACCCTCCCTGTGACACACAGACACACCCCTCCCTGTGACACACACTGACACACCCCTCCCTGTGACACACTCTGACACACTCCTCCCTGTGTCACACTCTAACACACTCATTCCAGTGTTACACTCTGAAACACCCCCTTCTGTCACACACTCTGACACAACCCTCCCTGTGACACACTCTGACATACCCCCACCCTGTGACACACACTGACACACCCCTCCCTGTGACACACTCCAACACACCCATTCCAGTGTTACACTCTGACACACCCATTCCAGTGTCACACTCTGACACTCCCCTCCCAGTGTTCCACTCTGACACACCCCTCCCTGTGACCCACTCTGACACACCCCTCCCAGTGTTACACTCTGACACCCCCGTGACACATTCTGACACACCCCTTCCAGTGTTACACTTTGACACACCACTCCCTGTGTCACACTCTGACACACCCCTCCCAGTGTTACATTCTGACGCACCCCTCCCTGTGACCCACTCTGACACACTCATTCCAGTGCTACACTCTGAAACACCCCTTTCTGTCACACACTCTGACACACCCCTCCCTGTGACACACTCTGACACACCCCCACCCTGTGACACACTCTGACACACCCCCACCCTGTGACATACTGTGACACAACCCTCCCTGTGACACACACTGACACACCCCTCCCTGTGACACACTCTGACACACCCCCACCCTGTGACATACTGTGACACAACCCTCCCTGTGACACACTCTGACACACTCATTCCAGTGACACACTCTAACACACCCCTCCCTGTCACACCCTTCCCAGTGACAGTGCCAGACACACTGCACCCTGCCTGTTGCCCCCCCCAGGGTAGGGGTGATGATGGTGAGGGGGGTGTATGTGAGCTGCAGCCTCACCTCCTGCACCGCCGGCGGCCTGTGCCCCTGGTCCCGGGGACGGTAGCGCTGTCCTCCCGGGATCCTCACTCCCGCATCCCCCTCCCCCGGACACCGACACCGAGACCGCTCAATCTCCGCTGCTCCCGCCAAGCGCGCCCCCGGACCGAGGCTGCTGCAAAGCGCGTGCACGGCGCCGGTGGGAGCCGCGGGAACAGGAGAAGCGCGCGCGCCCGCACGGCGGTCACCCTGACAACGCCCCGGTGATTGACAGGAGCCGGGAGATTGTTTATCGGTCGCTATGGAAACCGCCGACAGTGATTGACAGGAGGCGCCACCCCCACCCCCTGCACCATCCCCCACACCCCGCACCATCCCCCCCAACCCCCTGCACCATCCCCCACCCCCTGCACCATCCCCCACCCCCGGCACCGCCACCCCCATCCCCCTGCACCACCCCCACCCCCTGCACCACCCCCCCGCACCATCCCCCACACCCCGCACCATCCCCCCAATCCCCCTGCACCACCCCCACCCCCTGCACCACCCCCCTGCACCATCCCCCACCCCCTGCACCATCCCCCACACCCCGCACCATCCCCCACCCCCTGCACCATCTCCCACCCCCTGCACCATCCCCCACACCCCGCACCATCCCCCCCCACCCCCTGCACCATCCCCCACACCCCGCACCATCCCCCCCAACCCCCTGCACCATCCCCCACCCCCTGCACCATCCCCCACACCCCGCACCATCCCCCCCATCCCCCTGCACCATCCCCCACCCCCTGCACCATCCCCCACACCCCGCACCATCCCCCCCAACCCCCTGCACCATCCCCCACCCCCTGCACCATCCCCCACCCCCGGCACCGCCTCCCCCATCCCCCTGCACCACCCCCACCCCCTGCACCACCCCCCTGCACCATCCCCCACCCCCTGCACCATCCCCCACCCCCTGCACCATCTCCCACCCCCTGCACCATCCCCCACCCCCTGCACCATCCCCCCATCCCCCTGCACCATCCTCCACCCCCTGCACCATCCCCCACCCCCTGCACCATCCCCCACCCCCTGCACCATCCCCCACCCCCGGCAACGCCCCCCCATCCCCCTGCACCATCCCCCACCCCCTGCACCATCCCCCACCCCCTGCACCATCACCCCCACCCCCTGCACCATCCCCCACCCCCCGCACCGCCACCCCCATCCCCCTGCACCACCCCCACCCCCTGCACCACCCCCCAGCGCCATCCCCCACCCCCTGCACCATACCATTGCACCATCCCCCACCCTCTGCACCCTCCCCCACCCCCTGCACCATCCTCCTGCACCATCCCCCACCCCCTGCACCATTCCCCACCCCCTGCACCCTCCCCATCCCCCTGCACCACCCCCCTGCACCCTCCCCATCCCCCTGCACCATCCCCCATCCCCCTGCCCCCTGCCCCCACCCCCTGCACCATCCCCCACCCTCTGCACCATCCCCCTGCACCCTCCCCCACCCTCTGCACCATCCCCCACCCCCTGCACCATCTCCCACCTCCTGCACCATCCCCCACCCTCTGCACCATCCCCCACCCCCTGCACCATCCCCCATTCCCCTGCACCACCCCCCATCCCCCTGCACCATCCCGCATCCCCCTGCACCATCTCCCACCCCCTGCACCCTCCCCCACCCCCTGTACCATCCCCCACCCCCTTGCACCACCCCACCCCCCTGCACCATCTCCCACCCCCTGCACCATCCCCCTGCACCATCCCCCACCTCCTGCACCATCTCCCACCCCCTGCACCATCCCCCTGCACCATCACCCACCTCCTGCACCATCCCCCTGCACCATCCCCCACCCCCTGCACCATCCCCCACCCCCTGCACCATCCCCCATCCCCCTGCGCCACCCCCCATCCCCCTGCACCATCCCCCACAGCCCTGCACCACTCCCATTCCCCTGCACAATCCACCCCAACCCCGTGCACCATCCCCACACCCCCTGCTACGTCCCCCTCAGCCCTTGCATCCCCCACCCCCTGCACCATCCACCCCCTCCCCCTGCACCATCTCCCCGCCCCCTGCACCATCTCCCTCACCCCCTGCATCCCCCACCTCCTGCACCATCCCCCACCCACTGCATCCCCACCCCCTGCGCCCAACCCCCTGCACCATCCCCCACCCCCCTGCACTATCTCCCCCACACACTGCACCCCCCCGCACCATCCCCCTCACCCACCTGCACCATCCCCCCACCCCCAGCACCATTCCCCAACCCCCTGCACCATCTACCCCACACACTGCACCATACCCCCACCCCCTGCAGCATCCCCCCACCCCCGCAGCAACCACACCCACCCCTGCACCATCCCCCTCACCCACCTGCACCATCCCCCACCCCAGCACCATTCCACACCCCCCTGCACCATCTCCCCCACCCCTCTGCCCCATCCCCCCTCCCCCGCACCATCCACCCCACCCCCTGCACCATCTCCCCACCCCACTGCACCATCCCCTCCACTCCCTGCACCATCCCCCCACCCCCCCGCACCAACCCCCCACTCCCTGCACCATCCCCACCCCCCCCGCACCATCCCCCCACCCCCCGCACCATCCCCCACTCTCTGCACCATCCCCCCATCCCCTGCACCATCCCCACATCCCCCCCACTCCCTGCACCATCCCCACACCCCCGACACCATCGCCCCACCCACCGCACCATCCCCCCACTCCCTGCACCATCCCCCCACCCCCTGCACCATCCCCCCACTCCCTGCACCATCCCCCCCACTCCCTGCATCATCCCCCCACCCCCCGCACCATCCCCCCAACCCCTGCACCATCCACCCACTCCCTGCTCCATCCCCACACCCCCCGCACCATCCCCCCACCCCCGCAACATCCCACCACCCACCGCACCATCCGCCCACTCCCTGCACACCACCCCACACTCTCCTGCACCACCCCCCACCCCTGCACCATCCCATCCACCCCCCGCACCATTCACCCTCACCGCCTGCACCATCCCCCCACTCCCTGCACCATCTACCCCACCCCCCGCACCATCCCCCCCACCATCTCCTCCACCCCCTGCAGCACCTGCCCCACCTCTGCACCATCTACTCTAACCTCTGCACCATCCCCCCAACCCCCTGCACCATCCCCCCAACCCCCTGCACCACCACCCCCACCCCCTGCGCCATCCCCCAGCCCCTGCACTATTCCCCCAGCCCCCTTACACCATCACCCCCACCCCTTCCGCCATCCCCCAGCCCCTGCACTATTCCCCCAACCCCCCTACACCATCACCCCCATCCCCTGTGCCACCCCCTTACCCCCTGCACCCTCTACCCCACCCTTCACCAACCCCCCCTGCACCACCCCTCACCTTCTACACTGTCCCCCATTCCCTGCACCACCTCACACCCCCTGCCTCTGTACTGGGTTAGTATGGAGAATGCGCTGCATGAACAGGCAACTGCTGTAGATTCAGCAGTAACTGGCTGAGGGAGGATTGGAATAATGCTCCAAATTATACTTTAGCATTTCTGTGACGATGAACGAAGCACAGGGTGAGGGGCCATATTGGACAGCCTGGAGAGCTGGCGTCTGTAACTCTCTGGATAAACACAGGCTGCCCACTGGAGGGAGACATTGAGCCTCCCAATCTAACCTCAGACACCAAGCAGCCCACGTTGAAATGCAGCAAGACCTGAAAATTATCGAGGGCAATCCTTACAAATAACAAGTTAGATTCAGGCCACACAAATGCCCGAAAGGAGGTCAGCCAGGTGGACCTCATGCAATCTGAGTTCCCTGGTTGGGGCTGTTAATCTGGTCCAATCAGGGAGCCCGGGCTGATAGATACACACAGGAGGGTCAGACATCCTGTTCACTCTGAGAGCTGGCTCTGAATGAGGCACTACTAGTGTCAAGGACTCTTCATGTGTAAGTAAGGATTGAGTTGGTGATGGTCGTCCTGGAAGCAGATGCAGTGGAGACGAAGGAATTGGGAATATGGGATGACGTTTTTACAGGGGGCAGGGTGGGAGGAGGTCGATTTGTAGTAAATGTCTGTGTTGAGTCGGTCGCCCGAGATAGAAATGGAAAGGTCTAGGAAGGGGAGGGAGGAGCCTGAAATGGTCCAGGTAAATTTGAGGTCGGGGTGGAAGGTGTTGGTAAAGTGGATGAACTGTTCAACCTCCTCGTGGGAGCACGAGACAGCGCCGATACAGTCATCGATGTAGCGGAGGAAAAGGTGGGGGGTGGTGCCAGTGTAGCCACGGAAGGGCGGAGGGCTTGAAGTCCTTCATGATGGGGGATGGAGGTGTACAGGGACTGGATGTCCATCGTGAAGATAAGGCTTTGGGCGCCGGGGAAGCGAAGATCATGGAGGAGGTGGAGGGCATAGGTGGTGTCCCGAATGTAGGTGGGGAGTTCTTGGACTAAAGGGGACAGGACCGTGTCGAGGTATTGGGAGATGAGTTTGGTGGGGCAGGAGCAGGCTGAGACAATGGGTCAGCCGGGGCAGTCAGGTTTGTGGATTTTGGGCAGGAGGTAGAAACGGGCGGTGCAGGGTTGTGGGACTATGAGGTTGGAGGCGGTAGATGGGAGATCCCTGAGGTGATGAGGTTATGGATGGTCTGGGAGATGATGGTTTGGTGGTGGGAGGTGTGATCATGGTCAAGGGGGCAGTAGGAGGAGGTGTCCGCGAGCTGGTGTTTAGCCTCAGCGGTGTAAAGGTCAGTGCACACCGCTTCTTCCTCTCCCGCCGACCCAACCAGTACCTTTCCACTGGCACCCTCCTTCGACTGACTGAACTGGTCCTCACCCTGAACAACTTCTCCTTCCAATCCTCCCACTTCCTCCAAACCAAAGGAGTAGCCATGGGCACCCGCATGGGCCCCAGCTATGCCTGCCTCTTCATCGGATATGTGGAACAGTCCATCTTCCACAGCTACACTGGCACCACCCCCCACCTTTTCCTCCGCTACATCGATGACTGTATCGGCGCTGTCTCGTGCTCCCACGAGGAGGTTAACAGTTCATCCACTTTACCAACACCTTCCACTCCAATTGAAATTTACCTGGACTGTCTCAAACTCCTCCTTCCCCTTCCTCGACCTTTCCATTTCTATCTCGGGCGACCGACTCAACACAGACATTTACTATAAACCGACCAACTCCCACAGCTCCCTAGATTGCACCTCTTCCCACCCTGCCCCCTGTAAAAACGCCACCCCATATTCCCAATTCCTTCGCCTCCGCCGCATCTGCTCCCAGGAGGACCAGTTCCAATACCGAACAACCCAGATGGCCTCCTTCTTCAAAGACTGCAATTTCCCCCCAGATGTGATCGACGATGCCCTCCACCGCATCTCCTCCACTTCCCGCTCCTCTGCCCTTGAGCCCCGCCCCTCCAATCGCCACCAGGACAGAACCCTACTGGTCCTCACCTTCCACCCCACCAACCTCCATATACATCGTATCATCCTCCGTCATTTCCGCCACCTCCAAACAGACCCCACCACCAGGGATATATTTCCCTCCCCTCCCCTATCAGCGTTCTGGAGAGACCACTCCCTTCGTGACTCCCTCGTCAGGTACACACCCCCCACCAACCCAACCTCCACTCCCGGCATCTTCCCCTGCAACCGCAAGAAGTGCAAAACCTGCGCCCACACCTCCCCCCTCACCTCCCTCCAAGGCCCCAAGGGATCCTTCCATATCCATCGCAAATTCACCTGCATCTCCACACACATCATTTACTGTATCCGCTGCACCCGATGTGGTCTCCTCTACATTGGGGAGACAAGCCGCCAAGGACATGCAGGTTCTTGGACTCCTCCATTGCCAGACCCTGACCACATGACGCCTGGAGGAAGAGCGCCTCATCTTCCACCAAGGAACCCTCCAACCACACGGGATGAATGTAGATTTCTTCAGTTTCTTCATTTCCCCTCCCCCCACCTTATCTCAGTCCCAACCCTCGGATTCAGCACCGCCCTCTTGACCTGCAATCTTGTCCCTGACCTCTCCGCCCCCTCCCCCCACCCCCTCTCCGGCCATCACCCTCACCCTCACCTCCTTCCACCTATCATATTCCCAGCGTCCCTCCCCTAACTCCAACCACCCCCCCCCCCAACCTTTTATCTCAGCCCGTTTGGCACACCAGCCTCATTCCTGAAGAAGGACTTCTGCCCGAAATGTCGTTTCTCCTGCTCCTCGGATGCTGCCTGACCTGCTGTGCGCTTCCAGCGCCACAAATGTATCATGTGATTCAAGTTGCATCTCTTATTTTGAGGAGACTGTGAAATGAAACATCTGTACCACTTCCCCAACTGTGTAACACAGCTATAAATATTATCAGGGAATGTCCTTCAGCTGCTTTCGACAATGACCTTCCCTCTATCAGATGGTCAGAAGTGGGCTGTTCGTTAATGATTGCACAATGTTCAGCAGCATTCGCAACTCCTCAGGTACTGAAGCACTCCGTGTTCAAGATCTGGACAATACCCAGGTTTGGGCTGACAAGTGGCAAGTAACTTTCATGCCACACAAATGCCAGGCTATGACCATCTCCGATAAGAGACAATCGAACCATCACCCCTTTACATTCAATAGTGTTACCATCACTGAATTCCCCCCAATATCAACACCACTGACCAGAAATTCAATTTGACTCACCACATAAACACAAGGCTATCGGGGCAGGTCCGAAGCCATGAATCTTGTCGTGGGTAACTCACCTCCTGACTCCCCAAAGCCTTTTGACCATCAACAAGATACAAGTCAGGAGTGGAATGGAACACTCCCCACTTGCCTGGATTGGTGCAGCTCTAACGATACCCAAGAAGCTCAACACCATCCAGGACACAGCAGTGTCACATCCACAAGCATTATATCGATCATTAAGCTTTGCACAATCAGGAATGAGAGATCCCATCCAGAGGGAGACACAGTACACAGTGAGTATAGAGTATATAAGGAATTTGGAGGCAACATGGAATTTGACTGGTAAATCTTTTGGGCACCTCCGGGTCCACTTTTTCAACCAAGACACCCACCCACTGAGGACCCCTTTCCCTGCCTCCAACACACCCCATCCACCTGGGCACCCTGTGTTGGCCTATTGCCCGCACGTGACCTCTTCATTTCAAATGGCCACCATGGCATCGACTGCCTCAACCTGTCCACCCCCCTCACCCACTCCAAACTCTTGCCCTCATAACGTGCAGCCCTCCACTCCCTCTGCTCCAGCCCCTATCTCACCATCAAACCCACAGACGGTGGGGGGGGGGGGGGCGTCGTAGTAGTGTGGCCCACCAACCTCTGCACCGCTGAAGCCAGGCAACAACTCAGAGATACCTCCTCTTATTGCCTCCTTGATCACAACCTCACCTCCCATCACCAAACCATCACCCCCTAACCTCATCCGCTCTGGGGATCTCCCATCCACAGCCTCCAACCTCATTGTCCGTGAACCCTGCACTGCCCAATTCCACCTCCTTCCCAAGATTCACAAACCTGACTGCCCTGGTCGACCCATTGTCTCAGCCTGCACCTGTCCCACTGAACTCCTCTCCTCCTACTTCAACAGCGTCCTGCCTCCTTAGTCCAGGAACTCTCAACCTATGTTCGTGACACCACCCATTCCCTTCACCTCCTCCAAGACTTTTGTTTCCCCGACCCCCAACATCTTATCTTCACCATCGACATCCAGTCCCTGTACACTTTGATCTGCCATGACGAAGGTCTCCAAGCCCTCCATTTCTTCCTCTCACTCCGTCCCAACCAGTACCCTTCCACTGACACCATCATCCACCTGGCTGAACTGGTCCTCGCCCTCGACAACTTCTCCTTCCAATCCTCCCACTTCCTCCAAACCAAAGAGGTAGCCATGGGCACCCGTTTGGAACCCAGCTCTGCCTGCCTCTTCGTCGGTTACGTGGAACAGTCCATCTTCCACAGTTACACCGGCTCCACCCCCCACCTGTTCCTCCACTACATTGATGACTGTTTCGGCGCCACCTCGTGCTCCCACAAGAAGATTGAACAGTTCATCAACTACACCAACACCTTCCACCCCGACCTCAAGTTCACCTGGACCATCTTGGCAACCTCCCTCCCTTTCCTGGACCTCTCCATCACTGTCTCCAGCGACAGACTAACCACAGACATATACTACAAGCCCACTGACTCCCACAGCTACCGAGATTACACCTCCTCCCACCCTACCTCCCTTATTGCAGGTCCTGGGTCTCCTCCACCGTGGGACCCTGCAACCACACGGGATGAATGCAGATTTCAACAGCTTCCTCATTTCCCCTCCCCTCCACATTATCCCTGTCCCAATCCTCCAACTTGGCACTGCCCTCTTGACCTATCCATCACCTTTCCCATCTATCCGCTCCACCCCCCCCCGACCTATCACTTTCTTCCCCACCTTCATCCACCTATCGCTTTCCCAGCTACCTTCCCCCTAACCCCACTCCCCCTCCCATTTATGTCTCAGCCCTGGCCCACAAGCCTCATTCCTGATGAAGGGCTTATACATGAAACGTCAATTCTCCTGCTCCTCGGATGCTGCCTGACCTGCTGTGCTTTTCCAGCACCACACTCTCAACTCTGATCTCCAGCATCTGCAGTCCATGCTTTCTCCCACTTTGATATAACCCCTTTTCTCTCTCTCTCTACCTCCTTTTTCACTTCTGATGATTTGCATTGCCCCCTTCATGGGCTTTGCTTGTCGATATTAAATTGGCTACACGGGTGTTTTTCATGGGTGCTGGATCGTAGTTAAAAACACATGGGAAAAAAAAGTCATGGTGATTTTGGTGAAAGGTCCTGTGTTGTGTGCAATAGCACTTTGGGGTATATTTAAAACAGAAACAAAGCGAAATAGTCTGTTGTATACAAGGAAAGGCCTGGAAGTACATGATCAGTCAGGAAGGAGAGATCACACCAACTGTGAGCCATAGCCCGAGTGAGTATGTCGTTCCGAGAATCTGGACGCAATGTGGGAACTCGGTGCAGAGGGACGCGAGGAGCATTTTGTTTGCTTTTTCTTTGGCTGGCTCGGATAATGGGCAGACAGGTGGCAGTGTGGGAAAGTGTGAGGTTATACATTTGGTTAGGAAGAATATGTCGGCCTAGACAATCTTCTAACTAGGGACAAGCTTTGAAAATCTGAAGCACAAAGGAACTTGGGAGTCCTAGTTCAGGATTCTCTTCTGGTGAACATGCAGCTTCAGTTCCCAATGAAGGACTCCTGCCTGAAACATTGATTTTCCTGCTCCTCGGATGCTGCCTGATCTGCTGTGCTTTTCCAGCGCCATATTCTTGACTCTGATCTCCAGCATCTGCAGTCCTCACTTTCACCTTGCAGATTCAGTTGGCAGTTTTTGAAGACAAAAACCATGTTTCGAGAGAGCTAGAATACATGAGGAGGGTATGTACTGCAGAGGCTGTATGAGGCTCCAGTCAGACCGTATTTGGAATATTGTGAGGAATTTTAGGCTTCCTATCCAAAGAAGGATGTGCTGGCCTTGGAGGAATTTCACAGGAGGTTGATAGGAATGATCCCAGGAATAAAGAGCTTGTCACGTGAGGAGCGGTTCAGGATTCTCGATCTGTACTCGATGGAATTTAGAAAGATGAGGGGGGGATCTGACTGAAATTGACATAATACTGAGAGGCCTGGACATGGAGAGATGTTTTCACTTGTAGGAGAGACTAGGACCCAATTGCACAGCTTTGGGAAGGAATAGCCCTTTAGAACTGAGATGAGGAGAAATTTCTTCGGCCAGAGGGTGGTGACTCTGTAGAACTCATTGCTGCAGAAGGTTGTGGAGGCCAAGTCATTGAGTGTATTTAAGGCAGGTTCTTGTTTAGTCCCTCACAGTGCCAGAGACTCAGATTCGATTCCAGCTGTAGGCAACTGTCCATGTAGAGTTTGCACATTCTCCTAGCATCTGCTCGGGTTTCCTCCGGCTGCTCCAATTTCCTTCCCTCAGTCAAAAGATGTGCAGTCTAGGTGGATTGGCCATGCTAAATCGTGCATAGTGACCAAGGATGTGCAGGTTAGGTGGATTAGCCATGGGAAATGCAGGGGTTACTGGGGTAGGGTAGGGTGGATCTGGTGGGATGCTCTTCGGAAGGTTGATGTGAACTTGATGGGCTGAATAGCCTGCTTCCACACTATAGGGATTCTGTGATTCTATGTAATGCGGTTGAAAAAACCAATCAGGCATGACTGTATGGTGGAACAAACTCGATGGGCCAAATGGCCTAATTCAGCTCCCATATCTTCTGGTCATCAATTCCCTCCACCATCGACACTCAGGAGCAACAGTGTAGATCATCTACAGAACAGCACCTCTCTAACCCACGACAACTTGCACCTAGAAGAGAAAGGACAGCAGGTACGTAAGAACACCACCCCCAGCAAGATCCCTCCAAGCCATTCACCATCCTGACTTAAAAATATATCACCGTTCCTTCAGTGTTGCTGGGTCAAAATCCTGGAATTCCCTCCGTAAGGACGTTATGGGTCTACTTTCAACACATGGGCTGCAGCGGTTCAAGAAGGCAGCTCACCATCACCTTCTCCAGGGCATGGGCAATAAATACTGGCCCCGGCACATTTCCTGCGCCTGAATAATAAAAGATTTCTGTTTTAAGCACTGACCTGCAACATTAACTCTGCTTGTCTCCTCCCAGATGTTTCGAGATCAGCTGAGTTTCTCCAGCCATTGTTGGTCTTTAGCTCAGATTTGCAACAGCTGCATTATTTTATTTTCAAAATCAGATTTAGACAGAATCCAGGCAGGGTTGGGGGTTAGTTGACGGCACAAGTAATATTAAACTTGAACTTGGAGTCAGTCTGAAGTAGAAGTGTAGGGACTTCAGCAGAATGTAGGGGAAGGCAGTGTCTTAACAAAGATTGTGTTTCGTTAGAGAAGAGTTTGTCGACTCCAAAAACTCTAATAAGTAGAGGTTTTGAAAACCAGCACTGGGTGAATAAACAATGCCAGTAGTAGATCAAGCTTAAGGGTTTGTGTTTAAAACAATTTTACACCCTTCCCTGTGTCAATGCAATTATTTTAAATTGGTTTGGAGATGCTGGTGTTGAACTGGGACGTACAAAGTTACAAATCACAAACCAGGTTATAGTCCAACAGGTTTAAATGGAAGCACTAGCTTTCGGAGTGAAGGAGCGGCGCTCCGAAAGCTAGTGCTGCTAATTAAACCTGTTAGACTATAACCTGGTGTTGTGTGATTTGTAATTTTAAATTGGAGTGGCTTTGGACTGGAATCAAGCGTCTGTTCAGCAACTTACCCACAAGAGGGCAGTGCTGCCTCACATGGAACATGGACAATACACTCAGATGAAATGTCACAGAGAGAGGACTCGTCATTTCGATTGACCCCTTCTGTACACCCAGAATATTGCAGGCAGCCAAGGACATGTAATCCCTGTTGTAACATCGCAGCTAATTTGCACACAGCAAACTCCCACAAACAGAAATGTGATAATGAACCAAACTTCTATTTCAGTGACAGCGGTGCAGGGCAAGCATCAAGGTCCAGGAGAAGACTCGCGGGCTTTTCTTTGGGATGGTGCCCTGGCATCCTTTTGCCCCCACCTCAGGTGTAAGACGTGGTTTGGGTTAAATGTCTTATCTGAAAGATGGCACCTCCAACAATGCAGCAGTCCCATGAGTCAGTGACCAGGAGAGTCCACCTGGCTCCAGTGTGAAGCAAGAACCCTTGGAATTTCAGACATCAAACTGAGGTCACTAACCATTGAGCTTCGAACTAACATTAAGGAATGTAATAGATTGCAACTTCTACATTTACAACCTGTGCTTAGCCTCTAGCCTACTCCCTCACCTCCTCTGTGTTGTCTGGGGTTCATCTCTCACTGGCTACTGAAATAGAACATAGAACAGTACAGGCCCTTTGGCCCTCCATGTCGTGTTGACCTTTTATCCCATTCTATCATCCATGTGCCTATCCAAGAGTCACTGAAATGTCTCTAATGTATCTGACTCTACTAACACTGCTGGCAGGGAGAAACTGAGCACTGCAGATGCTGGGGATCAGAGTTTAGAGTGTGTTGCTGGAAAAGCACAGCAGGTCAGGCAGCATCTGAGGAGCAGGAGAATCGATGTTTTGGGCAAGAGCCCTTGGTCAGGAATGAAGGGCTTCCACTGCTAGCAGTGCATTCCATGCACCCACCACTCTCTGTGTAAAGAACCTCCCACTGACATCTCCCTTAAACCTGCCTCCAATCACCTTAAAATTATGCTCCCTCGTGATAGCCATTTCTACCTTGGGAAAACGTCTCTGGCTATCCACTCTCTCTATGCCTCTCATCCTCTTGTACACCTCCATCAAGTTATCTCTCACCCTTCTTCACCCCAATGAGAAAAGCCCTAGTTCCCTCAACCTTTCTTCATAAGACAAGCCCTCCAATCTAGGCAGCATCCTGTTAAATCTCCTCTGCAGCCTCTACAAAGCTTCCACATCCTTCCACATCCTTCCTATAATGAGGCGACCAGAACTGAACACAACATTCCAAGTGTGGTCTTAACCAGGGCTCTATAGAGCTGCAGCATAACATTGTGGCTCTTAAACTCAATCCCCTGCTAATGAAAGCCAACACACCATAAACCTTCTTAGCAACCCTATCAACTTGGTAGCAACTTTGAGGGATCTATGGGTGTGGACCTCAAGACCCCTCCGTTCCTCCATACTACCAAGAATCTTGCCTTTTTCCCTGTAATCTGCATTCAAATTTGACCTTGCACAATGAATCACTTCACACTTTTCCAGGTTGAACTTCATCTGCCACTTCTCAGTCCAGCTCTGCATCCTGTCAATGCCCCGTTGCAACCTACAATATTGGTTAATAAGTCCCTCATAGTTGTTCCTGTTGTCTTGCTGAACATATTCATTCATAAACTCATAGGAAGGTGCAAAGGACAGGCCACTAGGACCACTGGGTCTTGCGGCTCCTTTGAAAGATCAGCCATGGTTAGCCCCATTGCTGGCCCATGGTGTTGTAAATTCCTCATTCTTATGAACTCTTTCAAATGGCTTCAACTTCTGTTATTCTTTCACGTAGAACATTCCTTAGTATTACTGACTCCAAAACATAAGGATCCACACACCTGGATGAGTGCGTCTCCAACAACACTCAAGAAGCTTGACACCATCCAGGACAAAGCAGTTCACTTGACGGGCAACAGATCCACAAACATCCCCTCCCTACCCCACTGACGCTCAGTAACAGCAGTGTCTACTATTTGCAAAGTGTGCTGTAGAAATTCTTGAGACAGCACCTTCCAAACCCATGACCCGTTCCATCCAAAAGGGTAAGGGCACCAGATACGTAGGAACACCACCACCTGCAAGTTCCCCTCCAAACCCCTCACCATCCTGACTCAGAAATATATCACCATTCCTTCCATGGATCAAAATCCTGGAATTCCCTCCCTAAGGACACTGTGGCTCTACCTACAACACACGGAGTTCATGAAGGCAGCTCACCATCACCTTCTCAAGGTTTCACATCTTGGCTGAAATATGGTGTCCAGAATTCACCCCAATATTCCAGGTGGGGTCTAACCAGTGATCTATAAAATTCTAGTATGATCGCTTTTTCTTTATATTTTGTTCCTTTTATTTACAATCCAAGTAATCCATATCCTTTCTGAACCACCTGGTACCTTTAAGGGCTTGTGAACATAGACACCAGTGTCTATAAACATTTCTCAAAATTGAGGCAATTATGGGAACAGCATCATTGAAGACAGCATTAACTGTGTATTAATGTCTCCAGAATCATTGCCTGAACTGGAACGTGCATCAGAGCAACGGAAGGCCATTCAGCCCTTCGAGACTGATACACCATTGAATAAGATTATGGCTGATCTGGTTGTGACTGTCTCGAGCAAATTCAATGAGCCAGCTTCTACTGCTGTCTGAGGAAGAGAATTCCACAGATTAACACAGAGAAATCTGTCTTCAAAGGGAGACCTCTTCTTCTTAAACTGGGTTCCTGCTGAGTGCTTCCAGCATTTTCTCTTCTCATTTCAGATTCCCAGCATCCGCTGTATTTGTTTTCTTCTTCCATTTATAGAACACTGCCTTTCCTCCCTTCACGCATCATTTCACACTTCTGCACATAGAACTCCATCTGTCATGTTTCTGCCCATTTCACTATCCTGTCATCCTCTGGCAAGGCTAGAACTCACCTGTTACTGACTGCTGTCTTGCCAGACTGGGTATCCTCTGTACACTGGAGGCAGGACCCTTTACACCTTAGGAAAACAGGAATGGACTCAAAACTGATGCTCTGGCAAAGAGCTGCTGTAACCCGCTGCCTAGTCTTAAAAATAATCAGCACCCACTGACTTCTGACATTAAGCAAATTCTGAGTCTAGGGTCATGAAGTCACACAGCATGGAAACAGACCCTTCGGCCTAACCAGTCCACAATCTCAAACTAAACTAGTCCCACCTACCTGCTCCTGGCTCATATCCCTCCAAACCTTTCCTATTCATGGACTCACCCAAATGTCTTTGAAATGTTGTAATTGTACCCACATCTATCACTTCCTCAGGAAGTTCTTTCCACACATGGACCACTCTCTGTGTAAAGGATTTGCCCCTCATGTCTTTTTTAAATCTCTCTCCTCTCACCTTAAAAATGTGCTCCCTAGTCTTGATATCCCTCATCCTACAAAAAACACCCACCACCATTAACTCTATCTATACCTCTCATTATTTTATAAACTTCTACCAGTTCACCTCTCAACCTCCCACCCTCTAGTAGAAGAAGTCCCAGCCTAACTGGCCTTTCTTTATAACTCAGAGATTCCATACCTGGCAAATCTCCTCTGAACCCTCTCCAGCTTAATAATACCCTTCCTCCAACTGGGTGAGCAGAATTAGACACAGTACTCCAGAAGAGGCCTCACCAATGTCCTGTACAACCTCAACATGACTTCTCAACTCCTCTACTCAAAGGACTGAGCAATGAAGGTTAGCGTGCCAAACGCCTTTTTAATCACTCTTTCTAAATGTGACACAAACCTCAAAGAATTATGTACTTGCACCCGTAGGTCCCTCTGTTCTATAACACTACCCAGGGCCCTACCATTAATTGTATAAGCCCTACCCTTGTTTGTTTACCAAACTGTAGTACCTCACATTGATCCAGATTGAACTCCATCGGCCATTTCCGGCCCATTAACCCATTTGATCAAGGTCCCTTTGTAATCTTAGAAAAACCTTTTTCACTGACTACAACGGCACCAATTTTGGTGTCATCCACAAACTTACTAACCAGGCCTCCTATATTCTCACTCAAATCATTTATATAAATGACAAACAAAAGAGGAACCAGAACTGATCCCTGTGGAACACTACTGGTCATAGGCCTCCAATCCGAAAAGCAACCTCCACTATGACTCGCTGTCTCCTGCCGTTAAACCAATCATGCATCTAATTGGCCGGCTCATTCTGAATCCCATGTGATCTAACTTGATTAATTAGTCTACCATGTGGAACCCTCCTCCTTATCTAAGTACACTATTACTTGATCAAATGTCTTCATAATATCCACTGTGCTCGCCACATCTGGTACCTAAAACAACTAGATAGATTTCACAAGTTCTTTAATGGGATGTGGGTGTCGCTGGCTAGTCCAACATTCATTTCCCATTCCTAGTTGCCCCAGAGAAGGTAGCAGCAAATGTCGTACTGCTGCAGTTCTTAGGATCAAAAACCTAGAACTCCCTCCCAAATAAAATGGTTGGTGTCTCTCTGTCCCCAGAACACGCACAGGTTTTTTTTTGGTGGGGGTTCAGGGATTTTGACCCAGTGATACAAAAGGGATGACAATCTAGTTTCAAGTCAGGAGGTGGGGAATTGGAGTTGGTGGTTCTCCCATTTGTCTGCTGCTCTCATCCTTCCAGGTAGAAGTTGCCGTGGGTTTGGAAGATGTTGTTGAGGAGCCCAGGTAAATTTCTGCAGTGAATCGTGTAGATGGTACTCACCGCTGCTACTGAATGGGGGTGGTGGAGGGAGTGAATGCTTATGGATGTGGTGCCAATCAAGCGGGTTGCTTTGTCCTGGATGGTGTCAAGCTTCTTGAGTGTTGTTGGAGCTGCACCCATCCAGGCAAGTGGGTAGTAGTCCAGACTTGTTTCTTGTGGACAAGCTTTGGGGACTCAGGAACTGAGTTACTATTCAGTTCCATCGGGACTATGTAGCAGTCCCTGCCGATACTTCCATGGACAGACAGAGCTGTGCCAGGCAGATTGGTGAGGGTGAGGTCAGATATGTTTTCCCTCTTGTTGGTTCCCTCACTATATGTTGCAGACCCAATCTAGCGGCTATATCAACATAGGCTCAAAGATGTTCACAGCACAGAATGAGGCCATTTGGCCTATTGAGTTTATGCTGGTCAACAAAGATCTGATCTCACTAATCCTGTTTTCTATCTCTTGCCCCATAACCATGGAGACAATAGCAACATAAGTGAATATCTAAATGCAGCTTAAATGTTACATGAGTTTCTGACTATCCCCCTTTCAGGCAGTGAGTTCCTGACTCCCACCACCCTCTGGGTGAAAACACTTTCCCCTTTGGCTTTCTACTTTGCACCTTAAAACTAAGTCCCCTGTTTATTAAGCTCTCGACCACTGGGAAACGTGCCTTCCTCACCACCCTATCAATGACCCTCAGAACCTTCTTATCTCTATCAGGTCCACTCTCCAAGAAAAACATTCCCAGCCTATCCAATCTTCCCTCATTGTTCAGACCTTTCAGTCCAGGCAGCATCCCGGTAAATCTCCCCTGCACCCTCTCCTTCTTATGAACTAGTGACCAGAACTGCACACAGTATTCCAGTTGTGGTCTAAGCAACACAGTTCCAGCATACCCTGTAACTTGTACAACCTGCTCTTGGATTCTATATCTGAGTGAACAAAGACAAGTATTCCATATACTTTCTTAATCACCTCATCTACCTACCTCGCTCCCTTCAGGGATCTGTGAAGACATACACACCATGGTCCTTCTGACCTACAGCGCTTTCCAGGGTCCCACTAATCCCGGTGTCCTTCCGTCCCTTGTAGCCCTCCCCAAGTACACTCCCTCACAAGTTTTTGGTTTGAATTCTATTTGTCCCTGCTCCAACCAGCTGACCAGACCACTGATATCCTGCTACAGTTTCCAGCTATCCTCCTCATTATTTACCAACTTCCATATCCTTTATGATTTTGTTGATCCTTTATAGTTAAATTGAAACATAATGTACACACAAACCTTTAGGACCCAACCAGCTCGATCAGTAAAGCTGCTGCCAAACCACTCTTGGTGAGTGGACATTGAAATCCCGCAGGAGAAAGTGAGGACTGCAGATGCTGGAGATCAGAGTCGAGAGTGTGGTGCTGGAAAAGCACAGCAGGTCAGGCAGCATCCCAAGGTGCAGGTGAATCAACACTTCAAGCCATAAGGCCTTTATCAGGAATGTCATTCCTGATGAAGGGCTTATTCTCCTGCACCTCAGATTCTGCCTGACCTGCTGTGCTTTTCCAGTACCACACTTATGACCTTGAAATTCCCCACCTACTGCTTCATTAGCTGAGGGAGGATGCTATGTGGGGAACAATAGGTTTCCTTGCCCATGTTTGACCTGAAGCCATGACACTTCATGGGGTCAGGAATCAACATTGAAGAAGACTCCCAGAGCAACTCCCTCCTGCTGTATACCACTGTGCTGCCACTTCTGCTGTATCTGTCCTGCCAGTGCAGGAAGGCACATCCACAGATGGTCAGCGTGGTGTCTGGGAGATTGTAAAGTATGAATCTACAGACTAATCTGTGAGACAGCGCTCCCAATTTTGACAGAAGCCATCAGATGTCGATAAGGAGGACTCTGCAGGACTGTGTTTAGTTGTCGTATCTGGTACTTAGCTTGATGCTGGATATTGAGGCTGGGTTATTAAGAATATTCAAAGCTAAGATAAACAGATTTTTAATGAGTCAAGGAATCAAGGGTTATGGCGAAAGAGCAGGAAAGTGGAGTTAAGGATTATCCCGTTCAGGCATAATCTCAATGAATGGTGGAGCAGGCTCGATGGGCTGAATGGCCCATTACATCTTATGGTCTTATCCCCACCATTCACTAGATAAAGCAGTGTTGTCTTAAATTCCGAATCAGATTCATTAGTGGTTGGCTTATATTGATAGTCCCCACCCCATCTCTGTAGAACCACTTTTGTCGTTTTAAAATCCTCTGTATGGTCACTAACTAGTCTGCAGAAAGAGTGCCACACTATTTGGCCTGAACAAATTCATCAATTAAATAATTTTCGGTTATAGTTACATGAGAACGTAAGAAATAGGAGGAGGAGTAGGAAATTCAACCACCCCCGGCCTACTTTGTCATTCGATACAATCACAGCTGATCTCATCTCAGCCTCAAGTGCACCATCCTGCCCATTCCCCACAACCCTTCAACCCATTACTAATAAAACATCTGTCTCTCTTCTTTTTACATGCATTCAGTTCCAAGTATCCACTGCACTCTGCAGGAGTGAGTTCCACAGATTCACGACCCTTTGGGAGAAGCAGGTTCTCCTCATCTCTGTTTGAAATCTGTTCCCTGTTATCCTAAAACTGTGACCTCTTGTTCTCCATTGCCCACATGAGGAAACATCCTCTCTATGTCGACTTTCTCAATCTGTACTTTAACATCTTATAGACTTCAATTAAATTCTCATTCTTCTAAACTCTAGAGAGAATCGACTTAAACTGCTCAATCTCTCTTCATAAGACAAACCTCTCACCTCTGGTATTAATCGAGTGAACCTTCTCTGAACTGTCTCCAATATAACTCCATCCCTCTACAGGTAAGGGACCAGAACTGTCCACAATACTACAGGTGTTGATACAGGAACAAGTTACCGTGAGAATTTCCAGATCCATGTTTGGAAGATGGTCTCTGAAACTGCAGGGCCAGGTTAATGAGATTGATTCAGTGATTGCACTCTCTCCCATTACCCCAACCAGCATTGCTTGTGCAGCCTAACTGATCATGGTGCTAAAATGTGGGATCTTGCTGTGTACGACGCAATGGCTGACACCTTTGACAATTGGAGGAATTGTAGACTGTGAGGACGACAGTGTGGAGCCCCAAGATGAGATTGGCTCAAAGATAATAGGATGGGTGCAGGCATGATGGACTGAATGGCTTTCTCTGCACTGTAACAATGCGGTGATTAAATTCAGAAACGGCACTCTGAGGGAATTCACTGGGTTTCTAATGAATATTGAGGGAGAGAGATGATATAAGATGGGATCAGCCATGGTCCGACTGAATGGCTGTGCAGACTCAAGGGGCTGAAATGCCTACTTCCGTTACTATTTATTATGGTCCAAGATTCTGAATGAATACAAGTCCACCTCTTCTGTTTGATATTCTTTCTCATTAACAGCTCTCAGGTCTGGTCTGTATGCAATGCCCAGAACCCTGCTCACTTCAGCTTGTAACCTGAACTGTTTCCAATCTACACCGAATGATACAACCAGACAAACACATTTATATCTGCATTCCCCACACACACAACTCCCTGCTCCCACTTCTCTGTCTCTCTCTCTCTCTCTCTCAGTCTCACTCTTTCTGTTTGACTCTCACAATTCTATGTTGCATTTCCTCACTCCTACAGACAGAGACCACGGATTCTGTACAACTGCTCCGCACACGTCTTTAAGAGAGAAGCAGGAATTGAACTGAATTGAATTTATTGTCACAGGTACCGAGGCACAGTGAAAAGCTTTGTCTTGCAGCAATACAGGCAGATCACAGAGTTAAATAGCATAGATAAGTAAATAATAGGTAAACAGCGGCAAAAACAAAAACACAGGTACAGGGAAATGCTCAGAGTTTGTGAGTCCATTCGGTATTCTAACAACAGTAGGGTAGAAACTGTTACGAAACCGGCTGGTGCGTGTGTTCAGGCTTCAGTACCTTCTCCCCGATGGTAGAGGTTGTAGAAAAACATTGTCAGGGTGGGATGGATCTTTGAGGATGCTGGCAGCCTTTCCCTGACAGTGGGCCTGGTGAATGGATTCTGTAGATGGGAGGTTGGCTTTTGTCCGGGTGAGCAAACCTACATCCAAAACCTCAGCCTGAGCTACAAATCCTTTCAAAACTCGCTAGGATTGTCTCATATGTGGCTGGGAGAGAACCCCAGCTTTTGGCTGTTACCGTGAGAGGGATAAAAAATAGCTTCCACCTTTTCAAGACCCCAACATTTCTAGAAATTACCTCATGCCAATCTCCTACCTTTTCCCTAAATCTTTGTATATTATTTCTACACAAATAATCAGCATCCTCCTGATATGATGGGCAGACCAACAAAATAATGCTAGTATCTTTCATAAAGTTGGCTCCCACAAACATTCAGATAAAACTCTCACAAAAGACACAATATTGGATTGGATACAGTGGACAATAAGTGTCTCCCTCATCATGGGCTGTTACCTCAACTCTCAAATGGCCATCATTATGTGGACAATAAATAATATGTTGCAATGACACTGAGAAACTATCCTTTCAACACAGCAGCACTGACATTAATAACATGGAAGAGTTGGTTATCAATCAATCAAGATGGTAATCAAACAACTTACTGCTGACACCGAGCAGATACACAGAGGGAAACAAAATAAAGTATACCCTGTTCTCCAGCTCCCATTGCCTGATGGGAAACAATGCCAATGTCTGCAATGATCTATGGGTCAGGAATCAGCCTGGTCAGTTCCAGGAAGACCCATAGACTGTTGTATTCTCAACTTGAGGATGACATCCACTTAGGCTTGTGTGTGTATTGTCTTATTATTTTAAGCGTAATGTCCTTCTAAGAAACCCAACATGCAAAAGTAAGTTACCATGCAATCAGAAACCACAATCAACTATTTTTAAGGAGAAAATCCCACTGCTGTCACTGTGTAATGATATTCCTGTTCTATCTAAATGTGGCACAACTGATGCGTGTGGATTAAATTTACTTGTGGATCCCCTGGAGGGTTTATTTATAGCTTATCTAATATATACAATCCAGACACAGTCTGTATCTATGGTGTCACAATACAGTATGACTGTAGACTCTGGTCACACCAGGTATAGTGTTAAGACCATAAGACGATAAGACATAGGAGTGGAAGTAAGGCCATTTGGCCCATAGAGCCCACTCCGCCATTTAATTATGGCTGATGGGCATTTCAACTCCACTTACCCGCACTTTCCCTGTACCCCTTAATTCCTTGCGAGATCGAGAATGTATCAATCGCTGCCTTGAAGACATTTAACATCCCGGCCTCCACTGCACTCCGTGGCAACCAATTCCACAGGCCCACCACTCTCTGGCTGAAGAAATGTCTCCTCATTTCCTTTCTAAATTGATCGCCTCTAATTCTAAGGCTGTGCCCACAGGTTCTAGTCTCCTCGCCTGACAGAAGCAAATTCCCAGCGTCCACCCTTTCTCAGCCTTGCATTATCTTGTAAGTTTCTATTAGATCTCCCCTCAATCTTCTAAACTCCAATGAATACAATCTCAGGATCCTCAGCCGATCATTGTATGTTAGACCTACCATTCCAGGGATCATCCGTGTGAATCTCCGCTGGACACGCTCAAGTGCCAGCATTTCCTTCCTGAGGTGTGGGGCCCAAAACTGGACACAGTTTTCTAAATGGGGCCTAACCAGAGCTTTATAAAGTCTCAGTAGCACATCGCTGCTTTTACATTCCAACCCTCTTGAGATAAGTGACAACATTACATTTGCTTTCTTAACCAAGGACTCAACCTACAAGTCAACCTTTAGAGAATCCTGGACTAGCATTCCCAGATCCCTTTGTACTTTGGCTTTATGAATTATCTCACCGTTTAGAAAATAGTCCGTCTGTGTATTCTTTTTGCCGAAGTGCAAGACATCGCATTTGTTTTATGTTGAGTTTTTTAAAGGGACATCACTCTTAAAGTGGTAATATAACACAAGCAACCCTGAGTCATCATTAGACTCTGAATTGAAGAACAGTCAATGACAAGTCAACAACAGCTGCAACAAGAGCTAATGTCAACAACAATCACAGCAAGGTCTACAACTACTACAATGGCAATCACAAAAGTAGAGGAAGCTGCAATAACCAATGAGCTACTGCAACAACAGCTTCTTCATGAACCCACCAGAACTGCAGCTTGGGCTGATTCCGGTTTCAAACTGTGGTCAGCCTCAGCTAAACAGCCGCACACCTGCCTAATTTGGGAGGTTTTGGGTCGAAGCCTCACTGCGGAAGCTGATTGAAAGTTTGGTGTATCATTGTGGGAGTGCTACGCTCTCCATGGTGTCACCATTCCAATGAGAAATTAGCGGATATGTTCAACAAAGAGCCGATGAGGTCTTCAGCCACATCTTGCGCAGTGATTATTCCAGTAAAGCGGATTATCTAGTCTTTATTGCATCTGGGGGAGCTTGCTGTTCGCAAATTGGCTGCTTTCCAAAGTTGAGGATGCAGTTCATTGCTTGAACATTCTCTGTTTACCCTGTGGAACTGAGAGCTGGGATTGAAATGGAAGCCCTTGCTTTCTCCATCTATCAGCCTGTCCCCCCCTCTCTCCCCACTCCCCTTCCCTTCCTCTGTTCCTTCCTGCTCTTCACAAGCATATGGCTACTCGGGTGGGGAGGTGACAGCTTAGTGATATTTCACTAATCCAGAGACTCAGGTAATGTCCTAGAGACCTGGGTTCAAGTCCTGCCATAGCATGGTGGAATTTGAATTCATTAAAAATCTATAATTAGAAGTCTAACGATGAGTCAATTGTCAAGGAAAACCGACGTGACAGCACTGTTCACTTCGATTGACAAAACCCTAGCCAGGGAAACAATAGCCAACCTACTGGACATACACAACAGAAAACAGGAGGCGGAACCTATCAACAAAGACGGCATACTTAAACTACTGGACTTATGCCTCACTACACACTTTACATTCAACAATCAGATATACGAACAAATCAACGGAACACCCATGGGATCACCAATCTCGGGACTCATAGCAGAGGCAGTTATGCAAAGGTTAGAACAAACAGCCCTACCACAAATTCAACCCAAACTCTGGGTCAGATATGTCGATGACACTTTCGTAATCATCAAAAACACGGAAATAGAAAAAACACACCGGATCATCAACGCCACACTCACAGGCATCCGATTCACGAGAGAAGTAGAAAAGGACAGCCAACTCCCATTCCTAGACGTGATAGTACAAAGAACACCGAACGGAGAATTCACCACAAGGGTACACAGGAAAACAACACACACAGACCAAGTCCTAAACTATGAAAGTAACCACCCCAACACACACAAACGAAGCTGCATCAGGACACTATTCAAAAGAGCTACAACACACTGCAGTACACCAGAACTGCGAAAAGAGGAAGAGGAACACCTATACAAGGTATTCACCAAAAACGGATACCCGCGCAACTTTATCAACAGATGCCTAAGAGATAGACCACGGAACGAGGACATGCCACAACCAAAAGGACTAGCCACACTACCATACATCAGGAGCGTTTCAGAACTGACAGCCAGACTACTGCGACCCCTAGGACTCATAACGGCACACAAACCAACAGCCACGCTCAGACAACAACTTACTAGAACAAAGGAGCCAATACCCAACATGAGCAAAACTAATGTAGTTTATAAAATACCATGCAAGGACTGCACAAAACACTATATAGGACAAACAGGAAGACAGCTAACAATCCGCATACATGAGCATCAACTAGCCACGAAACGACACGACCAGCTATCCCTAGTAGCCACACACTCATACAACAAACAACATGAATTCGACTGGGAAAACACTACTATCATAGGGCAAGCCAGACAGAGAACAGCCAGGGAATTCCTAGAGGCATGGCATTCATCCACAAATTCCATCAACAGATACATCGACCTGGACCCAATATACCAATCACTACAGCGGACAGCTGAAACTGACACCCGGAAGCGGCAAGGACAGACCACTATAAATGCCGGAAGAAACATCAAAGAAGCGCTTCGCAGGAGGCTCCACAGCACTGATGATGTCTCCTAGCCAGGGGACGAAACGTTTGCAACAAAAACTTCCAGCTCGGCGAACAGAACCACTACAACAAGCACCCGAGCTACAAATCTTCACACAAACTTTGATCAAGGAAAACCCCATCTGATTCTTAAAGCCATTCAGGAAAGAGGAAATCTTCCATCCTTACCTGATCTGGCTTACATGTGTCTTCAGACCCACAGCAACGTGGTTGAATTGTAACAAGAAATCCTGGCCTAGCCAACAAATGTGAATGCATAAATAGCAAAGGTACCATGTCAATACTCTACAGACTCCCTCTGTCACTGAAGCTAGAAACTGTGGCCTTGGACAACAGCAACAAGAGTCAAACAGTTGAGAATAGAACATAAGATCTTACATCACCTACCAAGTCACACACATCAAACTTACTATTGACCAGCTAGACTGCGAATCCACTGTGTGACTGCCTGGGGAGTGACAAAGGTGGAATCCTGCCTCATCATGTGACTCTTGGTCTATGTGGTTCTGACAGTGTGAACAAGGCCAAATTGGTTTGTCATTTCCTGTTGTCCTGACAACCTAGTGCTTGGGGCAGCCATTCCAGAACCCCATTAAGAGCCAACCACATGATGAGAGACTGGAGTCACATGAAGATATTAACCATGGGGTGGCACGGATGCTCAATGGTTAGCAATGCTGCCTCACAGCACTGGGGATCTGGGTTCAATTCCTGCCTTGGGTGACTGTCTGTGTGGAGTTTGCCATTCTCCCCCTGCGTCTGCACGGATTTCCTCTGGGTGCTCTGGTTTCCTCCAGAGAGGAATCCAAAGATCAGGTCAGGTTAATTGGCCATGCTAAATTGCCGATAGTGTTAGGTGCACTAGTCAGGGATAAATACAGGGTAGGGGAATGGCTCTGGGTGGGTTACTCTTCAGAGGGTTGGAGCGGACCTGTTGGGCTGAAGGGCCTGTTTTCACACTGTAGGGAATCCAATCTAATCTAAATGTCTTCGCCCAGAGATTGGGGAGCCTGTGGAACTCTTTGCCACAGAAAAACAGTTAGATATAGTTCTCAGGGCTAAAGGATTTAAAGGGTATCATAGCAAGTGGAAACAGGGTACTGAGTTGGATGATCAGCCATGGCCATATTGAATGATGGAGCAGGCTCGAAGGGC
The DNA here is from genome assembly GCF_020745735.1 of Hemiscyllium ocellatum. Taxonomy (NCBI): domain Eukaryota; kingdom Metazoa; phylum Chordata; class Chondrichthyes; order Orectolobiformes; family Hemiscylliidae; genus Hemiscyllium; species Hemiscyllium ocellatum. The sequence goes on from NC_083402.1 coordinate 8,883,024, forward strand.
TGAGTGGCCTACTCCTGCTTCTAGTTTCTCGATGTAAGGGGTGCTTTTTTTAGGGATCGATGGGATTGTACCTTGCAATCTTCTAGCCTGCTCCACCATTCAAAATGACCATGGCTGACCATCCAACTCAGTCCCCTGTTTCCACTTTCTCTGATACCTTTAATTTTCAAATTTGAGTTTAATCTAATTTTTTGACTTATTCTATTTTATATTCTTGTCCTTTGCATACTAAGCTTATATTTTATTGCTCAACCTGAGTCTGCAGCATTGCATGTTTGTGTTTCAGTGAAAGACTAACTCATTAATATTTTTAAAAATGATCTATCAAGCCAGATTTCAGACTGGGATCTGACTTGTTCAGTAATAGCACCAGCTGGGATCAGAACACCGTTATTAGGTCACTGCTTGGTTGTGTTATTTACATGGAGATGAGCCTCAGTCTGTTCAGTTTGGCTTGACCGTTATTTCTACCATGAAGAAAGTGAGGACTGCAGATACTGGAGAATCTGAGTCAAAAGGTGTGGTGCTGGAAAAGCACAGTAGGTCAGGCAGCATCCGAGGAGCAAGGAAATCAATGTTTCAGGCAAAAAGCTGTTTGTCAGGCACGTTATTTCTACCCTCCCTACTTAACCACCCTCCACAGGGCAGAAGTCAGGGGTGTGATAGAATACGAGTAAAAAATGAGGTCTGCAGATGCTGGAGATCACAGCTGCAAATGTGTTGCTGGTCAAAGCACAGCAGGCCAAGCAGCATCTCAGGAATAGAGAATTCGACGTTTCGAGCATAAGCCAGAATACGTTCCACTTGTCTGGAGGAATGCAGCTCCAACAAAACTCAAGAAGCTTGACACCATGCAAGACAAAGCAACTCATTTGATTTGCATCACATCCACTCCCTCCCCTACTGACGCTCAGTAGCAGCGGTGTGTACCATCTACAAGATGAACTGCAGAAATTCACCAAGGCTTCTTATACAGCACCTTCCAAACATGTAAGATCCCTCATCGAGAAGAACAAGGGCAGCAGATACATGGGAACACCACCCCTTGCAGGCTCCCCTCCAAGCCACTCACCAGCCTGACTGGGAAATGTATTGCCCAGTGTTGCTGGGTCAAAACCATGGAACACCTACCCGAAAGGCATTGTGGGTCTACCTACAGCACATGGACTGCAGTAGTGCCAGGCAGTAGCTCATTGTCAGACAATTCAGTCTGGTCAATAAATACTGAGCTTGTCAGAAATACTCTCACTTCATGAAAGAGCAAAGTAAACCTCTCAGTTCTGGTATCGTCTTTGTGAACACTTCCTTCCCCAGTGCCTCTTTGAGCTTACCCTGTCTCCTCCTTGGGCCCCAGTCTTGTTGGGCCTCCTGTAAGACCTACCTTTGGACAAAGATGGCGTCCGAGTAGGACGCTCCAGCTAGAACACCTCTGCTTCACCAGTTCCTTTCCGTTTTTCTTTCTTTTTGTCTTCTCTTTTCTGCAGTTTTTCTTCACCTCCCCCCCCCTACAACTTCTAACCTCTTCAACATTCCCGAAGGGAATGGGGAATGGAGTCAGAACCGAGTCCAGCCCAGTGTGGGAGATAGGTCAGAGACCAGTGCGGGAGGCGAGTCATGGCCGGAGCCCAGTGCACAGAGCAGTCCAAGTCCTGGCCAGCCTGGGAAGGGACACCTCGAGATGAAGCTGCAGGCTGGAGCCTGGTGCAGGGAACAGTCTGAGCCCAGGCTTGGAGCCTAGTCCAGGCAACAGTCCAGTGCAGGGGGCAGGCCGAGCCCACGTCTGGAGCCTGGTGCAGGGGATAGGAAGCAGTCTGAGCCCAGGCCTGGAGCCCGGTGCAGGGAACAGGCCGAGCCCAGGCCTGGACCCTGGTGCAGGGGACAGTCTGAGCCCAAGCCTGGAGCCCGGTGCAGGGGACAGGGGGCAGTCTGAGCCCAGGCCTGGAGTCTGGTGCAGGGAACAGGCCGAGCCCAGGCCTGGAGCCTGGTGCAGGGGACAGGGGGCAGTCTGAGCCCAGGCCTGGAGCCCGGTGCAGGGGACAGGGGGCAGTCTGAGCCCAGGCCTGGAGCCCGGTGCAGGGGACAGGGGGCAGTCTGAGCCCAGGCCTGGAGCCTGGTGCAGGGGACAGGGGGCAGTCTGAGCCCAGGCCTTCAGCCCGGTGCAGGGGACAGGGGGCAGTGTGAGCCCAGGCCTGGAGCCCGGTGCAGGGGACAGGGGGCAGTCTGAGCCCAGGCCTTCAGTCCGGTGCAGGGAGCACCCAAACCCAGGCCTGGAGTCCGGTGCAGTGGGCAGTCCAAGCCCAGGCCAGTGCTGGGAGAGGTGACCTAGAGGGGAGTCTGAGGCCAGAGGTCCATGAGAAGGCAGTGAGGCCTTTGAGGTCTGAAGCCTAGTGGGCACGGACTCAGTACAAAGGACTTTAACTTGAATATTTTCAAAAATACTTTTCATTTTCATTCTGAACTTTGAGTAATTTGAGTACTTTTTAAAACTTTTTATTTCAAAGCTGGACTTTTTTTACTCTTTCAGTTCTGTAACAAACACTTAAAGTATCTGTGCTGAGGTACCTAGTACCTAAGATGGTGCCAAAGTGACGACATGACCAACTTTTCACTGCACTCATTCAAGCCAGTAAAGGCTATTCTATCCTATTCTTTGCTTTCTTTCTCTCTTTCCTCATCTGTGTGAATTCCAACCTATCCCTCGGGTCTCTCAAGTACATTCCTTTACCCGAATGCTATCCCTTGTCCTTTGTACACGTTCAAATGCAGCTTCTTTAATGGCAACACAGTTTAGTCACAAAGTGTCACCAACCTATAAATCTGTCAGTTCAGCAAAGGATTTCCTGCACTTTTATCTGAAATTGTGCCCTGCGGTCAATTCCTCGACTGGGCAGCAGTGTGCTACTGGGTCTTTTATCATTCTTTCAACCCAGTGATGGAAGGACTTTAAATCCATCTGACAGATCAAATCCTCACAGATGGAATTGACATTTCGTCTTCCCGCAGAGGACATAGCCAAGTAGGTAAATGTTCTTCAGGCTGCTGTAATAATCCTCCTTAATTGGCAATGCTTTTTCTTCTATAAGATGAATTTAAATTAAAAAAAGTTCTAACTACCACGCTTGCTGAGTGCCGATTTGTATCATTGTATGATTTCAGAGATGCGTTTTCTCAATTGATCTTTAAAGACTCTGGCCCAATCCAAACTTTCCACCCTATGGACCATCAGCAAGCATTCAAGTGTACAGCTTGTAAAGGCTATTCTTACTATTTTTACAACTGTGGGGTAAAAATGGGAAAAGATAATGCTTTAAACCAAGGAAGCTCAGTAAGACTGAATGCAAAATACTGTGGAAGCTGGAAATCTGAAACAAACACAGCGATTGCTGGAGAAACTCATCTGTCCGGCAGCATTTGTGATGAGAGAAACAGAGTTAATGGTTCAAGTCCAATGTGACTCAGATGAAAAGTCATATCAGACTCCAAACAGTAACTGTTTCTCTCCCCATAGATGCTGCGAGATCTGTTGAGCTTCTCCAGCATTCTCTGAAGTTGTGTAAGAAGGTGTTTGCTGTTTTAAAAACAAATCACAGCAACACATTGTGAATTGTATCTACAATATTGCCTTCTTTGAGAGGGTACAGAGAAACCGCCTATGGCTGTCCTAGGCCAGTCTGCACAGAGACAATCTTTTAATTGACTATTTAATTGGTCATTGACATTGTAGGCTTGGACACTCAGCATAGCAACAGCCTTTTGATTGGTTCCTGAGCAGATGACTACCCGTATTGTCTAGACAATGCAGCAGAAATATTCAGAGAATGCACCGGAGAAAGAATCTATCACTCTTTTGCTCCCCCTCCTATGTATGGAGAAGTAACACAAAATCACTGGTTGTTGCTTGCTCCCACCTTTCCTCTGTGAGCTACTGTCTCTCTGTGCAAGCTCTTCCATGAGACGGGAAAGGGAAAATGACCTTCATGCAAAGGGTGAATTCTCAACCAGTCGGTGAAAGACTGAGGATTTGTGTACGCACAACCTCATGTCATTACCAAAGAATCAGAGGGAGTTGGAACCAAAAAAAAACAACTCATTGATATTCATAAACAGGACTGATGCCAGAACTGTGTTTCCTTGAGTTTTGTCTTGGTCCACCCATAATATTCCTGTCTTGTCTGCCTCTGTGTGTCTGTCTGGTTGGGCAAGTGGGATTGGATAGAGTTAAAGTTACAGCGTTATAAGTTCATGCTTTGTTTTTGCTGTTACTCAAAATAACTGATTTGCAATGAGTAGTTATTCATTTGTTATTGGCAAGAACTTGCTGCCCAAATTAAGTTACCCTGATTTAGACAGTGAATTAAAATTGGAAAAGTTGGTGGTTTGTTCAGATTTTCGCGTTTGTGATGATTTTGGGAACAGGAAGTTTTTTATTCCATTGCACTGTCCCAATGAATCATAAAAAGATCAAATTTCATTTGATCGTATTTCAATGATACGTGTAGAGATTGTCTCAGCACTGTCACCAGGAAGGAATGGTCAGTGATAGCAAATAGGAATTAAAGGAAATGTAATGAGGTGGAATGAGGAATTGACAGGAATTGAATGTGAAATGTAAAGAATGGGATTGAGAGGGGAGTGGGAAATTGAAAGACAACTTGAACGAAATTGGTTGAGATGTGGAATGGAAAACAAAGTCCTGAAACTCCCTGAGGTCTTTCTGATGGTCTACAACAGTCTGTACCATCTCCAGGGATTTTCTCAGTGTCTTGTTAAATCTACAGGTTGCATCAATCGCATTGCAATGTTGGTGATGGTCTGTGTCTGGGAGTGGAGTTGTGGGGGACAGTCCTCAGCGGTGGGGCGGGTGCGGAAATGGAACGCAGGTGAAGTCCTGGCCCTGGTGTGGTGGGGGAACCAGTAAAATATAGCAAGACATAGAAATGATGAGACAGGTCAGAACGGGTGAGATTGGATCAGTTCCACCATTTCCAAGATTTACTGATTTTGATTTAAGTCGGGAGCTGCATCTCCTTCGGTTCCTATGGCACTTAGGATCATAGAAATGTACAGCACGGAAACAGACCCTTTGGCCCAACTCGTCCATGCCAACCACATATCCCAACCGAATCTAGTCCCATTTGCCAGCACTTGGCCCATATCCCTCTAAACCCTGCCTATTCATAATACCCATCCAGATGCCTTTTAAATGCTGCAATTGCACCAGCCTCCACCACTTCCTCTGGCAGCTCATTCCATACACACACTCTGTGTGAAAATATTGACCCTTAAGTCCCTTTTATATCATTACCCTCTCACCCTAAACCAATGCCTGCAAGTTCTGGACTCCGCCATCCTAGGGAAAAGACCTTGTATACTTATCCTATCCATTCCCCTCGTGATTGTATATACCTCTATAAGGTCACCCCTCAGCCTCTGACACCGCAGGGAAAACAGCCTCAGCCTGTTCAGCCTCTCCCAATATAGAGGAACCTCGATTATCCAGTGTTTGATTAACTGAATTTCGGATTATTCGAACAAGATCACAAGGCGCCAATGCATGGCTAACTATGTTATCCGGCACCGACTATCCAGCATTTGATTAACTGAACAAAATACACCCTGCTCATGTCCCTCGGATAATTGAGGATCCTCTGTAGCTCAAATCCTCTTACCTGGCATCCTTGTAAGTCATTTCTGAACCCTTCCAAGTTTTGCAACATTCTTCCGATAGGAAGGAGACTAGAATTCCAAAGGTGGCCTAACCAATGTCCTGTACAGCCGCAACATGACTTCCCAACTCCCATTTTCAAGGTGCTGGGCTTAGTGAGTGGCTGACAGGGTACTGGGCTCTATGAGGTGGTATGGAGGACCCGCTGAGGAGGATCACAACTACACTTCTGATCGAGATTCCAAAGAGGTTGACATTTAATCCCACAGATTGGTGACCTTGCTCAGAGGGCTGCTAGGACCAGCAGAGGGTGCGATGGCTTGCATTTGACATGTATTTGAGTTTCAATATCTGTGAGGCTGAGGTAACAATGGGCAATAATATAGAGGCAGGGGTCAGCAAGCGTACCGATGGATAGAAAGTGCAGTTGAGAGTTAATCCAAGTAACCCAGATTGCTGGGATCAGACTGAATAAACAGGTGGGAGCAAGGAACAGAGCTGGTGGCGTAGGTGTAGAGTTCCAGTGAGAACTGAACAGTATTGTGTTCACTCCTGCCAGTGCCAAGATAGAAAAGAGACTGACTGATCCAGCACAAACAGTAATGCAGCACAGCACAGGAACAGAATGCTGTCAGTAGCAACATCAATGACAATGCGTGGGTGTTGTGTAACGCCTACAGAATGTACTGAAGAAATTCACCAAAGTTCCTCAGGCAGCACCATCCAAACCCACGACCACTTGTACCGAAAAGGACTAAGGCGGCAGAACCACAGGAACACTGCTCCTTGCAAGTTCACCTCCATGTCACTCACCGTCCTGACTTGGAAATACATCATAAAAGCCCTCATGCATGGAAGCAGGCCAGTTGGCCCACTGAGTCCACATGGACCCTCTGAAGAGCATCCACCCAGACCCACACCCCTGTTACCCAACACCTTGCATTTCCAGGGTTGGTGACGATTCACCGCGGCACATTCACCACGGCCGATTAGCCACTGCCGGTTCGCCATCAGCGTTTCTCCACGGGGGTGGTTTGACCTCTGGAAACTATTCACCACCGGAAAGATATATATGTACGGATTGTTTTCCCTCCCGCCTGTTCTTTCATATTTCTCAGTCCCCTTAATTTATAGCTGAAAAATGTGTTGCTGCAGCAGGTCAGGCAGCATCCAAGGAGCAGGAGCGTAAGCCCAAAACATCGATTCTCCTGCTCCTTGGATGCTGCCTAACCTGCTGCACTTTTCCAGCAACACATTTTTCAGCTCTGATCTCCAGCATCTGCAGTCCTCACTTTCCCCTTTATTTATATCACAACATAGTACATATAGATAAAAAAAGAGGTGAAACAAATATCATTTTATTGATTTATACATAAAAATGAGTTACAAACACTTGCGGTGTTGAATCGTCCTCAGTGGCCAATGGGCAGTGGCTAAGCGTCCTCAGTGGCCAATGGGCAGTGGCTAAGAGTCCTCAGTTGCCAATGGGCAGTGGCTAAGCGTCCTCAGTGGCCAATGGGCAGTGGCTAAGAGTCCTCAGTGGCCAATGGGCAGTGGCTAAGGGTCCTCGACGGTGAAAGGGCAGTGACTAATTGGCGGTGGCGAATGGTCCCTTCCTGGCATTACCAATGGCTAATTCATCCAACCTTCACATCCCTGGATATTATGGGCAATTTAGCACGGCCAATCCACCTAACCTCCACGTCTTTGGATTGTGGGCAGAAACTGGAGCATCCAGAGGGAATCCACATAGAAACAGGGACAAAGTGTAAAGTCCACACAGACACCTGATGCTAGAATTGAACCTGGGCTCCTGATGCTGTAAGGCAGCAGTGCTAACCATTGTGCCAAAAATTCCTTCATTGTCAAAATCCAGCATGTCCTCCCTAACAACATGGTTGGTCCACCCACAGCAGTTCAAGGAGGTAACTCACCACCACTTTCTTAAGGACAACTAGGGACAGGCAATAGATATTGGCGCAGCCAATAACGCCTATGTCCTGTCAGTGAATGAAAGAAAAAATGTTTAGCCAATAGATAGTTGTTATACAAATAAAACCAGTGAAAGTACTTTCATTTTGATTTCAACTTCCTTATCTCCCTAGTACGATCTCTCCAGCGATTTCTCTCAGAGTAGTGATAGCGTTTGATAAAACTTCAAGGCTTGTACTCCTTTATTATGAAAGGAATTGAACATAAAATTAAGGACTTTGTATTTCAGTTGTACAGTGCATTGGTCTTGAATACTGTGGGCAGTTTTGGTCTTCTTATTTAAGGGAGGATTTTAAGGTGTGGGAGGTAGTTCAGGGGAGATTGATATCTGAAATGAGCAGGCTGTCTTATAAGGAAAGATTAGACAGGCTGGGCAGGGTGTTTCTCTGTACTTCAACGTGAGAAGGGTGACTTGATTGAAGTGTATAAGATCTTGACAAGGTGGATGTGGGAAGGATATTTCCTCTTAGGGGTTTGTCCAGATCTAAAGGGTGCTGTTTTATAATTAAGTATTGCCCTTAGTACAGAGATAAGGAGCTTTCCTTCCCTTCAGAGTGTTGTGTGACTTGGGAACTCTGTGCCTCAGAAGGTGGTTTCTTAAAGGCAACTATGGACAATTTATTGTCAGATGGGGAATGAAAGGTTATCGGGATAGATGGGAATTTGGAATTCAGAACAGAAGCAAATGATCTTCTTGAATGGTAGGTAAAGTCACAATTGTCCCAGAGACCACTCTGTCCTGAGAGAGAGAGACAACTGGTGAGTTTAACCTGAGGGTCACCACAGCTCAGGCAAGGAGCGAGAGATTGGGAAGGAGATTCCTTGAACCTTAGCTGCTGTGGGATTTGAACCTATACTGCTAGCATTACTGTACAGTGCAAGCCAGTCATCCAGCCAACTGAGCTAACTAACCGACAGAGCAAGCCTGAAGGGCCACTTCTGCTCCTAATCCATATTTCTGCATGTTCATACCCCCTTGCTCCAAACAATTCCCACAATCCCTTATACTAAGAACAGAAACATGGATAAATACAATCACTGAGTCACACAGCATACGAACAGATCCTTCCATCTAACCAATCTGTGCTGACCCATGTTCCCAAACTGAGCCAGTGCCACCTCTCTCCAAATCTCTCCAGACCTTTCCTATTCATGAAATGTCTTTTAAATGGTGTAACTGTACCTGTATCCTTCCTCTGGAAGTTTATTCCAAACATGGGACACTCTCTGTGTAAATAAATCACCCCTCATATCTTTTTTAAAATCTTTAAGTCTGCTCCACCACAAAACAAATGATCCATCTCAAGTCTCTCTTCCTGCAGTATTCCCATTTCCCTTAGTTTCCTTAATACCCAAAATGAAGTCACCGTAATCTTACCATCACAAGCCAGCCCTTCAGCTGAGCAGAAGTGAGGACTGCAGATGCTGGAAACCAGAGTTTAGATTAGAGTGGTGCTGGAAAAGCACAGCAGGTCAGGCAGCATCCAAGGAGCAGGAGAATCGATGTTTCAGGCAAAAGCCCTTCATCAGGAATGGAGGCAGGAAGCCTCCAGGTTGGAGAAATAATTAAGGGGTGGGGGGTGGGGGGGGCGGTGGGCTAGGGAGAAGGTAGCAAGGAGTACAATAGGTGAATGGCGGTGGGCCCTCCAACTGAGCCAACTGACCCTCTAATGTTCGACCCTTCGTATCGATCTCAGTCTTGAATGTGCTCAATATCCCCTGCACCTTATGGGAAACAATTCCAAGGATCCACACCCTTTAATTTCTCCTCACCTCGGTCTGATATTGTGACTTTGTGTTCTAGATTGCCAGTTCAAGGTTGAACTATTCTGGTACACATACTCATTGTGAGTCATCAGAAGTTGAGCACCCAATCTGAAAGCATCAACAAGCACATCATTCTCTAGGTCAAAACAATGAGCAAATCTCATGATGGGAACTGTTTGTAAAAGGACTTCTTTGTAACAAAGCACTCAAACAGAATCAATACTATTTAAAGCTACAGCACAAATAAATAAAAGCTCTTCAGACAAGAGCAGTTTGGGTATTAAAATGGGACTCTCCCCAATAAGATGTGCCCTATCCATGTGCAGATACAAACAGGAGGTTTTCAGAGATGTAGCTGCTTCTCCTCAGTTACTAGATTACTTACAGTGTGGAAACAGGCCCTTCGGCCCAACAAGTCCACACTGACCCTCCAAAGAGCAACCACCCAGACCCATTCCCCTACACCTAACACTATGGGCAATTTAGCATAGCCAAATCACCTGACCTGCACATCTTTGGACTGTGGAAGGAAACCAGAGCACCCGGAGGGGACCCACGCAGACTCTGGGAGAATGTGCAAACTCCACACAGACAGTTGCCCGAAGCAGGAATTGAACCTGGATCCCCAGTGCCGTGAGGCAGCGGTGCTAACCACTGTGCCACCATGCCACCCTCTCCTGGGTTTTCTCAGTGAGCAGGCTCATTAGTTTCCCAGATTAACTTCTCCTTCATAGTTTGGTGTGGGCCCAGACAGTCTATTGTTAACCTTGTTGACTATCCTACCTAGACACTGAAGTACAGGAGGAAACACCTCAGAGCAGCGACTGTCAGACCCAGCTCAGTGGCAGCTCTTTTTCTCTGAACCAGACATTGTGAATTTTGCTTCATTCCAGGGACTTGAGCACATAATTTAGACTGATATGTCAGTGCAGCACAGACACATAGCAACATGGAAAATAATAGCAGGAGCAGGCCACTCAGCCCATTGAGTCTACTCCACCATTCAATGAATAATGGCTGACTTAAAATTCTCAACTGCCCCTTCTGCCTTTTCCCAAGAACCCTTTATTCACTCACTGATTGAAATATGTCCATCTCATACATGAATATAAGTGATGACCCAGCCATGACAGCCCTCTGCTGTAAAGAATTCCACAGATTCACTCTCCTCTGAGAGAAGAAATTCCTCCTCATCTCTATTTTAAATGGATGACCCCCTAAACTGCCCTCAGTCCTAAACTTTCCACCAGGGAAAACAATCTTTCCACATCTACCCTGTCACATCCCTGAAAGAATCTTGTATGTTTTATTAGAATTGCCTCTCATTCTTCTAAACTCCAATAGTACAGCGTCAACCTACTCCATCTCTCCTCATAAGACAGTCCCTCCATACCAGCTATCAGCCTGGTGAACCTTCACTGAACTGCCTCCAATGTCAATATTTAATCCCTTAGATAAGGAGGCCAGAACTATTGACCTTATTCTAACTGTGATCTAACCAGTACCTTTTTAGTTTTAGCAAACCTCCTGACTTTTATACTCCATTCCCATTAAAATAAAGGCAAACGTTCCAGTTGCCTTCTCTGTTACCAGCTGAGACAGCTATTTATGATTGATGGACAAGGATCCCCAAATCTCTCTGTTCTTTAGTTTCTTGTAGGCTGCGTCCATTTAACTAATACTCAGCTCCTTTATTCTTCTTGACAAAGTGCGTAGCCTCATATTTTCCCATATTCTAATCCCTCTGCCAAGTTTTTGCGCACTCACTGAAACAGTCCCTACCCCTTTGCAGAGTCTTTGTGGCATCCTCACATTTGCCTTCCCACTTATTTTGTGCCATTCACAAACTTGGTACTTGTGCATTGACTTTCCTCATTCAAGTCATGAATATATATTCCAAATAATTGTGACCCCAGCTCTGGCATTCCACTACCTGTATATTTTCAACCTGAAACTGTAGCCCCTACCCCTTATCGCAATACTGTATTCTATTAGTTCGCCAATCGGCTAATGTACCACCTCCAACACCCTGGGGATTCACCTTATTAGTAAGTAAAAAATGAGGTCTGCAGATGCTGGAGATCACAGCTGAAGATGTGTTGCTGGTTAAAGCACAGCAGGTTAGGCAGCATCTCAGGAATAGGGTATTCGACGTTTCGAGCATAAGCCCTTCATCAGGAATAATTCACCTTATTAAGTAGCCTAATGTGTGGTATCTTACCAAACACCTGAAAATCAAAATATATGACATCCACTGCTTCCCCTTTATCTATCCTGCTTCTTAACTCCTCAATGAATTTGAATAAACTTGTAAGGTATGATTTTCCCTTCATACTGACTCTGCATGAACGTATTATATTTTTATAAATGCTCTGCTACCACATTCTTTATTATAGACTCTATTTTCTTTATTTGTCTCCTTCCCATTTTAAGTAAAGAATGGAAGAACACAAGAACTAGGAGCAGGAGTAGGTCATTTGGCCCCTCGAGCCTGCTCCACCATTCACTAAGATCATGGCTGATCATTTCATGGACTCAGCTCCACTTACCCACCCTCTCACTGTAATCCTTAATTCCTTTATGATAAAAGGTGTCACATTGGCTGCTAGCCGATCGTCAAGAAACTATTCAAAATCTGAGCAAGTGCATCACTATAGACCATAAGACAACAAAACGTAGGAGCAGAACTTAGGCTATTCAGCCCATCGAGTCTGGTGGTGTCCACCATTCAACCATGGCTGATAAGTTTCTTAACTCCATTCTCCCGCATTCTACCCATAAACCTTGACCCCGTTTACAATCAAAAGCCTATCTATCTCTGTCTTAAATGTACTTAATGACCTGGCCTCCACTACGTCTGCAGATACTTACTCTAATATCCAAGGATACAGCTCATCAGGTCCAGGTAGACCCGTTAGTTTTTTTCAGACTTTTTCTCCAATAATAGCTATGGTATTTAATTCCTCTCTTTCAATAGCCCTTTGAATATTTTGTAATTTTGGAATGCTATTAATGTCTTTTACTATGAAGATCGATGCAAAGTATTTATTCGTTTCGTGGTTCCCTGTCATTTTTTTCTGGAGGGTCATTCCTTCAAGGCCATTGGTGTAATTAAATTAGATTACTTACAGTGTGGAAACAAGCCCTTCAGCCCAACAAGTCCACACCGACCCGCCGAAGCACTACCCACCCATACCCCTACACCTAACACTACAGGCAATTTAGCATGGCCGATTCACCTGACCTGCACATCTTTGGACTGTGGGAGGAAACCAAAGCACCCGGAGGAAACCCACGCAGACACGGGGAGAATGTGCAAACTCCACACAGTCAGTCGCCTGAGGCGGGAATTGAACCCGGGTCTTTGGTGCAGCAGTGCTAACCACTGTGCCACCGTGCCGCCCATTCTCTGGATGAGCCGATGTTCATTTTGGCTTCTTGTTATTTACTTAAAGAAGCTCTTGCTGTCTGTCTTGATATTACTTATATGTTGCGGTATGATCATGGCTTTTGATCTCTTTACCCCTCAGAACTATATCTAACTTCTTCTTGAAACCGTTCAACGTTTTGGTGTCCGCTGCTGTCTGAGGCAGAGAATTCCACAGGGTCCCCATTCTCTGAGTGCTGATTCAAGATGGTGTACACACAGTGAGATTCCTCGCAAGCTCCCTACAATAAGTCAATCAAATCAAATCAAGTGATGAAATCTCTTATCATCTTGGTTCTAAATGGCCTAATCCATATCCTTAAACCGTGACCACTCGTTCTGAACTTCCTAGTCATTGAGAATATCCTTCTTGTGTTTACCCTTTACATTCCTATCAGATTTTTATTGCTTTCTTTCAGATCTCCCTCATTCTTCCGAAGTCCAGCGAATATAGTCCTAACTGATCCAGTCTCTCTTCATATGTTAGTCTTGCCATCCCAGGAATCAGTTTGGTGGACCTTTGTTGCACTCCCTCCATTGCCAGAACATCCTTCCTCAGGAAAGGAAAGACCAAAACTGACCAAAACAAATATTCCAGGTGTGGTCTCATCAGAATCTTGTACAATTGCAGCAAGACATCCCTGCTCCTGTACTCCTCTCGCTATGAAGGATAACATACCATTTACCTTCTTCACTAACTGCTGCACACAGGGAAGCAATGGCCTAGTGGCATTATCACTAGTCTGTTAATTCAGAGATCCAGGTAATGTTCTGGGGACCCAGGTTTGAATCCTGCCATGGCAGATTTTAGATTACTTACAGTAGTGTGATCAGGCCCTTTGGCCCAACAAGTCCACACCGGCCTGCCGAAACGCACCCCACCCAGATTCATTCCCCCCTTCTTCTAACTCTATGGGCAACTTAGCATGGCCAATTCACCTAACCTGCACATTTTTGGACTGTGGGAGGAAACTGGAGCACCCGGAGGAAACCCACGCAGACACGGGGAGAATGTGCTAACTCCACACAGAGAGTCGCCTGAGGCAAGAATTGAACCCGTGTCTCTGGCACTGTGAGGCAGCAGTGCTAACCACTGTGCCACCGTGCCGCCCACCTGTTGAAATTTAAATTCAATTAAATCTAATGATGGCTATAAATTCATTACTGAATGTCAGGAAAGCCCCACGTGGTTGACTGATGTTCTTTAGGGAAGGAAACTGCCATCCTTACCTGGTCTGGCCTCTATGTGACTCCAACACCCACAGCAATATGGTTGATTCTCAACCTCAATCAGGGATGGGCAATAAATGCTAGTCTAGCCAGTGACAATCTCATCCTGTGAATGAGTACGAAAAACCCTCTACATATTTACTTCAGTGGCTGGTGTACCAGGACACCAAGGTCTTGTTACACCTCCCCCTTTCGGAAATTATCACCATTCGGATAATTATCCTGCTTTGCTCCCGAAATGGATAATGGAGCATGGAGCAAAACGCTGCACTGTCAGTAATAACATCATTCAGAGGAGATGTAAGAGATCTCATGGCTCCATTCAAAGAGAAGAGGGCAGTTTCTCTCTTCTTTCAGCATGGTGCCTCACAGCTCTAGCGACCCAGGTTCGATTCCATCCTTGGGCAAATTGTCTGTGTCAAGTTTGTACATTCTCCCCGTGTCCATGTGGGCTTCCTCCAGGTGCTCCTGTTTCCTCCCATGGTCAAAAGATGTGCAGGTTAGGTGGATTGGCCATGCTAAATTGCCCATAGTGTCCAGGGAGGTTCAGGCTGGTTGGATTAGCAACGGGAAATGCAGGGTTGCAGGGGTAGGATAGGGTATGGGGGTCGGGTCTAAGTAGGATGCTCTTTGGAGGTTTGGTGTGGACCCGATGGGCTGAATGGCCTGCTTCCTCACTGTAGGGGTTCTATGATTGACTCACTAAGGTCATTTTAGAGGGTAGTTAAGAGTCAGCGACATTGCTATGGGTCTGGAATCACATAAAGGCCAGATTGGATAAGGATGGCTGATTTTATTTCCTGAAGGACATTAGGTGGGAATTCACAACCATCAATGAGTCTTTTCCATTATCACCATCACTGAGGCTAGTTATTTTTATCTCAGATTTATGAATTGAGTTTAAATTCCATCAACACTGAGATGCTAGCTCAGATCATTATCCTGGTACTCTGGATTACTTATCCATATCCCTAGATCTGGATTAATCATCCATATCCTTGGGTCTGGCATCCCTCCT
This sequence comes from Hemiscyllium ocellatum, assembly GCF_020745735.1. NCBI lineage: Eukaryota > Metazoa > Chordata > Chondrichthyes > Orectolobiformes > Hemiscylliidae > Hemiscyllium > Hemiscyllium ocellatum. Next base: position 8,898,123 of record NC_083402.1, read on the forward strand.
GTAGCTCTCTTTGTTATCCTGATCAAAATTTACACCTCAACAAACATAGTCAAAACAGCCAATCTGATAGCAGCTCGGGTACGTTTGCTGTACACATGTTGTCCATTGCATTTTCTGCATTTTCAACAGTAACTTCATGTTGTAAGCAGGGCATTGGCTGCAAAGTGATTTGGAATGTTCTGAGGTTGTGAAAGATACTCTGTAATGGCAACTTATTTGTTATCTCCCAAACCAAGCCAAGTTGAGCCAACCTTTACAAGAACAACAGCTACTTGTACTTGTGTACAGCAAACGTTGTAAAACATCCCAGCGCATTTCACAGGAGTGTTCCAGAGAAAGATTTGAAACCCTGCCACATAATGTGATACAAAGGCAGATGGCCAAGAAACTTGATTAGAGCTGGGTTTTAAGCAGCGTCTCGCGGGAGGAGAGTGAAGTGAAGTTTCAATGAACTCTGGGGAGGAATGTCTGGAAGAACTGTCACTAGGCTATGCCAGGTAAATCAGGGTGACCTCCCTGGGCCCTGGGCTTTGGGCACATCAGCAAGTGAGTCATGGCAGCCTGGAAGGAACCGGAAGCTGAGATGGGGGGAATGTTTTGAATAGGTGAGAGTGGCATTGTATGAGCTTTTGTTTTGTCCCTGGTTCAGTTTAGAGAGGCAAGGCATCATTATCATAAACAATCATGAGTGGTACGGTGGCACAGTGGTCAGCACTGCTGCCTCACAGCGCCAGAGACCCGGGTTCAATTCCCGCCTCAGGCGACTTCTGTGTGGAGTTTGCACATTCTCCCCGTGTCTGCATGGGTCCCCTCCAAGTGCTCCAGTTTCCTCCCTCAGTCCAAAAATGTGCAGGTTAGGTGAATTGGCCACGCTAAATTACCCGTAATGTTGTCTGGGTGGGTTGTGGGTTGGTGTGCGGACTTGTTGGTCCAAAGGACCTGTTTCCACACTGTAAGTAATCTAATCTTTGCAGGTAGGGGGTGGTGACTGCGAAGTCTGATTTGTCCTGGTGTGTGAGGTTGTGGGAGCGCACCGTCTTTTATACCTCAGTCCCCATAAACTCCTGGGCACAGCTCTGGGCACAGACAGTTGGACACATGGTGGGCAAAGGCAGAGCCACTAAAATAGGAGGGGAATGGGGTGGGGGGCGGGGTGTGGAATACTCAGGCTGGATTTAGAGGAGCACAGTGATCCTGGAGGCTGTGGTGTTGAAGGGGCCTGCAGAGATGGGGAGGGGGAGGCATTGAAGGGATTTCCTTGGGAATTGAATCTCCACTCCCTAACTTACTGCCTCCCCCCCAAAACAAACTCTGACACGCAGGGAGATCCAAGTGGACTGGCTGGGCAAGCAGTTTGTTAAAGGGTGCTGAGGGCTCCCTTAGACTGTCCAGCCAAGTCACCGTTTCTGAAGTCTGTTGGGTCTGACTTTGGAAGTGCCGGTGTTGGACCGGGGTGGACAAAGTTAAAAATCACACAACACCAGGTTATAGTCCAACAGGTTTAATTGGAAGCACTAGCTTTCGGAGCGACGCTCCTTCATCAGGTGACTGGCAGGACATTGATGGGTGCAGCGCTCCGCCAGCCTGATATACCAGATCCTGAAGAAGTCACTACCTGATTCAAAATACTAACTCTCTCTCTCTGTGCAGACGTTGACAGACCTGACTGAGTTTCTCCAGGGCTCTCTGTGTCTGTCTCCCTCAGCCTGAGTTGTACACTCAAAGTCTCTTGGGGAGAGGGGGAAGTGGGGTGAATTTCAAACCATCGCCAAATCTCCTGGCTCAGGGGCGGGCATAGTGCAACACAGCGTCAGGCTGTGAAACGGGTGTCCACTCAGTCAAGCGCCCGCCCTTTCCCCTGACTGGCGTCTACTCTGCACCAATGCCCTTGTAGGAGTTCCAGCCAAGCCTCCCTTATATAGTCGAGCCGCTGGCATGAAGAGTGTGTGCATGATTTGGGCAGAGCCGGGGAGCGCTGCAGAATGGCACAGGAATAACAGAGGGGGCTGGAGACCGGGAGCAGCGCCTCTGACTGCTCTGTGTCTGTGTGTGTGTGTGTTTCTCTCCACCTCGGGACATTTGTAGGGCTTGATTTCTCCTCCAGAGCTGGGGCTGGACTGCGCGGCTGCCCGCTCCTGAGAGATGTCACCCGGGATGCGAGGCTTCCCTCCGCCTCCGCCGCCGCTGCTGCTGCTCCTCGCCTGCTGCCTGCACCCTTTGAGCGGTGAGTACCCTGAGTCTCAGTCCGCCGCTCACCGCAGGGAGCTGTCCACTGCCTCCAGGTGCTGAAACCCCACCTCCTCCTCCTCGCCCAGCTCCTGGCGGTATCTGCTCGGGAATTTAGTCATTTATGTCCCTTTTGACTGTGCCCAGAAATACTTCATTCAGTCTGCGAGATGGCACTGCGGACTCCTTCCCTCCCCCCGTCCGATGCCTTTTTTCCCCTAACCATTTCTTTGTCCAGTCAGCCACTCTCTGTCTCTCTCCGCTCAGTCCATCCCTACCCACACGTCCTCGCTTTTCCCACTCCTACACTACCTTTCTCTCTCACACAGTTTCTCCTCTCCTGTGCCCCATCTATCTTCCCTCCTCTCTCTCCCACTCTCTCTAGTATTTCTCACATTTATCATCCCTCTCCTCTCCTACATACTCTCCACATTCTCTTATGTGCTGTCTTTCCCTCGCTTCACGCTGTCTTCCCCAATCTTTCACTCCACTCACCAACAGTCTTCCCTCTCTGTCTTACTTTCTCTCCCATTCTTTCTCTCCTCTCTCCCATTCTCTCTCTCTCTCTCTCCCATTCTCTCTCTCCTCTCTCCCATTCTCTCTCTCCTCTCGCCCATTCTCTCTCTCCTCTCTCCCATTCTCTCTCTCCTCTCGCCCATTCTCTCTCTCCTCTCGCCCATTCTCTCTCTCCTCTCTCCCATTCTCTCTCTCCTCTCGCCCATTCTCTCTCTCCTCTCGCCCATTCTCTCTCTCCTCTCGCCCATTCTCTCTCTCCTCTCTCCCATTCTCTCTCTCCTCTCTCCCATTCTCTCTCTCCTCTCTCCCATTCTCTCTCTCCTCTCTCCCATTCTCTCTCTCCTCTCGCCCATTCTCTCTCTCTTCTCTCCCATTCTCTCTCTCCTCTCTCCCATTCTCTCTCTCCTCTCTCCCATTCTCTCTCTCCTCTCTCCCTCTCTCTCTCTCTCTCTCTCTCCCATTCTCTCTCTCCTCTCGCCCATTCTCTCTCTCTTCTCTCCCATTCTCTCTCTCCTCTCGCCCATTCTCTCTCTCCTCTCTCCCATTCTCTCTCTCCTCTCGCCCATTCTCTCTCTCCTCTCTCCCATTCTCTCTCTCCTCTCTCCCATTCTCTCTCTCCTCTCTTCTCTCTCTCTCTCTCGCCCATTCTCTCTCTCCTCTCTCCCATTCTCTCTCTCCTCTCTCCCATTCTCTCTCTCCTCTCGCCCATTCTCTCTCTCCTCTCTCCCATTCTCTCTCTCCTCTCGCCCATTCTCTCTCTCTTCTCTCCCATTCTCTCTCTCCTCTCGCCCATTCTCTCTCTCCTCTCTCCCATTCTCTCTCTCCTCTCGCCCATTCTCTCTCTCCTCTCTCCCATTCTCTCTCTCCTCTCGCCCATTCTCTCTCTCCTCTCTCCCATTCTCTCTCTCCTCTCTCCCATTCTCTCTCTCTCTCTCTCGCCCATTCTCTCTCTCTCTCTCTCCCATTCTCTCTCTCCTCTCGCCCATTCTCTCTCTCCTCTCTCCCATTCTCTCTCTCCTCTCGCCCATTCTCTCTCTCCTCTCTCCCATTCTCTCTCTCCTCTCGCCCATTCTCTCTCTCTCTCTCTCCCATTCTCTCTCTCTCTCTCGCCCATTCTCTCTCTCCTCTCTCCCATTCTCTCTCTCCTCTCGCCCATTCTCTCTCTCCTCTCTCCCATTCTCTCTCTCCTCTCTCCCATTCTCTGCCCCTTACTGTTTCTCTCCATTCCTGTATTCTCTGTTCACTCTCTCCTCCACATTCTCTCCCCTTTCCCAAGCTCTCACTTCTCCCTGGACCATGCATGCACACATTCTTTCTCTCCTCTCCCCAACACTTTCTCTGTCAAACCCCACACTCTTTCTTTTCCCCTCTATCTCCCCCTCCCCTTCACACTCTTCCCATAACTCAGTCTGTTTTGACTCTCACAGTCTCAAAGTCAAAGTCCAGGTTAATCCCTTACTTTAACTCTACAAGCACTTGAGTTCGAGTGAGTGAAGCTGGCATTATAGTGTTGGATTGCCTTTATAATGTAGTGTTTGCCTTTATGTTGGTTTTTCACTGTATATTTGGGATGTAACCTTCATGGCCAATGTCGCTGTGTGTCACTGTGAGTGATGCTAGTTACATGGCTAAGGATATTTAATTCCTTCAATTTATGAGCATTTACTGATAGCCCTGTAGACTACTTCCTCTCCCCCTGACAAAGCATCAGTTCTGAATATGTACTGGAAATGCCACCAAACCTAGCAGGTTGTTGACATATTTGGAATGTTTTTAAATTACTATCAGTTCACAGAATTCTATCACTGACTCCTCACCCTGACAATGAACTACTGTCTGTCAATTCATCCATTTGCTCCTCATTTTCGGTCTCTCTTCCTTTTTTACAAAAATACGTTTCTTAAGTATTTGTCTCACTATTTACCTGTCTGTCTTCTTTTTTCAACTTCAGTTCCTTGTTTGATTACATTCATTTATCTTGTGTTTTGCACTTTTCAATGCTGTAATTTAGGCTCTGTCTTTCTGCCTAGCTGACTCTCCATCTCAAATTCTGTCAATCTCTGTTCCTACATTACTATCACTCAGTGTACATTTCAATCTGTCTCTATATTTCTGTCCTCAATGTTTCACTATCCCATCTCTGTCATCTTTGCTATCTCTTCCTTTCCTAGTTTGCTAATGACATTTGAATTAAGTCAGCAGATCTTACCATTGCTTCAGTCTCTATACTCCTCATCCCTGTCTCCACTTGCCCAGGTATTCTTTTGCTGTCAGTGTCTATTGTTTGTTTCCCTCCATCTTTCCCAGGCTGGCTTCCTGCAGTGTGCAGCACATCTGAGCTGATCGCATGATAATTGAGGAGGAGCATGTTGGATTGTCAGTGATATATAATCAAAGATCACAGGGCCAGAAGTGTTCACCTTCCAACATGCTAATGGTTTCATGAGATATGCAATTCTCCTTCTTTTCTTTATCCCCATTCACAACCAGCTAAGTGTTTAATAGCTGCACCTTATGATGATCACAGCCTTTGCACAGCCTCTCTTGAATTGTGCAGGTCTGTACATTCCTGTCACAATGTAGCTGAGGCAAGAATAGAATTTCCATGCCAGGGTTTGTTTATTTGATTTCAGGTTCTCCCTCTTTGAACTGCCAGTCATCTTTTCAATTTCTAGCCTTTTTTTTATCTCAGCCTGAATATTCCCCTGTCAGGTACAACACTTTTCTTCTGTCTCTTTTTGCCTAACCAACATATCTGTTCTGTTATTGCTATTGCTATGTGGAGATTTCCTCTCTTTGTGTTTTGCTGATCTCTCCATCCTGTCTGTCTCATTGTTTGAATCAATGTCTTATTTGAAGTCTCTCTCTCTCTCTCCAAGGTACATTCTCTTTTTAATTCTGACTCATTTTATTCATTTTTTTGACCCTTCAAAATCTATCACCCAAACAGTACATCTTTCCTGTCTCTGCTTTGGATTTCAAAGAGGGTTAAGTTTATTGTTCTTAATGATCTCTCCAATTCTGAAAAATTAGTCTATTCTCTTTGATAGTTCTCTTTTCCTGTTGCTAATTTAATACTTTGATTTGCCTTAGAGTCATTGAGATATACAGCACAGAAACAGACCCTTCGGTCCAATTTGTCCGTGCTAACCAGACTTCTTAATTTGCTTTACCCATCTTTTTCTCTTCGTGTGTTGCAAGTCTCTGTATCTATCACATTTTCTGCCTCTGTGCTGTCTGTCTGATTGATTGATTTATTGTGGTCACATGTACCAACATACAGTGAAAAATGTTGTTTTGCATGCTCTGCAGGCAGATCATACCATACAAAGTGCATCAGGGTGGCAGAATACAGCTACAGGAAAGGTTTAGCGAAAGAGAGATCAGCACTAACATTTGAATGTTCCATTCAAAAGGGAAGAAGCTGTTCTTGAATCTGCTCATACATGTATCCAAACTTTTATATCTTCTGCCTGCCAGAAGAGGGTAAAATAAGTGTAACAGGGATGGAGGAAGTCTTTAACTCTGTTGGTTGTTTTCCTGAAGCAGTGAGATGTGTAGATGGAAGACTGGTTTATGTGATGGACTAGGCTGTGTTGATGACCCTCTGTATTTCCTTGCAGTCTTGGGAAAAACAGTTGCCATACCAATTTGTGATGCATCCAGATAGGATGCTTTTTATGGTGCATCTATGAAGAATTGACAAGAGTCCTTGTGGATATGCTGAATTTCCTTAGACTCCTGAGGGAGTAGAGACAGTGTTGGCCATCATGTCGATGCGGGTGGACCATGACAGATTATTGGTGATCATCACTCCCAGGAGCTTGATGCTCTCCACCATCCCTTCCTCAGCACCATTGATACAGCCAGGGAAGTCAATGATCAGTAAGCTTCTTGGTTTTGCTGACACTGATGGAGAGATTGGTGTAGTCTGGTGTAGTCTGTCTCAGCATTGTTTGAGATCCGACTTATAATGGTGGTGTTGTCACCAAACTTGTAAGTGTATTTGGGGCTGAACTTGACCACCCAGTAATGAGTGTATAAGGAGTGTTGTAAGGGGCTCAGTATGAGATACTGGTGTTATGGATTATAGTGGAGGAGGTGTCGTCACCTAGCATTAATGATTGCGGTCTATGGGTCAGGAAGTCGAGGATCCGGTTATAGTGGGAGGGAGTCAAGACATAGGCCTCAGAGTTTAGAGACAAATTTGTTTGGAATCATGGTGACAAAGGTGGAACGATAGTCAATAAGTAGGAAAAAAACTAGGTAAAAACAATGACTGCAGATGCTGGAAACCAGAGTCTACATTAGAGTGGTGGTGGAAGAGCACACAGTTCAGGCAGCATCTGAGGAGCAGGAAAATCGACATTTCGGGTGAAAGCCCTTCATCAGGAATACAGGCAGAGAGCCTGAAGGGTGGAGAGATAAGTGAGAGGAAGGTGGGGGTGGGGAGAAAGTAGCATAGAGTACAATAGGTGAGTAGGGAGGGGATGAAGGTGATAGGTCAGGGGCGGGGGGAGGGTGGAGTGGATAGGTGGAAAAGAAGATAGGCAGGTAGGACAAGTCATGGAGGCAGTGCTGAGCTGGAAGTTTGGAACTGGGGTGGGGTGGGGGAAAGGGAAATGAGGAAACTGTTGAAGTCCACATTGATGCCCTGGGGTTGAAGTGTTCCGAGGTGGACGATGAGGCATTCTTCCTCCAGGCGTCTGGTGGTGAGAGAGTGGCAGTGAAGGAGGCCCAGGACCTCCATGTCTTCGGCCGACTGGGAGGGGGAGTTGAAATGTTGGGCCACAGGGCGATGGGGTTGATTGGTGTGGGTGTCCCAGAGATGTCATCACTCTAATCTACTCAATAAGTAGGAGCCTAACATATGTATACATGTTATCCAGATGTTCCAGGAGATAGCACCTGCTGTGGACCTGTTGCTCTGATAGGCAGATTGGAAAGGATCATGGTAATTTGGTAGGCTGGAGTTGATGTAAGCATGACTAACCTCTCAAAACACTTCACAATTATGAAGGTCAGAGCCACTGGGCGGAAGGCATTGAGGCATTCTGCATGATCTTTCTTTGGTACCGGGATGACGGTGATCTTCTTGAAGCAAGTGGGGACTTCAGATCATAGTAAGGAGAGGTTAAAGATGTCTGCAAATACTCCTGCCAACTGGTCCGTACAGGATCTGAGCACACGGCCATGGATTCCATCCAGGTCAGTCACTGTCCATGGGTTCACTCACAAGAATGCCAAGCTAATGTCTGTGGCAGTGACCATGTGCACAGATACATCCAAGGCTGTTCGGATAGGTGACATTGTTTCACTGACCTTCTGTGCGAAGCGAGTGTAGAATGCATTGAGCTCATTGGGTTGGGATGTATTGGTGCCTACGATTCGGTTTGACTTTCCATCCCATGATGTTTTATAAGCCTCGCAACGAACAGCAATATCCCTGTGGTAAGTCTGGGTCTCAAGCTTAGTTTGATATTGCCTCTTGGTGTCTCTAATAGGCTCCCCCACGAAGGTTGTATCAGGATTTCTTATGTGGGTCACCTGACCTTTATGCCTCAGACCTACTCTTAAGTAAGGCGTGAATCTCCCGGTTCATCCAAGCTTTTTCTCTCTCTATCTAATTCCAAACTCTTGAGAATCACTGGTTTTAATTGGTGGCCATGTCTTCATGGATTGTAAATGATTCCATCTCTCCACTGCTCCATCTTTCTTTCCTCCCTTTAGACGTTCCTTAAAACTTGTATCTTTGACAAGTTTTGGGTCTTCTACCTTATGTGGTTTGGTGTCAAACTGGGGATGTTTGATTATATCAAAGTGCTGTAAAAATGTAAGCTGCTGTGTGTGGCTGCCAATCTCTCTGTGTCTACAAGTATCTCTACATCTGCCAGTCTCTGTGCCTGCCAATCGAGAGTGTGGTGCTAGAAAAGCACAGCAGGTCAGGCAGCATCCAAAGAGCAGGAAAATCGACGTTTCGGGCAAAAACCCTTCATCAGAAAAAAAAGGGCTTTTGCCCGAAATGTTGATTTTCCTGCTCCTCGGATGCTGTCTGACCTGCTGTGCTTTTCCAGCACCACACTCTTGACTCTAATCTCCAGCATCTGTAGTCCTCAGTTTTGCCCTCTGTGTCTGCCAGTCCCATTGTATATGCAAATCTCTCTGCGTCTGCCAGTCTGATCGTGCCTGTTCTCTCTGTGGATGCCAGTTTTGTTATGCTTTTCTCTCTTTGTTTCTGTGCTGGACTTGCCAGATTTGTCTTTCTCTCTTTCCATCTCTCCCCTGCTGTCTCTATCCCTGTCTCTCTCCCTCTCTGTTTCTGTGCTGTGGCTGAGAGTCTCTCTCCATTAGTCTAGTGCTAACTCTGCCTGTATCTGTCTGTCCACTAGGCTTTATCTGTTTTTCTCTCTCTGTTTCTGTGCTGAATTTAATAATTTCTCTTTCTGACACATTCCCTCTGAGTAATATTCCCTCTCTCCTCATTTCCATACGGCTAACCCAGCATTGGTCTGTTTTATACGCAGATGTTACCAAAGTAAATTGTGTGAAGTTAGGTGTGTGAGACAAGGAAGAGAAAAGTAGACCATTCAGTCCATTGAGTCTCTTCTAGCATTTGCTCATCAAACAAGAGCAAGTTATGCACTTAAATGGGAATTTCCCCAATAAGATGTGCCCTATCCATGTGCAGAAAGAGACAGAGGTTTTCAGAGATGTTGCTGCTTTTCCTCTCCTGGGTTTTCTCAGTGAGCAGGCTCACACATGGATACCAGTTTCCCAGATTAACCAGCCTTCATAGTTTGGTGTAGGCCCAGACAGTCTATTGTTAACCTCGTTAACTATCCTGATTAGATACTGAAGTACAGGAGGAAACACCTCAGAGCAGTGACTGTCAGACTCAGCTCAGTGGCAACCCTTTCACCACTGAACCAGGCATTGTGAGTTTTGGCTTCGTTCCAGGGACTCGAGCATATAATTTAGACTGATGCTTCAGTGCGGCACAGACACACAGCAACATAGAAAAATAGAGCAGGCCATTCAGCCCATTGAGTCTGCTCTATGAGATTGCAGTTGATCTAATAATCTTTGACTGCACTTCCCTGCCTTTTTCCTGTAATCCTTTATTCCCCCACTGATTAAAATATGTCAACCTCAATCTTGAATATGCTTAATTATACAGTCCTCTGTGGTAAAGAATTCCACAGATTTACTTCCCTTCATTCTCCTCATCTCTGTTTAAATGGGTGACCCCTGATTCTGAGATTATACCCTCTGGTTCTGGTGTCGTTTTCCCCCCCCCCCCCCCGCCATCAAATATGGAACAATCTTTCCACATCCACCTTGTAAATTCTCCAAAGAATCTTGTATGTTTCAATTGTCACCTCTCATACTTCTAAACTTCAATCAGTGCAGGCCCAGTCTACCCAACCCCGCCTCATAAGACAATCCCTCCATATCTCGTACCAGCTGAGTGAACCTTCTCTGGACTGCCTTCAGTACCTGTACACCGTTCCTCAAATGAGTGACCCAAAACTGTTCCAGTATTCTCGCTGTGATCTGACTAGTGCCTTGTACAGTGTCAGCAAGAGCACACTACTTTTATACTCCATTCCTCTTGAAGGGAAGGCCAACATTCCATTGGCCTTCCCTGTTACCTTCTGAATGTGGATATTAGCCTCCTGTGGATTATGCACAAGGACTCCCAATCTCTCTGATTTGTAGCTGTCTGTAGTCTTTGTCCATTTAAATAATATGCAGATTCTCTGTTCCATACAAATGCAGAACCTCTCATTTTCCCATGTTACATTCAATCTGCCCAGTTTTTGTCCACTTGCTTAACCTGTCTATAACCTTCTGCGGATCCTTTGTGTCATCCTCATCACTTGTTTTCTTTCCCTGTCATCTCCCTCAGCCCCACAGCCCTGTACTCCTCTAGTTCTGGCTTTGTACACACTCCCACATTCCTTTAGGAGTTTCTGCCCCCGAAACTCTCCACTTTCCTACCTCTCTCAATTCCTTTATGCTCTTTATTGTGGGCAGCTTGGTGGCTCAGCAGTTAGCACTGCTGCTTCACAGTGCCAGGGCCCAGGTTCAATTCCAACCCCGGGCAACTGTCTATGTGGAGTTTGCACATTCTCCCCATGTCTATGTGGGTTTCCTCTGGGTACTCTGGTTTCCACCCACAGTCCAAAGATGCGCAGGTCAGGTGAATTGGCCATGCTAACTTGCCCATAGTATCCATGGATGTGTAGGTTAGGTGTGTTAGTCAGGGGTAAATATAGGGTATAGGTCTGGGTGGGTTACTCTTCGGAGGGTCAGTGTGAACTTGTTGGGTCGAAGGGCCTGTTTCCGCAACTGTAGGGATTCAATGATTAGATTAGATAAGATTACTTACAGTGTGGAAACAGGCCCTTCAGCCCAACAAGTCCACACCGACCCGCCGAAGCGCAACCCACCCATACCCCTACATTTACCGCTTACCTAACACTACGGGCAATTTAGCTTGGCCAATTCACCTAACCCAGACTGTGTGAGGAAACCGGAGCACCCAGAGGAAACCCACGCAGACATGGGGAGAACGTGCAAACTCCACACAGTCAGTCGCCTGAGGCAGGAATTGAACCCGGGTCTCTGGCGCTGTGAGGCAGCAGTGCTAACCACTGTGCCACCGTGCCGCCCACTAATGATCTATGACTGGAATACCTTGCAGGAGCCCTGAAGCCCAATTTGAATAGATGAACTCTTATCCAAGTAGTTTCTTATTGTCTTTATTGTACCTGCACAATGGTTTTAGACTGAGTCAACGAAACACTTTTCACTGGATCTTCAAGATACATGTGACAATAAATAAATCATTCATCATTCATTCATTCATCCCTAAGTCCCTTTCTCTGTTGCCCTACAAGTTTTTTAAAATTATTCTTTCCTGAGATGTGGTGTTGCTATTAAGGCCAGCATTTATTTCCTATGTCTAATTGCCCCTTGATTTCAATGGTTTTCTTGGCCATTTCAGAGGGCAGTTAACAGTCAACCCCATTGTTGTGGGTCTGGAGTCATAAGTAGGGCAGGCCAGGTAAGTAGAGCAGATTTCCTTCCCTAAAGGACATGAGTATACAGATAGTTTATTTTTACATCAGTTAACAATAGTTATAGCCCACAGACTGTTTTCTTAATTTTTTTTCACGAATTCAAATGTCACCATTTGCCATGATGGGATTCAAACCCACCCAGGATTTCTTGATTGCTAGTCTAGTGATATTACTGCCAGGACACACCCTCCTCCTAAATAGTTATCAAATCTCCTTTGAAAGCTGTGTTGAACATCTCCAGCACACGCTCAGTGTAATCCATATCCTCACCACTTAGTGTATAAAACCAAGCTCTCCTCATGTCGGCTTTGGTTCTTCTGCCAGTTTTGTTCAATCAGTATCCTGTAATCCACCACTGGGACCAGTTTCTCTCTGTCCACTCTGTTCAGACCTGTGATCACTTTCAACACCCCTGGTAAGTCCCCTCTTAGCCTTCTCCTCCCTGTGAATGACCCGAATTTTTCCAGTCTATTCATGTGAATGAAATCACTGACTCCTGGTTCTGTGCTCGTCTGTTGTTTGATAACCATTCCTGTGAAGTGCTTTGAAATATTTTGATGTGTTAAAAGTGAGATACAAATGCACGGCCTTGGTTTTGGACAGCTGAAATTTCCGGTTGGGAAGTTGGTACGGCTAGTTTCCTGGATCTTGTGTTGCATGTGGCACAGTTCACCTAGATATGACAGAAGAACTCAGTTCGTCTTTAGATAGGCATTGTCCAGGCTAATTTGTTGTTGATAAGTCTTGTTTTCCCAATTGTTATATTTCCATTCTATGTGGACTATGTTCAGTATGCTCCAACTTGTGTAGTTTGTATTGGGAGTGGGGATTGTGTTATAGAGCCATGGAGTCATAGAACTGTACAGCATGGAAACACAACCTTCAGTCCAACTTATTCATGCCAACCAGATATGTCAAATTAATCTAGTCCCATTTGCCATCATTAGGCCCACATCCCTCTCAACCTTTCCTATTCATGCACCCAGATACCTTTTAAATGTTGCAATTGTACCAGCCTCCACCACTTCCTCTGGCAGCTCATTCCATACACGTACCACCCTCAGCATGAAAAAGTTGCCCCTCAGGTCCCTTTTAAATCTTTCCCGTCTCACCTTAAATCTATGCTCTCTTGTTTCAGCCTCCCCAACCCCAAGGAAAAATACTTTGCTTTTACCCTATCCATGTCTCCCATGATTTATAAACATCTGTAAAGTCATCCCTCAGCTCCAGAGAAAACATCCCAGCCTCTTCAGCATCTCCCTATACTTCAGACCCTCCAACCCTGGCAACATCCTTGTAAATCTTTCAAGTTTAACAATATCTTTCCTATAGCAGAGTGACCAGAATCAAACGCAGTATTCCAATAGGTGCTCAGTTCTTGACATCAATAATCACTGAATTTACTCTGTTGTATTCTGAGCACGAGCTTTTGAACTCAGTCCTTTGTGCCTGGAAATCCCCCACGGTTTGGGGAAATAAGTAGGAATTAAATAAAACCTCATTCCTCTGTCCATGCTCTCACAGAACAGCAGCTTTCCCTCACAGAGCCAACAGCCCACTTCCCAAAGAGCATTATTAATGAAAGTGAAAATCTACAAAAGTAATTTTCATTGCAAACCTGGCTTGTCATGATAAATGAGCAGGGGTGGGAATTCCTCCATGCTCCGTGATACATGCAGGTGAACTGTGAAGAAATTAATATTAAATGACTGTATCCTGACTTCTGGGACTAGAGAATATTAAAACTGGAGGAGAGCTAATTTCTGAGTGGAGAGACGGGAACCAGGGTTTTACAATGGAACGAGCTTGATTCTAAGTAAATTCTCAATGATTTAGGAACAGGCCTTTGAGACTTCTGAGTGTAATTCTTGTGATTTGTAAACAGTGCATTCTGTGTCTCCACACGGTTCACATGAAACACTCGCAGGGCAGGAGCAGTTTGGGGTTAGATACAGGGTAAAGCTCCTTTTACACTGTTCCCATCAAACACTCCCAGGACTGTTGGTAAGATACTGGAGCCCATTGTGAAGGATGAGATTTCTGAATACTTGGAAGTGCATGGTAAAACAGGGCAAAGTCAGCTTGGTTTCATCAAGAGAAGGTCACGTCTGACAAATCTATTAAAATTCGGGACATAACAAGCAGGTTAGACCAAGGAGAGCCAAGGGATGTTATCTACTTGGACTTGCAGAAGGCCTTTGATCAGGTGCAGCACAGGAGGCTGCTGAGTAAGGTAAGGGCTCATGGTGTTAGAGGCAAGGTGCTAGCATGGATAGAAGATTGGCTGTCTGGCAGAAGTCAGAGTATAGGGATAAAAGGGTCCTTCTCAGGATGGCAGCCAGTGACAAGTGGTGTTCCATAAGGACAGCGTTGGGACCACAACCTTTCACTTTATACATTAATGATCTAGGTGAAGGAACTGAGGGCATTCTGGCTAAGTTTGCAGATGATACAAAGATTTGTGGAGGATCAGGTAGTATTGTGGAGGCTGCAGGAAGATTTCAACAGGTTAGGAGAGTGGGCAAAGAAGTGGCAGATGGAGTACAACGTGGGAAAATGTGATGCCGTGCACTTTGGTAGGAAGAATAGAGGTATGGACCTTTTTTCTAAATGGGGAGAAAATTCAGAAATCTGAAGTGCAAAGAGACTTGGGAGTCCTAGTCCAAGATTTTCTTCAGGTTAACTTGTAGGTTGAGTCAGTAGTGAAAAAGGCAAATATAATGTTGGCACTTATTTCGAGAGGATTAAAATATAAAAGCAGGCATGTACTTCTGAGGTTGTATAAGGCTCTGGTCAGACCACATTTCGAGTATTGTGAAAAATTCTGGGCCTCATATCTAAGGAAGGTTGTACTGGCTCTGGAGCAGATCCAGGGGAGATCCACAACATTGATCCCAAGACTGAAAGACTTAACATATGAGGAGCGTTTGAGGAATCCGGGTCTATACTCAATGGAGTTTAGAAGGATGGGGTATCTAATTGAAACATACAGAATACTGAAAGGTCTGGACAGAGTGGATGTTGGGAAGATGTTTCCATTGACAGTAGAGACTAAGACATGAGGGCACAGCCTTAGAATAAAGGAAAGACCTTTTAGAATAGAAATAAGGAGCAACTTCTTCAGCCAGACAGTAGTGAATCTATGGAATTCATTGCCACGGAAGGCTGTGGGGGCCAGATCATATTTAAAACAGAGATTGATGGGCTCTTGATTGTCAAGGGAAAAACAGGAAATTGGAGTTGAAAACCTTATCAGCCCTGATTGAATGGCGAAGCAAACACGATGGACTGAATGGCCTAATTTCTGCTCCTATGTCCTATGGTCTTATGGACATGGACAGCATAGGGTTAGATAAAGAATAAAGCTTCCTTTACACTGTCCCCATTAAACATTCTCAGGACAGGGACAGCATGAGATTAGATATAGAATACAGTTGTCTCTGCACTATTTCCCCATCCAACACTCCCAGCACAGGGACGGTGTGGGTTGGCTATAGAATAAAGATTCATCTGCACTGCCCACATTGAACACTCCCAAGACATGGACAGTATGGCATTAGACACAGAATAAAGCTCTCTCTACAGTGTCCCTTTCAAACACTTCCAGGATTGGGACAGTATGGAGTTAGATACAGAGAATAGCTCCCTCAATACTGTCCCCATCAAACACTCCCAGGCATAGTAACTGCCCATCTAAGGGCCTCAATTGGTGTCAGAACAGGATATTTGACCAGGGGCCTTTGTACTACAGTCTGGGTGGAGGTGAGACGTTGGCAAGGTCCCCACAAGTGACCCTAATGAAATGGCCGTGTACCCCAGCACATGACGAGGGATGATACAAGACTGCAGCCACTGTGGCTGTTAATATTGCTGGTAGAGTTTATGTCAGAGTTTTGAAGGAAGCTTGGCTGACCTCTCAATGATTGCTGTTCCAACCAAGAGAGTTGTGAGGATAAAGGCCGGGGAGAGGGATTCGGAGTGACATGTAAAACACTGCTGTCTCCTGTTTACCCAGCTCCCACCCCCACTCCCTCCCCCTTCAGAGTGGGATTGGGATCACTTCTCCCCCTTCTTCTGACACGAGGAGGGGGTTTTTGCCTCCCTTTTCACCTGTCACCCATCGCTTTCCGTCCTGCTTCCAGCCTCACTCTGCCAGCCTTCACTCCTTGGCCTTTAGAAACATAGAAAATAGGAGCAGGAGTAGGCCATTCAGCCCTTTGAGCCTGATCTGTTATTTGATATGATATTGGCTGATCATCCAACTCAGTCTCCTTTCTCATCATCTCCCCATATCCTTTGATCCTTTTAGCCGTAAGCAATATATCTAACACCTTGAACGTTCAATGGCACAGATTAAACCCTCCATTGGCATCAGTAGGTAAATGCACTTGGCCAGTTTTGCCATGCAGACTGTGTTCTATGTAGGGAGATGGAATTACTAGAGGCCACAGACATAGCTCACTGACCTTCCCATCTCTAGACTCTGGTAGGGTTTAGCTGGCTCAGGATTGTTGTCATATCCGTAGAAATGCAGTGTTAATTCCAGGATGGTGATGTGCAGCAACATTCCACCAAAACCTTGAATTACCTCTCCATCCAATCCTCCTCCCTGCCCAGCTCCTTGAAAGAAACAACAAAGTTGCATTTATATATCTCCTTTCACAACTCCTGATTGCTGCATGTAGCTTTGCAGATGCAGAAATACTTTCCAAAGTGCAGTCACTTACAAACAGGGTTGTCAGGTAAACAATGGGCCAGACCTTCCAATTGGGATCAGGAACCTTTTTAACTGTCTCTGATCTGTCAAACAAGCCCATATTTCTCTTTAGCTGGATCTCCATGTGAGTCTCTCTGGATCAGGAAGCTTCTCAGCTGTAGTCCAGACCAGGAATCCACACAGCCAGCGGCGAAGTGGGATCAGTGTTAAAACTACACTTCTTTCCCATCAGAATTCCTGTTGTATTTCAGGATCTTAAAGCCACTTTCACGGCCACTGAGAGAGACTGTAATGTACATGAGGAGGCAGGCTGTCAGATAGATGCGGGGATTCGAGTCCAGGGGAGGATTGGGGATTGAGGTGGAGTTATTGTTCCGGGTTGGGTAAAGGTCACGGTGGGGGAGGTTCAGCGGGAAAGTTGGGGGTTGAGGACCTGTGGGTGGAGGGCAGATGGGTATCTGTGCAGGATTGAAATGTACGTCAGCAGTGACTAGAGGGAGTTAATTACACAGTTAGCCAAGGGGTTAGAACAGACTTTCATTCTTCTAATGTATCTTCAGTAACTATTTCAATAAATCTATTAACACCCTCTAGAGTCTTGACCCTAACTCAGGTATTTGCCAATTGAAAATTCCAAATTCCCAGGAAATCCTTGCTGTTCTTTGAAAGACGACTGCAAGATCTTTTCTGTCCTTTGAGGCATTACCAAAGACCCCTCCCAATCTGGTTATACTCTCTTCAATCCTCTTCCAACAGGTAGAAGATGATCTTTCTCTGCACCTTCTCTATAGCTTTTTAACATGACATTTTGCATTCTGTTCTATTACCCTGATATAGTTGTGTAAAGTATGACTTGTCTGGTTAGCATGCAAAACAGTATTTTTCACTGTATCCCGGTACATGTGACAATAACAAATCAAATCAAATTATTTACAATGTTTAAACTTCTGATGAGCAAATACGTGGGATCTGGGACCCTCCAGTAAACCTTCAACTCTGAGGCTAGGCCTGTGTCTTCTGGAGCTTAGAGTTTGAGGTGACTTTACTGAAACGTGGAAGAGGTGTTTTGACCAGACGGATGTTCACAGGATGTTTTCACTTTTGGGAGAATCTAGAACTGGGGTCATAGTTTAAAAATAAGGTATACCCATTTAAGATAGAGATAAGGAAACACATTTTCTCTCAAGACGATTGAGCTTCTTCGAAATTCCTTTCCTCAAGAGGCATTGGATGTAGAATCTTTAAATCTTTTTAAGACACAGATAGATAGATTCTTGATTGCCAAGGGGATGAATGATTATTGGGGATATGCAGAGTTGTGGGTAAACTCGGATCAGCCATGATCTTATTGAATCAGAGAACAGGCTTGAAGGGCAGAGTGGCCTATTCTGGACCCTGTTTATGGGTTTGGTCAGATAAAGATGTGATTCAGCCCAGCTCACCTCTGCTGCACATAAACCCCTTTTGAGCCTCACCCATCCATTTTCATCTCAGTCTCTCAGGTATGTCTTTTCATTCCTCTTCCATATGTTTGTGGTTGGGAGGTGTGGGGGCATTGGTTCACTCAGCCATCTAGATGATTTGGTTAAGTCGGTGACTAGTTAGACCTCAGCTGGGGTATTGAGTACAGTCATGGACACCATGCCATAGGAAGGAATGCGAATGAAAACATTTCTCCCTCAAATCCACCTCTTACTGTTAAATATAAATTATTGTTATTGACTCCTCTAATATCGGAAAAAGTGCCTTCCTATCTGTGTCCCTCATAATCTCATCCGTTTCTGTCAGGCTCCCGCCCTCTCAACCTTCACTGCTTCAATGGAAATATTCACAGCCTATCCATCCTTCCTCATAGCTCAGACCCTCCAGCCCAGGCAACATCCTGATACATCTCCTCTGCACCCTCTCTAATGCAGTCACATCCCTCCTATAACATGGTGACCAGAATGCACACAGTACTCCAGCTGTGGGCAACATAGTGTTTCGTACAGTTTTAGCATAATCTCCTGCTCCTGTATTCCGTACCTCAGCTAGTAAAGACAAATATCCCATATGCTTTCTTAACCACAGTATCGATCTGCCCTGCTCCCTTTGGGGATCTGTGGATGTGAAGACCAAGGTCCCTCTGACCTTCAGCCCTCTCCAGGGTCCCACCAATCACAGTGTTATCCCTTCCCTTGTTAACCCTCCCCAAGTGCATTCCCCCATATTTTTCCATTTGTCCCTGCTCTGCCCAGCAGACCAACCCATTGCCATCCTCCCACAGTTTACAGCTATCCCCCTCACTGTTCACCATCCTACCAACATTTGTGTCATCCATGAATTCTTCATCATAGCCCTACATTTGATGTGCACCAAAAACAGCAAAGGTCACAGCACCAAGCCTTGTGGAACCCCACTGGAAGCAGACTTCCAGCAGCAGGAATGTCCCTGTGATGCCACCCTCTGCCTCCTACTCATTAAAGCTAATTTTGGACCCACATCCCAATTTGCCTTTGAGTCTAAGGGCTCTTAGTTTCTTGCCTGGAGAAGCTGATCAAAACTGAAAATGTGTCACTGGTTAAAGCGCAGCAGGTCAGGCAGCATCCAAGGAACAGCTGACCTGACCTGCTGCGCTTTAACCAGCAACACATTTTCAGCTCTGATCTCCAGCATCTGCAGACCTCACTTTTTACTCCAAGCTGATCAAAAGACTTGCTGAAAACTACATCAAACGTACTGTCCTCATCAACAATCCTGGTCACCTTCTCACAATATTCCATCATATTTGTAAAACATGAATTTCCATTTTATAAAGTCCATGCCGACAATCCCTGATCAATCCAAATCTCTCCAAGTGCAATTTTATTCTGTCTCTCAGAATTCTTTCTCCACTATTGAGGTGAGACTGACTGGCCTGAAATTTCCTGGTATATAATCTTTCTTCATTTTTTTAATAATGGGACAAGGTTAGCAGTCCTCCAGTCCTCTGCACTTTCCCTGTGGCCAGAGAGCATTTGAGAATTATTGCTCGGGCCCCTGGTGTGTCCTCCTTTGTCACCCTCTAGGCCTTTCGATGTATCATTTCTAAGACTGAGAAACACTCCAGTACATCCTTTCTCTATGTTAATTTCTTCCAATATTTCAGTCTTCCACTTTCCACCTTCCATCTATACCTATATTATGCTGTTCCATGTGCTTTAATTTTTTTTTTAACCAGCCCCCCCAAGGGGAACTTTATTAAATACCTCTGAATGTCAATTTTCTTTATCAGCTCAATGTTTATTTTAAATGTCAGTGTGCTTCGATAGTTGGGGTGTCAATTCCAGCATGTGGACTGGAGTTACGCAGCACAGTTTGCCCCGTTTCCCACTAATTAGGGCCAAGATTCCAAGCCTTTGCCTGTTCAGTGATCAATTAAACTGACAGGAGCTGGGAATGTGTTGCTGACAGCTCCACGGGTGAAAGTCAGCCTTGTTAACCTAATGGGTTAAAGCACAATACTCTGTCCTGTGGGACCTGTCTTTAAATCCAGCACAGATTGTGGGGATGAAGGTTTTCACACTGTACTGGCAATTACTCTCTGCTAAATCCAGACTGGACACAACTTAGAAAACTTGTGGACAGCATCAAATTGAGGGCTACAGTTAAAATTGGGGAGGACAGCAGCAAAGTACTGAAAAAGCCATTAATAACTAACAGAATGGCTGTCTCATTAGCGAGAGGACTTCAGTGTAGAAACGTATGAGTTATCATATTTTGGAGGGGGGGAAGCAAAATTTGATGCGAAAAGTGGAAATTAGATGTTAAATGGACTGAAGAAATAGCAAGATCTGTGGGATCATTAAAAGATCATTATAAAAAACAGTGATGCAGTTTGTTGAGGTCATAAAAAAAAAGAGATTTGATTCGACAAGAATATAATCGGGAAAAGCAGAGACATTGCAATAACACAGAAATGGGAAAAGTGACCATGTTTGTTGGATTGCAGTGAAAAACCCAGTGGGTTCACTCAGGTCCTTCAAGGAAGGAAATCTGAAGCACTCATCTTGTCTCAACATGCGAGTCCTATTGAGTTTGACTCTTCATTGTCCCCTGAAGGGACCTTGCCCCAATACGCAGGAAGGCAGCTCTCCATCACCTTTTCCTAAGTTCATAAGACCATAGGAGCAGAAAGTAGGCCATTCAGCCCATCGAGTCTGCTATGATCATGGCTGTTAGGTTTCTCACAACCCCATTTTCCCACTTTCTCCCTGTAACTTTTGATCTCCTTGGCAATCAAGAACTTGTCTACCTCTGTTTTAAATGTACTCAATGTACTGTTTTAAATATAGTCAGTTGGACATGGTGTGGGTAATTAATATTTGCCTTCCCAGTGATCATTAATTTAAGAAAAAGGGGATTACAATAGCAGCTGAATTATTGCCTATGGATTAGTTTGAATTGCTCCACCAAAGAGCTGTCCCAGACTCAATGGGCTGAATGCCCTCATTTCGGATTGTAATTTTTAATGGTTCTCTTGGTAGCTTGCTAATGGTTGACAGATCAATAAAGGAGATGATAATTCAGAACCGATGAGAGAGACAGTAAGTCAGTGGCTGATAAATATATTGGTGTCAGACATTGTAAGATGGTGAAGAGTTGCCTAATCATTTCTCAAGAGCCATCTTCTCCTTTCTCCTACAAATTTCTGAATCATTTTAAGGAAGAAAACTAAAGTTTCTGAGGTTGATAATGTGATTCCAATAGCAGTGTGTGAACTGATGTATTTTCCACACTGGATGAGGTGAGACCTCACATCTAAAGTGTGAAACGATTGATTTTAGCAGCAAGAATAAGAGACAATAGGTGTTAGATTGTACAAACTTAAAGGGATTACAAGAACCCTTGGTGATATTTGTGCATAAATTTCTGAAGATGATAAAACAGATTAGAGTCCCTGCAGTGTGGAAACAGGCCCTTTGGCCCAACAAGTCCACACTGATCCATGAAGAGCAACTCACCCAGACCCAGTCCCCTGCATTTACCCCTGACTAATACACCTAACTCTACGGGCAATTTAGCCTGGCCAATTCACCTGACCTGCACATCTTTGGACTGTGGGAGGAAACCGGAGCACCCGGAGGAAACCCGTGCAGACACGGGGAGAATGTGCAAATCCCCCACAGACAGCCGTCCGAAGCAGGAATTGAACCTGGGTCCCTGGCACTGTGCAGCAGCTGTGTGAGCCACTGTGCCACCCCACAGTGACAGATGATGGAATAAGACAGATGAAAGGGTAGTTAATAGCGCCTACAAGATCCTGAGCTTTATAAGTAAAGCTGTAGAGTACCAGCATTAAAGGCAAAATACTGAAGATGCTGGAGATCTGAAACAAGCACAGAGAATACTGGAGAATCTCAGCAGATCTGGTAGCATCTGTGTCGAGAGAAATAGTTAATGTTTCAGGTCTAGTGACCTTTCTTCAGAACAGAGTCTTCTGAAGAAAACTCATTCTGGATTTGTACCATTAACTCTGTTTCTCTCTCCACTGCTGAGTTTCTCCAGCATTCTCTGTTTATTAGAGAACCAGGGTATTGTACTGAATCTTTATCAAATACTGGTTTTGGCCCTATATGGTGTGTTGTGTCCAATTCTGGGCACTGGACTTCAGGAAGGATTTGGAGAGAGTACAGAAGAGAATCGTGAGAATGGTTCTAGTGCTGAGGCACGATGGTAACTTGGGAAGGTTGGGAGAGGCTTTGAGATTGTTCTGCTTAGATCAGGCAAAACCACGAAGGGATGCAACGGAGGTGTTTACAATCATGAGCGGTTTAGTAGATTAATACCTGGAATCAGTGGTTTCCCAAATGAGGAAAGGCTAGACAGTCTAGACCTGTATCCTCTGGAGCTTAGAAGAGTGGGAGGTGATTTAATTGAAACATACAGTCCTGGGGGACTTCACCAGTTGGATGTTGAAAGGATGTTTTCTCTGCGGGGCCATCTAGAACTAGGGGTATAAGTTTAAAAATAAAAAGTGCCCAGAGATGAGGAAGCATTCTTTCTCTCAGACTGGCGTGAATATTTGGAATCCTCTTCCTCAAAAGGCAGGGAATGCAGCACGTTTAAGTATTCTTAAGACAAGAGGTAGACAGATTCTTGTTTCCCAAGAACATTAAAGGTTATCAGGGATACGTAGGAATGTAGTATTGACGTTAAAATCAGATCAGCCGCAGAGCAGGCTTGAAGGGCCAAGTGGCCTACTGTTGTTACTTGATTGTATGAAGGGTTTTGAAAGATTAACTAAAGGGAAATGGCTTCCAGTTACTGAAAGATTAATCATCCAGACTATACAGATCCAAGGTAATAGGCAAATGTAGCAGTGTCATCATAATGGAATAAGTTTTCAGTCAATGTATTTAGGATTCTGCTTGATAGAACAATGGATTCAGATTTGATCATTTTTCTGAAAGTAGTAAATGATGTAAAGGAGAAAGAAAAGTTGCGGGGGGACTCGGAAAGAGTGGGGCCTGGTACTAATCAGGTAACTCTACCAAAGAGCCAGTGCTGACTATACATACACTGTATTATTGTCTGATTCTGATTCTGTCAAGCTTGAGAGATTCCCAAAAGGCTAACCCTGATGGTTGAAAGACAGCAATCACACCGGGAGCATTCAGATCAGATTGACACACATCCCTGCTCACTCTGTATCAACACATGGCTTTCTTCACAGAGGGATTCCACAATGAGGGCTGCATACTGAACAAGCCGGCTTTAGCAGAACACAAGGACAGCAAGAGGCTGCACATCCCTCCAGCAAGGTTCACCATTTAATGAGATCTCAGCTGATCTGTATTAAAACCTCATTTGCCCACCTTGGCTCCCAACAAAATGATCTACAGAGCTCAGTTTTGAAATGTTCAATTAACCCTCAACCTCCACAACATCTCCAATGGATGGATTTCCTGATTTCCATTACCTTTAGTGAAGGAATGTTTCTTTATATCTGCTCTGAGCAGCCTGGCTCTAAGGTTAAGAATACACCTCTTTGGTCTGGACTCAGCCTCAGTTGTTTTCTAATCACACCATCAACTCCTGTAATCATCACTGACACCTCAGTTTGACCAGGACCAAAACCTTCTACACTCAAGGGAATACAAGCCTCGTTTATTGAACCTGTCTTCACAATTTAGCTTCTGTACAATTGATGTCATGACACTGAGCTCATAAATGTTGTAGGTATTATATAATATTATTATTGTGTTGATGTAAGAAAACTAGATTTGGGAACACAATTTAAAAACAAACCATTTCTCACCAAATCCCTCAAAGCCTTCCTCCTCAACACATTCACTTGCCTGCTCCTCTCTTCTGATTAACCTCCAGCCTTACCTGCTCACACACTGCAATGTCTTTCATGCTGTTTCCCTTCCTGCTTGACTCAAATTATAATTTCTTTTATTGCTAATTTGCCCTGTTGCCTTGTTCCCTTCCTTTAGTTCATTGCGGTTTCCCTACTCGATCCCTTCTCCCCACTATTCAGTTTAAAATGCTCAGCTGTCATGTTTATATGCCTCACCAGAACACAAGGCCCAGCACAGTTCAGAAGGAGATTGTCCCAACGGTACACCCCAGATACCCCAGTACAGGTGCCAGTGCCCCATCAATCAGAATCCATCCTTCCCAGCCGCTCAGTAATCTCTCTAATCGTGCTTACACTATTCCAATTTGCTTTGTGGATCGGTACGTTTTTGTCTATTCATTTGATGTGGGCATCAGGGGCTGGGCCAGCATTTATTGCCCGTCCCTAGTTGCCCCTTGAGAGGGTGGTGGAGAGCTGTCTTCTTGAACCACTGCAGTCCATGTGCTGCAGGGACACCCCCAGTTACCGTCAGGATTTTCACCCAGTGACACTGAGAGAATGACAGGTCCAGACGGTGACGTCCCAGAGATTATTACCTCGAGGTTCTGATTTTTAATTCAGCCCCAACTGCTCCTTTCCTTTACGCAGAACCTCTTTCCTGTTCCTTCCTGTCTTGTTGGTAATTAGTTGTACAATGACGACTGGATTGTTCCCCTCCTACTGAAAGTGTGTCTCCAGCCCAGAGCAGATGTTCTGGCCTGTGCCAACAACTCAGCCTCTGGGACTCTTGCTGTCAGCTGCAGAGAGCAGTATCTAACCCCTAACTACCCTGCTCTATGTTTAGAATCACACAACATCAAGATATAGTCCAACAGGTTTATTTGAAAGTACTAGCTTTCGAAGCTAGTACTGTGCTGCTATTTTTGGGGGGTAGATTTTATGTTTAATTAATAAATCAGGAATGAAGTACTGCTCTCATGATTCACATTAATTGTAAAACAGCTAGATTATTGTAAAAACCCATCTGATGCATAAATGCCCTTCAGGGAAGGAAATCTACCGTGCTTACCTGGCCTGGCCTACATGTGAGCCCAGACCCGCAGTAATGTGATTGACTCCCCCCTGAAATGGCCAAATGAGACACTCAGATGTAGCTGCCTCATCATCACCTCCTTGAGGGCAACTAGGGATGATGAATGAAAGCTGACCTGGCCAGCAGTACTCTCCCTGTCCTTACCTGTGTTGCATCTTGCACATACAGGGATTGGTTTGGTTTAATTCTTGCTGGACCGGCTAAAAACTCCCTGGGACACATCGGAGGGAGGGGAAGAGTCAACCACATTGCTTTGGGGCTGGAGTCACATGTAGGTCCAGAATGGACAAGGAGAGAACTTTCCTGTTCCTGAGGGATATGAGCAAATCCCCAGTTGAGTTTCACCGACAATTAGTGGAGGCTTCATTTCTGGAGGCTTCATTTCTGGAGGGTAATGAGCTGAATTCAAGTTTTCTAACCCCTGTGCTGGAATCTAAACTCGCACTCAATACTCAGAGTTACTTGAGAACTCCATCAATAAAGGGATGGAGTTTTTTTTAAAATTCAGTGCCTTTCACAACCACTTACAGTCAATGAAGTATTTAGAATTGTGGTCAATGCTGTAATATATGCGCCAGTGCACAATACAATCCCACAAACAGCAATGAGATGTTGATCAGGTTAATTACTGATTAGATTACTTACAGTGTGGAAACAGGCCCTTCGGCCCAACAAGTCCACACCGACCCGCCGAAGCGCAACCCACCCATACCCCTACATATACCCCTTACCTAACATTACAGGCAATTTAGCATGGCCAATTCACCTGACCCGCACATCTTTGGACTGTGGGAGGAAACCGGAGCACCCGAGGAAACCCACGCAGACACGGGGAGAATGTGCAAACTCCACACAGTCAGTCGCCTGAGGCGGGAATTGAACCCAGGTCCCTGGCGCTGTGAGGCAGCAGTGCTAACCACTGGGCCACCGTGCTGCCCGTTGTTGATTGGAAACGTGAACATTGGCCAGACATTGGGGCGAACTCCCCTTTGGATCTTCTAACACAAAGGAAAGATGTAAATATGTTCAAGGAAGTTTATGGATTGATCCCTGGAAGGTACAGGGGTTGCCTCAGGAGGAAAGGTTGGACAGACTGGGCATGCTTCCATTGGAGTTCAGGAGAGTGAGGAGTGACTTGATTGATATGTATAACAGGGTCAAGACAAGGTGGCCATAGGAAGGATGTTTCCTCTTCTGGGTGCGTCTAGAGCAAGGGGGCACTGTTTTAAAGTGAGAGATCAGAAATGAGAAGTTTGTTCTGTCAGAGGATTGTGCGGCTTTGGAAGTCTCTGCCTCACAAGGCGCCGAGAGTGGGGTCTCTGCACAGAGATGGAAAGACTCACGTTAGGCAGGGAATCAAGGGTTGGGGGGAGGGGGGGAATGTTGGCAGGCAGATGGAATGTAGAATTTGAAGCATAAACAGCCATGATCTTATTAAAAGGCAGAGAGAACTCGAGGGGCTGAATGGTCTCTTTCTGCTCCTGTTGTATTTGTTTGTATAGTCACCTTTGGCAGAGCTAGAGTCCTCATTTGAAAGTTCTCTTTGAAAGGAGGCACCTCTGCCTGTGCAACAGCCACCAGACAGTGTCAGCCTGTCACTCCTTCCTTCACTGCTCCAAATAATCTGCAACACTGTGAACATAATGCTCTGAGCATCTCGGTGCTTAACTCCATAATCTAACATTAAGGATGGTTCAGCATCATTATTGGGAGCTTCTCTTTCTTATCCCTTGACAGCTGGAGTAATTCTGAGCTGTGATAAAACATGCCCTGAATTATCCCATGGGATAAATTTGCTGTGTTCGAAAAAAATTCAATGAATGAACTCTAATTCAATATACAATCAATACAGAGAGTATTGGATAGTATTTATTCTCAATGAACATACGGCTTACTTACTCAATGAAACAAAATAATACTGGACTCTGAATTATCTGTGTAGTTCTGGTTTCCAAATTTGAGGAAAGACATTTTGGCTATTGAGGGAGTGCAGCGTAGGTTCACGAGGTCAATTCCTGGAATGGCGGGACTACCTTGCGCTGATAGATTGGAGCGACTGGGCTTGTATACCCTTGAGTTTAGAAGACTGAGAGGGAATATGATTGAGACATATAAGATTATTAAAGGATTGGACACTCTGGAGGCAGGAAACATGTTTCCGCTGATGGGTGAGTGCCGAACCAGAGGACACAGCTTAAGAATATGGCGTAGATCATTTAGGACAGAGATGAGGAGAAATTTCTTCACCCAGAGAGTGGTGGGTGTGTGGAATACTCTGCCCCAGAGGGCAGTGGAGGCCTAGTCTCTGGATTCATTTAAGAAAGAGTTGGATAGAGCTCTCAAGGATAGTGGAATCAAAGGTTATGGAGATAAGGCAGGAACAGGATACTGATTAAGGATGATCAGCCATGATCATATTGAACGGTGGTGCAGGCTCGAAGGGCAGAATGGCCTACTGTCTATATTGTCTATCTGTGAGAAAGAGAGGACTGCAGATGTTGGAGATCAGAGCTGAAAAATGGATTGCTGAAAAAGCGCAGCAGGTCAGGCAGCATCCAAGGAGCAGGAGAATCAACGTTTCGGGCATAAGCCCTTCTTCAGGAATGAGGAGGGTGTGCCAAGCAGGCTAAGATAAAAGGTAGGGAGGAGGGACTTGGTGAGGGGCAATGGGAATGTGATAGGTGGAAGGAGGTGAGGGTGAGCGTGATAGGCCGGAGTGGGGTGGGGGCGGAGAGGTCAGGAAGAAGATTGCAGGTCAAGAATGCGGTGCTGAGTCCGAGGGTTGGGACTGAGAAAAGGTGGGGGGAAAGGAAATGAGGAAACTGGGGAAATCTGCATTCATCCCTTTTGGTTGGAGGGTTGCTAGGCGGAAGATGTAAATATGCTCCTCCAGGCGTCGTGTTGCCATGGTCTGGCGATGGAGGAGGCCAAGGACCCTCATGTCCTTGATGGAATGGGAGGGGGAGTTAAAGTGTTCAGCCACGGTGCGGTTGGGTTGGTTGGTGCGGGTGTCCCAGAGGTGTTCTCTGAAATGTTCTACAAGTATGCAGCCTGTCTCCCCAATATAGAGGCGATCACATCGGGTGCAGCGGACGCAGTAAATGATGTGTGTGGAGGTGCAGGTGAATTTGTGATGGATATGGAAGGATCCCTTGGGGCCTTGGAGGGAAATGAGGGGGGAGGTTTGGGCGCATTCCTTGCGGTTACAGGGATCCCAATTCCAATTCCAATACCGAACAACCCAGATGGCCTCCTTCTTCAATGACCACAATTTCCCCTCAGACGTGGTTGACGATGCTCTCCACCGCATCTCCTCCACTTCCTGCTCCTCCGCTCTTGAACCCTGCCCCTCCAATCGCCACCAGGACAGAATCCCACTGGTCCTCACCTACCACCCCACCAACCTCCGATACATCGTATCATCCTTCATCATTTCCGCCACCTCTAACCAGACCCCACCACCAGGGATATATTTCCCTCCCCTATCAGTGTTCCGGAAAGACCACTCCCTCCACGACTCCCTCGACATCCCCCACTAACCCAACCTCCACTCCCGGAACCTTCCCCTGCAACCGCAAGAAATGCAAAATTTGCGCCCACACCTCCCCCTTCACTTCCCTCCAAGGCCCCAAGGGATCCTTCCATATCCACCACAAATTCACCTGCACCTCCACACACATCATTTACTGCATCCACTGCACCCGATGTGGCCTCCTCTACACTGGGGAGACAGGCCGCCTACTTGCAGAACGTTTCAGGGCACACCTCTGGGACACCCGCACCAACCAATGCAACCGCCCTGTGGCTGAACACTTTAACTCCCCCTCCCACTCCGCCAAGGATGTGCAGGTCCTTGGCCTCCTCCATCGCCAGACCATGGCAACAAGATGCCTGGAGGAAGAGCACCTCATCTTCCGCCTAGGAACCCTCCAACCACAAGGGATGAATGCAGATTTCTCTAGCTTCCTAATTTCCCCTCCCCTCCACCTTATCTCAGTCCCAACCCTCGGACTCATCACCACCTTCTTGACCTGCAATCTTCTCCCCAACCTCTCCGCCCCCATCCCCTCTCCGGCCCATCACCCTCACTCTCACCTCCTTCTACCTATCACATTCCCAACGCCCCTCCCCCAAGTCCCTCCTCCCTACCTTTCATCTTAGCCTGCTTGACACACCTTCCTCATTCCTGAAGAAGGGCTTATGCCTGAAACATCGATTCTCCTGCTCCTTGGATGCTGCCTGACCTGCTGCGCTTTTCCAGCAATACATTTTTCAGCTCTGAATGATCTGTTCACATTTAAATCTGGTAAAGAACGAGTAAAGGGGAACTAAAGTTTGTTTTATGAATGGATTGTATTCCTGTGTGACTTGCTTTGAGTCAGAAGTCACGTGACACCAGGTGACAGTCCAACAGGTTAATTTGAAATCATAAATTTTGGGAGCACTGCTCCCTCATCAGGTGACCTGCTGGACTATAACCTGGTTCCATGTGACTTCTAACTTTGACCACCCAGTCAAACACCGGCACCTGCACACCATGACCTGCTTTGAGTGCCGGGTGCAGGGAAGGTACTCGATCTCTCTCGATATTAATAACAATCGAAGATGAAGTATTGGGTTGTGGAACGTGCTTCTCCTCAACTCCAAATTTTCCAATTCAATGGTGTAGATAATGTGGGAATGTCGGGAAGATATGACAAACTTGGAAAATTTGGGATTCTCACATCAAGAAAACATCCTGACTTGTCCCTACATGGGTTAGATGTTCTCAATCAGTCCGTTCAGCGATGTTATTACATACCTCTGATGCAGGTGGATCTTGGACCCTGACTCTCCTGGCTTGGAGGAGGGGACACTACCATTACACTGCAAGGGCCATCCCCACCCCCAGTGGTTTCAAAATGGGAAGTTCCGAATCTCACTAATGAATGGCAACTACCACATTGTGTCTCGTTAGTAGGTATTCTTGGAAGCAGTTCCTGAGTCTTCCCCACCTTCCTTGACGAGCTGGAAAATGCCAATTACCAACGTGATTAGTCAGAGGGTCCCAGTGGCTGTAGCGTGCTTTCCTGTACTTTCCCATTCACCCATCAGTCCTTGTGCATTCTCCACTGACACCATCCTCTTCCCCTGCACCCCTGCCCCGGACATCACCAGCCTCAGCACATCATCGGGACTGCTTTCAGATTAACCTGCACACCACTCAGCCCTTCAACACTTGACTCTAGAATTCAGTGATGCTTCTGTCTTTCATGTTTTAGCCAAGTGGCTTTGAGGGAGTGCTCGGGACATCAAACCTCACTTGTTCTGGAGTTGACATAAAAGTTAAAGATTTTATAAAAGTATGCAAAATTCACCAATTTTCCAGTTTTTTTAAAGTTCATAGAAAGTACGGACTGGGTTTCTATACCTATCAAGGATTAATATTGATTACAAATTAATAGACACTAGCTACAGGTAAATAATTGTATACAGTTGACATGTAACTCTGTTTGTTTATACTCTAATTCCTTATAAAATTCTCCCATACACGCACAGACACAAACACAAAGACATTGCTGTTAGGGTGGAGGGAAAGATGGGGAAGGCAGTTGAATGGTCCCTGTCCACAGGGGGTTCTGAAGATGATCCTTTTGTCTCACAAGGACTTGTTACTCCTCCCTCTCCCTTCTCCAGGGTCCTTTCACTTTGTTTGCAGGAGGCACAGGGTGGCTAGTTCATATATGTACAGTCTCTGACTTATGGGTTAAGAGTCACAGTTTACAGCAATTGATGAGAGACATGCTCGAGGTGGCTTTTTTTCACTGTGAAGAGACAGTGAATAACCTTTCTAAATGATCAATGGCTTCTCCCCTGAGGTGTTCAGGAGCCAATGACATTGTTGTTGGCAGGCAGAAAGCCTTTGTCATTGACAACTGATCATCATTCCATTGACCAATCAGCGACTTGTTGCCAACTGAATCTCATAGCGCACTCCCTGGCTTGAGCTCATCTACAACTCAACCTTGAATAAACAGCAGTGTAAACAACACTTATAATGAGTGTTAGTAACCCATATTTAAAAAGTACAGTCGTCCTTTCCTAATCCTTTTCTCATTTCAGTCCACAATCTAAAAGGTAGAAAAATAGAATGTTCTTTTCCATGTACATTAGCCAACATTCTATCTATGCTAAAACGCTACTCCTGACACCATGAATTCTTATTAAGTAGCCTTACATGCAGTTCCTGATCAAACGCCTTTTGATTAGATTAGATTACTTACAGTGTGGAAACAGGCCCTTCGGCCCATCAAGTCCACACCGACCCACTGAAGCGCAACCCACCCATACCCCTACATTTACCCCTTACCTAACACTACGAGCAATTTAGCATGGCCAATTCACCTGACCCGTACATCTTTGGACTGTGGGAGGAAACCGGAGCACCCGGAGGAAACCCACGCAGACATGGGGAGAACGTGCAAACTCCACACAGTCAGTCACCTGAGTCAGGAATTGAACCCAGGTCTCTGGTGCTGTGAGGCAGCAGTGCTAACCACTGTGCCACCGTGCCGCCCTAATTTGGAAATCCTAAAAGATGACATCCACTGATTCCCTTTTGTCTCTCCCTCTGCATGAATCCACAAGCAAGCACTAACCAGACTACCTGCACATGTAATGAAGTGTAGAGCAGAAACTTTTGGAGAAAAGTAATCATGGACTGTGATGGACCAGGAGCCATGCAACTCACTCACAAAAGAAAAGTAAAAGAAAATGGAGGAATTCAGCCCCACAACGTGCATTTCTTTAGTGCCTCTCATGTGACAAAAGGTGCCTCACACAAGCAAAATCAACCATCCAATCACAACAGGAGATATGAAGATAGTAGACCTCGTGGTGTTATCGTTAGGCTGCTAATCCAGAAGGAGAAAGTGAGGACTGCAGATGCTGGAGATCACAGTCAAAGAGTGTGGTGCTGGAAAAGCACAGTGGGTCAGGAAGCATCTGAGAGGCAGGAGAATCTACGTTTCAGGCATAAGTCCTTCATCAGCAGATAATATTCTGGGGAAGTGGGCTTGAATCCCACCATGGCAGAATGTGGAATTTGAATTCAATAAATATCTGGAAATAAGAGTCTAATGATGACCATGAAATCACTGTTGGTTGTGAGAAAAAGCCCATCTGGTTCACTAATGTCCTTGAGGGAAGGAAATCTGCCATCCTTACCTGGTCTGGCCTACATGTGACTCCAGACTCCAGGCCAGCAATGTGTTGACTCTCACCTGTCCATTGGGCAATTCGGAATAGACAATGAACTCTGACCTAGCTAATGCTCCTCTCGTGAATGAATAAACAAAAGTTGACCAAACATTTGATCAAAGAGGCAAGTTCTGAGCAGTAGAGAATGGGGATGGGGTGGGGGATGAGCGGACTAGAGAGGAGCCTATGTTTAACAACTGAAAGCCTGCTCTCAGGAGAACTCTGTATTTATCAACTTACTTTGAACTTTGAAACATATAAACAGGCCATTTAGCCCCTCTGCTACGTTTATGTTTCACACGAATTCTGTCCCATGCCCTCTTTGTCTCACCCAACCAGCCGATCCTCTTTTCTTCCTATCTCCATTTTCTGTTAATCCGGCCTTGTGAAATTTCCAAGCAAACTGATTATTGGATCGGCTGCGCTCTTATTGAATGGCACAGGAGGCACTCGATGGGCTGAACAGCCTACTTCAGCTCACCGTCTTACGTTCAGAGCCCTCTTTGATCAAATTGCCCATTCCCATGGGTAATCAGGGAAACTTTCAGGACACTCACGGAGCTCACATTGTTTCTGCTCTTCATTCTTGGCAAACTGCCCCCATTCTCTGTCAGCTCAGTGAGCGGTGCGTCAGTGTGACCCAGAGCAGCTGGAATGGTGCTGATCACCAAGAGGGGAGAGGTGTCCACGTTACTAACATTTTCACCTCACTGCCAGACCACAGGGTGCCCCCTCACTCAACCCTCCCAATACCTTCCCACACGCCCTCAGATTTACCAAAGCACCAACACCAAACTGCCGAATTGAAGGCTTCAGTCCTTTCCTAATCCTTGTTGGCAGCAAGCCCAGCACAAAATATTAAATCCATTTATCATTCTTCAGGAGCAGCCATCAGCTTTCTCTCAAGGGAAGGCATCCTGACTCAGCGATGCCATTTAATCTATCATCCCACACATTATCCTTGTGTTGTCAAATCCTCACAATGCCTCTTGCGCATGTTTTGGAGAGAAGAAGGAACCATGTGACTCCCTCCTAGGGGGTGGTGGGTAGGGATGTTGGCCGAAGCTGCTTGATTTATCACTGGCTCTCCTCCCAGTCTCACCCCCCCCCGGGACATCCAGAGGGGCACAAGAGACTGAGGATTCACCTTGGAGCAAAGCTTCTCAAGGATATTGTGCTTAAACAGACTGCACCTGAAGCCACAAAGCCATCAAACACTGTGGCGGTGAAGGCCGTCAAATCTGCTCTGCCATTGGATGAGATCGCTGCTGCTCTGATCATCCTCAACCCCATAGCCCTTGAGAATATTCCATCCTCAAGATCACATATGAAACTTTGGTCAATCTACCTGAGGATGGGAATAAGCTGGAATTTGGGCTCTTCCCCTTTTCCTAAGAATTATAGGTCTCCAGGATCTCCTGACAGCTGTTCTAATGGAGCTCCACCATTGAACTTCAAGATGGTGCTGGGACAGAGAGCACATCATATTTTGGCTTTATCAATAACACACAGACCATCTCATTGCCTTGACTGGATTTGATCAGGTCACGGTTTTCATAAGACAGTACGCTGGAAGGGCAATGGTAGGCCATTCAGCCCATCGAGTCTGTTCCACCATTCAAGGAGATCTTAGTGGATCGAATAATCCTTAACTCTACTTTCTTGCCTTTTCCACATAACTGTCAATTTCATTC
The DNA here is from genome assembly GCF_020745735.1 of Hemiscyllium ocellatum. NCBI lineage: Eukaryota > Metazoa > Chordata > Chondrichthyes > Orectolobiformes > Hemiscylliidae > Hemiscyllium > Hemiscyllium ocellatum. The sequence goes on from NC_083402.1 coordinate 8,932,018, forward strand.
CTGATTAAGAAGCTATTCTATCTCAGCCTTGAATATACGTAATGAGCTGAAAAATGTGTTGCTGGAAAAGCGCAGCAGGTCAGGCAGCATCCAAAGAGCAGGAGAATCGACGTTTCGGGCATGAGCCCTTCTCCAGCCCTCTGCGGGAAAGAATTCCACAGATGTATTACCTTCTGAGAGAAGAAATTCCTCCTCATCTCTGTCTTAAATGTGTGACCCCCGATTTTGCAATGATTCCCTCTGATCCCAGACTCTCCCACTAGGACAAACAACCTTTCAAATTCTACCCTGTCAAGCATCCTCCCCCACCCTCCCCCCTCCCCACCCCCCAACTCCTAAAATCTAACCACAGTTGCTTGAGAAGGGGAAAGCAGATCAAAGGCTGGAGAGGTTGAGGAAGGGAATTCCTGAGCTAAGGGTCTGGGTCAGAGAAGACACACCCAACAAGTTAAGTTAGGGGACGTTCCAGAGCTCAATGTTAAAGACAAGCCAGACAGCGAGGACAGGAGATATGACTGCACTTATAGAAGCCCTACGGTGCAGAAACAGGCCATTTGGCCCAACAAGTCCATACTGACCCTGCAAACAATAACACACCCAGACCCATTCCCCTACCCTATTTACCTGACCAATGCACCTACCTACACATCCCTGAACACTATGGGCAACTTAGCATGGCCAATTCACCTAACCTGCACATCTTTGGATTGTGAGAGGGAACCGGAGCACCCAGGGAAATCCACACAGACACCGGGAGATTTGTCAAACTCCACACAGACAGTCACCCAAGGTTGGAATCAAACCCGGGTCCCTGGTGTTGTGAGGCCACAGTGCTAACCACTGAGCCACTATGCCACTCCACTGCAGAGACAGATTGAAGGAGGTTGACCAGGAGAGACACCCAAAGAATGTGACCTTTCCAGAGATGGTTGGTGTCCAGTCAGCACTACAATAGTCTGGGTGAAAATGAGGACTGCAGATAATGGAGATTAGAGTCAAATTAGAGTGGTGCAGGAAAAGCACAGCAGGTCAGGCCGCATCTGAGGAACAGGAAAATCGATGTTTTGGGCAGGACCCCTTCATCAGGATTCTGATGAAGGGCTCCTGCTCGAAATGTCGATTTTCCTGCTCCTCAGATGCTGCCTGACCTGCTGTGCTTTTCCCGCACCGCTCTATTCTGATTACAATAGTCTGACCATCCGACGTTCCTGCATCCCAGTCCTACTCTGGAGACTTGCCTCATCCAGGCTGATGACGCAGGGCAGTACCGAGAGAGTGCTGCACCCTCAAGATGCCCACCTTGAGAAGGGATGTCAATCTGAGGCCCTGCTTGTCCACTCGGCTGGGCCTAACAGATCCCTTGCACCAGGATTTGAGTGAGGAGTTCAGATTTCAGCAACATCACCAAAACAAGCAGGCTGTCTCCACGTTGTGATCACTGTTACCACATTGGGGTTTTCCTGGCAGGTTCTATTTTACAGGAGGGGCTCACCCTTTAGAAACAGGCTGTAAAAACACCCCAGCAAGGTCCTTTTGTTCTGTAAATGCACTTTATTTTTCTTTCAACAAACATGCAGGTCTAAAGGTGAAACCTCAATGGTTTTGTAACTCTCGCTGCAGTTTAGAAGTTCCTGATCTACTAGATATTGTTATCTTTCCTATTTGTCTTCATAGGGAGAGGGGTCGCTGTAATGAGACTCTATCTCTCTAAGAGCCACGTTCGCATCCTCAATTGAATCGGGAAGTTTGGAGTGGGGCCGGGAGAGACCCAGGCACAGATTCCTCACCTAACTCAGCTCATCTCTCCGAGGGGAAATGGGGCGGGGGTGATGAGGTGGAGGGTAAAGTTCACAGCACAGGGCAGCCCCATCATTTAATACAAGTTGCAACAGAAGAGTTACCAAGATCAATACATCGAGTTAACCAAATGACACTCCTGTTTGTTAGGGTTCCCAGGCTCAGAAAAGCACAATGGCTGCCAGGTTAGGTTTCCATAGCAACCCTTCAGTGGAATATGCCGATTGCTGAGATTTCTGAGGTGTGTTCGAGTTGGGAGAAGGTGGACTATGCGGACACCACTCCCTCCCCACCCACACCCCTCCCCCCACCCCCACCCCATTCCCTTCCATGGAAATAATTGGCAGATTTCCTGGAGCAGATTCATGTCAGAAAGATGCTGTCAGAGACAGGGAGATCGAAAGCATGTCGGACAGTGTTCCTTCAACTACCACTGAAGTATCATTTACAATATAACAGCCTCTCCTGGAGCAGAAAGAGATTCCAACCACAAGCTTAACCAATTTGATTTAGTCCCACTAAACACACCCCATCAGAAAGAAGGCAGAGAATACAATTCAGACATAAAAATTGATAGATCAGTGCAGAGAGACCTTCACTCTGTATGCCACCTGTGCTAGAACATAGAACATAGAAAAATATAGCGCAGTACAGGCTCTTCAGCCCTCAATGTTGCGCCGATCCAAGCCCACCTATCCTACACCAGCCCACTATCCTCCATATGCCTATCCAATGCCCGTTTAAATGTCCATAAAGAGGGAGAGTCCACCACTGTTACTGGCAGGGCATTCCATGAACTCACGACTCGCTGAGTAAAGAATCTACCCCTAACATCAGTCCTGTGCCTACCACCCCTTAATTTAAAGCTATGCCCCCTCACAATAGCTGACTCCATATGTGGAGTTTCTGTCCTGGGAGAGTTTGATAGGGACAGTGTAGAGGTAGCTTTTACTCTGTATCTAACACTGTTCTGACCCAATCCTGGGTGTATTTGATAGGGACAGTGCAGAGGAAGCTGTTACTCTGTATCAACACCATTCTGACCCTGTCCTGGCTATATTTGTTAGGGACAGTGTAGAGGGAGCTTTTTCTCCGAATCTAAACCCATTTTGACCCTGTCCTGTGTGTGTTTGATAGGGACAGCGCAGAGGGGGTTTACTTTGCATCTAACACCATGTTCTACTTGTCCTGGGTATCTTTGATAGAGGCAGTGTAGACGGAGATTTAGCCTGTGTCTAACCCTGTGCTGTAACTGTTGTATTTGATAGGGAACAGTATAGACGAAGCTTTACTCTGTGTCTAACCTTGTGCTGTATCTGTTGTGGGAGTGTTTGATGCTGTGACTGTCACCGAAAATGTGAAAATGATGTTCCTATGTATTGATTTGCACAGTCTGTGAATCCTGTTGAATTGCTGTGCTACGTGGTTCTGTATTTGGAATCCTAATGAACGTTTAAGCATCAAAGGAGGCCATTCGGTCCCTTGTGCTCATGCTGGTGCAGCAAGAGCAAGTCACCTTCTGCCAGTTTGCTGCCCTCTCCCCTACACCATGCACCTTTTCCCATTTTCAATGCTGACACAGTTCCCTCTCTAAGCCATGATTATATCCGCTGCTACTACTTTCTCATTCCCGATCCTAACGGGTCCCTGTGGAACATTTCTCTGAATGTAGCCATTGGGTTTTTTGCCATTTGCCTTCTGATTCCCAACCTTCCCTCCAAAAGGAGCCATCTCCTACTCAGGACTGTCCGGACTCCTCGTGACTTGGAAAAGCCCTGTCAGATCTCTGCTCAACCTTCACAACCACCTGATGAAGGAGCAGCGCTCCGAAAGCTAGTGTGCTTCCAATTAAACCTGTTGGACTATAACCTGGTGTTAAAATCTTCGAGGAGAAAGTGAGGTCTGCAGATGCTGGAGATCAGAACTGAAAATGTGTTGCTGGAAAAGCGCAGCAGGTCAGGCAGCATCCAAGGAACAGGAAATTCGACGTTTCGGGCATAAGCCCTTTCCTGCTGCGCTTTTCCAGCAACACATTTTCAGCTATAATCTGGTGTTGTGTGATTTTTAACTTTGTACACCCCAGTCCAGCACCGGCATCTCCAAATCATGGCATTAAATATGGTTTTCTCATTAAAACAAATCCCTCACCTGACAAGGCTGCAAGTGTTTCCAGACAATACTATTCTGTACATTCACCAGCTGTGATTTCCTCCATCAGTGACAGACAGGGGTTGACTCAATGACTTTACTCAGTGAACTGTAAGGAAAGGAAGATCCGACGTAGACGACTTTGTGGTGACCAAACATCTGCTGGAATGGATCTTTTCTCCCTCAACTGGATCTTCTTCTGACCCCTCCCTATGTGTCTCTCAGGGACGTACATTTAAAATGGTTAACAATTTGAACAATTGTCTCACCAGGTAGCTTCACTAATCATTTAGCTTAAGTCACACAATTTCTTGCTGTTTGATGTACTGCTAAAAAATGCCCAAAGTTTTCCTGATCCTTCACAGAACTGAAGACCAAAGTCCCGCTTACCTCTACTTTATAACTCCAATTCCCTAAGGGGAATAAAATAAGTCTTCATCACAGCCCTTAACAGAAAAACGTTGACTTTCCATAATTAACTTACATTTGTCCTCATGACTTATTACCTCCCAGATTATCATTTACATCAGAACTAGGAACAGGAGTAGGATATTCAGCCCCTTCAGGTGCTTAGACCCCGGGGCCTGGAATTCCTTCTCAATCCCTTTCCACCTTCTACTGCGCCCCTCTCACTCACCAAAATCCTCTGTCCTTTTCAGGTCACCTGTCCTTGGATCTCCTGCTGTAACTGGGTGCAAGATTTCATTTAATTTCTACTCCTGTGAAGCACCGTGTGAAAGGTTTTATACAAATACAGAGTGGTGTTGTTGTTGAGAAGCCACTTGGTTTAGAGAGCTTTGAACGGCGAGTGGGTCGTCTCTGATTCTGTGGTGATGTATCTGTGGGACAGTGAGAGAGACAGAGAGACTAAAGGTCATTCCAGTTTGACTGGTCGGGGAGGATACAGTGACATTTCTTCACTGACTGACTCAGAGCCAAGGTCAGTTTACTGGAACCACAACTCCACCCTGATGTAATGCTTCACTAAGTCATGACAAGACTGGAGCAGCCAGTCTCAGCAGTCTCAGCTACTCCGTCCTTCTGAATGGCATGGAGGGGTGGACCTCATTGCGATAGTGACAAATACACTCAAAGGACATCCCAATGTCCTTACAGCCAATGGTAAGCCTTTGCAGTCCCAACACAGAATTATTACCTTGTAGAAAGAGGCCATTCAGCCCATCTTGTCTGCATCAAATCTATCACCTAGTGCCAATTGCCTTGCCTTTTACCCATATCTCTGTGCCCCATTTCTACCCCAATGACTATCCTGTGCCCTCTTGAATGCCTCAGTTGAACCAGCCTCTGCCATATTTCCAGGCAGTGCATTCCAAACCCTAACCACTCACTGGGTGAGAAAACATTTTCTTACATCATTCCTGCCTTTTCTGCACATCACTTCAAATCTACGCCCCTGTCGTTCTTGTTCCTTTTAAAAGCAGGAACAGCTTCTCCCGATCTGCTCTATCCAACTCGCTGATGATTCTAAATGCTCCGATCAAATCTCCTCTCAGTCGTCTTCTCTGCCAGGAGAACAGTCCCAACTTCTTCAATCCATCCTCATCCCTGAAGTTCCTCATCCCTGAAGTTCATCTTCCCTGAAACCACAGCCATGAAGCAAGAGGTGGAGTGGTCGTTTTGTAGACGGTGAGATCCCACATATGATGCTGAGATGATTGGTTTTGATGATGTTGCTTGAGGGATAGACCTTGGTCAGGTCACCATGACTGGTGGGGTGGTCCAGGAGACAGACAGCTGAGACAGTGGATTTAATGTCTCACCTCAAAGGTGGCCCATTTGCCAGTGCTGCCCTCCAGTGGTAGGAAGATCACAACTAATCAGAACAGGAATAGGCCATTTGGTCTCTCAAGCCTTCAATAATAGGATATGGGGCAAGTGCAGGAAATTGGGATTAGCGCACTTTTAGTGGTAGTTATGTTGGTACAAGACTAAATGGGCCGAAAGGCCTTTTCTGCGCTATATGAATCTATAAGATCATGGCTGATCTAGATCTTGCTTCAGTAACACATTTGGACAAATACATGGATAGGAAAGGTTTAGAAGCTTTGGGCCAATGGGGTTAGCGTGGATGGACATTTTAGTCGGCACGGACCAGTTTGGACAAAAGAGCCTGTCTCCGTGCTGTAGGACTTTGTGACTGTATGACTTTTTAACACCTTGATGACCCCTCCCTTTAAATCACTCACTTGATCAAAAACCTGTCTAACTCAGTCTTGAACATATTAATCAATCAGCTGCCTCCCCCCACCTTCCCCCCAGACTCAACAGCACTCAGAGAGAGGAAATCCCTCCCCACCTCTAAATTAAATTCCTCTTTTTAAACTGTGGTTCCCCTTATTCTTTACTCGCTGACGAGGACAAAGGTACTCCCAGCACCAGCCCCATCAAGCTCCTTCAGAATCTTTTATGGCTCAGTCAGATCGCCTCTCATTCTTCCATCGTTGGCTAGCTCAGGGTGTTGGTTAACTTCATTGGTTGGCAATGCAGAGTGATGGGTTCAATTCCCATAACAACTGACGTCACAAAGAAGGGTTCACCTCCTCAACCTCACCCTTTGCCTGGAGTGTGGTGACCTTCAGGTTAAACTCACTGTCAGTCATCTCTCATATATGGGACTAGGGTGATACTAACTTCACTTTTAATCCAGGACCCAAGGTTAGTATTCTGAGCCTAACCCATTTCCATAATGTTTGACTGATGGATAAATATTGATCGGGACATCAGGGAGCACTCTCCCTGCAGGTTCACAATGCAGCTTTTCCACACTATTGGCAAAGATAAATTTTGACCCTACCTTTCTCATCAGGAGGACTGACAATATTCCAGGGAGTCATTTAGATGGACATCAGGGAGAACACTCCCGATGTTCATCGAAACGACTCCCTGGGATATTGTCGGTTCTCCTGATGAGAAAGGTAGGGTCAAAATTTATCTTTGCCAATAGTGTGGAAAAGCTGCATTGTGAACCTGTAGCTTAGTTTGAAAGTTACAGCAAGGATTTGAAGTTGTAGAGAAGAACTTTACGCACTGTTTAAAATGAACTACAATGTGGTTTTATCATGTGATGTCACGGTGGCTCAAGAGTTAGCACTGCTGCCTCACAGTACCAGGGACCCGGGTTCAATTCCAGCTTTGGGTGACTGTCTGTGTGGAGTTTGCATGTTCGCCCCATGACTGCGTGGGTTTCCTCTGGTTTCTTCCTACAATCCAAAGATGTGCAGGTTCGGGTGGATTAATGGGGTTATGGGAATAGGGGGAGGGACTGACTCTGGGTGGGATGCTCTTCAGAGTGTCAGTGTGGAGTTGATGGTCTGAACGGCCTGCTTCCACACTCTGTTGATTCAATGATTCTATGCAGTAGAACATCCATCTCATTGGATAACAACCCCCTGCCTCTGCAGTCATCCCTTTGGATAACACACCTTCTACAATCATCCCATTGGATAATCCACACATTACATCACCCCATTGGGTAACTCACCCTGCCCTACAACTAGGGGATCACTGTTTAAAAATAAAAATTTGCCCATTTAAGACCGGGATAGGGAGAATTTGTTTTTCTCACAAAGCACTCTCTAGAAGGTGGTGGACACAGAATCCTGGAGTATTTTTCAGGCAGAAATAGATTCTTGTTAGGCAAGGAAGGTGGGGGAGTTGGGGGGTCATTGAAAGGGCACCAGAGGTAGCTGGGGTTGTGCAGAAATCAGGTCAGCAATGATTTTATTGATTTGTTTTGAGTTGATTTATTACTGTCACGTGTAGCGAGGTACAGTGAAAAGTTTTGTTTTGTGTGCAGCACAGGCAGATCATTCCATACAAAATACATGAGGATAATAGAACAGAACAAGGAATACAATGTTACAGCTGAAGAGAAGATGCACAGGAGCGAAATCAGCATTAAATTTGAAATTTGAGAGGTCCATTCGGAAATCTAATAGCAGCGGGAAAGAAGCTGCTCTGATGGAGGGGATGAATGGCCTTACGCCTGTTCATACATAAGTTGCAACTTTCTCTTTAGAAAAGAACCCAAGAGCTCTTCCTTCCCCCATCTCATGTCTCTGTGAAATGATACAATTCCCCTCAGAACCAAGCTTGTAGCTGCTGTATGAGTAATGGTTTAAGAGGAGTCTCCATCAATGTTTTGATCACAACATGTGTTAAAACATCGATTGTAAACTGCAGAGTTACTGAGATATTAAAAGACAGATTGCTAATGTTGATAGCTTACTGTTATTATTTCTGATGTCATGGTCCCTGTAAAACCAATTGCTCATCACAGTGCTGAAGATGGATCATGTTCTCATTGTCTGTAATCTGTGTGAGATTCAGCACATTCAATCACTCTGGGAAGAGCTCAGTCCACATATGGCCATGACTCACATCATGAGGTTTGACAGGGACTCAGTTCTGAGGCTTGAGTCTTGCTGAGTCTGACCCTGTCTTTCACAAAGGTCTCATATAAGATCCAAAGTAGGAATGTCCCTTCCTAGTCCAGGCGACAGAGTGTCCAGGTCTATCTGAGCAATGTCAATATGTTATCAAACTGAATCCCATACTCGCTCAGTGAGACGTTCAACTTCAGGTTTTTAATTAACACAGACTCTGTGTTGGATTCACTGCAGAGATTTGATTTAGTTTAGTTCCAACTCCATAGTCACCAGTACAACTTTCGTAGGATTGGCAAAGTTTTTTTTAGATTAGATTAGATTACTTACAGTGTGGAAACAGGCCCTTCGGCCCAACAAGTCCACACCGACCCGCCGAAGCACAACCCACCCATACCCCTACATTTACCCTTTACCTAACACTATGGGCAATTTAGCACGGCCAATTCACCTGACCTGCACATCTTTGGACTGTGGGAGGAAACCGGAGCACCCGGAGGAAACCCACGCAGACACGGGGAGAACGTGCAAACTCCACACAGTCAGTTGCCTGAGTCGGGAATTGAACCCGGGTCTCAGGCGCTGTGAGACAGCAGTGCTAACCACTGTGCCACCGTGCCGCCCACTAACCAGGTAGTTTTTTTCTTTAATTCTCCAATGGGATGTGGGCGTCTCGGGGAGGGCCAGCATTTCTTTCCCGTCCCTAAGTTGCTCTCGTTGGCTCTCGATGTGATGGACCCCTGAGATAACAAGTGGAGGAATGAGGTATCTCTTAAACCGTTCTTCATAGGAAGGCGATGGCTCCACTACTTGGGGCCCATGGACACTATTAACCTCCAGGACATCCTACACCCTCTGCTTACAGAGGGGCTGCTCACGCCATCCAGCTCCCGTGAGGGTTTGCTTGAGAGTTGTCTGATGGAGCACAAATCCTCTGTTATTGCCTCAGGAATGTGGTGCTTCAATCAGCCTGCAGAGAGGGAGGTATCAGCCTTGTTGGTATCTGCTCCTGTTTCTGCTAACAAGCCGCATAATGGGATTTAATAAAACATGGGAGTCTGTGTGGCGAATGACTTTGATCACCTCTTGGATCATGGAAAGCAGAAGGAGGCCATTTGGCCCATCCTGTCTATGCCAGCTCTCTGGAATAAAATGATGGATTTATGGGAAATGGAAGTATGGGATGGCAGTAAGAGCCACTTGTCCAGGGTGTGTGTCTCTGCCAGTGCCCTCCCAGTCATCACTGGCTGTGTGCCCAAAGGTGTGTGACCAGAAAGGAGAGCACTGTTTACAGCAGTGTGGATAAGGACCCCTGCTAAACAGTAAAGTACACTGCCCACTTCCCCCTCAGCAATCCAGCCGGCTTGTGGACCAGCTGGCACCTGGCTTTGACCTTTCATCCCGTGCTAGAGAGATGAGACTGATGGGTGAGAGTCCCACCCTGGGGAATCATAGTGATGCTATAATCTACAGAAAGGAGCATCATTCCCCAGATGTGTTGCCATTCAGACGCAGCACTGGCACCACTGTCTTTTCTGGATTGCTTCATCTAGCATCTCTTTTAATTCACCACATGGGATGTGGTTGGCACGGTGGCTCAGTGGTTAGCACTGCAGCCGCATAGCGCCTGGGACCTGGGATCAATTCCAGCCCTCAGGTGACTGCCTGTGTGGAGTTTGCTTGTTCTCAGTGTCTATGTGGATTTTCTCCCACAGTCCAAAAATGTACAGGTTAGGTGTATTGGCCAAGGTAAATGGAAGGATATGGGAGTAGGGTAGGGGGCCTGAATTTGGGTAGGATGCCCTTTGAAGGGTTGGTGCAGACTTGATGGGCTGAATGGCCTCTTTCTGCACTGTGGGGATTCCATGAGGGTGTCACAGGCTGGTCTAGATGTGCCCATCCCTAACCGCCCAGAAGATTGTTAAGGGCCAACCACTTTACTGTTGTGCTGGAGTCACAGGTAGGCCAGGTAATGATGGCAGATTCCCCTTCCTAAATGTCATTCGTGTTCTAAATGGGTTTTTAACCTTTGGTTATGGCTACATGGTCATCGTTAGGCAAGCTTTTAATTCTGGATTTTTATTGGATTCAAATTTCAGCTGCCATGGTGGGATTTGAACTCATATCCCAGGGGGATTAGCCTCAAGCTGTGAATTACTAGCCCCGTTACATCACCATTACACCCCCGCCCCCCTCCACTATTCCATTTTCGTCCATATGCCTATTTTAATGCCCGTAAACTTGGCAAGTCTACTACTGATGCAGGTAGTGCATTCCACGATCCTACTACTCTCTGCATAAAGAAACTACCTCTGACATCTGTCCTGTATCTATCACCTCTCAATTTGAAGCTTTGTCCCCTCGTGCTCGCCGTCACCATCCGAGGAAAAAGGCTCTCACTGTCCAACCTAGTTAAGCCTCTGGTTATCTAATATGTCTCAATTAAGTCACCTCTCAATCTTCTTCTCTCTAACAAAAACAGCCTCAAGTCCCTCAGCCTTTTCTCTAAGACCTTCCCTCAATACCAGATAACATCCTAATAAATCTCCTCTGAACCCTTGCCAAAGCTTCCACATCCTTCCTGTAATGAGGTAGGTATGGGGCAGACACTCTGTGAACAATCAGGTCACGGTCCTGCTTCAATACATTGCGTCCAAACAGTCAGGCAGAGCAGGTCATGGATTCCCTAGAGTGCAGAAGCAAGCCATTCGGCCCACTGAGTCTGTACACCAACCCGCTGAAGAGCACCTCACCCAGACCCATCCCCCCAATCTTATTCCCTGTCACACTGCATTTCCTATGGCTAATCTACCCGCACACCCTTCGACACTCCACACAATTTACATGGCCAATCCATCTAACCTGCCCATCTTTAGGCTTTGGGAGGTAAACAGCGACCCCAGAGGAAACCCATGCAGACACAGGGAGAATGTGCAGACTCCACACAGACAGTCCTTCAAGGCTGGAATCGAACCCAAGTCCCTGGTACTGTGAGGTAGCAGTGTTAATCACTGAACCGCCGTGCTGGTCCCAGACTCAAGCTCAACATTTCTTATTCCTCTACATTAAAGATGTTAGTGCCAAGCAACATAATAACTTCTACTTTAGGAAAGCAATCTTCATCAAACACTCACAGGACAGGGACAGCATGAGGTTAGATACAGAATAGAGCTCCCTCCCTCTATACTGTCCCCAACAAACGCTCCCAGGACAGGGATAGCATTGGGTTAGACACAGAGTAAAACTTCCTTCCTCTCTACTGTCCCCATCAAATGCTCCGAGGACAGGGACAGCATTGGGTTAGATACTGACTAGTGGATGCCAGAGTACCACAGGGGTACTCACAGAGAGAGGGGTAGAGAGAGAGAGACGGCTGGTGGAGAGTTTAATCTGAGGGTCACTGCCCGTCACTGAGGGGTGAGGTGGAGAAGGCAGAGTCTTCTTGGTGACCTCAGCCGGTCCAGGGATTGAACCCTCACTGTTGGCATTACTCTGCATTGCAAACCAACTGTCCAACAAACTGAGCTAATCAAAACCCAGATAGAGTAAATGAAGAGGCGAGGGAGGAGTATCGTGTGCAGCAGAAACCAAGGCATGGACTAGTCGGGCTGAATGGCCTATTTTAGGGCAATATCTTCGATATTATTTGATATTTCTTTCAAACAGTTGTCACGGGTGTGATGGTCTGAATGCCCTCTTTCTGTTTTCTTTGAATTCATTCACAGGAAGTGGGTGTTGCAGGCTGGGCCAGCATTTCATATCCATCCCTAATTGCCCAGGGGGTAGTTAAGAGCCACATGTACGCCAAGTCACAAGGATGGCAGTTTCCTTCCCTGAAGGACATTAGTGAACACAATGATTTAAACACAATCATTGTAGTTTTGACACAATCAACATCCATTTCTTAATTTTAAAAAGAAATGATTTAAACCTCACCATCTGCCATGGATGGGTTTTGAACCCATGTCCCCGGAACATTATTTGGCTCTATCATCGAGTAATAATATTACGTGGTTGTCACCTCCACAGGCTGCATTATTGTAAGGTAGGTGTCAGTCAGAGGAAACATTACAACAATGTTCTGGACTCCCTGTCAATTTAACTAAACTGAATGTATATGTATGTTCAACTAACTGAATGGTATGGATTGAGGATTGGCTGCCTGACAGAAGGCAGAGAGTTGGGATAAAAGGTTCTTTTTCGGAATGGCAGCCGGCGACAAGCGGTGTCCCACAGGGTTCAGTGTTGGGGCCGCAGCTGTTCACGTTATGTATTAATGATCTGGATGAAGGGACTGGAGGCATTCTAGCGAAGTTTGCCGATGATACGAAGTTAGGTGGACAGGCAGGTAGTACTGAGGAAGTGGGGAGGCTACAGAAGGATCTGGACAGTTTGGGAGAGTGGTCCAGGAAATGGCTGATGGAATTCAATGTGAGACCTTGCACTTTGGAAAAAAGAATACAAGCATGGACTACTTTCCAAATGGTGAGAAAATTCATAAAGCCAAAGTACAAAGGGATCTGGGAGTGCTAGTCGAGGATTCCCTAAAGGTAAACATGCAGGTTGAGTCTGTGATTAAGAAAGCGAATGCAATGTTGTCATTTATCTCAAGAGGGTTGGAATATAAAACCACCGTTGTGCTACTGAGACTTTATAAAGTTCTGGTTAGGCCCCATTTAGAGTTCTGTGTCCAGTTTTGGTCCCCACACCTCAGGAAGGACATACTGGCACTGGAACGTGTCCAGCGGAGATTCTCACGGATGATCCCTGGAATGGTAGGTCTAACATACGAGGAACGGCTGAGGATCCTGGGATTGTATTCATTGGAGTTTAGAAGATTAAGGGGAGATCTAATAGAGACGTACAAGATAATACATGGCTTGGAAAGGGTGGACGCTAGGAAATTGTTTCCATTAGGTGAGGAGACTAGGACCCATGGGCACAGCCTGAGAATTAGAGGGGGTCAATTCAGAACAGAAATGTGGAGACATTTCTTCAGCCAGAGAGTGGTGGGCCTGTGGAATTCATTGCTGCAGAGTGCAGTGGAGGCTGGGACGCTAAATGTCTTCAAGGCAGAGATTGATAAATTCTTGATGTCATAAGGAATTAAGGGCTACGGGGAGAACGCTGGTAAGTGGAGTTGAAATGCCTATCAGCCATGATTGAATGGCGGAGTGGACTCGATGGGCCGAATGGCCTTACTTCCACTCCTATGTCTTATGGTCTTTTGGTCTTATATTCGATTGTGAACTCTGTCTAATACACACTTCACACCATTAAAATGGTGATAGGAGTCACCCCTGGGTGATGGAGAGTGAGGGATGAATGCAGACAGCTGGCTGGATGGGCAGATGGTCCCAGGAGAGCATTGAAGCTTCTCCCTGGTATCAGACTGATGGTCACTGACCATGTGCTCCCCTTCTGCTTCTTTCTGTCTTCCCAGAGTGTCTCTTTGTGACTGATTACTTCACCCGGACGCCTCGCAAGCTGAACGCCTTCACCTCATTTGCTAGCGCCGAGCTCTTCCATTTCCACGTGCCTGAAGACACCGTGGTGGCCGTTTGGAACCTTATCACCTTCAAGGAGCAAGGAGGCAGCTTCGGAGACCACTGCCCAGACCGAGACATCACTGTGTGAGTACTCCTGGGCCAGAGCCACTCTACCCCCATCCCCTTGCTGGGACTGCCGGGGAGCTGGGCATGATCTGGGGAGGGGGGGTTGCCATTTAGTGCAGAATACATTGATTATTAATTGGAATGTGTCACTAAGAACTTACAGCACAGAAACAGGCCCTTCGGCCCTCCGGTTATGTTATTTATGCCTCACAGGAACCTCTGCCTGTCCATGATCCTTATTTTCAATCTCCTGCACAACCTTCTCCACTTCAATCTAGAAAACTCTTCCCCTGCTGTCATAATATATCTACAGTCAATTTTACACTGACTGTTTTCCTGGAGAAAGGTCCTCCAACTTATTTAATCTTTTCAAATGGCTTTAGTTCTGACACCATCCTTGTAAATATATGTTTGCACCCTCTGCAGACTCTCTATGCGGCTTTTCTCAATCGTCCGCCATGTTGACGAACTAAAGTCCAAATTAGCCTTTTGATTTTCAATTCTGTTCTTCTCTAAACGTACCCCAGTTCTTTTCATTTTACATTCCTCATGGCATTGTTAAACCTGCATTGCTACTTTTATTAAGAACAGACAATGCTGGGAACACGCAGTGGGTCAGATTGCTGTTAAGTGTTTCCAGTGTTATCTGTTTATATTTCGGATTTCCAGCGTCCATATTCTTTGCTACTTTCAATAGTTGTGAAAAGTCCGCCTCTAAATAGCTCTGTACTTAATTGAAGTTTGTAAAATTAAGAGAATGTTTGTTAGACTGGACAGGGAAAGCCAGTGTACACTGACTGGAGAACCAGTGAGGAGGAGTTTATTTGGGGGAACATTCCTGGCAGATATTCTTTTGGATCAAGGAGTAGGAAACAGGGAAAGCACCAACGTATCCCTTGTGACAAACGCCATCTGCCAGATGGCATGCTTTGGGTGATAAGGCAAGAGTGGTTCCAGAACAGGCCAGGAACTCTCATCAACCACCCCACCACCCAGCGGGCGAAGGCTGCTGGCAGACACAGGTGGGTCTTAGCCCAATGGGTAAAAGCATGCCCAGCAAAGGTGAGAGCGAGCCCTCTTGGGGACAAACCAGCTTGTAGCATCTGCAGGCCCATGGTTTGAGAAAGGACTGTAATATTTAACTTTGTTGACAATAGACAATAGGTGCAGGAGTAGGCCATTCAGCCCTTCGAGCCTGCACCGCCATTCAATATGATCATGGCTGATCATTCCTAATTAGAATCCTCTTCCTGCCGTATCTCCATAACCCTTGATTCCACTATCTTTGAGAAGTCTATCCAACTCTTTCTTAAATGAATCCAGAGACTGGGCCTCCACTGCCCTCTGGGGCAGAGCATTCCACACAGCCACCACTCTCTGGGTGAAGAAGTTTCTCCTCATCTCTGCCCTAAATGGTCTATCCCGTATTTTTAAGCTAGGTCCTCTGGTTCGGTACTCACCCATCAGCGGAAACATCTTTCCTGCCTCCAGAGTGTCCAATTCTTTCATAATCTTATATGTCTCAATCAGATCCCCTCTCAGTCTTCTAAACTCAAGAGTATACAAGCCCAGTTGCTTCAGTCTTTAAGGACTTAATTTCCTTTTATTTTTACTTTTATACTAAGAAGACTGTAGTGCTGAACTTTTTTCTTTACTCTTCTCCTTCTATAACTGAGATTTTGTATGTAAGATGGTGCCTTGTGTGGTAACATTGTACAGTTTTCACTGGATTCCTGTACTGTATACTTGAGTACGTGTGACAATCAGACCTAAATCTAAAAATCTAAATCTATAGCCTCAGCACAAACTCCCATTTTACCCAAAATTTTAATATTCATAAGATTTGTTGAGGTACATTCTGAAATGTTTTGATTTGAAAATTACAGCAAGTTCAATAAAATTTGTCTTATTTCCGCTCAGCATGTTGTCATCTTAGGCATCTGCATGTGATTCTAAAAGTGTGGTGCTGGAAAAGCACAGTAGCTGAGGAGCAGGAGAGTCTACGTTACTGGCATAAGAATGAAGATTCCTGGCGAAGAGCTTATGCTCGAAACCTGGACTCTCCTGCTGCCTGATCTGCTGCGCTTTTCCAGCACCACGCTTTTTGTATCTGATCTCCAGCATCTGCAGTCCTCACTTTCTCCACCTTCATATGATTGTAATACTCTTAATGTTTACAACATACATCACTGTGTCAGACATACAAACCAAGGGTAGTTCACATCAAATTGAATATTACAGAAAGAGCGTTTGAATTAAACTTTTTTGGGTATAACATGTTCCACTTTGTGGTGCCCAATGCAACTTAAATACTTTTAATATTAACAATGCAAGCACAGAACTCTAATACAGTTACAGAGAGTCACAAACAACACTGCTCATTACAAAGGAGTGTCCCCCTCTACAGACTAATTGGTGAGGTAATTACCTTAATCTCAACAAATGAGGATGAGCTTGTTTGGTTTTGGGGATTTGAAACACCCAAACAATTCATTCTAATCTTCTCAGCAAAGACGAAAGAGTGAGATTACAAGAAATGACTGCATACAGGCACATGCAACACAAAGCATTACAGTGTGGCTCACGATGAGATAATCTTTTAAGGAAACATTATACATTAGATACAGGAGAGATGCCAGGAGTTGGATTTCTCCAGTGAGAGCTGGTAAAGACACAGTGGGCTGAATGGCTCCTGTTGACCTGAGGGTATCAATGGCTCAGTGCTTCCCTGTATTTCTCCCATTTCCATTCTGTTCTCCAGCTCTCCTCCTCATTACTCTTGTGATTTCACCTTCTTTCTTCCCATCGAATCACAGAATGGCTACAGGACAGAAGGAGGGCATTCGGCCCATTATGTCTATGCTGGCTCCCTGAAGGAGCAATTCACCTTATGCCCCATGTGTACTTCCCTTTCGATCATAATCCCATCGCCTGTTGAAGGCCTTGGTTGCACTTGCTTCCACTACACTCACAGGCAACGCAGTCCAGGTCCCAACCACAAGATAAGACAACTTTACCATGTTGCCGATTGTCCAGCACTTGCCTATTAAGAAGGTCATCCTGCAGAAACTGAGCCGACCTTTCAAAGTGAAGGTCTGTTACTCTCAATGTCTTTGTCTTTCTTTCTATGTCTTTCACTTTTCTCTTTTCTCCGCTCGCTTTCGCTGCAACTTTCGCCCCTTTATAATGCTTTCTCCCTTTTCCAACTTGCCACCATTCCTCCTCTAAGACACTCCTTAAAGCCAACCTCTTTGACCACGTTTTTTGGTTATCTGTTACAGTCTGTGACAGGTGAGACCCCAAAGGACAAATGGACGATGGTGCAGACAAACAGCTGTTGACACCAGCCTTCTACCCCCTAGCTGAAATCTTAGGGAAGTCTTCCATCCAGTCTTTCTCCATCTTCCCCCAGTCTTCCTCAATTCTTCCTTCATCTTCTCTCATCTTCCCCGGGTCTTCTGCCATCTTCCCTCTTGTCGTCCTCCATCTTCCCCTGGTCTCCCTCAATCTTTCCCCATCTTCCTCAATCCTCTTCTGATCTTCTTTCATCTACCCCCAGTCTTGATCTATGTTCCTTGGTCTTCTCCAGTCTTCCCCTCACACCACCCCCTCAAACCTCCCCCTGGCTTCTTCAGGTGTCCTGTAATCTTCTCCAATCTTTCCTCAGTCTTCTCCAGTCGGAAGATGGCTGGAGTCTTAGATCATTTTGCAAACGTTTTCCTGTCTGAAGTGACATATTCCCTCTCAAAAACCTGTTATTAACATTTTCTGAGATGGTTGGTTCACAGGTGGACTGTGAGGTTCAACCTTATCAGGAATATCTGTACTAAAGACTTCTCATTAGCAGAGAGAACAGTCTTGTCCTGATGTTTCTCAGCCAACAAGCTGCTACAAAGGCTTTATTTCCACTATCTCTATAATATTGAACAAATTTCTGAGGATTTCATGAGGTTAGTGTGAAGCTATTTCTAACATTATTATGTTTCATTATATAAAAGGCGCTACACAGATGGGAGTTGTTATTTCTCTATCTAACTCTTACCTCTCTGCCCAATTTCCAACAGGTATTTCAGATCTGGGGCTCCACCAGTTATTAACCCCCTGCACACCCGGTTTCCGACAGATACGATTGTGCCTGAATCATTCACTGTCACTCTGACGTGGACATTGCCAAACCGTACCACCGGGGTGTTTAATGTCACCAATCCACTTCTGGGAGACTGGTTCCTCGCTGCCCACCTACCAAAGGACAAGGGGAAAATCTCAGTTAAGGTAAGTCTCAGGACGTTCTGAAGTGCTTTACATACCCCTGAGGTTCACTCCCTTCCAGCTGACTGTCCAAGAACAGGTGACTGACTGTGTGGAGTTTGCACGTTCTCCCCGTGTCTGTGTGGGTTTCCTCCTGGTGCTCCAGTTTCCTCCCACAGTCCAAAGATATGCGGGTCAGGTGAATTGGCCATGCTAAATTGCCCGTAGTGTTAGGTAAGGGGTAAATGTAGGGGTATGGGTGGGTTGTGCTTCGGCGGGTCGGTGTGGACTTGTTGGGCCGAAAGGCCTGTTTCCACACTGTAAGTAATCTAATAATCTAAAAAACAGCAAAGTGACAAGAAGCAAGCTAACCTTTTTTACTGGTTATCTGAGGGATCACTGTTTTTATTTGCTCATGGGATGGGAGTGCTGCTTGTTGGCCAACATTTATTGCCTGTCCCCTAGTTGCCCCTTGATAAGGTGGTGGGGAGCTGCCTTCTTGAACCGCTGCAGTCCATGTGCTGTAGGTAGACCCACAATGCAAACCGAAAGAATTGGAGATGCTGTAAATCAGAAACAAAAAACAAAAGAACAAAGAAAATGACAGAATATGAACTGGCCCTTCGGCCCTCCAAGACTATGCTGATCCAGATTTTCTACCTAAACCTGTTGCTATTTTCTAAGGATCTGTATCCCTCTCCTTCCTGCCCATTCATGTCTCTGTCTACATACATCTTGAATGACACTATCATACCCACCTCTCCCACTGCTGGCAATGCGTTCCAGGCACCCACCACCCTCTGCGTAAAGAACTGTCCATGCATATAACCCCGAAAGCTTTTCCCTCTCACTTTGAATTCGTGACCCCAGTAATTGAGTCCTCCACTCTGGGAAAACGTTCCTTGCTATCCACCCTCTCTATGCCTCTCATGATTTTGTAGAACTAAATCAGGTCCCCCCTCAACCTCAACAAAGACAGAAATTGCTGGAAAAGCTCAGCAGGTCTGGCAGCATCTGTGATCAAAAATCAGAGTTAACATTTCGAGTCAGCTGACCCTTCCTCAGAAATCTCTACCCGGAACGTTAACTCTGATTTCTGATCACAGATGCTGCCAGACCTGCTGAGCTTTTCCAGCAATTTCTATGTTTGTCACTGACTCACGATGCTGTTGGAGAGGGAATTCCAGGATTTTGACCCAGTGACACTGAAGGAATGGTGATATACTTCCAAGTCAGGATAATGAGTGGCTTGGAGGGAAACTTGAAGGGGGTGGTATTCCCATGTATCTGCTGCCCTTGTCCTTCTGGATGGAAGTGGTCGTGCTGACTGAGGAGCCTTGGTGAGTTCTTCGCATTTGCATTCCGGGGGCTTTTGGGAGATAATTAGCAAGGGACTTATGCATCTTATTTTATAAGACTTCATGGGGTCTAGAGTGAATTTGGGGACTCCCAAAATAACCCGCTCCCAACTGTGCATCACTCTGCTGTACCACCATTGCTGGGTCTATCCTGTCTCAGATGTTAATAAGGAGGGCTTTGCAAGGCTAACAGACATTGTCATTTCTGGCACCTCAGTTGATGCCAAGTAATCTGTTCAGTTTCATTCTTTGCTTCAGACGTTGTAGACGTTTTCAGTACAACCAAGTGGCTTGTTAGGACATTTGAGAGGACAGTTAAGAGACAACCATATTGCTAAGGGTCAGGAGTCACTTGTAGGCCAGACTGGGTCAGGCTGGAAGGTTTTCCCCTCTAAAGGACATTAGTGAGCCAGGTAGATTTTTTTAACAATTGACTGAGGTTACAGGAACGACTCTCTGGGAAAACACATTCCTTCATTTCTTCATGGGAAATTCCCTATCTTGAAACAGTGTCTTCTGGTTGTAAATTCTCACTCACCTGGAGTCATCCTCTCACCTTCCACCTGATGAAATCCCCCCCAGGTTTCACAAGTTCCAATAAGATCACCCCTCCATCTACTAAACTCCAAAAGGGTATGGGACGCAAACCACTCAGCTTTCCTCTAAATGCCAGGCATCAGTTGGGTGAACCTCCCGTGACCTGACTCCACAGCAAGTCTATCCTTCCTTCAATAAAGGTGATCAAAGCACTGAAATTAGACCTTCTCCAATTACTGTTTTTTTTCGCATTAGATTGCTCCTTGTCCTCCTGCATAGCTATTTGCTAAATCTTATGATACAGCAGTCACTGCTTGCGAAATGTTGCCTGACTGATAGTCGATCCACTTGACCCAGCTCATTCCCGATATTTCAATGTAACTAGTTGTTGCTGTTAAACTGATGCTTCAGTATTCAATTGTAAACACATAACTGTGCAAAGGGCAGGATATCAGACAGGGAAAGCAGCGGGCACGTTGTCTGATTCATTTTGTTTTGCCTTGCGTTGCCAGGGTCTCTATGAAGAATGTCAATACCTCTTCCAGCCTCAATTGATTGTGCAGAGATTGATTGGCATCCCTGTGCTGTATCCTGGTTACGTGATAGATCAGATGATTCCTGGCCACAACAGATCAGTACTCTACAAGTAAGTGAGTCAAACTGAAAGCTCCTTGGCTCATGTTACCAAGTCAATGGCATAATGGAGTATGAGAGCACAGTAACTGTGTGAAATGCGTTCTTCCTGTTAGTGGTGACAGTCATTTATAGGAAATGGATAAAACTTCCTATTCATTCCTCCAACAGCCTGTCAATCTTGTGGTTGGTAAGAGCACTCTCATGTCCTGGGAAATGTAATGCAATCACGGCGGGTCAGTGAAGGTTGGGCTTGCTCGCTGACTGGGAGATGAGGAGAAGAATTTGAGGTGACCTAATTCAAGATTGTGCCCGGGATAATTGATCCAGGCATGAACCTCGCTTACCCAAGGGCATGGTTCAGAGCTTGGAGCTGTAGGGTAAAGGAGGGGTGGGGGGAGGGCAGGTAAGATGGAGAGTGAGTAACCATTCATCACCACCCACATGTGAGCGAATCCAACCCCCTGGGCAAAATAGTAGTCACATTACTGGGGCTGGTAACTCAGAATCCCAGGCTAATGCTTTGGGGACAAATCACCAATTCAATCAAAAACCTGAAGTTGGACCAAAAAACTAACCTGATGTTGACAGTGCAACCGCTGTTTATTGTCAATGAAACAGAAACTCTGTTTCACTAATGTCCTTTAGGGGACAAAATCTGCCATCCTTACCTGGTCTGGCCTATCTGTGACAGCAGACCCACCAACACCACCCTGCCTTCCCGTGGCACCTTCCCATGTAACCCCAACACCTGCCCTTTCACCTCGTCCCAGCTCCCCATCCAAGGGACTAAGCAGTCTTTCCACGTGAAGCAGCATTTTACCTGGACCCCCTTCGATCTTGTGGATTATATTCTCTGCCCCCACAGAGGCCTACTCTACACTGGAGAGACCAAATGCAGACTGGGTGATCACTTTGTGGAACGCCTCCAGTCCATGTGTAAGCAGGAGCCTGACCTTCCCATAGCCGGTCATTCTAATGCAGAGTCCTGCTCACATACCCATGTGTCTGCCCTCGGCATGTTCCAGCGAATCACAGCACAAACCAGTGGAACAACATCCCATCTTCAGGCTGGACACTTTACAACCTTCTGGACTTAATATTGAATTCAACACCTTCAGTTTGTGAACCCTTTATTAGCTTTAGATTAGATTCGATTAGATTAGATTCTCTACAGTGTGGAAACAGGCCCTTTGGCCCAACAAGTCCGCACCGACCCACCGAAGAGCAACCCACCCAGACCCATTCCCCTACATTTACCCCTAACTAATGCACCTAACACTACGGGCAATTTAGCATGGCCAATTCACCTAACCTGCACATCTTTTGACTGTGGGAGAAATTCGGAGCACCCAGAGGAAACCCTCGCAGACACGGGGAGAATGTGCAAACTCCACACAGTTGCCCGAAGCGGGAATTGAACCCGGATCCCCAGTGCCGTGAGGCAGCAGTGCTAACCACTTGTTGCATTCTCTGTCATCAGCCCTCCCCCTCACCCTTGTGGGACTCTCTGTTCTTACCAATCTGGCAGATAGCCACACCATTGTTCTGCTATTCTCTTAGTCCAATTGCTTAATCTGAACTATCCTGTCACCCCAGCACTCCATCCACCTCCCCACTATAGCATGCATGCTGCCCCACCCCCTTCCACAGTTCACGTCAGCTCTGATGACGAGTTACCCTGATTGGAAATGTTGGCTTGCTCTTTCTCTCTCTCTCTCTCTCTCTCTCTCTCTCTCTCTCTCTCCATGAACGCTGGTTGACCGTCTGCAATCTCCAGTACTTGTTGTCTCACAGTCAATGTGGTTGGCCTTTAACTGCTCTGTGTGGGCAATTAGGGACGGGTAATCCATCCTGTCCTGGCCAGCAACATCCTGTCAGCAAATTAAAAATAAAAATAGCAAGTGGAGTATTATGTGAGATTGTCCATTTTGGCAGGAAGAATAAAAATGAGGCATATTGTCTAAGTGGTGAGAGACTGCAGGGCTTTGAAATCTGGGAGTCCTGAATCACAGCAAGTTGGTACGCAGGTACAGTGAGGAACTGGAGAAATCAAGAGAATGTTATTGCTGGGGGAAATGAATTCAGAAGGAAGGAGGTTATTCTTCAGTTATACAGCACACTGATGTGGTCATGTCTGGAGCACTGGGTACAATAATAATATTTATAAATGTATTGGAAACAGTTCTGAGAAGGCTTACCAGAATAATACCTGTGTTGTTTTATCAGGAAAGGTTGGACAGTGTGGGCTCGTATTGACTGGAGTTTAGAGAGTAAGAAGTCCTGATTGAATCACACGGTCCTGAAGGGTCTTAACACAGTAGATGTGCAAAGAATGTTTCCATTAGTGGGGGAGTCTGTAATGATTGGGTTATTGTTCAGAGTCACCCATTTAAAACAAAGACGAAGAGAATTTCTTTCCTCACATAGTCTTTGGAGCGCTCCTCCTAAAGTGGCAGCGGAGGTAGAATCTTTAAATGTTTTGAAAGCAGAGAGATTCTTGTTTAGCGGGTGAAAGGTCATCAGCATTAGGAGGGAGTGTGGAGTAATTGGATCAGCTGGGATCTTGCTTAGTGGTGGAACATGTTGGAAGGGTCGAGTGACCTCCTCCTGCTCCTAATCCGAATGTGTATGTGACTGGGTGATATTCCTGCGTACCAACTCAGGGGTTGGGAAATGGAGTTGAGAAGCTGATGGACCAACTATCCTTTGCTATCACCTCCTGCGTGATATAGACTGAGTTCTTGAGTCACATCAATGCGATCAGGGAGTTACTGCTGTTGTGCTCTGTCTGCTGGTGCTACAGGTGTTTGGGCTGCATTGCATTGAGGATGGGGCGGTGTATTGATGCTATTCTGTAGAGCTGTACTGGTGTTGTCTCTGTGATCTCCTGCTTTCACCAATGACTGGTTCTTTGGCTATCTGTGCTGTCCCGTTATAGGGCTCTGTTGAAGTCTGGTGTTGTTTAGAATAGGCACAGAGATATGCTTCTTTCATAGCTGTGTCGTTATTGGTTATTCCATATATTGGCGACATGTGTCAGTCTGGACAGTTGCTCCACTGTCAGCTATGCTAGGCTCCCTGTAACCCAGGCCGTGGAAATGACAGTCAGCCATCAGATGGTGAGAGAGTTGAGGTAATATTATCATTGCTGGGGGGAGAAAGCCTTTCTCGTGACTAGGTGTCATTAGCCACTGGCTCTCGTTCCAAACCACAAGGCACTTTGCCCTGTTCACTGTTTGGTACTAGAGTGCAGAGTGTATGTGCTTAACACACGGGCCTGAGAGGACCTTGCTTTGCAGAATTGGTGCCAATGGCTGTGCTCATAAGCTGTGGTCAGTGCACACAAACTCGCACTCAGAGACACACACAAGCATAAACACATTCACAAAGACACACACATTCACTCACACACACTCTCTCAGTCTCTCTCTCACACACACAAGCACACGTACATATTCAGGCACACACAAACTCAGAGACGGACAAAAATGAAAAGGTAATATGATACCATAGGGCTGCTCTCTCAAAGGCTGCCTGTGAGTTTAACCCAAGGGTCACCTTGCCTGAGGCAAGGGGAAAGGTTGAAAAGGAGAATCCTTTATGGTCACCTCAGTCAGTGCAGAAATTGAACCCACACTGCTGGTGTCTCTCTGCATCACTAACCAGCCAACAGAACTACATCCTTCCAAATACACACACACACACACACTCACACAAAAACAGACACACACACGTACACATACTGAAACACATGCAAACACATATACACACACGTACACACACACACACACACAAACACACACACGCACAAACGCACACACTGTGGCAGTAAAAACTATCAGAAACAATAACTGGAAATTAAAAAGAGTTTTCAGACAGATCAGTGATCATGAAGTCTTTTCAGATCCGATCAGACTCCATTGAACACTCCCACCCTGCAGCTCATTCCATACACTTGTTGGGCCGAAGGGCCTGTTTCCACACTGTAAGTAATCTAATCTAATCACACACACCACCTTCTAGGTGAAAATGTTACTCCTCACTTTCTTTCCAAATCTTTCCCCTCTCACCTTAAAGCTGTGCCCTCTAGTTTTGGACTCCTCCACCTTAGGAAAAAGACCTTGGCCAATCATCCTATCTATGGTTGTCATGATTCTATAACCTCTATAGGGTCATCCCTCAGTTTCCAATTCTCCAGGGAAAAAAGCCTCAGCATATTCAGCCCCTCCCTGTAGCTCAAACCCCTCAGTCTTAGTGGCATCCTTGTAAATCTTTGCTGCTCTCTTTCAAATTTATCAACATTCTTCCTGTAGAAGGGAGACCAGAATTGTAGGCAGTATTCTAAATATTGGTATATCTGTACAGCCGTACCATGACATCCCAACTCCAATACTCTGAACAACAACACTCCACCACCACCCTCTGTCCCCTACTTTCAAGCCATTTTTGTATCTAGTTAGTTAGATCTCCCAGGATCACTTGCGGAACGCTTCAGAGAACACCTCAGGGACGCCCGGACCAACCAACCCAACCACCCCATGGCTCAACACTTTAACTCTCCCTCCCACTCCACCGAGGACATGCAGGTCCTTGGACTCCTCCACCGGCAAAACATAACAACACGACGGTTGGAGGAAGAGCGCCTCATCTTCCGCCTGGGAGCCCTCCAACCACAAGGGATGAACTCAGATTTCTCCAGTTTCCTCATTCCCCCTCCCCCCACCTTGTCTCAGTCGGTTCCCTCAACTCAGCACCGCCCTCCTAACCTGCAATCTTCTTCCTAACCTCTCCGCCCCCACCCCACTCCGGCCTATCACCCTCACCTTGACCTCCTTCCACCTATCACATCTCCATCGCCCCTCCCCCAAGTCCCTCCTCCCTACCTTTTATCTTAGCCTGCCTGGCACCCTCTCCTCATTCCTGATGAAGGGCTTATGCCCGAAACGTCGAATTTCCTATTCCTTGGATGCTGCCTGACCTGCTGTGCTTTTACCAGCAACGCATTTTCAACTCCCATGTGATCTAACCTTACCAACCAGTATACCATGATTATCCTGAATCCCACTTTATTACCTCTCCCCCATATTGCTTCATTCACTTGCTGATTAAAAATCTGTTGTTCTCAGCCTTGAATCGACTTAATGACCCAACCTTGACTGCCCTCTGTGGTAAAACATATCCACAGATCGACCAGCCTCTCAGAGAAGAAATTCCTCCTCATCTTTAACTGAAATGGGCAGCCCCTTATTCTGTCCTCTGGTCCTAGACTTCCCACAATGTGGAAACTACCTTTCCACATGTACCCTGTCAAGTCCCCAACAATTCAATTTGGTCACCTCTCATTCTTTCATATTCCAGGGCCACTCAACCTCTAATCATAAGAAAATACCTCCATCAGCATAGTGAATCTTCTCTGGACTTGTGGCAGTGCCAGTATCATCTTTCTTTTGATAAGGTACAGCAAACTGTTAGGAAGGCAAATAATTTATTGCAAGGGGCTTTGAGTCCAGCTATAGCTGTGTAGAGCCCTTGTAGGACTTCATCTGTGCACAGTTTTCATTTCCACACGTAAGTAAGGATATGCTTCCTTAGTGGGAGCTCACCAGACTAATTTCTGAGATATCGGGATTATGCAATGTTATGGACCAGGCCAGACCCCTCAAAACAATGCAGGAAAGTAGCTCAGACCCTAACTTTGCCAGTTGTTTTAAGCACGTGTAACATGGATATACCAGTAGGGATGCAGCTGGTCAAACCACTTAGTTTTAAACAAAACAGAATTTATTTAAAAGATTACCAAATGAAACACAAACAAAAGAGAACAGAACACTGGTGAGAGGGAAAGGTATAAAAGGGAGCTAAGAGGCAATGTTTTCTGAGTAGTGCATGTATGGAATGAGCTGCCGGAGGAAGTGATGGAGGCTGGTACAATTACAACATTTAAAAAGCATCTGGATGGGTATATGAATAGGAGGGGTTTGGGGGGATATGGGCCAAGTGCTGGCAAATGGGATAGATTGGGTTGGGATATTTGGTCAGCGTGGATGAGTTGGACCGAAGGGTCTATTTCCGTGCTGTATATCTCTCGGACTTCATGACTCTATTACAATCTATCAGAAAACCCAATAGGCTATACCAACTTAATGAAGCTGTTCCAAACACTTGCAACAATCCCCATAAACACTCCATGGCACAAAAGGTAAAATCAAACACAGGGTCTTACAGGAGAGAGAGAGATGGCAGAGAGATTCAGCATAGCATACCCTCATTCCTTGTAGCTGTTTCCTGGACCAGCAGCCTCAAAACTCTACTGACTGCTTTCAGTGAAAAGCCAGGCTGCCAAAACCCAATTAAATTAGAGAACCCCAGGGCGGCACAGTGGCTCAGTGGTTAGAACAGCTGCCTCACAGCACCAGGGACCCGGGTTTGATTCCTGCCTCGGGCGACTGTCTGTGTGGAGTTTGCACATTCACTCCATGTCTGTGTGAGTTTCCCTCCACAGTCCTAACTTGTGCAGGTTCGGTGAATTGGTCATGCTAAATTGCCCATAGCGTTAGGTGCATTAATCAGGGGTAAATACAGGGCAGGGGAATGGGTCTGGGTGTGTTACTCTTCGGTGGGTCAGTGTGGGCTTTTTGGGCTAAAGGGCCTGTTTCCATACTATAGGTAATCTAATCTAATCTAAAAGCTGAGCTGGGAGAACTGGCCACTCTCCTTTCATTGTACAAGTGCTGTCTTGAAACTTGAAAGCCTTTTGTCTGAGGCAGTATCTGTTAGCTATAATCCAACTGGCCCAAAAAGCCATCCATGCCAGACTTTTCAGAATCTCTGCTTTTACGATGTAACTGAAAAAAAAGCCAAGGACAGCATTACCAAGTTCAAAGAGCAGCATCGTCATATCTATGAAGGGTGATTGAGGAGATCAGGCCTTTATTTTCTCACGTTTCGGAGAATGAGAGCTGGTCTTATTGGCACATACAATGATCATAGAGGGTTCAACATGGCAATGCAGGAAGAATAGCTCCCTGGTTGGCAGGGGACACAGTTTCAGAACAAGGGCATTGAGATGGCAAGGAATTTCTTCACATTGAGGGGGGGTGAATGTGTGGAATTCTGTATCTGAATGGTCAGTGGAAGTTTAATCATTGATAAAAAGTGGTTGATAGATATCTAGATTGTAATGGGGACATGAGGGTAATGGTGTCAAAAAATATTGAAGTAGGTGGGCGGCACGGTGGCACAGTGGTTAGCACTGCTGCCTCACAGCCCCTGAGACCCGGGTTCAATTCCCGCCTCAGGCGACTGACTGTGTGGAGTTTGCACGTTCTCCCCGTGTCTGCGTGGGTTTCTTCCGGGTGCTCCGGTTTCCTCCCACAGTCCAAAGATGTGCGGGTCAGGTGAATTGGTCATGCTAAAATTGTCCGTAGTGTTAGGTAAGGGGTAAATGTAGGGGTATGGGTGGGTTGCGCTTCGGCGGATCGGTGTGGACTTGTTGGGCCGAAGGGCCTGTTTCCACACTGTAAGTAAGCTAATCTAATCTAATCAATGGGCTGAATGGCCTATTCTTGCTCCTATTTTCAAAGTTTCTGCATCAATCAGCCATTTTCCCTCATCACTTTATCAATAACATTGGTTTTAAAAATAAATCCTTTCAAACCTTAACTGAACTGCCAATAAAATCATTCAACTGAAGGCGGTTAGAGGGAGATGAATGGACAAAGACTATATTATCATTTAACCACAATCTCTATTGCAGCTGTCTCCTTCAAGAAGTTAATAGTGCTTGAATATTCTCTAATGGCACTGGTTGAACTTTAGTTCCGACCACTGAATGTCCGAACAGCTAAAGACTGGCTCTGCCTGGTACTTACACTAGCCCTATAGTTTTATCTGAAATATGGCATTGTCTATTAAAACTCACATTTATCCAAAAAAGAGTAGCTTATCTTATGGTTACACTTGCATTCTCCTATCTGCAAAACACTCAAAAAACTTTAAAATCTCAAAATAAGGAAGCCTCAATCCTGTTAAATAAACCCTTTCCTTAATCCTAATGCATAACTGAACCCATTCCCTCTCAATGTGAATTGTATTCATCAGGATGGGACTATCATAACACCATAAGGAGCAGATCTTGGCCATTCAGTCCCTCTAGTCAGCTTTGCCATTCAGTGAGATCATGGTCAATCTGATAATCCTCAACTCCACTGTCCTGCCTTTTCCCCATAACTCTCGATACTCCCTGGCTGATTAAAAATCTGTCTGTCTCAGCCTCGAAAATGCTTAATGATCCAGCCTCGATAGTATGGAAGTTACTCTATTAGTTATGTAGTTAACTTAGCGTTGTAATGCATGCCCGGGATTGTATTAGCTGCTAGAATAACTTCCATAATAGCCCTCTGTGGTACAGAATTCCACACACTGATCACCCTTTGAGAGATGGAATTCCTTCTCATCTCTGTCTTAAATGTACAACCCCTTACTCTGAGATGATTGCCTCTGGTCCTAGAATCTTCCTCAAGGGGAAATAACATTTCACATCGACCTTGTCAAGCTTTCCAAGAATCTTGTATGTTTCAATAAGGTCACCCCCTAATTCTTCTACATTTCAACTCCAACACCAACAGCACCTGGATTTGATTTGATTTGAATTATTATTGTCACACGTACCTAGATACAGTGAAAAGTTTTGTTTTGCATGTCTTACAAAGTGTATAAGGGCCATAGCCCTGAGCGAGGAATACAATGTTACTGCTACAAGAAGGTGCACAAAGAGCGACATGAACATTAAATTTGAGAGGTCCGTTCAGAAATCTAATGACAGAAGGCAGCTCTCACCACCACCTTCTCAGGGTAACTAGGATGGGCAATAAATACTGGCCCAGCCAGAGATGCCGAAGTCCAATGAGTGAATTTTAAGAAGTACAGATTGATCAATTCAACCTCTCCTCATAAAACAGAGCCTCCGAATCTGGTATCAGACGAGGGAACCTTCTCTGGACTGCCTCCAATGGCAATATACCTTTACCTTCGATAAGAGGCCCAAAACTTTTCTAATCTAGCTGCGATTAGTGCCTTGTGCACTTTTAGCAAAATCTCCCTTCTTCCATACTGTCCCTTTGAAATAAAGGCCGACATTCCTTTTGCCTTCCCTATTACCCACTGAACTCAGATGCTAGCTTTTTGTGATTGATGGGTGAGGAGTCCCGAATCCCTCTGTTCTGTGTCAACCACAAGCATGACCCTGTCTCCTCCTGCCGCAGCTCATCAGTTGCTGACAGCCTCATCCATATCCTTATTGCCTCGGAGACTTGACTATTCCGGGCCACTCCTGACCACTCTCCCACATTCTACTCTGCCTAGATGTCCGTTTCTCCATATCACAGCTTACTCACCCGTCCATCGCTCAGTGAGCTCGCAATTGCACCCTGGTTTCCAAACCATCAACGTATTGATTTTAAAAATTTCATTCTCATTTCCAAATACCTCTTTAACCTCGCTTCTCCCTCCTTGGATGCTGCCTGACCTGCTGTGCTTTTCCAGCACCACACTCTTGATTCTGTAATCACCCCAGCCTCACACACCTCTGAGCTCCTCCAATTACCTCATGAATATCTGCTTTATATTGCTTCACCTCTGGTGACTGTGACTTCAAGTGCAGGGTCCCCTTCCTACATGTCTCTGCTTCATTCTCCTCCTTTGTAATGCCCGTTAAAGCCTCCCTCTTTGCCTAAGTTATTGATCATTTGATGCACAGCCATCTTCTGTGACTTGGTGTCTAATTCTGTTTGATTAATTCTCCAGTGGAGCACTTGGATTTGTTTCACTACACTCAAGTAGATATATGAATGTAACCTGTTGTTGCAACATCACACTACTCCCTTAGAAAGCAATACAAAGTAGTGGAAGGTTTTGCAGGCTGACTAACACATTTTGTAGCTGAGGACATTTTGTGAACATGAAACGAAATAAGTTCAAAGAAACTTAAAATAGAGCCACGCAGTTCAGGAATAAAATTTGTGAATCATAATTTCTTGTAATACAAAATGGAAATCCGGAAATTCCTCCCACAAAAGGTTGCTGATGGGGGAGGCTCAGTAGATCTTTTCTCAAAGGTTCTGGGTGTAAATGCAAGGGACATTAAACTGCCAAATCTCACCTCTCCCTCACAATAGTTTGTTAGTCTACGAGGAGACAGTGAGGTTTGCAGATGCTGGAGATCAGAGTTGAGAGTGTGTTGCTGGAAAAGCACAGCAGGTCAGGCAGCATCCGAGGAGCAGGAGAATCGACGTTTCGGGCCAGAGCCCTTTGATTTTTGTCGATTTTCCTGCTCCTTGGATGCTGCCTGACCTGCTGTGCTTTTCCAGCATCATTCTCTCAACTCTGTTACTCCTGTAGTCGAAACTCACCATTTGGGTCAGTGTTATGATGCCAGTTGATGGTATTACTGGGTAAGACCGCTCCCAGATTGATAGATCGTTTCTTTTTTAGTTTTGTTGATGTGACAGTCAGTTACTGAAACATAGTCACATAAGACAGCGGAATTCCTTCAACAACAGAACAGAAGTTTATGATAGAAAAGGCATAAACCCAAATTTGGATGAGCCCTTGAAATAACATAAGATTCAAGAATGTGGAAGAGGAGCAGGACATTGGAGTTAGAACACCTTTACTGGTAGCAATTTTAGAGCAGATTTGATTGGCTGAAGGGTCTTTTCTGTGCTATATGACTCAATGATTCAAATAAAATAAAGCAAGTTATCCAGAGACGTAACACAGTTCAGAAATATCAGAAAACATACAGCTAAACAACCATTTCAAGTTCCCAAATACTGATTCACAGAAATTCAAGCCCAAAAAAATTTTTAACTTCCACTTAACCAATTCTCTCCAGTATCTTTCCTGTGAACTGTGAAATCTCCTTGCACGATTATCCTTAAAGCAGAGAGCTAAAACTTTCTCTGCTTCTAATAACCAAACCCTCTGGCCTTGAAGCCACACAAATTAAACATCTGCTGAGCTAACTTATCTCCTGAACTGCTCTGAAATACCTATTTCCAGAAGAACTTGAGACTTTAGTCAGGCCTCCTCCAAACTGCCTAAAAATTGTCATCTCGAAGTTTTCGAATTTGAAATCAATCCCTGATTATTCTGAACTGAAAGCAAGCCAATGCTTTCAATGTATACCTACCTGTGCTAAACCACAATAGTATAAACAATTTTCCAGTAACACACCACAGGGGTCTTCAGCATTTGTTTCCTGAGCAATGCTGGATTAGGCTACTGTTCCAGAAGGACTCTCAGATCAGATTTATTTTACAATTCTTCATAAAAGTAACCGATATCCATATGCCACTGCTTTGAACTCGACTGTCCAAAAAGGATATTGATATATATTTACGTTATGCAGCTTTCAAAATTGTCAGCCATAGCTTAGTGGATAGTTGAAGGTCATGCATCATGTCCCACTCCAGAGGTGTGGGCACATTTTCTAGGCTGATACTCTTGTGCAGTGCAAAGGGAGTGCTGAACTGTCAGAGGTACCGTCATTAGGACATGAAAGTAGGAGTCTGCCTGACTAGGGGATTTTGACTTCCAAACATAAACTGGGACTGCCATAGTGTTCAGGACTTGGATGGGGAGGAATATATTAAATGTGTTCAAGAAAATTTTCTTGATCAATCTGTAGATATACCCACTAGAAAAGGAGGCAAGACTTGAGCTTACCTTGGGAAATAAGGCACAGCAAGTGACTGAAGTGTCAATGGGGGAGCACTTTGGGACCAGTGATCATAATTCGATTAGTTTTAAAATAGTTACAGAAAAGGATACAAAAGCTAACATTCTTCATTGGAGTAAGGCAATATTGACAGTATGATACAAGAACTTTCACAAGTTGATTGGAGGAGACTGTTCACAGGTAAGTGGATGGCTCAGCAAGTGGGAGGCTTTCAAAAGTGAGATAATAAGAGTTCAGAGGCGTTATGTTCCTGTTAGAGTGAAGCCTGTTCAGAGTCAAGAACATTGGAAACATTAAGATATTGAGGCTCTGGTCAAGGATAAGAAGGAGGCATATATTAGGTATCGACAACTGAGATCTCTGGAAGACTATAAAGGACATATGGACATTCTTAAGAGGAAACTTGGGAGGTCAAAAAGGGGAAATGAGATAGACTTGGCAGATAAGGTTAAGGATAATCCAAAGAAATTCTACAAGTCCGTGAAGAGCAAAAGAGCAACTAGGGAGAGAGTAGGGCCTCTTGGAGAAAGGAATGGAGGTTAGGGAACTCAGGGAAATAAATACTGATGTCTTAAAAACTGTCCTCATTATGGAACAGGAGGTGCTGGAAGTCGTTAAAAACATAAAAGTAGCTAAATCTCCAAGAATTGCTCAAGTGTATCCCAGGATGTTGTGGGAAGTTAGGGAAGGAATTGCAGCGGCCGTAGCAGAGATGTTATTATAAGGCCATAAGACATAGGAGTGGAAGCAAGGCCATTCAGCCCATCGAGTCCACTCCACCATTTAGTCATGGCTGATGGGTGTTTCAATTCCACTTACCCACACTCTCCCCGTAGCCCTTAATTCCTTGCGAGATCAAGAATTTATTAATCTCTGCCTTGAAGACACCCAATTTCCCGGCCTCCGCTGTGCTCCGTGGCAATGAATTCCACAGGCCCGCCACTCCCTGGCTGAAGAAACGTCATCTTATTTCCATTCTAAATTGACCCCCTCTAATTTTATGGCTGTGCCCACGTGTCCTAGTCTCCCGGCCAAATGGAAGCAAATTCCCAGTGTCCACCCTTTCTAAGCCATGCATTATCTGAAAAGTTTGTATTAGATCTCCCCTCAACTTTCTAAACTCTAATGAATACAATCCCAGGATCCTCAGCCGATCATCATATGTTCATACCATTCCAGGGATCATCCGTGTGAATCCCCACTGGACACACTCCAGTGCCAGTATGTCCTTCCTGAGGTGTGGGGCCCAAAATTGGGCACAGTTTTCTAAATGGGGCCTAATTAGAGCTTTATAAAGTCTCAGAAGCACATTGCTGCTTTTATATTCCAACCCTCTTGAAGTAAATGACAGCATTACATTTGCTTTCTTAATTACGGACTCAACCTACAAATCACCTTTAGAGAATCCTGGACTAGCATTCCCAGATCCCTTTGTACTTTGCTCCACAGCTACAGATGAGATGTCGTAGGACTGGAGGATGGCTAATGTTGTGCCATTATTTGATTTGATTTATTATCGTCACATTGCTAAGTACAGCGAAACGGCCATACAGGACAGGCAGATCATAACATAAAAGGTCACAGGGTGATTGAACAGAGTGAGGAATACAGAGTTACAGCTGCAAAGATGGTGCACAAGATCAACGTTGGATTTGAACTTTGAGAAGTTTAAGAAAGGCTGTAAGGAGAAGCCTGGGAACTATAGACCGGTGATTCTGATGTCAGTGGTGGGTAAGTTGTTGGAGGGGATTCTGAGAGATAGGGTTGACATGCATTTGGAGTGGTAAAGACTAATTAGGGAGAGTCAGCATGGCTTTGTGTGAAGGAAATCGTATCTCACAAAGTTAATTGAGTTTTTTGAGGATGTAAACAAAAGATTGATGAGGGCAGAGTGGTAGAAATTGTCTGTATGGACTTTACAAAGCTGTTGACAAGGTTCTGAGTGGTAGACTGTTTAGTAAAGTTAGTTCACACGGAATTCGGGGAGGACTTGCCAATTGGATACGGTATTGGCTTGATGATAGGAGACAGACGGTGGAAATTGTTTTTTGGACTGGAGGCCTATGGCCTGTAATGTTCTGCAGGGGTCAGTGCTGGGTCCACTGTTGGTTGTCATTTATATAAACAATTTGGATGAGAATTTGGATGGTCAGTAAACTTGCAGATGACACCAAAACTGGTGGTATAGTCAACATTGAAGAAGGTTACAAAGGGATCTTGATCAATTGGGCCAATGGGCTAAGGGGTGGAAGATGAAATTTAATTTGGATAAATGTGAGGTATTGCATTTTGGTAAAACAAACAAGGGGAGAACTTATACAGTTAATGGTCGGACCCTAGATCGTGTAGTTGAACTGAGAGACCTAAAGCCTCAGGTACATAGTTCTTTGAAATTTACGTCACAGGTAGATAGAGTGGTTAAAAAGGTATTTAGCACACTTGTCTTCATTGCTCAGGTCATTCAGTATAGGGGTTGGGACGTTATGTTGAGGGTGTACAGGATGTTGGTGAGGCCTCTTTTGGAGTAGTGTGTACAGTTCTGATCTTATAGAAAGAATATTATTAAATTGGAGGGGGCTCAGAAACGATTTACCAGGGTGTTGCTGGGACTGGAGGGTTTGAGTTTTAATGAGTGACTGGATAGACTGGGACTTTTTCCATTGGACTATAGGAGGTTGAGGGATGACCTTATAGAGCATTATAAAACCATGAGGAGCATGGATAAGGTGAATAGAAAATGTCCTCTCCATTGGGTTGGGGAGTTCAAAGCTAGGGAGCATATTTTAAGGGAAGAAGAAAAAAATTTAAAATGGACCTGAGAGGCAACGGTTTTACACGGTGAGTAGTTTGTGTGTGGAATTAGCTGCCAGAGGAAGTAATGGATTCAGCTACAGTTACAACTTTTGAAAGACATTTGGATAGGTACATGAATAGCAAAGGTTTAAGAGGGATCTGGGCCTAATGCAGGCAAATTGGACTAGATTAGTTTAGGAGCATGGTTGGCATGGATGAGATGGGCTGAAGGGTCTGTTTCCTGCTGTGTGACTCTATGATTCTCAGATGATCATTAAAACGTCCTAATGCAATTTTGGAAGGAGGTGAGGGAGTTACCTAGAAATACAGAAACAGAGAAAATAGGAGCAGGAGTTGGCTATTTGGCCGTTTGAACCTGCTCCAACATTTAATACAATCATTGGCTGATCATCCAACTCAGTATTCTGTTCCCAATTTCTTTCATGCCCTTTGATCCTTTCGCCTTAAGGATGAATCTCATTCCTTGAAATTATGCAATAATTTGTCCTCGAAAGCTTTCTGCAGGAGTAAATTCTACAGTTCACCACTCTCTGGGTGAAGACATCTCTCCTCATCTTGGTGTGAAATGGCCTACTCCGAATGCTAAGACTGTGACCCCTGTGGTTCTGGACTCTCTGATCATTGGGAACATCATTCCTGCATTGACCCTGTCGAGCCCTGTAAGAATTTTATGGGCTTCTATGTAATTACCCCCCTTTCATTCTCCTAAACTCCATGAATACTGTCCTAATTGAGCCAGCCATCCCAAAAATCGGTCTGGTAATCCTTTGTCACATTCCTTCCATAGCCAAAAGGCCATGTACAGTTGCAGCACGACATTCCTCAAATTCTCTCGCGGTGAAGGCCAACGTACCATTTCCTTTCTTCACCCCCTGCATGCTTACTTTCAGTGACTGGTGTACAAGGATACCCAGGTCTCGTTGCACCTCCCTCTTTTCCCAGTCGATCACTAACCAGATAATCATCTGTCTGCCTGCTTGCCTGATCCCATTGTGGATACCTGTCTTGTTAATGCTGTGTGTTTACCCTCCATCAAACAGCAGATTATCTGGAGTTACCTCAACTTGTTCTTCCGTGGGATGTGTTGCACATCCCTAGTTAAGGATTAGAACAAAGAACCAAGAACAGTATGGCACAGAAACAGGCCCTTCGGCCCACTAATGCTGCACCAACACACCATACCTTCCTAAACTGAAAGCCTTTTGCCTCTACACTGTTTGTATCCCTCTGTTCCCTGCCTACTCATGTATCTGTCAAGATGTCTCTTTTATCTTCCTCCACCATTTCCTCTGGCAGTGCATTCCAGGCACTTGCCATCCTCTGCAGAAAAGGTTTGTCCCCTCACATCTCCTTTAAATATTCCCCCTTTACCCTTAAACCTATGTCCCCTAGTAATTAACATGTCTACCCTGGGAAAAAAAGATTCAGATTTTCCATTCTATCCATACCTCTGTAAGCCTCCAGTAGATTGCCCCTCACTCTTTGATGCTCAAGTGAAAACAAAGCAAGTTTGTCCAATCTCTCCTCACAGCTAATACCCTCCAAACCAGGGAACATCTGGGTAAACCATTTCTGTACCTGCCCCAAAATCTCCACATCCTTTTGGTAGTGTAGTGAGCAGAACTGGAATCAATATTCCAACTGTGGCTGAACTAAAATTATATACAGCAGCAACATGACCTGATAGTATTATACTCAGTGCCCCAGCTGATGAAGGCAAGAATTGCATATTCCTCCTTGACCATCTTATCAATTTGTGTTGTCACTTTCAGGGTCGAGAGTGTGGTGCTGGAAAAGCACAGCAGGTCAGGGAACATCGAGGAGCGGGAGAATCGACATTTCAGGCCTAAGTCCTTCATCAGGAATGAGGCTTGTGGGCCGGGGGGGCTGAGAGATAAATGGGAGGTGGGTGGGGCTGGAGGAAGGCAGCTGAGAATGTGATAGGTGGATGAAGGTGAGGAGAAGGTCGGAGAGGAGGGTGGAGTGGATAGATGGGAAAGGCTATGGACAGGTCAAGAGGGCGGTGCTGAGTTGGAGGCTTTGGCTTGAGTTAATGTAGAGGGAGGGGAAATGAGAAAACTGGTGAAATCCACGTTAATCCCATATGGTTGCAGAGTCCTAACGTGGTGTTCTTCCTCCAGGCGTCAGGTGGTAAGGGTTTGGCAATGGAAGAGGCCCAGGACCTGCATGCCCTTGGCGGAGTGGGAGGGGGAGTTGAAGTGTTCAGCCACACGGCGGTGGGGTTGGTGAGTGTAGGTATCCCAGAGATGTTCTCTGAAACAATCCACAAGGAGGCGTCCTGTCTCCCCGATGTAGAGGAGACCACATCGGGTGCAACGGACACAATGGATGACATTGGTCGAGGTACAGGTAAATTTCTGTTGGATCTGGAAAGATCCTTTGGGGCCTTGAACAAAGGTGAGGAGAGAGGTGTGAGCGCA
This sequence comes from Hemiscyllium ocellatum, assembly GCF_020745735.1. NCBI lineage: Eukaryota > Metazoa > Chordata > Chondrichthyes > Orectolobiformes > Hemiscylliidae > Hemiscyllium > Hemiscyllium ocellatum. The sequence continues at coordinate 8,969,758 of NC_083402.1, forward strand.
GGTTTTGCACTTCCTCTGGTGGTAGAGAAAGGTGTGAGGAGTGGGGTGTGGGCTGGTGGGGGGTGTGAAGGTGGTGTGGACCTAATGAGGGAGTCGCGGACGGAATGGTCTTTCATGGAAAGTGAAGGAGATACGTTGTAGGGCATCGTTGACCATGTGGGAAGGGAAATTGCGATCTTGGAAGAAGGAGGCCATCTGGGATTTTCTAAGATCGAATTGGTCATCCTGGGAACAGATGCAGTGGACGCAGAAGAACTGGGAATAAGGGATGATGTTTTTACAGGAGGTAGGGTGGGAGGAGGTGTAGTCTAGGTAGCTGTGGGAGTCAGTAGACCTGTACGCCTAGATCCTTTATATTTAATTCTATTAAGGATTCTACCATTTACTGTACACCTCCCTTCTGCATTTGATCTTCGAAAATGGACAACCTCACAATTGTCCAGATTAAATTCCATCTGCCATTTCTCCACGCATGTCTCCAGCCTATCTAGATCCTGCTGTATCTTCACTGTCCAAAGCTCCCCCAATCTTTGTGTTGTCTGTGAACTTATTAATCAGACACCAACATTCTCTTCCAAAACACTTACATATGTTATAAACAACAGGGGTCTAGCACTGATCCCTGCGGAACACCACCGCTCACAGATCTCCAGTCAGAAAAAACAACCTTCCAATGAAGCCAGCTCTCTGGGGATCCCATGTGACATCACCTTGTGTATCAGCGTGTCATGAGGGACCTTGTCAAAGGCCTTGCTAAAGTCCTGATAGACAACATCTACTGCCCTGTCCTCATCAATCATCTTTGTCACTTCCTGCCTTCAGGAATACCTTGTGTTGTCGTGATGTAATTATGTGCAGATCTAACTGAGGAGCTTGTTCAAAGGGGGTTGCTCCTCTTCTGATGTTGTGGGGGGAGCTGACAGGGTCTCATATAGACGTGCATCTGAAGCTGTCTACTCTCTGTCTCATCTCCCTTCCTCTGAGATTCCCCCTTGTGTTTCCCCCTCAGGGTTTTTGTACCAAGCTACAGCTCGCGAGTGACCGTGCAGCTCTCAGACTGCAGTAACAGTAACAGGACAGTGAGGGGCTGCCCAGTGGTGCTGAAGGTCCGGCCAAAGGCCCCGCCACTCCACAACTCCAGCCGGACTGACTGCCGGGACCAGTGGCTCTGTGAGCTGCATGACGGCACTCCATTCTGGCAGCAGTGGTACTACATCCTGGTGGAGAAGACCATTCGCAATGTCAATGTCAACTTCCGGCTCGGGGTTCACATCAGAGGTAAGAGGTCAAGGTCATTGGCACAGATCCTGTTTAGGAAAAAGAGGGGAGGCCGGGGAGCCGTCGACAGGACCAGGTGGAAAGTACACAGTGACAATGTAATGTGGATTCACGAGGAACCACTGGTTGTGGTTTAAAGAGACATTAAACAGCAATATTTGACCATGACACAGTAAGATATAGGAGCAGATTTAGGCCATTCAGTCCATTGAGTCAGCTCTGACTTTCAATTATGGCTGATACGTTGCTCAACCTCATTCTCCTGCTTTCTCCCCATAACCCTTAATCCCCTTACCAATATCTACCTTTGTCTTAAATACGCTCAATGACTTGGCCTCCACAGCCCTCTGTGGCAAGGAGTTCCACAGATTCACCACCCTCTGGCTGAAGAAATCCCTCTCTGTCTCTGCTCTAAAGGGTCTCAGAAGGTCGTGAGTCTCTGGAACTCCTTCCACTGTTGGGGGCAGAGTCCTTGTGGACATTTAAGGCTAAAAGAGATAGATTCTTGATCTAGTGGATAATTGGGTGTTATAGAGAGACCGTGACAAAGTGGATGTGAGCAATACTGGATCAGCCGTAATCTCTGTAGTATTTCACTTTTCTGTGTTGGCAGTGGTTCAACAATGCCAATCCTTAGTTGGTTAACTGCACCGCCCCCTACCCCTGTGGGAAAGTAGAGGGGTAATCGAACGCTGTAAAATTCAGGACAGATGCTAATGTGGAGAAACATATGGGAGGGAGGGCATCACTAATTGTGTGACAGACCTGATAAAACATGAAGCAAATAATGAATATCAAATCGAAGCTAATTAAAATACACAAGTAGGAAGCAATTCCAATTACTCTGAATTCAGGGAGTGAAGGCTGATGTCCTTGTAGTAATGAAAGATTCATGTTTTGTGTTCTGCATTCACTGAGAGATGTATGTGTAAGATTAATTCAGTGCTATAAAGAGTGGGATGTACTGTTAATTACTGAGTGTGCCTTTTCCTAAGTGTAGCTCTCTGCAGTCCATCACTTGGCACTTCTGTGTGGAACCACTTCTGAACCCGCATGTATCTGGGTGTTATTGTTGCTTTGTTCACAAATCTGGCAATCAGTATATGCGCAGCGAGATCCTGCAATCGGTCAGGGAGATGAAGAAGCTGTTGATGGGTACTGATCTTTTATTTATTCATTTATGGAACGTGGGCATTGCTCGGCCACCATTTATTGACCCGTCCCTAGTTGCCCTTTGAGAAGGTGGTAGTGAGCTGCTTTCTTGAATCACTGCAGTGTACATGCTGTAGGTAGACCCACAACGCCTTTAGGGAGGAAATTCCAGGATTTTGACCTAGCGACAATGAAAGAACGGCGATATATTGTGAAGTCAGGATGGTGAGTGGCTTGGAGGATATGGTGGTGTTCCCATATCCTGTATATGCTGCCCTTGTCCTTCTGGATGGCAATGGTTGTAGGTGTGGAGGTGCTGTAGATGACTGATAGCCTTAAGTATTGTCTACAACATTGAGAAAACTCCCTGATTGGTTTGGTTAGCAAAGAGGAAATCTTATTCATTCACCTGAGGTCACAGGTAGAGTCTCAAAACACCATGTTTCCAAGCACAAAACTCTCTCTGCAATGCACTGGAGGCTGGTGTCTGTGCTTCAATGATAAAGTTGGGTTTGAAACGATAAACCTCAAAAGAAAGACTTGCATACATATTGTACCTTTTACCACATATGAAATCTCTTTTCAGATAATACTATTCTGTTTAATGAAGTAGAGTTATACAGTGAGAAAGACAGACAATTTGCACACACAATGGTTCTGAAGGGGTTAATAAAGTCATAGAGTGATAGAGATGTACAGCACAGAAACAGACCCTTTGGTCCAATTCACCCACGCCGACCAGATATCTAATCTAATCTAATCTAATCTAGTCCCATTTGTCAGCACTTGGCCCATATCCCTCTAAACTCTTCCTATTCATACACAGATCCAGATACCTTTTAAATGTCATAATTGTATCAGCCTCCACCACTTCATCTGGCAACTCATTCCATACACACATCAAAGTCTGTGTGAAAAATTTGCCCTGTAGGTCTCTTTTATATCTTTCCCCTCTCACCCTAAGCCTATGCCCTCTAGTTCTGGACTCCCCGACCCCAGGGAAAAGACTTTGCCTATTTATCCTATCCATGCCCCTCATAATTTTGTAAACCTCTATAAGGTCACCCCTCAGCCTCCAACACTCCAGGGAAAACAGCCCCAGCCTGTTTAGCCTCTCCCTATAGCTCAGACCATCCAACCCTAGCAACATCCTTGTAAATCTTTTCTGAACTCTTCCATGTTTCACAACATCCTTCCAATAGGAAGGAGACTGCCTGCATCGAGCTCCAACTAATATTTGAAGACAGAATGAGGAAAGCCAAAACAACTGAAGAGTCTTGCAGAATGAAAACCTATAACCTAGGTCTCTGCAGACATTTTGTAACAATCTTAGTGTCATGCAGTAAACATCTTGTTTCAGATCAGTGCCTTTTCTGATTAAGATTCACCCAGAGTAGCATAGAATCCCTACAGTGTGGAAACAGGCCATTAGCCCAACAGGTCCACACTGACACTCAAAGAGAATGCCACCCAGACCCATTCCCCTACGTTTACCCCTGACTAATGCACCTAACCTACACATCCCTGTATACTATGGGCAATTTAGTATGGCCAGTTCTCCTAACCTACACATCTTTGGATTGTGGGAGGAAACGGAGCACCCGGAGGGAAACTCATGCAGACACGGGGAGAATGTGCTAACTCCACACAGACAGTCACCCAAGGCTGGAATCAAACCCGGGTCCCTGGCACTGTGAGGCACCAGTGCTAACCACTGAGCCACCATGCCAACCTAAACAAAAAGTGACTGTTCACTGAAAAGTCCCTAAATGCTTGGGTGCTCCCTCACGGGGAATTGAACCCCGGTCTCCCACGCGACAGGCGGGGACACTAACCACTATAATACCGAGGTCAAAAACTCATGTTTTTTTCTCTATCACTGCTGTCATAATATGCCCTGGAACCCCATCAAAGAAAGAGGCAGCAAACTACCCCGACCACAGGCTAGTAGTGATTGGCATTGTAACACCATGTTTTGTGTCGTTGATTGAGGGTTTACTATTGACCAGGGCACCTTCTTCCAGGAGTAACTGTGCCTCAGCTACTTTACATCTACCTGAGCTTCGATCAGACAGAACATCCAACAGTGTAGCACTCCCTCAGCACTACAGCCTTAATTACTGTGCTCATCCTGGAGGGAGACCTGAACCTGGAACCTTCTGACAGAGAGTCAAGAGTAATCCTACGCAAGCCATGTCGGTTTGTAATGTGCTCTGCCTTTCCTTAACCTGTGCCATTGTCTTTACATCAAGGTTCAACTTGAATTCAACACAGTGCTGTCTTCTATTTCCAGGAATTTCCAATGTTTTTCAAGATTGTTCTCTCCTTTTCCTGTAGTTTAGTTCAGGGATACTGGGAAAAATGTTGCAGTTACACCTCTCCTAGAGTTTTGTCTGCACCTCCATTATTGGAATAAAAGCTAGTGGTCAAGATGTGGGCCATTCACAGAAAGTAATCATTGGGAAGATTAGCTCGGCATGTTTCCCCTTGTTTGCCCAGCTGTGGTCCAACGGATAGCATTGCACTTTGTATTGGATTTTTTCTGGGTTCAAGTCCCATCTCCCAGTAATTATGTGCACACTGTGGGCTGATCCTTGTTATGGACCAGACCAAAACCCCTCATAATATACAAAGAAGGGAGCCTTAACCCCAACTTGACCTTAACCTTATTTTAAAGGTAAGTGTGTTGTGTTCTGGATACAGTTCGAGTGTTCAAACTGCCAGGCGTGAAGCAAAACATACTTTATTCTTACACTCCAATTAAATAATGGACAAAATAGGAAATTTTTAAAGAATTAGCTTAACTATCTATCAAAATATTTAACAAGTTAATAAAAGTTAGTTACCACTGATTAGTTGTTCCAAGATATTAGCATCATATAAACACACCCTTGGCAAAGGCAAATTCAGTTAAATAGATTTTCACATGTAATTCTCCAATTCGGGAGGAAAGAACATCAAGAGAAACGTTGAGATACAGAGAGAAAGAAGTCAAACATTTTCTTGTAGCACTGAGAGATATATAGCAGCTTCCAAATCCCAACAGCTACTGAAAGCTAAACTAAAATCCTGGTTCTGTGGCAGCTTGACCCACCCATTCAGGCTGCTTCTTTTGTTTCAACCATTTTTTAAAAAGCCCCAAGATCTCACAAGCTGTTTGCTTTATTGGCTTAGAACTGACCACTTGGCACCTCTGTCTCAATGTCTTATAATTAAAGAAGTCAGGACAAAATATACCTCTTAAAGCCATACTATTGTCACACACACCATCGGAGTGCTGTACTGCCAACAGTGATATCTTTCAGTTAAAACCAAGAATAACCGTGTGCTGTGATATAAAATCAGATAATACTGGAAATACCTCAGCAGGACATGTGGTATCTGCAGTGAAAGAGTGCAGTCTTGAACAGGCGATGTGGCTCTTGCCAGAGGACTGGCTATGAGGCAGTGAGAGGGTGAGAGAGACTTGATGCCGCGGTGGCTCAGTGGTTAGCACTGCTGCCTCACAGCGCCAGGGACCTGGGTTTGATTCCAGCCTCAGGGTGACTGTCTGTGTGGAGTTTGCGCATTCTCCCAGTGTCTGTGTGGATTTCATCCAGGTGCTCTGGTTTCCTCCCACAGATGAATTGGCCATGTTAAATTGCCCATAGAGTTAGGTGATTAGTCAGGGGTAAATATGGGGAATAGGTCTGGATGGATTACTCTTTGGATAGACAGTCGGTGTGGACTAGTTGGGCCAAAGGGCCTGTTTCCACACTGTAGGGTATCTAATCTAACTTTGACAGGTGACGTAACTTCCACCTCCGAATCTGGAAATAAATACCTGTAGATTTTGAATTGACTGCATTTTGAGGTTAGGCTTGTTAATTGAAGGAGATTTTTTCTAGCTGTTGCAAATAAGAGAATGCATAATGGGGGTTAGGCGACTGTGTCTCACTCAAGAGTGAGAAGCGGCTAAAGTTTGGTTCCATTCTGGCCAGTGTCAATGTCCACATTTTGTCAATGTCTGTTTGGCAGTGGGTTTTTGACAATGTTCATTTCCCTGGTGCTGGGGAAGAGAGACCTTCGTGCATGTGAAGAGACTGGAATCATGAAGATTTCTGGAAAGACTAAACAGGAAGAAACTGTTTCCACTCATAGGTGGTTTGATCAGAAGAGTCATGATTTGGAGATGCCGGTGTTGGATTGGGGTGTACCAAGTTAAAAATCACACAACACCAGATTATAGTCCAACAGGTTTAACTGGAAGCACTAGCTTTCGGATGAGCGACGCTCTGAAAACTAGTGTGCTTCCAATTAAACCTGTTGGACTATAACCTGGTGTTGTGTGATTTTCAATTTTGATCAGAAGAGGACATGGATTTAAATTGGTGGCAGATGTCCATTTCATAAGATCATCAAGTGCCCTGTGGTGGTTAACTCTGTATTAAACATCATCTGGTGTGGAGCCCCATCTGAAAGGGCAGTCTCTGCTTTAGTTGCTGCAGAGGGAGACACTAGGCTGGGAAGATGTAGGTTGCTCTGGTCTTGGTTTTCTCTGGGCCCCTCTTCTCAGCAGCTGAGCTTTTCATTTCCCATGACCTTTCAGTCACCCTCCAGATCTCCTGGCCATCAGTGACTGTCCCCCAGCTGTCAGGGTCAATGTCCATCATCCTCATATGGTGCTATGGTGATTGGAGGAAGGTTTAGGGGAGATAAGACCATAAGACATGGGAGTGGAAGTGAGGCCATTCAGCCCATCAAGTCCACTCCGCCATTCAGTCATGGCTGATGGGCATTTCAACTCCACTTACTAGCGTTCTCCCCGTAGCCCTTAATTCCTCGAGGCATCAAGAATCTATCAATCTCGGCCTTGAAGACATTTAGCGTCCCAGCCTCCACTGCACTCCATGGCAATGAATTCCACAGGCCCACCACCCTCTGGCTGAAGAAATGTCTCTGCATTTCTGTTCTGAATTGACCCCCTCTAATTCTAAAGCTGTGTCCACGGGTCCTAGTCTCCTTGCCTAATGGAAACAATTTCCTAGCGTCCACCCTTTCCAAGCCATGTATTATCTTGTACGTCTCTATTAAGTCTCCCCTTAATCTTCTAAACTCCAATGAATACAATCCCAGGATCCTCAGCCGTTCCTCATATGTTAGACCTACCATTCCAGGGATCATCCGTGTGAACCTCAGATGTCAGAGGTCAGTTCTTTACTCAGAGAGTGGTGGGAATGCGCTGCCAGCAGTGGTAGTACAGTCAGATACATTAGGGATATTTAAACAAATCTTCGATAGGCACATGGATGATAGGAAAATGAAGGGCATGTAGGTTAGTTTGACCTTAGAGTAGGATAAAAGGTCAGTACAACATCAAAGGGCCTGTACTGTTCAATATTCCATGTTCATTTTCCACTTGTAGAGGGGGGTATGGCCACTCTCAAGGTCTATAAGACCATAAGGAATGGGAACACGGTGGCGCAGTGGTTAGCACTGCTGCCTCACAGCGCCTGAGACCCGGGTTCAATTCCCGCCTCAGGCGACTGACTGTGTGGAGTTTGCACGTTCTCCCCGTGTCTGCGTGGGTTTCCTCCGGGTGCTCCGGTTTCCTCCCACAGTCCAAAGATGTGCGGGTCAGGTGAATTGGCCACGCTAAATTGCCCGTAGTGGTAGGTAAGGGGTAAATGTAGGGGTATGGGTGGGTTTCGCTTCGGCGGGTCGGTGTGGACTTGTTGGGCCGAAGGGCCTGTTTCCACACTGTAAGTCTAATCTAAAAAAAAGAGTAGGCCCCTGGAACCAGCTCCACCATTCAGTCGGCTGATCCAGTATTCCTCACATCCACTTTCCTGCCTTTTCCCCATAAACCTGAAATCCCTGACAGATCAAATAGTTTATACCTACTGTTGTTAGAATACTGAATGGATTCAAAAACTCTTTACATTCTGTGTTTTTGTTTTTGCTGCTGTTTACCTATTATTTACTTATCTATGTTACTTAACTCTGTGATCTGCCTGTATTACTCGCAAGACAAAGCTTTTCACTGTGCCTTGGTACACATGACAATAAATTCAATTCAATTCAATTCAATCCAGGGCTGTTTGGATAGGGCAGTAAGGTGGGATCATGAGAATACTCTAGTCAAAGGGACATGATGGGCTGAAGGATCTCCTTCTCCTTCTGCACTATATTATTCTCTGATTCGATGTCAGTGAAAGTGTCATGAGGTGTAGAAACAGAGAGAGCTAGAATTTGTGCAGCACCCCATTCACATCCTCAGAACATCGCAAGTAAGATGTGAAATTCAGGGAAAATATCGTCACGTGATAGATGCAAAGCCAAATCCATCACAGAATTTATTTTGATCAGACATCTTCGAAGACCAACTCTTCATTTGCGTCTTCGATTTTAATTTGTGTATAAATCTTGGCTCACTCCCGAGAGGGTAGGATGTGCTTACACACTCTCAGGTAGGTGAAAGTCTTGGCAATTGATTTATCCACAGCCACAGGAACCTGGTTCAGGGAGGAGATGAGTTAGTCGAGAATGGAATATGTTCTCATTTTGCAACAGGAGCTGTCACAGCACAAACCACAGGACCATTAAATAAAGGGTAAGCTGCCTTCGGAGTAAACATGCACTGGTCATCTTCAATCACACAGATTGGATGTTCCTTATTGAAAAGAGAATGCTAATCTTATTTTGAAAAATGCAATCACTGGGAAATGAATTATGTAACAGCTGAACCTGCTGTGTGAGGGCCTCGAGTCAATTGGCCCTCATCAACTTTGTGTCATTTGTTGGCTAATTATTTTTTTAGCAAGGGAAGGGGTGAGACTTTTATGCTGGTATCAAAGAGAGAAATGTACCACTCTCCATCTAAATGCCTCACCCACCACTCCATACCCCCTCCCCGGAGCAGAAATTCCTGTACAGTTCCAGGATTCTTGCTGGGATCACAACTCCAATTCCCACTCTGCCGTCCTCTGACCCAGACCGCATCTGATCTCTCTGACACAAAACAAACAAAATCCAAAGAACTGTGGGTGCTGGAAATTAGAAACAAAACCCGAAATCGCTGAAGAACTTAACAGGACTGGCAATGACTGTTTCCTTATCCAGCTACAATCAGTTCTGAAGAAAGGTCATTGGACCCAAAATGTTAATTCTGTTTTCTCTTCACCGACACTGCCAGATCTGCCGAGTTTCTCCAGCAGTTTCTGTCTTTGTCTCAGTGCTCTGTGTTAATAATGAGTCCAATGTTGAGGTAATCTGCTCAAAAATGCAACCTGTACGAAACCATATCCAACCTTAAAACTGACCCACTACATACAGGAGAGCCAACACTGTAAGAGGTTTAAGAACAAAGTTCATGAGTTAGCATGTTCTATTCTAATTAAGTATTTCTAGGTGTTCCATGGGTGACTTATCTGGTACAGAGTTTACAGCATACAGACAAAGAACAAGAGTAGGCCACTCTGCCTTTCAGTTTGTTCTGCCATTCAGTAAGATCATGGCTGATCTGATTTTAACCATAACTCTACCTTCCTGCATTTCCCTAATAATCAGTCATCTCCCTGGCGATCAACAATCTGTGACAACATTGTGTCTTTAAGAGGTGTATTTTATCCTTTAATGAAGAAAGATTGAGACAGAGGTAGAGAGTGTTGTGTTCAAACCCTATAAAGTAAACAGCTTGTGAGGCTTTGGGTTTTTTTTAATAAAGTTGGAACAATAGAAGCAGCCTGGATGGGTAGGGTCACGCTCCCACAGAACCAGGCTTTTTAGTTTTAGCTTTCAGCAGTTGCTGGTATCTTAAAGCTGGATGTGGAAGTTTTTATTCCTCTCTCTGTTACAGCTAAAAGCTGGGGTTCTCTTCCTGCTGCTAAAGTTACACGTGAGACAATCTATTTCACTGAATTTGTCAAAGATGTGTTGATGAAATGCTACTATATTGGAACAATTAATTAGTAATAATAGTAATGTATATACCTGATCCCTGAGTCTGCTTCTCTTTGGTTTTATATCCAGAAGTGTTCTTACCCGCAACTGAAAGGTTTTGTATCCCATCAACAAATCATCATGACGTTTTTAATTGCTATTACTTGCCACCGATATTCTGTAGCCAATTAGGTATTTAGCTGCAAAGACTATTACAAGTAATGCAAACAGAAAAAGTGAGCAAGGGGTAAGGCGAGCTAAACCAAATGGAGTTGGGGGTGTGTGGAATAAGGCACTCCATACACTATGGTGCTTACTTCTCTCTAAAGGCACTGAGAGTCTTCCGGAGAAACAGACCCTTTGGTTCCAACTAATCCAGGCTGACCAGAATCTCAAATTAAACTAGTCCCAGCTGCCTGCTCTTACCCCATATCCCTCCAAACATTTCTCATGCATGAACTTATCCAAATATCTTTTAAACATTGTAACTGTACCCACATCTGCCATTTCCTCTGGCAGTTCATTCCACACACAAACCGCTCTGTGAGAAACAAGTTGCCCCTCATGTCTTTTTGAAATCTTTCTTCTGTCACCTGAAAATACACCCCTGTTTTGAACTCTCCTACTCGATGGAAAAGACATCCGCCATTGCTTTATCTATAGCCCTCGTGGTTTTGTAAATCTCTGTATGGTCACCCCTCAACCTCCAATGTTCCAGTGAAAAAAAGTCCCAGCCCACCTGGGAACATCCTCGTAAAACACTTCGGAACCCTCTCAGTTTAATAATATCCTTTCTATCACGGGGCGAGCCGAACTGGACAAAGTTCTCCACATGCTCCCTCTCCCGGATACCCAGACACTGCAAACAAGGCACATGCTGGAATTCTTCAGCCAACCAAACTTATCAAGGGCTTGTCTTCAGGAAGGAAAGCATGAAACGTTTTACTGATCTTATTTTTGAGCTCAGTGCACCAGGAATACTACTTGGGTGGGTTTTATAGATATTTTTAATTGACCTATTCAGAGGTATTATTATTCATCTCTGCAGTAGGTGGCACCTGAAGTCAGGCCTCCTGGTTCAGGGAGAGGGACACTACCATTGCACCACATGAGCCCATGAAAGGGGCTGTTTCATTTTTTTTAAGTCAACCCATTCGGATACACGATGACACAATTCTGGAGCAGGTGGGACATGAACCCAGGCCTCCCGGTTCAGAGGTAGCGACATTACCACTGCATCACAGGAGGCTAAGGGTCTGCTTTGTTTTATCACACATAACCGAACGGCTTTCCCACCACCAAATCACCATGAGTTTTTTTTTAAACTATTAAGCAGCAGTAGTGCTCACTGGTGTAGCCAAGTTTACGTACAGAACTCATTATGGGCAGTGGGAGCCATTGCCAGTGAGGACAGTGGGATAGGGTAGGGAGAACAGGAAGGAGCTAAATCAAATGAAGTTGGAGAGGGAGATAAAGCACTGTGTCCCCTGTGGTCCCCACCTCTCCCTAAAGGCATCGAGAGTGTTGATGGACACCATATACTCCCCCTACAAGGACCACCTGGACTAGAAGGTAACTGAGGAAGAGGAGGGGGACCTAGTTTATCTCCAGCTCAGGTGGTAAGTTCCAGCTGGGCATGTCATTTCCCGTTACCAGCCCTCAATAGGCTCCACGGGGAGATTAATTTGTGAGTCCCCATGAATCTTGAAGGGACAATTACACTTGTAGTCTCCCTCAATGACTCAGGTGAATCACAGAATCCCTATGGTGTAGAAACAGGCCCTTCGGCCCAACAAGTCTACACTGACCCTCCGAAGAGTAACCCACCCAGACCCATTCCCTGTCCTATCACACAATGTTTACCCTGACTAATGCACCTAACCTACACATCCCTGAAAACAATGGGATTTTAGCACGGCCTATCCACCTAACCAGTATATCTTCGGACTGTGGGAGAAACCTGGAGCAAACCCTTGCGTGGACGAGTTGGACCGAAGGGTCTGTTTCCATGCTGTACATTTCTATGACTCTATGACATGAGGAGAACATGCAAACTCCAGGGCTGGAATTGAACCTGGGTCCCTGGCACTGTGAGGAAGCATGCTAACCACTGAGCCACTGTGCCATCCTCTTGGGAAGCAGGTGCTGCATTGTAGTGCCAATATCCCAAATATCCTTCTCTCTCTCTCCTGGCTCGCACTCAGCTGCAGACTGATGGTTGCCATTAAGCCTCTGGTATGTCACTGGGATACCAGTGTTCTTGAATTGGAAAGCTAACTATAAGCCAGCTGCGTGGATATGCTGCAGTGTGGGGAGTCATTGGAGCTGAACATGATTCTCAGTGACATCCCTGTAGAGTCCCACTTCCTCTCTCACAGGGGTAACTGGACAGTGATCTGTCAGGTAGGCTCTGTGAAACTGCTGATGCTTCAAGTGTCATTTTCACACTTGCATTTTAGATTATGGAGGATTAAACTGGAATAGAATAGAATGGCAACTTAGTGTCGAGTGTATTTTTGCAAAACAAACAGAATTCCTGATGAAGGGCTTTTGCCCGAAACGTCGATTTTACTGCTCCTCGGATGCTGCCTGAACTGCTGTGCTCTTCCAGCACCACTGATCCAGAATCTGGTTTCCAGCATCCGCACTCATTGTTTTGACCGAGAAGGTTTATAAGTTGGCATGCCACGGCACTAAATTAATGACAGAAGTCATGAATAAGAAGAAAGAAAAAAAGAAAAGTACTGAGGATTTGAAATGTGAAAAGGAAGGGTAGAGAACAGAGCTTTCCGGACTGTGATGGCTAGATTTTTGTGGACAACAATTTTTGTATCAAGAAACTGCATTTAAGGTAGGTTGATTAGAGTGAGATATAGACAAACTGTGATAGAATAGCCTTGGAGGGGCTGAATGCCTTCCTCCTGCTCTCAGACTCAATATATTCAAGGCTGAGATAGACAGATTTTTAATCAGTAAAAGGGAATCAAGGGTTAAGGGGAAAAGGCAGGAAAGTGGAATTGAGGATTATCAGATCAGCCGTGATCTCATTGAAGGTTGATGGGCTGAATGGCCTATTTCTGCTTCTATGTCTCAAGGTCCTATATACATACAATGTACACCCAATCAGAGTTGAATAATGTCTTCAAGACCAACTCATCACCTGAAGCAGCCCCCAGTGGGGCCAGATATTGTCTGAGATGACAGTTCCGATGGCCACTTAATACAGTTGTAGGCCAGACCAGGTCAGAGTGGGAGATTTCCACCTCTAAAGGCCTTCTGTGAACTGGATGGCTTTTTACAATAATGGAATAGTATTATGGTTTTTAAATTAAAAACTGAGCTTCAATTTTCAAAATGCATCTGGGGGTGGATTTAACATTTGACTCACATTGGGTTTAACAACCCAAACTTATGGATGGCTGGTCTAGTAACATAACCCATGGATGACACTTTTCATATAACTCAGCCATTTCCATGATTCACCCAGTTCCTAAACACCATGTATCCATTTATTTAGCATCTCGACAGACTCAGAAAGTGCCATTTATTTATTTATAATCTCCTTTTCACAACCGCCCTCTGTTTTTAGCAGATTACATGTTTTATTGTGTATTAATGTTGGTTGGGTTAGCAATTATTGCTCATCCCTAGCTGCTCATGAACTGAGTGGCTAGCTCAACATTCTAAGGGTCTGGAGTCACATGTAGGCCAGCCAAACTAACAATAGCAGATTTCCTTCCCCAGATAGCCGCTGGAATTCTTAAGGACAATGGCTTCATGGTCATCCTTAGCCTTCTTATTCCAGATTCTTTTCTTAGTTGAATTCAAATTTCACCAGCTGCCATGGTGGGATTCAAACCTGGGTCCCCAGAACATTACTTGGGTTCCTGGATTACCAATCTACTGACAGTATCACTGGGCCATTACCTCCTCTCCATTTGTACGATAGGATTTGGAGATTTCAATCCGCCTGGCCGAACATTTATAATTCTTCAAGTCAGAAGAGTCATAATAGTAGATTAAGTCTGACAGAGTATTAATAATAAAGAATAATAGAGGCAAAGATTTGTGCTAACGATCCATTTATTGGCTACAGGAATATAGGAATTGGGAGCAGGAGTCGGTAATTCAGTCCTCCAAGCCTGCTTAGCCATTTAACCTGATCATGGCTGATCTTATCCTGATCTCAACTCCCCTTTCCTCCCTGCTCCCCACAGCCCTTTATCCTGCTTTCCATCAGAAACATCTCTATTTCTATCTTGAATCTGCGGATTGATTCTGCCCCCACTGCGCTCTGGGGCAGTGAGTTCCACAGATTCACAACCGCCTGAGAGAAGCAGTTTCTCCTCATCTCAGTTTTGAAACTACTTCTTCCCATTACCTCATATCTATGACCTCTTGTTCCAAACTGTCCAACAAGGGTGAATATCTGTGCAATGTCCACCTTATCAATCCCCTTTAGCATTTTATATTCCTCAATCAGATCCCCCCCTTATCCTTCTGATCTCTAGCCCATGCTATTTAACCAGTATGTCAATAGTCCGATGAGGGAAGGGGCCATGTTGGACCTGGTACTGGGGAACGAGCCAGGACAGGTAGTAGAAGTTGCGGTGGGGGATTTCTTTGGGAACAGTGACCACAATTCTGTAAGTTTTAGAATACTCATAGATAAAGAAGAGAGTGGTCCTAAGGGAAGAATACTAAACTGGGCCAAGGCTCATTATATCAAAATTAGGCAGGAGCTCGGAAATGTGGACTGGACACAGCTATTTGAAGGGAAATCCATCCTTGAGATGTGGGAGGCTTTCAAAGATAGTGCAAGACGTCCCGTTGAACGCAAAGGATAGGAAGGACAAGATTCGTGAACTATGGATGACAGGAGAAATTGTAAGACTAGCCAAGAGGTAAAGAGAAACAAACTTTAGGTCTAGGCAGCTAAGAACAGAATGGGCCCTGGAAGAATATCAGAAGAGTAGGTCAAGTCTTAAACGAGGAATCAAGCAGGTGAAAAGGGGTCATGAAATAGCTTTAGCGAGCAGAATTAAGGAGAATCCCAAAGCATTTTATTCTTATATAAGAAGCAAATGGGTAACTAGAGAAAGGATTGGTCCACTAAAGGATAACGAAGGAAAGCTGTGTGTCAAACCTGAGAGAATGGGTGAGATTCTGAATGATTACTTTGCATCAGTGTTCACTGAGGAGAGGGACATGATGAATATTGAGATTAGAGATCGAAGTTTGATTAGTCTGGATCACATTGATATAAGTAGGGAAGATGTGTTGGGTAGGCGAGATGTCATTAAGGTGGACAAATCCCCAGGACTGGATGGGATCTATCCCAGGTTACTGAAGGAGGTGAGAGAGGAAATAGCTGGGACCCTGACAGATATCTTTGTGGCATCCTTAAGTACAGGTGAAGTGCCGGAGGACTGCAGGGTTGCTCCTGTTGTCCCCCTGTACAAGAAGGGTAGTAGGAATATTCCGGGTAACTACAGACCAGTGAGCCTGATGTCAGTGGTGGGAAAGTTGCTGAAGAAGATACTGAGGGATAGGATCTATTTATATTTAGAAAAGAATGGGCTTATTAGTGAGAGGCAACATGGTTTTGTGCCGGGGAGATCATGCCTTACCAACTCAATAGAGTTCCTCGAGGAAGTGACCTAGTTGACAGATGAAGGAAGAGCTGTAGATGTCATATACATGGACTTTAGTAAGGCATTTGAGAAGGTTCCGCATGGTAGACTAATGGAGAAAGTGAAGTCACATGGTGTGCAAGATGTTCTAGCTAGGTGGATAAAAAACTGGTTGAGCAACAGGAGACAGAGAGTAGTAGTTGAAGGGAGTTTCTCGAAATGGAGAAAGGTGACCAGTGGTGTTCCACAAGGTCAGTGTTGGGGCCACTGTTGTTTGTGATACAGATAAATGATCTAGAAGAGGGCACTGTTGGTATGAACAGCAAGTTTGCAGATGACATGAAGATTGGTGGAGTAGCAGAAAGCATAAGGGACTGTCAGAGAATACAGGAGGATATAGATAGACTGGAGAGTTGGGTGGAAAAGTGGCAGATGGATTTCAATTCAGACAAATGTGAGGTGATGCATTTAGGTAAGACTAATTCTAGAGAGAATTATACAATGAATGGAAGAGCCTTGGGAAAAGTTGATGGGCGGAGAGATCTGGGAGTGCAGGTCCATTGTACCCTGAAGGCTGCTGCACAAGTGGATAGAGTAGTCAAGAAGGCATATAGTATGCTTGACTTAGTTGGACAGAGTATTGAATATAAGAGCTGACAAGTCATGTTAACATTGTACAAGACATTGGTTCTACTGCATTTAGAATACTGTGTTCAGTTCTGGTGGCCACATTACCAAAAGGATGTGGACGCTTTGGAGACGGTGCAGAGAAGGTTTACGAGGATGTTGCCTGGTATGGAAGGTGCTAGCTATGAAGAGAGGGTGAGTAGGTTACGTTTATTTTCATTAGAAAAAAGGAGATTGAGGGAGGACTTGATTGAGGTTTATAAAATCATGAAGGGTATAGACTGGATGGATCGAGACAAGCTTTTTCCCAGGGTGAAGGATTCAATAACAAAGGGTCATGCTTTCAAGTGGAAAGTTTAAGGGGGATACATGCAGCAAGTACTTCACACAGAGGGTGGTGGGCGTCTGGAACACATTGCCAGCAGAGGTGGTAGAGGCAGGCATGGTAGATTCATTTAAGTGGCGTCTGGATAAATGCATGAGTAGGTGGGGAGCAGAGGGATACAGATGAGTAGGAATTGACCGACAGGTTTAGACAGTAGATTTGGATCAGCTCAGGCTTGGAGGGCTGAAGGGCCTGTTCCTGGGCTGTAAAATTTCTTTGAACTTTGTTCTTCCCTCCTCATACAACAGCCCTTTCATCCCTGAGATCAACCTCTGAACTGTCTTCAGTGCCTGCACATCCTTCCTCAAGTCAGGAGACCAAAACTGATCACAATACTCCAGACATAGTCTCACCACATGTAGCAACACCTCTTTACATTTATATTCCAGTCCTGTTACAATCAATGTCAGGATTCCATTTGCGTTTCTGATTATATGCTACAGCCACGTACGCACTTTCGTGCGCAAAGACATCAAGATCTCTCTGCACTGACACACTTTGAGTCTGATTCCCCTTTAAAAAAAAATTTGTACTTTTATTTTTGTGGCCAAAATGGACAACCTTACACTTACCCGCATCAAACTCCATCGGCCAGAATCTGGCCCATTCTCCAGGTGTAAGAGGAGACGAGATACTTGACACCACATGTAAAAGTGACACCTGGAAAACAGAATGTCAGTATTTCGGGCTCCTGATCAGAAAAAGCAACAGAGAGGATAAAGTGAGGGCAGCAGAGGGAAATATGGATCGCGATGTACTTGGTTGGTGCTGTCACAGACAGATGGCACACAAGTTAAAACAGCTGGGTGAGGATGGCACAAGACAGATGAGCTTGAGATCCCTAAAACAACAAAACAGCTTTGGCCTTTACTCATTGTAGTTTCGAAGACTGAGGGGTGATCTTACTGAAACATTCAAGATTGTGAAGGGGTTGATAGGGTAACTTTTAAGAAACTGCATAGAGTCATAAAGTCTTACAGCATGGAGACAGGCCCTTTGGCCCAAACTGGTCCTTGCTGACCAAAACGTCCATCCACGCTAACCCCATTTCCCTGCACTTGGCCCATACCTTTCTAAACCTTTCCTATCCATGTATTCATCCAAATGCCTT
This sequence comes from Hemiscyllium ocellatum, assembly GCF_020745735.1. NCBI lineage: Eukaryota > Metazoa > Chordata > Chondrichthyes > Orectolobiformes > Hemiscylliidae > Hemiscyllium > Hemiscyllium ocellatum. The sequence continues at coordinate 8,987,864 of NC_083402.1, forward strand.
TTAAATGTTGTTAATGTACCCACCTCAACCACCTCCTCTGGCAGCTCATTCCATATGTGTACCACCCTCTGTGTAAAACAGTTGCCCCTCAGGTTCCCTTTTATTTTTTTCCCCTCTAACCTTAATTAGTCCTTGATTCCCCAACCCTGGGAAAAAGACTGAGTGCATTCACCCTATCCATGCCTCTTATGATAGTATATACTTCTGTAATATTCCGCCCCCCCCCCCCCACCTCAGTCTCCAATAGTCTAAAGAAAAAAGTCCTAGTATGTCCAGCCTCTCCCTTTGATTCTGAATGCTGGATCCTGGCAATATCCTTGTAAATTTCTTCTATATTCTTTCCAGTTTAATAACATCCTTTTTATAGCAAGGTGACCAAAACTGAACACAATATTCCAAATGCGGCCTCACCAGCATCCTGTATAACTGCAACATAATGCCCTGACTAATGAAGGCCAATATGCCAAAAGCTTTCTTCATTGCACAGTCTACCTGTGACTCCATTTTCAGAGAACCATGCACCTGGACTCCAAAGTCCCTCTGTTCCACAACACTCCTTAAGGTCCTACCATTCACTATGAAACTCCAACCTTGATTTAACTTTCCGAAATGCCAATCCTTACGTTTATCTATATTAAACTCCATTTCTCAGCCCACTTCCCCAGCTGATGAAGGTCCTGCTGCAATTTCTGATAACGTTCCTCACTGTCCACGATACCTCCGATTTTAATGTCATCTGCAAACTTCCTAATCATGCCTTGTACACTCTCATACGAATCATTGATATAACATTGATATATCATTGATATAACAAACAGCACCGATTCCTGAGGCACTCCACTAGTCACGGGCTATGTGTGTGGAATGAATTTCCAGAAGAAGTGGTGGATGAGGGTATGGTTACAACATTTAAAAGACATTTAGATAAGTTCATGAATGAGAAATGTTTGGAGGGATATGGGCCAAGCGCAGGCAGGTGAGACTAGTTCACTTTGGGATTATGGTCAGCATAGACTGGTTGGTCGGAAGGGTTTGTTTCTGCGCTCATATGACTTTATGAATAGTGGGGACAACTGGCAGGGATTTGATTTGGTTTGATTTATTATTGTCACGTGTACCTAGTTACAGTGAAAAGTTCTGTTTTCCATGCAGTACAGGTAGATCATGCCATACAAAGTGTATTAGGGTAATCAGAGTGAGGAATCCAATGTTATGGCTGCAGAAAAAATGCCCAAAGAGTGAGATCAACATTAAATTTGAAATTTAAGAGATCTACTCAGAAGTCTAATAACAACAGGGAAGGAGCTGTCCTTGAACTTGTTGGCACATGTTATTAAGCTTTTATATCTTCTGCCTGACAGAAGAGGTCTGAAGAGATTATAACCAGGGAGGGAGGGATCTTTGATAATGTTGGCTGAATACACTCATTGAAAACTGAAATGGGAAGGAATTTCTTTTCTCTGGAGGTCATTGAAATATTGAGGAGTTGAGGGCAATGAGGAGCTGGAAACCAGGAGAGTGCCATGAGGCTGTTGCATGGCAGATTGTTTGGAGAAGCTGAATTGCCTCCTTCAACTCCTATTGCTAAAGATCTCACACAGCCGAGAGCACATGCCCTCCAGGTAGAGATACAGTTGGCAGCAGCAGCAGCAGAAATAGGGTGAAGGTTTCAGGACGAGCAAACTTTCAGCCCCAAACTGCATTACCAGTTAATTGGAAATTTATTCTGTTTAATTAGAGTGCTGGTACTGAGCGTTAATTTGGGATTCACTTGAGTGCACATATATCAGAAACAGATTGAAGCTGCACTATATTTGACTTAGAAGGCAGATCATTTTTGTGTTTATTTTTGTGAATAAACATAACACTGCACAAATAAACAGAGAGGATGCTGGAGAATCCCAGCAGATCTGGCAGCAGCTGTGGAGAGAGAAACTGAGTTAATGTTTTGGGCCCGATGTGATGTGTTTGCAGACCAGGTTCAGAGCAATTTCAAGTTCCTCCAGCATTTTACATTTGTTTCAGATTTCCTTTATTTGCAGGATTTTAGTTTTTGAGAAAATATTGCAAAAACATTCTATAGGAAGGATGTTGTTAAACTTGAGAGGGTGCAGAAAAAAATTACAAAGATTGGTTGGTGGGTTTGAGCTATAGGGAGAGGCTGAACATGCTGGGGCTGTTTTCCCTGAAGCATCGGAGGCTGAGGGCTGACCTTATAGAGGTTTATAAAATCATGAGGAGCATGGATAGGGTGAAAAGCCAAGGTCTTTTTCCCAAGGTGGGGGAGTCCAAAGCTAGAGGGCATAGGTTTAAGGTGAGAGAGGAAAGATTTAAAAAGGACCTGAAGGGGCAATTTTTTCGTGGAGACATTAATGTGTATATGGAATGAGTTGCCAGAGGAAGTGGTGCAAGTGGGTACAACTGCAACATTTAAAAAACATCTGAATAGGAAGGGGTTAGAGGGATATTGGCCACGAACTGGTGTGTGTGTGTGTGTGTGTGTGTGTGTGTGTGTGTGTGTGTGTGTGTGTGTGTGTGTGTGTGTGTGTGTGTGTGTGTGTGTGTGTGTGTGTCAGCGTGAGAGTGTGTGTGAGAGAGACAGTGTGTGCATGAGAAAGTATGTCTATGTGAGAGAGAGAGCGTGTGTGTGAGAGAGAGAGGAATGTGTGTGAGAGCGTGTGTGTGTGTGAGAGAAAGAGCGTGTGTGTGTGTGAGAGAGAGAGAGCGTGTGTGTGTGAGAGAGAGAGAGTGTGTGTGAGAGCATGTGTGTGTGTGAGAGAGAGAGAGCGTGTGTGTGAGAGAGAGGAGTGTGTGTGAGAGCGTGTGTGTGAGAGCGTGTGTGTGAGCATGTGTGTGTGTGTGAGAGAGAGAGAGAAAGAGTGTGTGTAAGAGAAAGAGTGTGCGAGCGTCTGTGAAAGGGAGACCTTTTATTTTGTAGAACTGTTTTAATTGAGTGACATTGCATGTGTAAATTAAGGTTTCTGGGGAAATACTGTAGGTTTAAGAGTCATTTTGTGTTAATCTCTCACTTCTGGTGCTCTGATTATTCTGGGTCATGTCTGCTGCCTTGAAGCTTGTTGTTCCAGTCCTGTCTCCTCTGTGGCAGTTTATAATGAGCCTTTCATTCCGAGAATAATTTGCATCAGACCCAAAGGCAAAAGGAAATAAGGATTGTTTTGTTAAAATAAGGGAAGACAATTAAATTTCAGCGATCTGCGCTATTTAAATTCAATTCTAAACCTAATTCTCACTCCAGTTACTTTTCTACAATAATGTTAGTCTATCCAAATTCTGACAAAATCCATCTGTCTTGTTATTAGTATCATGCAAACCACATGCAAGCCTCTCTCTGCCTTGTATTAGGGATATCACAACAGGAGGTTCCATTTCCAACCCAAAACAAAATGCGATAGGAATGTGGCAGATATGTATCTCACCCCCATCTATTTGCCGTGGTTTCTGAATACTTAATATCGTTGCCAAACAAGAATCCATTGTCTCAATTCTGAGATTCTTTGAATTGGCAGTCGCAGTTTTGACAGCATTTTGTTTCCTAATGAGATGTTGGCATCACTGGCAAGGCCAGTATTCTTCATCTCTAAGATGTTCTTCATCTTTAATTGCCTCTTAGACTGCGTGGATCTGGAGTCACATGAAGGCCAGACCAGGTAAGGATGGCAGATTTCCTTCCCTGAAGGTAAATCAGATGGTTTGGGTGAGGGGAATCTGCATTGTATCTTCCCCAATATGGTATTCCTAAGCCAGAAGTAAACATGGAATGGGGGCAAACCAGACATTCCTGAAATTGCACCATGTGTTTCTCACTGTTTTATCCTGAGACTTTGCAGCACCTCAGATACTGAAGCAGTCCATGTTCAAATGCAACAAGATCTGGACAATATCCAGGCTTGGGCTGACAAGTGGCAAGTAGCATTCGCGCTACACAAAAGCCAGGCTATAACCATCTCCAATAAGAGACAATCTAACCAAAGCCTCTTGATATTCATTGGTGTTACCATCACTGAATCCCCTATCAACATTCTGGGAGTTACCATTGACCAGAAAATTGACTTGGAGTAGCAACACTGACCAGTGGCTGCAAGAGCAGGTCAGAGGCTAGGAGTACTCTAGCGAGTAACTCACCTCCTGACTCCGCAAAGCTTGTCCATCGTCTACAAGGCACAAGTCAGGAGTGTGATGGAATACTCCCCACTTGCCTGGATGGGTGCAGCTCCAACAACACTCAAGAAGCTTGACACCATCCAGAACAAAGCAGCCGCTTGATTGGCACCAGATCCATAAGCAAGCACTCCCTTCACCACTATCACTCAGTAGCAGCCGAGTGTACTATCAACAGGATGCACTGCAGATATTCATCAAAGATCCTCAGACGGTACCTTCCAAACCCATGACCACGTCCATTTAGAAGGACAAGGGCAGCAGAAAAAATGGAAACACTACCCCCTAGAAGTTCCCCTCCAAATTACTCGCCATCCTGACTTGGAAAAATCTTGCTGTTCCTTCACTGTCACGAGGTTAAAATCCTGGAGTTCCCTCCCCAAGTGCATTGTGGGTCAACCCACAGCACACAGACTGCAGCTGGTCAAGAAGGCAGCTCACCCCCACCTTCCCAAGGGGACAATTGGGAGTGGGCAATTAATGCTGGTCCAGCCAGGAATGCCACATCCCATGAATTGATAAAAAGAAACTCTTTGTTATTTAATCCCTCCTGACCTGTCACAAAATTTTATTTTTGATTTTCTCATGAATTAAATCAAAATCGCTCACAATTGTCATTTCATTTCTAGTTACGGGCAGTTCTGGGAAAAGGTCATTGAACTTGAAACGTTCACTCAGTTTCTTTCTCCACATTTGCTGCTTGTCTTGTTCTGTGTTTCTGGTATTTTTGCTCTAATTTTATATTTCCTGCATTTGTATTCTTTGAGCATTTCTGAGTATAATTGGGTGCCTTTGCACTGGTATTAGCCATTTCTGTCCATGAACCAAGACATAGGAGCAGAAATTAGGCCATTCAGCCCATCGAGTCTGCTCTGCCATTCAATCATGACTGATATGTTTCTCAACCCCATTCTCCCTGGAATCCTTGATCCCCTTATTACTCAGGAACTAGTGAGCAGCACAGTGGCACAGTGGTTAGTACTGCTGCCTTACAGCGCCAGAGACCCGGGTTCAATTCCCGACTCAGGCGACTGACTGTGTGGAGTTTGCACATTGTCTGAGTGGGGTTTCCTCCGGGTGCTCTGGTTTCCCCCTACAGTCCGAAGATGCGCAGGTCAGGTGAATTGGCCATGCTAAATTGCCCGTAGTTTTAGGTAAGGGGTAAATGTAGGGGAGTGGGTGGGTTGCACTTCTGCAGGTCGGTGTGGACTTGTTGGGCCAAAGGGCCTGTTTCCACACTGTAAGTAATCTAATCTATCAATCTCAATCTTAAATATACTGAATGACCTGGCCTCCACAATTCATGTGGCATTGAGTATAGACCCACAATCCTCAAACTTTCCTCATATGTTAACCTTTTCATTCCTGGAGCCATTCTTGTGAACCTCCTCTGAACATGCTCCTTGGCCAGGATATCCTTCCTGAGAAATGGAGCCCAAAACTGCACACAATGCTCCAAATGTGGTCTGACAGAGCTTTATAAAGCCTCAGAATATAAAAACATTCCTAATTTATAATCAAGTCCTCTCAAAATAAATGCCATCATTGCATTTGGCTTCCTAACTATTGATTCAACCTGCAGGTTTACCTTGAGAGAATCCTGGACTAGAACTCCCAAGTCTCTTTGCACTTCAGACTTCTGAATTTTCTCCCCATTTAGAAAATAGCCAATGCCTCCATTCTTCCTACAAAAGTGCACAAGCTCACACATTCCCACGTTGTACTCCATCTGCCACTTCTTTGCCCACTCTCCTCACCTGTCCATATCCTTCTGCAGCCTCTCCAACACCTCAATACTACCTATCCTTCTACCTATCTTTGTATCATCTGCAAACCTAACCAGAATGGCCTCAGTTCTTTCATCTAGATCGTTAATGTATAAAGTGAAAAGTTGTGATCCCAACACTGACCCTTGTGGAACACCACTTGTCACCGGTTGCCATCCTGAGAAGGGCCCTTTTAGCCCCACTCTCTTCTTTCTTCCAGACAGCCAATCTTCTATCCATGCTAGCACCTTGCCTTTAACACCATGGGTCCTTGCCTTACTCAGCAGCCTCCTGTGCAGCACCTTGCCAAAGGCCTTCTTGAAGTCCAGGTAGATAACATCCATTGGCTCTCCTTGGTCTAACCTGCTCATTAATTCCTCAAAGAATTCTAACAGATTTGTCAGGCATGACCTCCCCTTGATGAAACCAAGCTGACTTTGCCCTATTTTACCACACATTTCCAAGTATTCAGAAATCCCATCCTTCACAATGGATTCCAGGATCTTACCCACCACCTAACTGAGGTTAGGCTAATCGGTCTGTAATTTTCCATCTTTTGCCTTACTCCCTTTTTTAAACAGGAGTGTCTCATTAATGATTTTCCAGTCCTCTGGGACCCTCCCTGATCCTAGTGATTACCGTTTTGGTTCTGCTTTTTTGTTTAGCTCCTAGCTGTTCATATCCCCTTAGCAGAACCTCTGACCTAGTTATTTGTATGTCATCGGTACCTACAAGGACCATGATCACTGGGTCTTTTCCCTCCCACTCCAAGTTCCTCTGCAGCCCAGAAGAGATATCCCGAACCCGAGCACCATGCAGGCAACACAACCTTCGGGACTCTCAATCCTGGTCCAGAGAACAGTTTCTATACCTCTAACTATACTATCCCTAATCACAACAACATTTCTCTTCTCTCCCTCCAGTTGACTGGCTCCCTGCACCAAGGTATTGCGGTCACTTGTTTCATCCTCCAAGTCGTACCTATTCCTGTCCACACAGGGAGCATAACTCTTAAACCTGTTGGACAAGGACAGGGGCTAAGACTTCTGCAACTCTACCTCCTGTATCCCTCTACCTGCCTCATTTGCAGCCACACCCTCCTGTCCCAGACCACCGGCCGAAGTTTAGCTAGTGTAGGGGTGTGCCTGTCTCCTGAAACACAGCATCCAGGTAACTCTCCCCCTTCCTGGTGTATCGCAAAGTTTGATGCTCAGAGTCCAGCTCATCAACTCTGAGCCAGAGTTCTTCCAGCAACCAACATTTACTCCAGACATGGTCACTGGGAATGATAATGGGGTCCACCCGCTCCCACATCATGCAGAAACAACACATCACCTGTGTTGGTGGGTCAGATATAGGAAAACAACCCTTAAATCTCTTTTTACCCTCAATTTATTTTTTGAACTTTTCGTGGGATGTGGGCATTGATGGCATGACATTGATGGCAAGAGCAGAATTTATTGTCCTTGATCTGAGGCCATTTACCCACGTTGTTGTGGGTTTGGCACCACTGGATAAGACTTCCTTCCCTGATGTACATTCATGAACCAAATAAGTTTTTAATGGCACTATCTGAGACTCACCTGAGACAATGTTTTTATATTCTGAGGCTCTATAAGGCTCTGGTCAGACCACATTTGGAGTATTGTGTGCAGTTTTGGGCTCCATTTCTCAGGAATTATATTCAAATTCCACCAGCTGCCATGTGGTTTGAACATGTGTGCCTCTGTATTACTCATCTAGTGACATGATGACTATGTCACATCCTCCAGTTGGAATGATCATAATATAGATTGGGATAGTAATATTGCAAAAGGCAGAAAGTTTGTGTGAGTTCAGGAGAATTTTAAAGTTGTCTAAGTTTGCAAATCCAACATGGAAGGAGACATTGCTGGACCTAGTTCTGTGGATCATGAGTCAGCCAGCAACCTTTAGGGAACAGTGATCATAATATGATAAGGAAAAGGTCAGGAAAATTCAGAATATAAACAGTTGACCAAAGAAGGACAATTTTGAGCAGAATGGCTCTGGTCCAGGTAAGTCAGAATCAAAGATTGTCAAAACAATACTAAAGGAACAATGAGCTGCCTTTAAACAGGAGCTCTTTCACCTAGAGTCAAGAACCATCCCATGTGGGCTGTGAGGGTGTGGGGTGGGGGGGGAGTGGATGGCCAATGTGATGTGATGACCAGCATGGACATGATGGGCCAAAGGGCCTTTTCTAAGCTCTATGAATCGAACTCTGTGTAGGCAGACTGATCCAGAGCCTCTTGGGTGATGAAACAGATGAAGAATAAGATGAGAAAAGAGAAACTAAAAATTGGTATTAATATAACACTTTTCACAACCACTAAATGTCTGACACTGCCTTAAAGCCAATTAAATATTCTCTGAAGTGTAGTCACTGTTGAAATGTAACAAATACAGCAACCACACATCAAACACTCACAGACAGGACCGTGATAATGACCAGGTAATCTGTTTGTAATCGTGGCTTCGGGATAAACATTGGTCAGGACACCAGGAGTAATTTTCTCCTTTTTCTTCAAACTAGTGATTTAGCTTTTAATAACTCTCTCCAAGCAAGCAGGTGGGTTTATTGTCTCACCCACCATCCGGGACTCCAACCGTGCAGCACTCCCTCACTTGTGCACTGGGGGCTTTCCACACAGCTTTTCCTCCTCAGACCTGAGGTAGGCACTCTAGGTGGGAATCTGCTGACCCAGAGGTGAAAGGGCCATCAATCAACTCACAGCTGGCCTTCAGCACAGAGACAGGGGTGGGCTGATTCGAACAAACAAGAGCCAGGCTGCAGCGAGGAAGGTTCAGAGGGAAAGTGATCAAGGAAATCAAGCACAGAGTATTTGGAGAGACAGCTAATGTGAAAAGGGATTATCTTCTATCAGCGTACAAACAGGTAGTAAGAGGAAAGGTCACCGGACCCGAGATGTGATTTCTCTTCACAGATGCTGCCAGACCTGCTGAGCTTTTCCAGCAACTTCTGTTTTTTTGTTTCAGATAGTAAAGGGTGCTGTTTTGGAACTAACCACAGAATTTTGTTCACATGTTTGAGATGGGTCACCTTTCCAGGGTATTTTGAAGTAGAGCTAAAAATGTGTTGCTGGAAAAGCGCAGCAGGTCAGGCAGCATCCAAGGAACAGGAGATTTGACGTTTCGGGCATAAACCCTTCTGAATCTGAAGAAGGGTTTATGCCCGAAACGTCAAATCTCCTGTTCCTTGGATGCTGCCTGACCTGCTGCGCTTTTCCAGCAACACATTTTCAGCTCTGATCTCCAGCATCTGCAGACCTCACTTTCTCCTCCTATTTTGAAGTAGAACACACACTTCTCAGCCCTGAGAAGACCGAGTAACAAAAGGTTAAGCACACCACTTCATGCTGTTACTGTGCAATGGGATGCCAGTGCTATTTTTTACTCATGGTAAATTGACGCCAGTCCAAAAAGACATCTTCCCTACCCCACAGTGAGCAACATTGTGTGTTATGCTTGAGGTGCCAGGTACGGAGGCTGTATATCCGAATTATTGGCAGATTGAATTAACAAATGGTTCCTCCAGCCCTTCATATCAGGCAGAGCACAGTCTGTACTCAGCCTGTGCCTTCAGAACCCAAAGCAAATTGTCTCTTGCTGGATGTGATTGCACAACTGAGCAGCCCTTGCTGAATACTTCTGAGTGTGCTGCTAGCTACACTAACAAAGAACTTAAGAGAATCACATGACTTCATAACAGGAAATCACAGGAACCCGGCTCTCTGCAAACAAGAGGAATATGTTCCAGCTTCTCCTTTAAATGGAGATGTTCTGTCTGGTGCAGAGGAGATAAAGGGAAAGTTCAAAATAATGAAGGGGTTTCTTCAAAAACATCCCCAAAGTCAAAATGCCCTTTCTACCTTCCCATTCACACTCTGACTAAATACTGCTCAGGCAGGAGGAGCAGGCCTTTCTCCCAGCACCCCGGTTTGGATAATTGCAAGCAGTCTTTGACCTTTGACCTCAGGACCAATTCAAAATGGCAGTAGCTAGAGCTCCATCGCAGAATGGAGAAACACAATCAGGTCATTGACTTGGATAAACGCCACTGGGGCTTTGGAAATGGTGACCTCCCAGTCTTCACCCACATCATCATCAACCCCCTTCATGTATACCAATCCCAACCTCATCCCTCACCCACTCCCCCACTCTCCCCATCTCCCCATCTCCCCATCATCCCTCACCCAACTGCCACTCTCCCCACTCTCCCCATCTCCCCACCATCCCTCATCCACTCCCCATGCTCTCCACCTTTACACCACCCCTCACTCACATCCCCACTCCCCACTCACCTCCCCAGCCCCTACCCTTCCCCAACCCACTTCCCCACCGTCACCCACATCCGCACCCTCACCCACACACTCTCCCCACCCACATCCCCACCTTCATCCACACACCCTCCCCTCCCACACCCACATCCCCATCCTCACCCACACACTGAACCCCCCAATTCCCCACCCTCACCCACACATCCCCACCCTCACCCACACACCTACCCCCACCCACATCCCCACCCTCACCCACACACCCTCCCCACCCTCACCAACACAACCTCCCCCACCCACATCCCCATCCTCACTCACACACCCTCCCACACCCATATCCCCACCCTCACTCACACACTCTTCCACATCCCCATCCTCACCCACACATCCTCCCCACCCACATCTCCACCCTCACCAACACAACCTCCCCTACCCACATCTGCATCCTCACCCACACACCCTCCCACACCCACAGCCCCACCCTCATCCACACACCCACCCCACCCATATACCCATCCTCACTCACACACTCTCCCACGCCCACACCCCACCCTCACTCACACACCCTCCCACATCCGCATCCTCACCCATACACCCTCCCCCACCCACATCCCATCCTCACTCACACACACGCCCATCCACATCCCCACCCTCACCCACACACCCACCCCCACCCACATTCCCACCGTCACTCACGCACCCACCCACCCACATCCCCACCCTCACTCACACACCCTCCCCCACCCAAATCCCAACCCTCACTCACACATCCTCCCACACCCACACACCCTCCCACACCCACACACCCTCCCCCACCCACATCCCCACCCTCATCCACACACCCACACACATCCCCACCCTCACCCACACATCCTCCCACACCCACATCCCCACCCTCAACCACACGCCCTCCCACACCCACATCCCCACCCTCAACCACACGCCCTCCCACACCCACATCCCCACCTTCACAGACACCCTCCCACAAGCACACCCACCCTAAATCACACACCTTCCACTACCCACATCCCCACCGTCACTCAGACACCCTCCCCCACCCATATCCCCACCCTCACACACACCCTCCCACATCCACATCCCCACCCGCACTCACACACCTTCCCTCACCCACATCCCCACACTCACCTACACACCCTCCCCACCCACATCCCCACCTTCACCCGCACACCCACCCCCACCCACATCCCCACCGTCACTCACACACCCACCCACATCCCCACCGTCACTCACACACCCTCCCCCACCCACATCCCCACCCTCACCCACACACCCTCCCCACCCTCACCAACACAACCTCCCCCACCCACATCCCCATCCTCACTCACACACCCTCCCACACCCATATCCCCACCCTCAATCACACACTCTTCCACATCCCCATCCTCACCCACACATCCTCCCCACCCACATCTCCACCCTCACCAACACAACCTCCCCTACCCACATCTGCATCCTCACCCACACACCCTCCCACACCCACAGCCCCACCCTCATCCACACACCCACCCCACCCATATACCCATCCTCACTCACACACTCTCCCCCGCCCACACCCCACCCTCACTCACACACCCTCCCACATCCGCATCCTCACCCATACACCCTCCCCCACCCACATCCCATCCTCACTCACACACACGCCCATCCACATCCCCACCCTCACCCACACACCCACCCCCACCCACATTCCCACCGTCACTCACGCACCCACCCACCCACATCCCCATCCTCACTCACACACCCTCCCCCACCCAAATCCCAACCCTCACTCACACATCCTCCCACACCCACACACCCTCCCACACCCACACACCCTCCCCCACCCACATCCCCACCCTCATCCACACACCCACACACATCCCCACCCTCACCCACACATCCTCCCACACCCACATCCCCACCCTCAACCACACGCCCTCCCACACCCACATCCCCACCCTCAACCACACGCCCTCCCACACCCACATCCCCACCTTCACAGACACCCTCCCACAAGCACCCTCACCCTCCCACCCACACACCACCCCCACCCATATCCACACTCTCACCCCCACACCCTCCCCGACACACATCCCCACCCTCAAGCACACCCTCCCACACCCACCCCACTCCCACCCACATCCCCACCCTCACTCACACACCCTCCCCCACCCACATTCCCACCCTCACTCACACACCCTCCCCCACCCACATTCCCACCCTCAATCATACACCCTCCCACACCCTCACACCCTCCCACACCCACATCCCCACCCTCACCCACATACCCACCTGTACCCACATCCCCAGCCTCACCCACACACCCTCCCCCACCCACATCCCCACCGTCACTCACACACCCTGCCCCACCCACATGCCCACCCTTACCCACACACCTTCCCCCACCCACATCCCCCACCCTCAGCCACACACCCTGCCCCACCCACATCCCCACCCTCACCCACACACCCTCTCCCACACACCCTCCCACATCCACATCCCCACCCACATCCTCACCATCACCCACACACCCTCTCCCACCCACCCTCCCCACGCACATCCCCACCATCACCCACACATCCTCTCCCACACACCTTCCCCTACCCACATCCCACAACCATCCCCCACACACCTCCCCTTGCCCCACTGACATCACCATCTACGGGGAGAATGTGGGTAAGTGGAGTTGAAATGCCTATCAGCCATGATTGAATGGCGGAGTGGACTCGATGGGCCGAATGGCCATACTTCCACTCCTATGTCTTATGGTCTTATTCCCCACCCCTCACCCACCCGCAGCCCTGTAAATGCTGTGATAATACAAAATACTTCCTCTTTTTCTTCCAGATTGCTCCAAGCCGGCCGTTTCCAGGAGCGTGTCTGAGTTGATCACCCCAAAGCTCAACATGCCTCAGTCGTTCGGTTCGCCTGGTGGCCCGTCCATTCTCGACACCTTGCTCGTCACGGGACTCGCTCCCCCGGGGCTGAACGATTCAGAGAGAGGCTCAGCAGAGTGGCCCCCCCAGGAAGGCCCTGGTCAGCGGGATACAGTTTCTGGGGGACACCAATGCTGGCCTATCCGCCCCACCCTCAGGAATGAGCTGGATACATTCTCGGTCCATTTCTACATATTTTTTGGCCCAAACATCTCTGTGCCTCCAGACAGACCGGCTGTGTTTGGGATCAACCTGGTTCCAGTTCTGGACAGCGGAGGTGTCCTGAATATGGAGCTCAAACTGAACACCGTAAGTTTTCCTTATAATCAGTCCGGGCCACCAGCCCAAAGGAGTAACATTAGACAAAGGAGCAGGAACGGGCCCATGCTGGTAAAACTTACATTTAGTGCCCACCGCTATTTTCCCTCGAGAAGGTGGTGGTGGTGCTGCGCCCACCATGAATATAACCGAGTGGTTTGCTCGGTATTCTCAAAGGGCAGTTAGTAGCCATCTACGTTCCTGTGGGTTTGGAGTCATGTGTATCCGGAACCAGGCCTTTGTCTGATGGGTCTACCTCCACGTTTATAAAGTCTCTTACTGCCTTGGGTTGCAGACAATATTATAAAGTGTTTTACCTTCCAGAAGGCCCAGGTCTCCCAGACCCTCAGCATTTAGACTGTTGTAGCCTGTTATTGGCCACTTGATTGGCCAAAGTCCACCCAGAATGGTTTAAAGGTCAAAGCCATCTCATTATGGTGGAGATAGATGATGGCCCCCTTACACCATGTAACGAGCTTTCTACTACTCTCTGAGTTGTTACATTGTAAACTTGGAGACATGATTCTGTGTTTAGAGACCGCCATGACCCATGCCAGATATGAGTTCCACCAAGAGGCTCTGTTTGGAAATGTCTATTCATGAGGGATGTCCCACTTAGACAAGTGCATTCATGACAAATGTCCCACTTGGACATGTCCATTCATGAGGGAGGTCCCAGTTGGACAAGTCCATTCATGAGGGAGGTCCAACCTGGACAAGTCCATTCATGATGGAAGTCCCACTTGGACATGTCCATTCATGAGGGAGGTCCAACCTGGGCATGGCTATTCATGACGGATGTCCCACTTGGACAAGTCCATTCATGAGGGAGGTCCAACCTGGACATGGCCATTCATGACGGATGTCCCACTTGGACAAGTCCATTTATGAGGGAGGTCCAACCTGGGCATGGCCATTCATGACGGATGTCCCACTTGGACATGTCCATTATTGAGGGAGGTCCGACCTGGACACGTCCATTCATGACGGATGTCTCACTTGGACATGTCCATTCATGAGGGAGGTCCAACCTGGACATGTCCATTCATGAGGGAGGTCCGACCTGGGCATGGCCATTCAAGTGCAGGAAGGATTAGACCCAGGGCGATTCAAATAGGAGCCTCCAAGAGGTTTGAGCTATTTGAGCAACTTCGTGTGTATGAGAGGTGGCCTGACCCTTGGCTTGTTTCCAAACGTTTGAAGAAATAAGCAAAAGTTCCAGAAACTTCCATACCAATTGATAAAACACTTTGTACACATTGTGTCATATCACCATCTCTTGGTATATCCCTAGTTAATTCATTAAACATACAATGGCTAGAGGAGGCTATTCAACCTTCTAACCTATTCCACCATTCTGCCAGGTCATGGTTGATCAGAATCTCGGTTCTGTAACCCTTCATTCTGTTACTCACAAAACATCTATCCATCTCATCGAACATAGAACATTACAGTGCAGCACAGGCCCTTCGGGCCTCGATGTTGCGCTGACCTGTGGAACCAATCTGAAGCCCATCTACCCTACACTATTCCAATTTCATCCATATGTCGATCCAATGACCATTTAAATGCCCTGAAAGTTGCGAGTCTACTTGGCAACTTTCATCTCCAGTACTTTTTAATTGACCTCACCCCTCACTCCATATGTCTGAAATTATGAATAGGACGCACCTTCACTGGGCACACGTGTATCCCTCTCTTTATCTTCCTGACACTCTCTCTCCTTTTTTTTCTCTCTCTCTCTGATACATTTCTCCCTCTCTGTTTTCTATTTCTCTCTCTAGCCCCATCTCGTGTTCCCTTGTCTTTCTGTCACACCATTGCTCTCTAAGTCTCTCATGTCTGTATATCCATTCATTGCCCTTCTCTGACATTGGAATTGAGCGTCAATGTGTTATCAGTCTCAGAATCTGACCTTGTCTTTAATCAAAGAGTGTCAAACATTGCCTGTGGATCAGGTCAATCAGAGTTTAATTACTGTTTGTTGAGGAAAATGAACAGCAGAGTCGGTAGAAAATATTTTTCAATTTTACTGCTTTTTACAGTTTAAGGTGTGACATCTGCTGCCTGATTAACAGTGGGAAACAATTTTAGGAACCCAAATGGATTGTACCAAGCATAGTTTCTGGGTGGTTTGGGATCTGGGTGTAATTTTGATATTTAGCTCTCAATGTATTCTATGTTTATAAGGTCAGTGCTGTCATTGTAGCAGACCATGATTTAATTGCATGATAGTACAGGCTGGTAGGGATGAATGGCCTCCTGCTGTTTGTGGGAGTCAGGATTGCTGAGCTAGATTCCTATTGGTGGGAATGCAGGCTGCACACTGTTCCTCGTTCAATTCATGTAAAATAAACAGCGAGCAGACTAAATGTTCAGCTAGTCCATTTCTGACTGATCTGGGATGGCTCTAATTAATTTATTACCTTGGGCCTGTGATGATAAGTTTAGCTTGAAGTCTGTGTTGTAGCTTTACGTGAACATGTTGTGTGGATTAATGCTGGACTGAAATAGCCTGAGGGATAGCTGTGCTTATTTGAGAAAGTGGACTGCTGCCAGAACCCATTGCTTCATCCTCTGAGCTCCAAGCTGTCCAGGATTAATAACAACATGTGACAACAATTCAGCCGCACTCCAAAAGATCTAACTGCAAGAAACAAGGATGTTAATGGAACTAGTTCCCTTAATCAAACCACACGCTGATGAGGAGGTTACAGTAAAGAGATCCAATTGTACCAATTGCTAAAACACTTTGTAGACTTTGTATGTGACCCACACCTCTTGGTATGACCCAGCATAGTTCTTTAGGCATATAATGAATAGAGGAGGCCATTCAGCCCCTCTAATCTGTTTCACCCCTTTATCAGGTCAAGGCTGACCAGTATCTTAACCCTTTTGATCCACCTTAATTCCATAACCCTTCATTGTCATTGTTGTGGTACTGTTCGCCGAGTTGGGAATTTGTGTTGCAGACGTTTCATCCCCTGTCTAGGTGACATCCTCAGTGCTTGGGAGCCTCCTGTGAAGCACTTCTGTGATGTTCCCTCCGGCATTTATACTGGCTTGTATCTGCCGCTTCCGGTTGTCAGTTCCAGCTGACAAGCAACATGAATTCGACTGGGACAAAACTACTATTATAGGACAAGCCAAACAGAGAACAGCCAGGGAATTCCTAGAGGCATGGCACTCATCCACAGATTCAATCAATAAGCACATTGACCTGGACCCAATAAACTGACCACTGCAGTGGACAGCTGGAACTGACAACCGGAAGTGGCAGGTAAAAATCACTATAAATGCCAGAGGAAAGATCACAGAAGCGCTTCACAGGAGGCTCCCAAGCACTGAGGATGTCACCTAGACAGGGGACGAAACGTCTGCAACACAAATTCCCAGCTCGGCGAACAGAACCACAACAACAAACACCTGAGCTACAAATCTTCTCCCAAACTTTGAACTTTCATTGTCATATTCACAATAAATCTCTCCATCATATGGGCGGCACGGTGGCACAGTGGTTAGCACTGCTGCCTCACAGTGCCAGAGACCCGGGTTCAATTCCCGCCTCAGGCAACTATCTGTGTCCGCATGTGTTTCCTCTGGGTATTCCGGTTTCCTTCCACAGTCCAAAAATATGCACGTTAGGTAAATTGCCCATAGTGTTAGGTGTAGGGGAATGGGTCTGGTTGGGTTGCTCTTCGGTAGGTCGGTGTGGGCTTGTTGGGCCGAAGGGCCTGTTTCCACACTGTAAGTAATCTAATCACATTTCTAATGCTTTTTAATTGATATCCCCTCTCCCCCCAGCCTCAACAGCTTTTCAGGTCAGGGAGATTGGGATTTCTTTGTCAGCCTTCCTGTACTTCCTGACTCTGAGTTCACTTCCTAACCAAACACCATTCCAACTTAGAAAGGTGACTCTGTTCCTTTAGACTATTGTAGTGCAGGAGGTCCAGGTTCAAGTCCTGCTCTGGATGTTATATCATGCCTGAACAAGTTGAAATAGCAGAGATGTGAGGGCCAAGTGGAATTAGCTGTTCATCTGGAGGTCCAGTTAATGTTCTGAGGTTCACTGGTCTAAAAGCTTAGTCATAGATAGGGTCATTGAGATGTACAGCACAGAAACAGACCCTTCGGTCTAAAACGCCCATGTCAACCAGATATCCTAAATTAATTTATTCCCATTTGCCAGCACTTCGTCCATATCCCTCTAAACCCTTCCTATTCATATACAGAGGAACTTCGATTATCTGAATGACATTTTGTTTGGATAATCGAATATTCAGATAGTCGAATGCTGGTTAACACAGTTTAGTCACTGGATGAAGGAACAGCGCTCTGAAAGCTAGTGTTTCCAAATAAACCTGTTGGTCTATAACCTGATGTTGTGTGATTTTTAACTTGGTACACCCCAGTCCAACACTGGCATCTCTAAATCATGACGGTTTAGCTACGCATCTTGCGATCTTGTTTGGACAATCGATGCTCATATAATCGAGGTCTTTTGTACATGTCATTTCAGATATACCTGTTGGACTATAACCTGGTGCCATGTGAATTCTGACATAGATAGAAACATAGAAAGTGTAGGCCACCTTGGCCTTATTAACTGCTTTCTCGATCTGTCCTTTAACCCTCATTTGTGCGTTTTTATCCACTGGTTTCTGCTCTTACACCCTCTCGAGAAATGTACATTTTTTTTTAAAAAAAACTATTACCTCTCCTCTTTCTTCTCACCAAAATCTATCACTTCCTGACTTGGAAGGAAACCTCCTGGTTCCACACAAGGATTTATGCTGAGGCTTTAAATGAGTGACATTATTTGTAAATGATTTGGAGAACGCAATTGAAAGTGATCTACCTTAGCTCAAAAGAAAATTACTGTGGATGTTAGAAATAAGAGCAAACGTAGCAGGTAAACCTTAATAGGTCAGGAAGAAACTGAGGAGAGAAACAGAGAGTTAATGTTTCAGGTTCCATCAGAAATCCCAAAAGATTTATTTGTTTGTATCTAATATTTTGAACGTGGCTAAGGACAGAAAGATTGTGGGGTGTGTTGATGGGGGAGGTAGAGGTGGGATGCACAGAGCTGAAGTTTGGAGGCTGTGGGTAGGGATGGATTGAGGGGGAAATTCGGGACAATGAAAGCTACGGTGAAGATGGTTTGACCCAGTCAAGCACAAGCACATCGTCAAAATTGGAGTGTGGAATGATGTATCGTTATTTTAGTAATGAACTCTCTAACCTTTTCCTTCACTCTTTCCTATCAATATAGTCCTCAGTGAAAGGAGAGAACGTGACAGTGATTGGCTGCTTGAATCACGGGATGCCTTTAGTATCATCAGACAACACCTCAATTCGCTGCGAATCAGGTAAACAGGGACAAAACTGCGCGAGGTAAATGTTTATAGATTTTAAAGAGATATGGGGAGCTAATGAGAATATTGCATTGATGCATTGAGGGCGGCACGGTGGCACAGTGGTTAGCACTGCTGCCTCACAGCGCGTGTAGACCCGGGTTCAATTCCCGACTCAGGCGACTGACTGTGTGGAGTTTGCACGTTCTCCCCGTGTCTGCGTGGGTTTCCTCCGGGTGCTCCGGTTTCCTCCCGCAGTCCTCAGGTGAATTGGCCAAGCTAAAATTGCCCATAGTGTTAGGTAAGGGGTAAATGTAGGGGTATGGGTGGGTTGCGCTTCGGCGGGTCAGTGTGGACTTGTTGGGCCGAAGGGCCTGTTTCCACACTGTAAGTCTAATCTAATCTAAAGGGTCAGCCATGATCCTATTGAATGACAGAGCAGGTTCAATGGGCTGAATGGCCTCCTCCTGCTCCTAGTTTCTACACTTCTATTTGAAGGTAAGGGGATTTGAGAGGCTTGAGGGTGGTGGGAATCTGAAAAGTGGTAGAGGCAGGAATCCTCATGTTATTTAACAAGCAAGGGTGGCACTGTGGCTCAGTGGTTAGCACTGCTGCCTCACAGCTCCTGACATCTGGGTTCAATTCCACCCCAGGAGACTGTCTGTGTGGAGTTTTCTCATTCTCCTCATGCCTGAGTGGGTTTCCTCTGGGTGCTCCAGTTTCCTCCCACAATCCAAAGATGTGCAGGTTTAGTGGATTGGCCATGGGAAGTGCAGAGTTACAGTGTTAGGGCAGAGGTGGTGGGTCTGGATGGGATGCTCCCCAGAGGATTGGTGTTGATTCAAAGGGCTGAATGGCCTGCTTCCACACTGTAGAGGTTCTGTGAGATATTTGACACACCATTGCATGTGCTGGTCCATGTGCGGGTCAAGTGTTGGAAAATGGGATTTGAATAATTGGATGTTTGATGGCCAGCATGGATACAATGGGCCAAAGGATCTCATTCAGCGCTGTAATACCCTATGACTCAATAGCAATTGTCTTCAGCCGCCTGGATCACAAGCCCAAGAACTGCCTGTCTCTCCCACCTTTCCCTGAGGAAACTTCTTGGAATGTGGGCAAGGAGATACAAATATTGAGCATCCACTGACAGAGAAGAAAGGATTATTCAACTCACTCAAAACTGAAACATTCCTGTCTTATCTTCTGTTCCAGAAACTTCCGCAGGGTTTCTCTTGTTGGTCAACTCTACCTCAAATGTTACACGGCTGCGTATCCCTTACCCTCAGACAGGAAATTGGTACATCAGTCTACGTTCCCTCTGCTCGACTGACTATGGGTAAGCTTCCGCTTTTAAATGGGACATTGTTCACTGAGTGCAGGTAAATAATTTGATTTAGAGATGTCATGGTGCAAGGCCATGAGGACTCAAGATATGATTTCTCTCAATCACATTAAACTTTACAGCACAGAAACATACAAGTGATCATAGGGAGCAGGAGTAGGCCATTTGGCCTCTCTGGACTATTTCACTCATTTCCTCATTCAGTCTAACCGAACAATACTGGTCTTTGAGTTCCACATGAGACTCCTCTTCATTCTCACCGTATCAACATCTCATTGAGTCATAGAGTCATAGAGATGTACAGCATGGAAACAGACACATCGGTCCAACCCGTCCATGCCAACCAGATATCCCAACCCAATCTAGTCCCACCTGCCAGCACCCGGCCCATATTCCTCCAAACCCTTCCTATTCATATACCCATCCAAATGCCTCTTAAATGTTGCAATTGTACCAGCCTCCATCACTTCCTCTGGCAGCTCATTCCATACACGTACCACCCTCTGCATGAAAATGTTGTCCCTCAGGTCACTTTCATATCTTTCCCCTCTCACCCTAAACCTATGCCCTCTTGTTCTGCACTCCCCGAACCCAGGGAAAAGACTTTGTCTTTTTATCCGATCCATGCCCCTCATAATTTTGTAAACCTCTATAAGGTAACCCCTCAGCCTCTGACACTCCAGGGAAAACAGACACAGCCTGTTCAGTCTCTCCTTGTAGCTCAGATCCTCCAACTCTGGCAACATCCTTGTAAATCTTTTCTGAACCCTTTCAACTTTCACAACATCTTTCCGATAGGAAGGAGACCAGAATTGCATACAATATTCCAACAGTGGCCTAACCAATGTCCTATACAGCCACAACATGACCTCCCAACTCCTGTACTCAATACTCTGACCAATAAAGGAAAGCATACCACTTTCTTCACTATCCTATTTACCTGCGACTCCACTTTCAAGGAGCTATGAACCTGCACTCCAAGGTCTCTTTGTTTAGCAACACTCCCTAGGACCTTACCATTAAAGATGCTAAGATTTGTTTTCCCAAAATGCAGCACGTTGCATTTATCTGAATTAAACTCCATCTGCCACTTCTCAGCCCATTGGCCCACCTGGTCCAGATCCTGTTGTAATCTGAGGTAACCCTCTTCGCTGTTCACTACACCTCCAATTTTGGTGTCATCTGCAAACTTACTAACTGTACCTCTTATGCTCGCATCCAAATCATTTATGTAAATGACACAAAGTAGAGGGCCCAGCACTAATCCTTGTGGCACTTCACTGGTCACAGGCCTCCAGTCTGAAAAACAACCCTCCACCACCAGCCTCAGTCTTCTACCTTTGAGCCAGTTCTGTATCCAAATGGCTAGTTCTCCCTGTATTCCATGAGATCTAACCTTGCTAAATCAGTCTCCCATGGGGAACCTTGTCGAACGCCTTACTGAAGTCCATATAGATCACATCTACTGCTCTGCCCTCATCAATCTTCTTTGTTACTTCTTCAAAAAACTCAACCAAGTTTGTGAGACATGATTTCCCATGTACAAAGCCATGTTGATTATCCCGAATCAGTCCCTCCCCTACCAAATATATGTACATCCTGTCCCTCAGGATCTCCCCCCAACAACTTGCCCACCACTGAGGTCAGGCTCACTGGTCTATAGTTCCCTGGCTTGTCTTTACCGTCCTTCTTAAACAGTGGCACCACATTAGCCAACCTCCAGTCTTCCGGCACCTCACCTGTGACTATTGATGATACAAATATCTCAGCAAGAGGCCCAGCAATCACTTCTCTAGCTTCCCGCATAGTTCTCGGGTACACCTGATCAGGTCCTGGGGATTTATCCACCTTTAACCATTTCAAGACATCCAGCACTTCCTCCTCTGTAATCTGGACATTTTGCAAGATGTCACCATCTATTTTCCTACATTCTATATTTTCCATACCCTTTTCCACAGTAAATACTGATGCAAAATATTCATTTAGTAGCTCCCCCATTTTCTGTGGCTCCACACAAAGGCCGCCTTGCTGATCTTTGAGGGGCCCTATTCTCTAGGAAAAAGTGAGGTCTGCAGATGCTGGAGATCAGAGCTGAAAATGTATTGCTGGAAAAGCACAGCAGGTCAGGCAGCATCCAAGGAACAGGAAATTTGACGTTTCGGACATAAGCCCTTCATCAGGAATCCTGATTCCTGATGAAGGGCTTATGCCCGAAACGTCGAATTTCCTGTTCCTTGGATGCTGCCTGACCTCTGCACTTTTCCAGCAACAAATTTTCGGGCCCTATTCTCTCCCTAGTTACTTTTTGTCCTTAATATATTTATAAAAATCCTTTGGATTCTCCTTAATTCTATTTGCCAAAGCTATCTCATGTCCCCGTTTTGCCCTCCTGATTTCCCCCTTCAGTGTACTCCTACTTTCTTTACACTTTTCTAAGGATTCACTCGATCTATCCTGTCTATACCTAAGATATGCTTCCTTCTTTTTCTTAACCAAACTCTCAATTTCTTTAGTCATCCAGCATTCCCTAACATACCAGCCTTCCCTTTCACCCTGACAGGAATATACTTTCTCTGGATTCTTGTTATCTCGTTTCTGAAGGCTTCCCATTTTCCAGCCATCCCGTTACCTGCGAACATTTGCCTCCAATTAGCTTTCAAAGGTTCTTGCCTAATACCATCAAAATTGGCCTTTCTCCAATTTAGAACTTCAACTTTTAGATCTGGTCTATCCTTTTCCATCACTATTTTAAAACAAATAGAATTATGGTCGCTGGCCCCAAAGTGCTCCCCCGCTGACACCTCAGACACCTGCCCTGCCTTATTTCCCAAGAGTAGGTCACGTTTTGCACCTTCTCTAGTAGGTACATCCACATACTGAATCAGAAAATTGTCTTGTACACACTTAAGAGATTCCTCTCCATCTAAACCTTTAACACTATGGCAGTCCCAGTTGATGTTTGGAAAGTTAAAATCCCCTACCCATAACTACCCTGTTATTCTCCTCCTGCTTCTTTCTCCCTCCTGTGTTTAACCAGCTTTTATACTTTTGTATCTTCTGTACTCTCCTTGATTACTCGCTGTGTCAGTGAATTTCACACTCTTGCCATTCATCGAGTAAAGTTAGCATCATGAGTTAGGTTTTAAGCCTTTCTCACCCCACACCAACCCACTCACTTTTGGAATCCATAGGATTATCAGACATACGGCATGGAAATAGGCCATTTGGCCTAACCGGTCCATGCTGATGTCTGTGCTCTACTCATGTTTAGGGGTGGCATGGTGGCTCAGTGGTTAGCATTGCTGCCTCACAGCACCAGTGACCCGGTTCACTTCCAGCCTTGGGAGTCTGTCTGTGTGGAATTTGCACATTTTCCCTGCGTCTGTGGGGCTTTCCTCCAGGTACTCCGGTTTCCTCCCACAGTCCAAAGGTGTGCAGGTCAGGTGGATGCTAAATTGTCTGTAGTGTACAGGAACGTGCAGACTTGCCATGGGAAATGCAAGGTTACAGGGATAGGGTAGTAGGGTATGTCTGAGTAGAATGGTCTTCGGAGGCTCAGTGTGGACTTTATGGGCTGAACTGACTGCTTCCACAGGTAGGGATTCTATGTTTCTAAGTTACTGTCCCATCTTTTCCATTGAATCTAACATTGGAATACTCTATTCCTGTCTCCATTACAGACATGTCTCGATCCCCTCAAATGCAGCCATGGAAAGTCCCTGTATTTATAGGTAAAACCCAATTGGTTCAGTAATGCCCCTCAGGGAAGGAAATCTGCCATCCTTACCTGGTGTGGCCTACATGTGACTCCAAACCTACAACAATGTGGCTGACTCTTAATTACTCTCTGGACAATTAGGGATGGATAATAAATGCTGACCTAGCTAGCGATGCCCACTTTGAATGAAAAGAATTAATGTTTTATATCAAAATGACTCTATTGCTGTCAGACCAGCTGGCTATTTTCAGCTCTTCCTGTTTTTTTTCTCTCTCTCCTCATTGTCGTGGGCTGGTTTATCACCGAGAGAGACTATTTGTCTCCCAGATATGAGAATTTGATTTGTATTCATCCAAATCTCGCTAATGACAGCACATAAGACTGAATAAACAGAGATTGACGTCTGGGGTTTTTATTAAATACAATTTGATTTGAAAGTAATTGGAAACCTGTTTATCGGAGAGATCCTGGCTAAACCCAAGCAGTTTAATCTGGATCAGGCTCTGACTTACAAGGAACAAAATAAAAGGAACGCAGGGAGAATGTGAGTTCACTGTCTCACTGAAAGGCTCAACCAGAATTACTCTGTCGCAGAGTGAGATTGCTCAGTAAACTGTGAGGCACTTTTAGCAGTAATCACTCACTCATTCGCTCTGAGCAGTGAGCTGAGAGCACAGGGTGTCTCAGACAGCATTACACCCACAGAAATGTAACCTTTGTTAGCCAAGTTTTTGCACAGGAAGCTCCCACAAGCATCAAGGTGCGGATGGTCCTATAACCTGTTTCTGTGTTGTTCGGTTTAATTTATTCGCTCATGGGATTTGAACGTCACTGCGTTAACCGTCACCTGGTGTGGCCCAGGAGCTACAGTCTGAGGGGGCAGTCTCTGCTTCAGTTGCTGCAGAGGCAGACCCTGGGCTGAGAACGTGCAGGGTGATCTGGCCTCAGTTTTCTCTTGGGCCCCTCTTCTTAGCAGCTGAGCTTTTTGATTTCACTCACCACTTCCAATGACCTTCCACCCAGTCTCCTTCCAGAAGGCCCAGCCATCACTGACTGTCCCCCAGTCATCAGGGTCAGTGTCCACCACCTTCAGATCTCCCTTATTGAGGTCCTTGTAGAATCATGGAATATTAGAGCACACAAGATGGCTCTTCAGCCCATCCAGTGTGGGCTTGTAACAGAGCTGTGGATACTGAGCAGGTCGTGTCCCAAAGCAGCCAAATGAGAATCTTTGTAACTGGAATGATCTCTGGTTTTGGCAGGTATGAAGAGTGCACCAATGTGACAGCAGAGGTGTATCTGAGAACATATCTGACTCCGTGTATAAATGAGTGTGGCACGTATGGACAGTGCAAACTGCTACGCACCAACAATTACCTGTACGCTGCCTGTGAATGTAAAGCAGGTAAGCTGTAGCCAGTTCTAGTACGGGTGTGTGTGTGTGTGTGTGTGTGTGAGAGACCTTCAACCAGGAAGGAGGGTCACAGTACAGACCACTACACAGCAGGAAACCTCCAATAACATCACAGAATGAAATACTCCAGCAGCAGGTATGCAGAGAAAGAAAAACAGAGTTAACACCCTTCATCAGAACTGGGGAAAGTTTGAGATGTATTCGGTTTTAACAACAGTAAGATTTGGCAGGAACCGTGTGAGGGTCTGTCACAGGTCGATAGCAGAGGGTTGAGATGGTTTAGCCTGTTAGCAGGAGAGCTAGTGAGAGCCCCATGCTGTCTCTCATTGAACCTTGTCCAACACAGCGGTAATGTCCCTGGACTAGTAATCCAGACCTGCAGGTGAATGTTCTGGGGACATGAGTTCAATTCCCACAATAGCAGATGGTGACATTTGAATTTAATAAAGATCTGACTGAATGGTGATTGTGTCTGGTTCACCAATGTCCTTCAGGCAAGGAAATCTGATACCCAGTCAGGCCTACACGTGACTCCAGACCCAAAGTAATGCGGTTGATACTTAAATACCCTCTGGGCAATTATGGATGGGCAATACGTATTCGTGATGCCCAATGATGCCAATATCCAGTAATGATCAGGAAGGAGATAAGTTCCTGAAGTCCTGGGCAGGCTGGCAGTGGGGTTTTTACTGGGAGGCAGAGACCCTGGAGGTTATATACTACTCACTGCTGATCAGTCATGGCTAGCAACTCCAATCTGAATGACATTGTCACTGAGAGGGCACTGATCCAGTCCCAGAGAGGGGGTGTAAAGGGGCTGGGGGAAAGGGCCCTGTCCTGGGGTTCGGTAACACCCAGACCACAAGCAGCTGGCCATCTTGATTCTGATCATTGGCAAAGATTGCAGAGCAGAGACAGGTGGAAATTCTTTTACACAGAGAGGAGCGGTGATCGAAAACCCAGTCGCTCACATGGGGCTGGGAGGAGAACCAATCCTCACCTTTTCAAAGACAAACTGTGTCAACTTAATACGAAATGAACATAAATTTGCAGGGCTGTGGGTTCAGAGCAGGGAAGGTGACTGATTGGATACTGTCTGGAAAGGGCCAGCATTGACTGGAGAGGCTGAGTGGTCTCTGTCACTCTGACTGGTTTGTTCCGTTACAGGTTGGAATGGCTGGGGTTGTACTGATAACCTGGAGGCTTATTCGTACAGCTTCCAGCTCCTCTCCACCCTCCTGCTGTGCCTCAGCAACCTGATGTTCGTCCCGCCCGTCGCCATAGCCATTCGCAGCGAGTATCTCCTGGAGGCCTCTGTCTACATTTTCACCATGTTTTTCTCAACGGTCAGTGCCATTATTTGCAGAATCTCTGGGAAGGGGTCGGCTTCGCTGGGGACTGTGTGCAGGGTCACCTTGAACATGACAGTGGTTGTTTGACCTTTGGCCTTTGCTTAGAGAGCACAGTTGAGCCTGAGCTCCTGGTTGGGAAGGTGACCATTCGACCTCAGTGCCTCTAGATCACTGAGGCAGGGGTGGTGGGGGTGTCGGGGTGGGGGTGGGGGGGGGGGGGGGTGCAAGGCCACGTACAGCTCCCAATCCCCAACTCCACTAGGAGGCAGCACAAGTGACCTCTCACCTCCTACCCTGAACATCTTACAACTATTCGCCATTCTTCAGGTACCCTCTGGTCTGCGGAACCTCAACACCTTCCATCAATGCTCTGACCCTCAATCTCTCACTTCTACACCTCAAACCTCTGACTCTCCATTTCTCCACAACCACTGATCCCCTGAACTGTCGATGCCTCACCCCCACTCCGTCCCTTCCAATCCTAATTTAACTCTCCCCAACACCTCCCCTCCCACCCTGCTAGCCAGAAGCCCTCATTGGCCAATTAAATACCTCCTGATTTGGCAGCAGGATGAAGGAGTCTTTGTCTGGATTCCTCAGTGATCAAGATCTGTACCTGCAGTATCATGCTACCATGATAGAAAACCTCCCAAACCTACTTCCTATCAAATGTCTCACTCGCATCTCTGCCTCTGATGTATCACATTCTCCAGCACTTTCTGACCATCAGTGTATATGAAGGGATATCTGTCTGCCTTTCCCACTTTCTCCCATAACTCTTGATTCCCTTCTGTCTCTCTCAGTGTTGAATCCGCTCAATGGCCCAGCCTTGACAGCCCTCTGTGATAGACTCACTCCCTTCTGAGAGAAGAAATTCCTCCTCATCTCTGTCTGAAATGTGCAATGCCTGATTCTGGGATTATTCCCTTTGGTCCTACACTCTCCCACAAGGGGAACAATCTCCCCACATCTCCCAATGGATCTTGTATGCTCCATAGAGTCATAGAGTCATAGAGATGTACAGCATGGAAACTTCGGTCCAACCCATCCATGCTGACCACATATCCCAACCCAATTTAGTATCACCTGCCAGCACCCGGCCCATATCCCTCCAAACCCTTCCTATTCATATACCCATCCAAATGCCTCTTAAATGTTGCAATTGTACCAGCCTCCACCACATCCTCTGGCAGCTCATTCCATACACGTACCACCCTCTGCATGAAAAAATTGATTTATAGGTCTCTTTTATATCTTTCCCCCTCACCCTAAACCTATGCCCTCTAGTTCTGGACTCCCCGACCCCAGGGAAAAGACTTTGCATATTTATCCTATCCATGTCCCTCATAATTTTGTAAACCTCTATAAGGTCGCCCCTCAGCCTCCGACGCTCCAGGGAAAACAGCCCCAGCCTGTTCAGCCTCTCCCTGTAGCTCAGATCCTCCAACCCTGGCAACATCGTTGTAATCTAAGGTCTCCCCACATCCTTATATAGTCCGACAAATACAGGCCCAACCTTTCCTTTTCAGACTGTCTGTTGATACCATGTGACCATAAGAGATAGGAATAGGAGAAGGCCATTCAGTCCCTTGAGCCTGTTCCATCATTCAATAGAATCTTGGCTGAACTGACATTCCTCGCTTCCAATTTTCTGAACTTGCCTTGTAATACTTTGAATTCAGTAAAGATCAAGAATCCATCGATCTGGTATTAGCCTAGTGAGCACCCGCTGGACTGTCTCCTATCTTTCCTTAGGTAAGGAACCCAAAACTGTTCACAGTGTACCAGCTCCAGTCAGACTAGTATCTTGGTCTATCTGACTAGTATTGTGTACAGTTCGAGTAAAACTTCTATTCCCCTTCTACTCTATTCCCTTAAAATAAAGGTCAACATTCCATTTGCTTTCCCTATTTCCAGTAGACTTTATGTTTCTTTATGTTTCATGGATGCGGACTCCCAATCTCTCCATTCAGTATCACTCTCCAATCTTTGACCATTTAAATAACATTCAGCCCCTTGATAAGCTTTCCTGCCTTCCCCCAAAACATTAAACTGTTTTGTCGATCCAAGCTCTGTCTAAATCAGCCACAAACCTATTCCTTTACCCAGCGTCCACAGCTTGCTGAGGGAAAGAATTACAAAGACCAAGGATCCTGCCAGGGATTCCTGTTCATCCCCATCTCTTTATTTCGAAACAGATCCCCTAATTCCTCACAGAGATAACCACATTCCAGCCCCTGTGTCTGACGCTCCTCCTCTGTCTGGGAGTGACTCCCTGTAACTTTCAGAGGGTTTCCTGTTGTCTGTGTGGTGACACTAGCTATTGTTCCCACCTTCCTGCCCCCTGCAGTTTTACCACGCGTGTGACCAGCCTGGGATCGTGGTCTTCTGTATCATGGAGTATGATGTGCTGCAGTTCTGTGACTTCCTGGGATCACTGATGTCTGTCTGGGTCACAGTTATTGCCATGGCGAGGCTGCAACCAATCATCAAGCAGGTTAGTCTCCACCTTGACAGGCCAAGTGGGGCCCTGTCTCACAGCAATCCGGGACCATCCAAGTGTTCACCCCCTTCCCTGCTGCTGCTCTCCCTCTCACTATCTCCAAGCAAGCACACGTCACTGACGGTTTTCCCAGATGTTCGCTTGTGAGATTTTCTTAGTTCGTTGTTACAAAGCTGGGGTTTATTCTCGTTTATCCACGTGATCAGTCTCTGTCAATGAGACAGATCCAGAGATGAGGTGAGGAAATCCCTCACTGGGGGAGAAGCCTGGGCAACAGGCCACATGTCACCCCTCTCTCTCAATCATTGCTCACACACCATGCTCACATTTACTTAATTCATTTCAAAGGAGTCTAGCATCAATTTCATTTTGATTCATTCATGGGATGTGGGCATCACTGGCTGGGCCAGCACTTGTGGCCCATTGCTAATTGCCCCTTGAGAAGGTGGGGGTGAGCTGCCTTCTTGAACTGCTGCAGTCCATTTGTTGTAGATAAACCCACAATACTCTTAGAGAAGGAATTCCAGGATTTTGACTGAGCGACAGTGAAGAAACAGTGATATATTTCCAAGTCAGGATATTGACAGCAACTTAATTCCTCGGATACTTTGGAAGTATGCCTGGATGACCATGAATACTGTTGGCCTGTCATTTCTCGTACATTGGCCATCCAGGAGTTGGCCTATCATCCATCTCCTACTGTTCAATAGATTTGATGGAGCAATGGTTTCATCAGCGAGTCTTCTCTTTCTAGATTCCAGATTCCAGCCGCGAGGTTCCCCATGTCTTCCATGTGACCGCAGTTAGGATATTGAGTGCAGCAGGTCAGGCAGCATCCAAGGAACAGGAGATTCGACGTTTCGGGCATAAGCCCTTCTTCAGGAATGGGCTTATGAAGAAGGGCTTATGCCCGAAACGTCGAATTTCCTGCTCCTTGGATGCTGCCTGACCTGCTGCGCTTTTCCAGCAACACATTTTCAGCTCTGATCTCCAGCATCTGCAGACCTCACTTTCTCCTCGCAGTTAGGATATTCCCAGAGTGAAGGTAAAACTGACCCAGTTAGCACAGTATCAGGATAACGGAATATGGCAGCTGCTTAGTTATGTAAATGCACCAGTAATTCACAGATCGGAATGAGGGATCTCTGGATATAAGTTCAAAATTCATCACAGGAATTTAAATTACAGCTAATTAAATAAACAATCAGGATACAAAGTTAAAAACAGTAACAGTGTCTGTGAAACTATCAGCAAACACCTGACATGGACACAATCGGGGAAAAAATGATCTGAAAACCCATTAAAACAGCACAGATTCATATCAGGATGGCTTGATGGGGACAGTGTAGAGGGAGATTTACTCTGTATCTAACCCCATGCTGTCCCTGTCCTAGGAGTGTTTGGTCATGGACAGTGTAAAGGGAGATTTACTCTGTATCTAATCCTGTGCTGTCCCTGACCTGGGAGTGTTTGATGGGGAGACAATGTAGAGGGACATTTACTCTGTATCTAGCCCCATGCTGTCCCTGACCTGGGAGTGTTTGATGGAGGACAGTGTAGAGGGAGCTTTACTCTGTATCTAACCCCATGCTGTCCCGGACCTGGGAGTGTTTGATGAGGGGACAGAGTAGAGGGAGCTTTACTCTGTATCTAACCCCATGGTGTCCCTGACCTGGGAGTGTTTGATGGGGAGACAATGTAGAGGGAGATTTACTCTGTATCTAGCCCCATGCTGTCCCTGACCTGGGGGTGTTTGATGGGGGGACAGTGTAGAGGGAGCTTTACTCTGTATCTAACCCTGTGATATCCCTGTCCTGGGAGTGTTTGATGGGAGACAGTGTAGAGAGAGCTTTACTCTGTATCTAACCCTGTGATGTCCCTGTCCTGGGAGTGTTTGATGGGGACAGTGTGGAGAGAGCTTTACTCTGAGTCAAACCTCATTCTGTCTCTGTCCTGGGAGTGATGGGGGACAGTGTAGAGGGAGCATTATTCTGCACTGAACCTTGTGCTGTCCCTGTGCTGGGAGTGTTTGATGGGGACAGTGTAGAGGGATTAAAGATTTAACAGCAATCTAAGTTTGTTCAGTACATCGCATCAACTGTATGACACTTTAATCATTTACCCTCTGAACAGCATCCCACCCAGACTCATCCCCCTACCCTATCCCAGT
Organism: Hemiscyllium ocellatum; assembly: GCF_020745735.1. Lineage (NCBI taxonomy): Eukaryota > Metazoa > Chordata > Chondrichthyes > Orectolobiformes > Hemiscylliidae > Hemiscyllium > Hemiscyllium ocellatum. The sequence goes on from NC_083402.1 coordinate 9,019,235, forward strand.
AATACTGTTAATCCACCTAACCTACACATCCCTAGGTGAGGTGCTAAAGAGATTATAGAGGCATTGGTGGTGATCTTTTAGGAATCCCTGGAGTACGTGAGGGGCTCAGAGGATTGGAAAAATGCCGAATATAAGTCCCCTATTTAAGAAGGGAGATAGGCAGAAGACAGGAAACTAAAGGCCTGTTAGCCTGACCTCCGTGGTTAGTAAGGTTTCAGAGTTCATTATTATGGACGAGATTCTGAAGTGCATGATAAAATAGGGCAGAGTCAGCACGGCTTCGTCAAGGGGAGGTCGTGTCTGACAAATCTGTTAGAATACTTTAAGGAGGTAATGAGCAAGTTAGACAAAAGAGAGCCAGTGAACATGACCTAATGGGATGACCTAAGGTGACAAGGTGCTGCCCAGAACTGGTTGAGAACTCTGGGTTTGTACTCCATAAGACCATAAGACATAGGAGTGGAAGTAAGGCCATTCGGCCCATCGAGTCCACTCCGCCATTCAATCATGGCTGATGGGCATTTCAACTCCACTTACCAGCGTTCTCCCCGTAGCCCTTAAATACTCGAGACAAGAATCTATCAATCTCTGCCTTGAAGACATTTAGCGTCCCGGCCTCCACTGCACCCTGTGGCAATAAATTCCACAGGCCCACCACTCTCTGGCTGAAGAAATGTTTCCGCATTTCTGTTCTGTATTTACCCCCTCTAATTCTAACGCTGTATCCACGGGTTCTAGTCTCCTCGCCTAATGGAAACAATTTCCTAGCATCCACCCTTTCCAAGCCATGTATTATCTTGTATGTCTCTATTAAGTCTCCCCTTAATCTTCTAAAATCCAATGAATACAATCCCAGGATCCTCAGCCGTTCCTCATATGTTAGACCTACCATTCCAGGGATCATCCGTGTGAATCTCCGCTGGACACATTCCAGTGCCAGTATGTCCTTCCTGAGGTGTGGGGACCAAAACTGGACACAGTACTCCAAATGGGGCCTAACCAGAGCTTTATAAAGTCTCAGTAGCACAACGGTGCTTTTATATTCCAACCCTCTTGAGATAAGTGACAATTTACTCGATGGAGTTTAGAAGGATCAGGGGGAATCTGATTGATAATTATAGAATACTGAGGATGGATGTGGAGAAGATGTTTCCACTCATAAGAGAGATTAAGACTTGAAGGTACATCCTCAGAGTGAAGGGGTAACCCTTTAGAACTGAGATGAGGAGGAATTTCTTCAGCCCGAGGGTGGGGAATCTGTGGAATTCCTTGTCGCAGAGGATTATGGAGGCCATGTCATTGAGTGTATTTGAGACAGAAATAGTGAGGTTCTTGATTAGTAAGGGGACCAAGGGTTGCTGGGAGAAAGCAGGAGAATGGGCTTGAGAAACACATCAGCTATGATCAAATGGGAGAGCAGACTCAATGGGCTGATGGGCCTAATTCTCCTCCTATATCTTATCGTCCTGTGAAAGAATACTGCCAACGTATCCACAGTCTGACCTACATCTTTTTGCCAAGGATCAGGTCCGGGAGACTTGCTGGCCTTTAGCCCCATTAGTTTCCAAGGTACTTTTCCTCTTGTGATAATTCTTGGATTCAGTTCCTCTCCCTCTTTTGCTATTTGAATATTTAATAATTTTGGAATACTATTGGTGGCTTCTGCTATGAATTCAGATGCAAAGTATTTCTTTAACTCCTGTGTCATTTCTTGGTACCCCATTCTTATTTCCCCCACCACATTCTCTCAAGAGCCATTGCCCACTTTGACCTCCCTCTTTCTTTTCATGTATTTCAGGAAGCTCTTACTGTCCATCTTGATATTACTTGCCAGTTTACCCTCAAAGTTTTTCTCCTGCCTCTTTTTTAAAATGGTTGTCTTTTATTGGTTTTTAAATGTTTCTCAATCCTCTTGGCTGACCACTAACCTTTGCCACATTGGATATATTTTCTTTCAATATGATGCTGTTTTTAAACTTTTGGGTTAACCGTAGTTGGGTTTCTCCCGCTTAGTGTTGTTTTCATTTGCATCTATTTGCAGAGACCACTGTAGGCCAGAGACAAGGCCTTGTGTTTTCTGAGTCGAGAGTGTAGTGCTGGAAAAGCACAGCCAGTCAGGCAGCATCCGAGGAGCAGGAGAGTCGACATTTTGGGCAAGAGCCCTTCATCAGGAATTTTGTGTTTTCTGATGTTGAATCCTCCTTCCTCACTGAGGTCTATCTTTGCTGTGAGCCATGAACTATTTTCTTAAATGTCTGCCATTGTTCCTCAACCACCTTTGCTGCTACACTCCTTTCCCAGTCCACTCCAGCCAGCTGTACCCTCACAGGGTGGCACAGTGGTTAGCACTGCTGCCTCACAATGCCAGGGACCTGGATTCGATTCCAGCATTGGGTGACTGTGCGGGGTTTGCACATTCTCTCTGTGTGGGTTTCTAGTTTTCTCCCACGGTCCAACAATGTGCAAGTTAGATCCATTGGCCATAGGGAATGCAGGGTTGTACGGGGTGTGTCTGGGTGCGATACTCTTTGGAGGGACTTGATGGTCTGATTCCATACTGTAGGGATTCTATTCCTTTGTAGTTACCCTGATTTAAGTTTAGCTCAGTTGTTTCCAACTCAAGTTCCTCCTTCTTAAACTAAATGCTAAATTCTACCATGTTATGGTCACTATTTCCAAAGGGATATTTTACTCTGACATTGTTAATCAAACCTATCTCATTAAACATTACTAGATCCAAAATAACCTGATTCCCCAGTTGGATCCACAACAATTTGTTCTGAGAAAGCTATTGGCTGTGATGCTGGCCATGAAATTCTTATTAGTTGACTTAAAAATCCTTCTGGTTTACTAATATCCTTCAGAGAAAGAAATCTGCCATCCTCCCATCATCTGTTTTTAAGAAGGAGCTAGCTATATTTCCCAGTGATGAAGGGATCAAAGGGTATGGGGAGAATTTGGGAAAGGGAATTGAGTTGGAAGATTGGCCATGATCAAATTGAATGGTAGAGCCCAGGCTTGAAGGGCTGAATGGCCTATTCCTGCTGTTGTTTTCAATGTTTCTGGCCTACTTGTGACTCCAGACACATAGCAATACAGTTATCTCTGACCTGCCCTCTGAAATGGCCTCACAAGCCACTCAGTTCAAGGGCAGATACGGGTGGGCAACAAATGCTGGCCTTAACACCTGGCCCTCTCACATCTGATGAGAAAAAATAAATTTAAAACGCTAATTATGGGATCTTGCTGTGTTCCGATTGCCACATTTTCCCACATTGCTCCTCGTTGACTGTGGTCATGGAAGGTGCTACATAAATGCAAGCTGTTACTTTTCTTCTCACCTAATCGCAGAGACCGCCATCGGCCAGGGACCAGGCCTTGTGACCTGGGCATCGGCACACCACCCACTGTGTGCCCCAACCGAGACGCCCTGCAGTCACTACCATTCATTGTGATATTATCTGGAACAGAGCAGATTAAATCCAAGCTGTTAGTTGATGGTAATGGACTTGACCTGTGTGAGTACAGCAGGTCAGAACAGGATAAATATAGCTTCTGGGTGTGGGATATCCCCGATTCCAAGAAATCCTTGTTTCACTGGTTGACAAAAATTGCCTTCTGGGAGGAACAAGGGAACAGGATTAGGTCTTTCACCGCCATGAGCCTGATTTAACTAGATCATGGCTGATCTGAATCTGTATGCTACAAGGTGTTTTGGAGGCAGATTCAACTGGGAGTGAATTGGATGATTGTTTGAAAAGAGGAGAACTTGCAAGGGTGCATGGAATGAGCAGGAGACTGTCACTATCAACGTCCTGGGGGTTACCATTAACCAGAAACGGAACTGGACTCGCCACATAAACACATAACAGCAGGTTGGAGGCAAGGGATGCTGCAGTGAGTAACTCCCCAAAGCCTCTCCATCATCTACAAGACACGAGTCGGGGTGCGATGGAATACTCCCCACTTGCCTGGATGGATGTCGCTCCAACAACACCCAAAAAGCTCAACACCATCCAGAATAATGCAGACTGCTTGATTGTTACCACATCCACAAGCACCACTCCCTCCACCACTGACGCTCAGTAGCACAATGCGTACCATCTCCAAAACACACTGCAGAAATTTGCCAAATATCCTCAAACAGCACCTTCCAAACCCACGATCACTTCCATCTAGAAAGATAAGGGCAGCAGATACATGGGAACACCATCTTCCAGCAAGTTCCCCTCCAAGTGACTCAGTATCCTGACTTGGAAATATATCACCCCTCCGTTGCTCTCGCTGGGTCACAACCCTAGAATTCCCTCCCTCAGGGCAATGTGCATCCACCTACAGCACATGGACTGCAGTGGTTCCAGAAAGAAATTTACCAATACCTTCTCAAGAGCAACGAGGGATGGGTAATAATTGCAGACCCAGCCAGCAATGCTAATCTTGCGAGTAGATATATAAAAAAAAAGCGAGGTGTTCTTGTAGAGAGCTAGAACGGACTTGATGGGCCAAGCAGCCTCTTCCTGTACTGTATCACCCTCTGATTCCCCGATCACATTGCACAGAACACTTCATTCTGTATCCCTTGATATCCTTGAACAATTCTTCAGGCAGATTGGTGACATGTTCTGACCAACAAAACAAGAGTAAACTTGTTCTCACTGAGAGTAGTTGAATATTAAGTTAAAGCAAAGACAGCATAGACAATTAAAATATCTGTCATTGATGGTTTATTATATTACATATCATCATGATGACCCTTGCCCTTTGCACTTTGACAGGTCTTGTACTTGCTGGGAGCCATGTTGTTGTCGATGGCTTTGCAGTTGGATCGGCATGGACTGTGGAATCTTCTGGGACCAAGCCTCTTTGCTCTCGGCATCATGGCCATCGCTTGGGTAGGGAGATGGATATTCACCCTTTTTATATCTGCTGCATTGGCTGTGTGTAATCATTTTGAGTTGTTCTGGTGCAGAAAGAGACCATTTGGCCCATTGTGCCCTGCACTGGTTCTATCGCCTAGCGCCAATCTCCTGCCTTTTCTCCATACCCTTGCAGACCATTTCTTTCGGAATAATCATTCAATGATCTCCTCGTTTGAACCAGCGCGTACCAGCCCCTAAGTATTCACTGAGTGATAAAGTTTGTAATCAGATCAGCCTTGCTTTGTTTGCACATCATTTTCAATCTATATCCCCTCATTCCTGTTCCTTTGATGAGCTGGAGTAAAAAATGAGGTCTGCAGATGCTGGAGGTCACAGCTGCAAATGTGTTGCTGGTCAAAGCACAGCAGGTTAGGCAGCATCTCAGGAATAGAGAATTCGACGTTTCGAGCATAAGCCCTTCATCAGGAATAAGAGAGAGAGAGCCAAGCAGGCTGAGATAAAAGGTAGGGAGGAGGGACTAGGGGGAGGGGCGATGGAGGTGGGATAGGTGGAAGGAGGTCAAGGTGAGGGTGATAGGCCGGAGTGGGGTGGGGGCGGAGAGGTCAGGAAGAGGATTGCAGGTTAGGAGGGCGGTGCTGAGTTGAGGGAACCGACTGAGACAAGGTGGGGGGAGGGGAAATGAGGAAGCTGGAGAAATCTGAATTCATACCTTGTGGTTGGAGGGTTCCCAGGCGGAAGATGAGGCGCTCCTCCTCCAGCCGTCGTGTAGTTGTGTGCAAATGTGTTGCTGGTCAAAGCACAGCAGGTTAGGCAGCATCTCAGGAATAGAGAATTCGACGTTTCGAGGCATCTCAGGAATCCTCCTTCCACCTATCCCACCTCCATCGCCCCTCCCCCTAGTCCCTCCTCCCTACCTTTTATCTCAGCCTGCTTGGCTCTCTCTCTCTTATTCCTGATGAAGGGCTTATGCTCGAAACGTCGAATTCTCTATTCCTGAGATGCTGCCTAACCTGCTGTGCTTTGACCAGCAACACATTTGCACCTTTGATGAGCTGGAACAACATCTCCTGATCTACCAGCTCACTCATGATAAATCTCTGTCAAATCTCAGTCAGTGAAATACAAGTCTGAAATGCAAACAGAAATTGCTTGAGAAACTCAGTAGGTCTGGCAGCATCAATGGAGAGAGAAACAGAATTAATGCTTCATATGTGTTATACTAGACTCAAAATTGTGCCTCTTTCTCTTTCTTTGCAGGTACTGTCAGTCCTGCTGAGTATCTCCAGCAATTTATGCTGTAGTTTCAGATCTCCACAATTGACAGGATTTTGTTTCATTAAACACAAATCTGTGTCTGTGGGAAGCATCAGAAATATTTTGAGTGGCTCTGGTCTAGTTCATCAGCCAGATTGTGTCTACAGCCAACCTGGTGTTAGAGGGTTTGAGCTCTCAGGAGACGCTGAATAGGCTGGGTCCGTTTACCTGGAGCATCAGAGGCTGAGGGGTGACCTGATAGAGGTTTATAAAACCATGAGGGGCATGGACAGGGTAAATAACCAAGGTGGTTTTTTTTCAGGCTAGAGGAGTCCAAAACTAGAGGGCATTGGTTTAAGATGAGAGGGGAAAAATATAACAGGGACGTAAGGGGCAACTTTTTCACACAGGGAGTGGTGCGTGTATGGAATGAGCTGCCGAGGAAGTGGTGGAGGCTGGTACAATTATAACATTTAAAAGGCATCTGGATGGATATATGAATAGGAAGGGTTTAAAGGGATAGGGGCCAAGGTCTGGCAAATGGGACAAGTTAAATTTAGGGTAACTGATCAGCATGGATGAGTTGGGCCGAAGGGTCTGTTTCCATGCTGTACATCTCAATGACTCTATGTTGTTCATCCAGAGGCTTGTGTTCTTGTCTCTAAGTGTCTGAATTGGTGGATCTGTAGCCTCATTGCAGAGACTGGAGCTGGGCTGACTCTCCTATTGCCTGTCCTGAGACAGAACTTCATTCTCGGGGGTACCTTCTCTTTTATAAGATATTAAGCTGATCCCCCACCTGCTATGCAAAGATGAAGAGGGGTATTCAATAGATATCAAAGAAACAACATCATTCAGTTACAAAATATTCTGATCATCATCACATTACAGTTTGTGGGAGCTGCCTGTGTACAAATTAGCTGTCGTGTTTATCTACAGTAGAGACTATACTTAAAAGCATATCATTGACATGAAGAGTTTTACAATGTCTGATTCAGAATTGGAATCATAAAGGAAATTCTCCCCATCTTCCCTCTGACTCTCTGGCCAATGTCCTGATTCCTCCCAGTGGGAAAAGTCTCCTCCCCGTCCACTCTTATCCAAACGCTTCATGCCTTTGAAACCTCGATGAAAACTCCCATGAATCCTTCCTGTTAAAAGGGGAATAGTTGCCGTTTACTCAGTCTCGCCACATAACTGAGGAGTTGGCACCGTGACAGGAAATCTTCTCCGCACCATCTGCATAGCCATGGCAACCCTTTCGAAAGTGCGGCACTCAACATAACACCTCAGCTGACACACTGTGTCTTAAAATCATTTATCACATGCAGTCATTCGGCGATACGGAACCTGAGTGTCGCTGCAAACTCAGAGGTGTGGCTGAAATATCGTATTGTCTTGGTGATGGCGATGAAATAGTGGGAGGATACTGTCACTATCCTTCCACAACAGTTGGGGAAATTTGAATTCACTAAAACATTAGTCCAATGTGGCCATTGTCAACTGTTGTACCAATCCATCTGGTTCACTAATGTCATTTAGGAAAATAACTCTACTATCCCTACTTGGTCTGGCGTATATGTGACTCCAGACCCACATCAATGTACTTGACTCTTAACTGCTCTCTGAGCAACTAGGGCGAGATAATAGTTGTTGGTCTATCCAGTAATGCCTGGAAGGAATTCAAAAAGTACTCATCAGGACAAATGCAAGAATATCAAATTTCAACAGTTACAACAATTCCTGCCTCAGGAGGCCACAGATGGAGTACTGTGTTCAGTTTTGGTCACCTTGCTACAGGAAGGACATTATTAAACTGGAAAGCATGCAGAAGAAATTTACAAGGATGTTGCCTGGACTCAGTGATTTGAGTTATAGCGAGAGGTTGGACAAACTAGGGCCTTATTTCTTTAGAGCATAGGAGACTGAGGGAAGATCTTGAGACATCATGAGAGGCATGGAGAGGGTGAATGCACTCAGTCTTTTTCGCAGAGTTGGGGAATCGAGGACTAGAGGGCTTCGAGGTTTAAGGTTAGAGGGGAAAGAATAAAAGGGAACCTGAGGGGCAACATTTTTACACAGAGGGTGGTATGCATATGGAATGAGCTGCCAGCAGAAGTGGTTGAGGTAGATACATTAACAACATTTAAAAGACATTTGGACAAATACATGGATAGGAAAGGATTACAAGGATATGGGCCAAGTGCAGGGAAATGGAGTTAGTGTGGATGGACGTTTTGTTCGATATGGACCAGTGTGGGCCAAAGAATCTGTCTCCGTGTGTAGAACTCTGTGACTTTAGGAGCAAAAATGCAAACAAAAGGAGCCTTTTGTTCTGTTGAATGACCTGGGAGCTTGGAAAGCCTATAATTCCCTGTTACTTATTCCATGGTAATGCCTCAGCCAATCAGAATTGATTTTCCAACGCCACAGTGCACTATGCTCCTGCAGTATAAATTGTTGTGATTGTTTGAAAATTGGCATTCTTGCATTGGTCCTGATGGATGGCAAGGTGAAAAGTTTCAGGGACATGCCTCTCTTTTCAACAAGACTCAGTTGTACCTAATTATGCCACACCATACATGATAAAGATTCACCTTAAAAGATTCACCAGCGGCACGGTAGCCCAGTGGTTGGCACTGCTGCCTCACAGCACCAGGGACTCGGGTTCGCTTCTGACCTCAGGTGACCGTCTGTGTGGAGTTTGCACATTCTCCCTGTGTCTGCGTGGGTTACCTCCGGGTGCTCCGGTTTCCTCCCACAATCCAAAGATGTGTAGGTCAGGTGAATTGGCCATGCTAAATTGCCCGTCGTGTTAGGTGCATTAGTCAGGAGTAAATTCTGGATCAGTGGTGCTGGAGGAGCACAGCAGTTCAGGCAGCATCCGAGGAGCAGTAAAATCGACTTTTATCAGGGCTTTTGCCTGAAACGTCGATTTTACTGCTCCTCGGATGCTGCCTGAACTGCTGTGCTCTTCCAGTACCACTAATCCAGAATCTGGTTTCCAGCATCTGCAGTCATTGTTTTTACCTAGTCAGGAGTAAATGTCAGGGAATGGGTTTAGGTGGGTTATTCTTTGGAGAGTCGGTATGGATTTGTTGGGCCTGTTTCCACTCTGTAAGGAATTTAATCTAATACACAATAGCTTGAGTGATAGATCCTGTAAAAGTACAGCTTGCCTCCATGACGTTCTGCTTCCCTTTCTCTCACAGACTGTACGTACAATCCGCAGACGTCACTGTTACCCTCCGACCTGGAAGCGCTGGGTCTTCTACCTCTTCCCTGGCACAGTCATCGCCACATTTGCCGTGGCACTGTACGCCTTCGTGGAGACTGAGGAGAACTACTTCTACATCCATAGCATCTGGCACATGCTGATCGCAGGCAGTGTGGGCTTCCTGCTGCCTCCCACCACCAGGCCCGAGGGAGCGGCCAACGCCAAAGGGGTGGTCCCTCTGCCGAGGAAGAGAGGCTGCGGATACCGCCTCTGTGTCAATGAGCACGAGGAGATGGGATTGGTCGATCCAAGCCTAGTATCTGTGAACAGCATTTGCAGCAGCTGATGTTGCTGGGAGTTGGACCTGCAGTAAAACAACAGGCATTCCCTCTCTCTCTCTCTTTGTACACCCACCATGCCCCAACCTTGATGAAAAAACTGGGAGATACGTCACAGAGAACAGAGAGAGAGGGAAATATGAACAGGTGCTCTGTACATAAACCAAACCTGAGATTGGGCAGCTTCAGAACTTTCCATTCTGTCATTGGAATCTCCACATGCCTTCTCACCTACCCACTCTTGACCCCCTCCAGAACTATTTGAAATGCAAGAATGGGGAGAGGAGGGCTCCCTCAGTATTTGTCTCAATAAAATTGTATTAAAAAATTTTTTGAATTCACATTTTTCGTTTCAAAAATGTGTGAGATTCCCTTTAAAAGGTTTACGAGGATGTTGCCAAGATTGGAGGTTTGAACTGTAGGGAGAGGCTGAATAGGCTGGGGTTGTTTTTGATGGAACATCAGAGGCTGACAGGTGACCTTATAGAGGTTTATAGAATCATGAGGGGCATGGGTAGGGTGAATAGCCAAGATCTTGTCCTCAAGGTAGGGGAGTCCAGAACTAGAGGGCTTGGGTTGAGGGTGAGAGGGGACAGATATAAAAAGGACCTAAGGGGCAACGTCTTTATGCAGAGGGTGATGTGTGTATGGAATGAGCTATCAGAGGAAGTGGTGGTGGCTGGTATCATTACAACATTTCAAAGGCATCTGGATAGTTGTGTGAAGAGGAAGGGTTTAAAGGACTATGGGCTAAATGCTGGCAAATGACTAGATTAGTTTAGGATATTTGATGGGAATGGACGACTTGGACTGAACGGTCTGTTTCCGTGCTGTACATCTCTATGACTTGCTGGCTGCATAACTCAGAAGCAAGAGAATCGAACTGTCTGGGGTCATCCACCATCAGATCTCACAGTCAAATAATCCCAGGATCAAGAGGTCATGACTATCAGGAATAGTTGCACAGGCTGGAGCCTTTCCAGGTAGAAAAGAGAAGACTGAGGGAGTCAATTGATCAAAGTCGTGACAATTTGAGTTCGATCAGGTAAATAGTAGTGAAGTTTTTCACCGAGAGTGTTGTGTCCAGTTTCCAGGTCACCACCCTTCGGGAAGGATGTGAGGATCGTTGAGTAGATACAGAGGACATTTGCCGGAGAAGTTCCAGGGATGAGGTGTTTTAGTTACAAGGTTACATTGGAGATGCTGAGGTTACTCTCCCAGCAGCAAAGAGGATTTACCTCGGAGTCAACCTATAGGGTAGCATATGATTTCCTGCTGCTTTCTCAGCCAACCAGAAAGTCAACTTGGCAACCAATCAGCACCATTTAGTCCTGCAGTATAAATTGTTGTGATTGTTTGAAATTTGGTGTTCTTGTGTTTTGTCCTGATGAAAAGCTTTGCCTGTCTTTGTCTGTCTCTCTCCTTTCAACAATATTCAAATTCTGCATTGTCCAGCGTGAAGAGAAGGGTTGTTAAAAGCTCGGGTTTTCCCTGTACCTGTGGTATGTGTGTGTATCAGATTCACAGACAAAGTACTGGGGCTGCAAGGTTTAAATGATCCGAACAATTTGTATAAACCTGGCTTTATTCCCCTGAGCTTCAGGAGCTTGAGGGTGTGGTCTGACTGAAAATATTAAAGGGATTTGATCGGGGAGATGGGGGAAAATCTGCTTGTGCTGAGCAGGGGAAGACAAACAAGGCAACACCAGTTTAAGTTCAAGCCAGTTCATTCAGAGTGAAACCAGGAAGCACTTTTTCACTCTAAAGGATACTGGAAATCTGGAACACTCATCCCAAAATACCTAGGCAGGAGTTTTCAATTGGACTGCGGTTGACAGATTTTTGTCAATAATGGTGTCGCAGGATATGGGGCAAAGAAGGGTGCATGGAGCTGAGGTACAGCATTGTCATGATCTAATTGAGCTGGAGAGCAGGTCTAAGGGGCTGAATGGCCTACACCTGCTTCTAGTTTCATTGTGACCATTCAGCCCTTCCAGCCTGCTCCACCATTCAATATGATCATAGCTGCTCCTTTACCTCAATGTAATATTCCTGCTTCTTCCCCATATTCCTTGATGCTTTTGAAACCTTGATATGTATTTGTTTCTTGTTTGAATATATTCAATGACTTGGCCTCCACAGCCCTCCATGTTAGAGAATTTCATAGGCACACTGCCTGTTGAATCAGAAATCTTTCCTCATAGAGTCATAGAGATGTGCAGCATGGAAACAGACCCTTCGGTTCAACCCATCCATGCCGACCAGATATCCCAAACCAATCTAGTCCCACCTGCCAGCACCCAGCCCATATCCCTCCAAACCCTTCCTATTCATATACCCATCCAAATGCCTCTTAAATGTTGCAATTTTATCAGCCTCCACCACTTCCTCTGGCAGCTCATTCTATACACGTACCACCCTCTGCGTGAAAAGTTGCCCCATAGGTCTCTTTTGCATCTTTCCCCTCTCGCCCTAAACCTATGCCCTCTAGTTCTAGACTCCCTAACCCCAGGAAAAAGACTTTGTCTATTTACCCTATCCATGCCCCTCATGACTTTGTAAACCTCTATAAGGTCACCCCATAACCTCCAACGCTCCAGGGGAAACAGCCTCTGTTCAGCCTCTCCCTGTAGCTCAAATCCTCCAACCCTGGCAACGTCCTTGTAAATCTTTTCTGAACCCTTTCAAGTTTCACAACCACTTTCCGATATCTCAGTGCAAAATATGCACCTCCTCAACCAGAGAAAACATTCTCCCAGCATCCCACCTGCCCAGTCTTGTTAGAATCTCATGTTCCAGTCAGACCCCCTCTTTCATCCTTCTGTAGTGATTACAGACCCAGTCGAACTAATCTATCCTCATTACAACACTCTTGCCATGCCTGGCATCAGCCTAGTGAACCTTTCGTAAGTGGACAGACCAAAACCACACACAGTACTCCAGGCATGATCCCACCAAGGGCCTGTGTAACTGCAGGAAGACATCCTTACTTCTGAACTCAAACCATCTTGCAACGAAAACCATATGACATTTGCCTTTCGAATTGCTGCATCTATTCTCATTGATTGGTGCACAAGGACACTTTTGGACATCCATGCTTCCCAATCCATCACTATTTAAATAATACCCTTTCTTTCTCTTTTGGACACTGAAGTGTGCAACATTACATTTCACCACGTTGTACTGCATCTGTTTGTCCATTCACTCAACTTTTCCAAATCTCCTTGAAGCCTCCTTGCATACTCCTCACAACTCCCGCCCAGTGTTTGGTTTCGTCATCAGGTCATTAATATACAGTATATTGTGAATAGCTGGGGTCCAAGCACTGAGCCCTACAGTACCCCACCAGTCACTGCTTGCTCCTAATCCCACAGAAAATGTCACTGCTCTGGACGTGGGAACAGCTTCACTTCACCATAAGCAGGTGACTTGCAGCAAGTTTCCATTGTGGATTGGTGTGGGCGGACGGGATCCCCTTTGCTTCCTCTGACAAAGTGAACGTGCAGCTGGAAAGACAGGAATTGCTGGTGACAAATTTCTTTGATACTGTTGGTTGAATTAACTTTTTTGGCAAAGTGGGAACTGACAAAGCAATTTTATCCAAAAAACTTTAAACAGGTTTTGACATGAAGATCAGTCTTGTCATATTCTGAAATCTCTTTCATTTTGAATCTGCCTTGACTTGGTTCTGTATCTTTCTTTCCCATCTGGAGTTGTATGTCTGATGTGATCAATGTCCTCTCACTATAGCCTTCAGTAAACTCTAACAAAAACAGGACCTGAGTCAGGCAAGGGGTTGCTGTGTGGTGTTAGACGCTGGGAGCTGTACATAGTGATCTTGGACTCTCATGTACACGGGTGTTGCACATTCCCATTCACCATCCGCCATCTTCAATAGTCTCTCCCTCCATCACCAACGCTCTGTAGCAGTTGTCTGCCCCCTCTACAAGATACACTGCAGCAACTCTCCGAGTTTCCTTCAAAGGGACCATCCAAACCCTCAGTCACTGCCATCCAAAAGGACAAGAGCAGCAGATCCATGGGAATACATCACCTGCACGTTCCCCTCCAAGCCACTCACCGTCCTGACTTGGAAATATATCAGTGTTCCTTCAGTGTCGCTAGGTCAAAATCCTGGAAGTCCCTCCTTAATAACATTGTGGATGTACCAATTAGACACCAGGCGTTCAAGAAGCCAGCTCACCTACGGTGGCACAGTGGTTAGCACTGCTGCCTCACAGCACCAGAGACCCGGGTTCAATTCCCGCCTCAGGCGACTGACTGTGTGGAGTTTGCACGTTCTCCCCGTGTCTGCATGGGTTTTCTCCGGGTGCTCCGGTTTCCTCCCACATTCCAAAGATGTGCGGGTCAGGTGAATTGGCCATGCTAAATTGCCCGTAGTGTTAGGTAGGGGGTAAATGTAGGGGTATGGGTGGGTTACGCTTCGGCGGGTCGGTGTGGACTTGTTGGGCCGAAGGGCCTGTTTCCACGCTGTAAGTAATCTAATCTTCTCAAGGACAATTAGAGATGCACAATAAATGCTGGACTTCCCACATCCTACGTATGAATAGGAAAGGTACACTCACGATCTGATCAGGTACAAATTAGAGTTGTAAAATTCCTACTTGTTGCGCTATCTTTTAGATATAAGGTTATTCTGAGGGTTAAAGATCCTCTGGCAATGTTTGGAGAAGAACTGAGAGTTCCTACTATGTCTCTGGCTAATACACATTCCTAAATTGACATAACCAGCAACACTCCTCCCACACACACATTGACTGTTTATTGTTCACATGGTCACTTAGGTGCGCTGTCTGTGAATCAATTGTTGAGACATGTTGTGTAACCCAGTCATAGATTCAGAGTTTTTAACAGCTTGGAAAGAGGTCCTTCAGGTGATAGCAGGAGTCGTCCAGAGAGAGAAATTGAGTAATGGGATATTTGGAGAAGGAGACCAAGTAATGAAGACCTTGGGAATACTGTACATCAATCAGAGTGACATATCTATAGTGAAGCTGTAAGGGGATATTTCGCTCACCTGGAAAACCTCTCACAGAATAATGAAACAATTAATGATTTCATCCCCAAGGTTCCACCTTGATGTGAAGAGATTGTTCGGAACCTCCCTTCAACCTCACTCAGAATACTGTGCAAAATCCCAGTCTCCATTTTATATGAAGGTATTGGGGAAGGAGAATAATGCAATCGCAAGAATAAGACCAGAGCTGTGAGGTTAGAACTTTCTGAAAGGATTGAACAGGCTGGAGGGGGGTGGAATTGGACACGTTTATGGTGGCAGCTGCCATTACAAATGGCGACTTTCGCATTTTAAAAGTGGAAAAGATTGGCAGAGTGTACAGACAGAAGCTACTCCTTAGTGATGTGTTGGCATTGCACATGGTGAGATCTTCCCTGCTGGCTTCAAAGTTACTATTACAACTCTTTCTGCTTGGCTCTGTGTCTCATTTCTTCAGCTTTTCCTGTTAACTCCTCTCTCCCTTCCCTTTCAGGTGGGAGATGTGGTGGGTGGGGGTCATGGGGAAGCAATGGCCCTACATGTCCTATCCCCTCATCTTCATCAAATCCTCATTTTTTCCCTTGAACATCATCCTACAATCTCCCCTTCTAACCATTTTCCCTCCAGATCACGATCACGAGTACCTCTTTACTTTTGATTTATTTTGATACTTTCATGGGCTCTAGTGTTTATTGCCCATCACAAATTACCCTTGAACTGAATGGTTTGCTCAGGCTATATCAAAGGGCAGTTAAAAATCAACCGCACTGTTTTGGGACTGAAGCTAGGTCAGGTAAGAATGGCAGATTTCAGTCCCTAAAAAGATATTAGTGAATCAGAGTTTAGAACAATTGATGATAAGATCCCAATCTTTTACTGAGACTAGTTTCCAATTCTAGATTTACTCATTTAACTTCTCGTCTGTGGGCTTTGCCTCCACAGGGTATCCAGATGTGCTACAATAATGTTTACATTAGGTCCTGTAACATAAGATCTAAACGTGGTAATATGGTGTTGAAAGATTCAACAGACGTTTGCTATAGCTCTTGATGTGTATAAATACTACATTCACAGATACTGTGGTATCTGAGCTAATATGAACACAGGAACAGGAGTAGGCCATTCAGCCTGCTGAGGCTGCTCTCCCATGCAGTGAAATCATGGCTGATCTGTGGACTCACTTCATAAACCTCTGGCCTGTATCCTTGTAGTGATCGCAACTAGATGGATCTCAGTGACTACAAGATCCTTGATTGGGGTTGTGAACTTGGGCCAGTCAGGGAGTCCTGGCTGACAGACATGAACAGGAGATTTTCACTGTGTCTCACACCTGCACACACAAAAAAAGAAAAAAATATATAAACAGGAGATTCAGAGCCTCCTGACTTCAGGGACTGACTCTGAGCTAACTGGCCACAGTGTACAGCGCACCTGTAAATGAAGGCTGACTTAGTGACTGGATACTGGATACATTTGCTTAACAAATATTTATCTCTCTTAGATTTAAAATTAACAACTGACCTGGAGATTTCCATTTGTGTGTAGAAGCTATTTGGTTACACACAGCAGCATACTTCCATTAGCTTTTCACTGCTTCATCTGGCCCCAGCTATAATGCAGCCTAAAACCTTTATGCCCTCACATCACATGCTCTGGTGCAGTGATGATATCCTGAGCATGTCCCTTAAAGGTTTGGAGAATAGTAGCTGTGAAACATAATGCCACATTGAGATTTGAACCCGTATCCTCCAAAGAATTAGTGTGGCCGACTGGGTCAGTGATATTGTCATCAAAACAGCATCTTCCCGTTTGATCAAAACATAACTCTTTTAAGCTGATCCTTCCCTTTCTCTGTTATCTTTCTGGATATCCTTCACCTTCCTCTTTCTTACCGGCTGTTCTGTTGACTTATGTTTCAAAATAAAATCAAAAGGAGGAGATTAATTATGCGCCAATCTTTCTCTTGATTTACTCAATTCCTTGTGTATCCCTCTCACACTCTCTCTCTCTCTGACTCAAGGGAATTAGAGATATATAATCTATGCTCTAACAAGAAAAGGGCTCTTTATAACTGTCAGTGTAAGCCCAGGTGAGGTAATTAGCTGACTTCCATTGCTTTGTAATGTTTTCGGGTAATGTTTTCGATATGTAAATACACGCTCGGATCATCTCTCCAATCACACTCTCTAGTTGCTGTCTCTTTGAAACATAATAAAGTGTCACTCATCCGCTATAATCTCTTTTATCTCTCCCTCACAGGCGCATATTTACATTTTAAGAATATAAATTCAAATGAGCCTCAGTCCTGCTCCACCATTAGAATCCCTACAGTGTGGAAGCAGGCCATTCGGCTCAAGTCCACACTGACCCTATGAAGACCATCCCACCCAGACCCAGACCCCTTCCCAATCCCTGCATTTCCCGTGACCTATCCACCTACCCTGCACATCTTTGGACTGGGGGAGGGAACTGGAGCACCTGGAGGAAACCCATGCAGACATGGGGAGAACATGCAAACTCAACACAGACAGTCGCCCAAGGGTGGAATTGAACCTGGGTTCCTGGCACAGTGAGGCAGCAGTGCTAACCACTGAGCATTCAATAAGACCATGGCTGACCTCATTACTCCACATTTCTACTCACTCCCAATAACCTTCCACCCGCTTGCATACCAAGAATCTTATTCCCTCTGCCTTAAGAATAATACAGACTCTGCTTCCACTGCCTTATGATGAAGAGAGTTCCAAGGATTCACACTCTTCTGAGAGAAAAGCTTTCTCCTTTTTTGTTATGGACTAGGCCAGGCCACTCAAAACATTCTAAAGCAGGCAGCCCAGACCATAACTCTGCAATTTGTTTTGGTAAGTGTACAGTGAAAACTACCTGGAGTAAGTTAGCTAGGTTGACTACTAGATTTTTAAACAGACAAAAATTTATTCACAAAATTACACAATGAAACACAAAGAACAGAATAAAGAGCTCCTACAGACTTCAGTCTATCTTAACTAGATTCTAAAGAAATTGAAGGTTTGGTTACGAAATAGAAAGAAGTACATGTAAGGTATAGACAGGATAGATCAAGTGAATCCTTAGAAGAGTATAAAGGAAGTAGGAGTGTACTTAAGAGGGAAATCAGGAGGGCCAAAAGGGGATATGAGATAGCTTTGGCAAATAGAATTAAGGAGAATCCAAAGGGTTTTTACAAATACATTCAGGACAAAAGGGTAACTAGGAAGAGAATAGGGTCTCTCAAAGATAGCAAGGCTGCCTTTGTGTGGAGCCACAGAAAATGGGGGAGATACTAAACAAGTATTTTGCATCAGGATTTACTGTGGAAAAGGATCTGGAAAGTATAGAATGTAGGAAAATAGATGGTGACACCTTGCAAAATGTCCATATTACAGAGAAGCAAGTGCTGGATGTCTTGAAACGCATAAAAGTAGATAAATCCCCAGGACCTGATCAGGTGTACCCTAGAACTCTGTGGGAAGCTAGGGAAGTGATTCCTGGGCCTCTTGCTGAGATATTTGTATCATCGATAGTCACAGGTGAGGTGCCAGAAGACTTGAGGTTGGCAAACGTGGTGCCACTGTTTAAGAAAGGCAGTAAGGACAAGCCAGGGAACTATAGACCAGTGACCTTGACCTCAGTGGTGGGCAAGTTGTTGGAGGGAATCCTGAGGGACAGGATGTACATATATTTGGAAAGACAAGGACTGATTCAGGATAGTTAACATGGCTTTGTGCATGGGAAATCACGTCTCACAAACTTGATTGAGTTTTGTGAAGAAGTAACAAAGAGGGCAGAGCGGTAGATGTGATCGATATGGATTTCAGTAAGGCTTTCGACTACATTCCCTGACAAGGAGACAAGGAGACTGGTTAGCAAGGTTAGATTCCACAGAATACAGGGAGAACCAGTCATTTTGATACAGAACTGGCTTAAAGGTAGAAAACAGAGGGTGGTGGTGGAAGATTGTTTTTCAGACTGGAGGCCTGTGACCAGTGGAGTGCCACAAGGATCAGTGCTGGGTGCTCTATTTTTTGTCATTTACATAAATGATTTGGATGCAAGCATAAGAGGTACAGTTAGTAAGTTTGCAGATGACACCAAAATTGGAGGTGTAGTGGACAGCGAAGAGGGTTACCTCAGATTACAACAGGATCTGGACCAGATGGGCCAATGGGCTGAGAAGTGACAGATGGAGTTTAATTCAGATAAATGCGAGGTGCTGCATTTTGGGAAAGCAAATCTTAGCAGGACCTATACATTTAATGGTGAGGTCTGAGGGAGTGTTGCTGAACAAAGAGACCTTGGAGTTCAGGTTCTTAGCTACTTGAGAGTGGAGTCACAGGTAGATAGGATAGTGAAGGCAGCGTTCGGTATGCTTTCTTTTATTGGTCAGAGTATTGAGTACAGGAGTTGGGAGGTCATGGTGCGGCTGTATAGGGCATTGGTTAGGCCACTAGTCTCCTTCCTATCAGAAAGATATTGTGAAACTTGTAAGTGTTCAGAAAAGATTTACAAGGATGGTGCCAGGGTTGGAGGATTTGAGCTACAGGGAGAGGCTGAACAGGCTGGGGCTGTTTTCCCTGGAGCATCGGAGGCTGAGGGGTGACCTTATAGAGGTTTACAAAATTATGAAGAGCATGGATAGGATAAATAGACAAAGTCTTTTCCCTGGGGTGGGGGAGTCCAGAACTAAAGGGCATAGGTCTCGGGTGAGAGGGGAAAGATATAAAAGAGACCTCAGGGGCATTTATTTCACACAGAGGGTGGTACGTGTATGGAATGAGCTGCCAGAGGAAGTGGTTGAGGCTGGTACAATTGCAACATTTAAGAGGCATTTGGATGGGTACATGATTAAGAAGGGTTTGGAGGGATATGGGCTGGGTGCTGGCAGGTGGGACTAGATTGAGTTGGGATATCTGGTCAGCATGGACAGGTTGGACGAAGGGTCTGTTTCCATGCTATGCATCTCTATGACTCTATGACTTAGGTATGTTGTTACAAATATACACAACAGTCCCAATAAACTCCTTTTAAAACCCAGTATAAATGGAACACATGTTTATAGGTTGAAGTTGTAGGGCAGAAAGAGAGAGAGAGAGAGTTTTAACACAGCTCCCTGTTGAACTCCTCACCAGTTCAGGAATGAACTAAACTGCTCAGCTAGAGAGCTGACCACTCCCCTTTCATTATACAGGTCACTTCTAAAACATGATCACTTTGGCCTGAAGTCTCATCTGTTTACATATGAACAAAAGGCCTCTCAAAGTCCTTTTCATCTTTGTATAAAACCAGACTGATCAGAGCCCGGCCCGGTTTATTGTCCGTCTGAAAGAAATCAAGGACAGAGTCTCCTTGAGCCAAGGAACAGCTTTTAGAAACAAAAAGGGACCAGCTTTGTGGTCTCTAAGAAAAAAGAACTATCAATACCAAAAGATGGCTTCATTTCTAACTCTTCCAAAACCCAGTTAGTAATCTAAACTCATGTACTCATGTACACTATACTAACCATATAGATGTAAACATGCACAACCACATGCAAATTCAGGCCGCCGTACACCCACCACCGAACACCTCTGTATCTCACTCGAGTCTCGATAACACATCGGCAGTCATATTCCCGCGACCTGCCACATGCACAATTGTCAAATTGAATGGCTGCAATAACAAGCTCCATCTCAACACTCTGGCATTATTGTCCTTAAAGTTTTCCACAGATGTCAATGGGTTATGATCAGCGTACATGATTGTCTCAGATGCATTGCTGGTAATATAAACACTGAAATGTTGTAATGCCAACACCAAGTTTAAAGTCTCATTCTCCACCGTTGAATATTTCTATTGATGAGCGTTTAACTTCCTGGAAATATACCCAATGGGTCTTTCTAACCCCTCGTAATCCTCCTGCAGGAGCACCGCACCAACACCCAAATCACTGGCGTCGGTAGCCACTTTGAAGGGCTTTGTGTAATCCGGTGTGGCTAATACTAGGGCAATGGTTAACACCGTTTTTAGGCTTCAAATGCCTTTTGACAGTCTGCTGTCCACTGGAACATCTTGCTTTTTTTAACAATGCGGTGAGTGGAGCAGCCACACTGCTAAGGTTCAACGCAAACTTTTGGTAAAATCCATCCAATCCCAGGAACTGTAGTACTGCTTCTTCCATCAAGGGTGAGGGAAATTCCCCAATTACTTTCGTTTTCACATCCCGTGGGGCTATTTGCCCATGTCCAGTAACATGACCCAGGAAGGTGACTTGGGATTTGGCAAATTCACGTTTAGCTCGGTTTACTACCAAGCCTGCCTTCCGAAGTCAATCGAACAAGTCCGATAAATGCTGTAAATGTTCCTTCCATGAGTTACTAAAAATCACCAGGTCATCAATATACACCGCACTGTTGGGTAATCAAGCAATGGCCTTATGAGTCAGCCTCTGAAATGTGGCTGAAGCATTTTTCATACCAATTGGCATGAATTTGAACTGATATAGACCATTTGGTGTTGTGAAAGCTGAAATTGCCTTTGCTGTCTCTAACAGAGGTACTTGCCAGGAGCCTCTGCCAAGTCTAACTTAGAAATGTAAATCACTTGTCCCACTTTTTCGATACAGTCCTCCAACCATGGAATTGGATATGCATCAGTCTTTGTAACGGCATTGACTTTGCGATAGCCCACACATAACCATTGGGTACTATCTAGCTTTGGCACCATGACTATGCGTGAGCTCCAGTCACTGTAACTCACTCTGATTATGTCATCTTGGAGTATGTGCTCTATCTCCATCTGAACCTGTGCCAACTTCAGAGGGTTATGCCTAAAGGATGTTGCTTAATCAGAACAGCGTCTCCTATCTCTACAACATGCACAATTAAGTTAGTACTTCCCAGTTTATTTCTGCATGTCTCCCTATGTGATAGTAATAAAGCTTTCAGGTCATTTTAATTTTCTTGTGGAAGGTAACTCAATAATTTATCCCAGTCTTTGACAACTTCATTATTGTCCAATTTGATTTGAGGAACATCCCATTCTGAACATGGTTCTTCCTTCTGTGCTGTAATCATTAACACCTTCCCCTCTTGCTTTCCTTCCCTTTTGAACATATTCACATGACACACTGTGAGATTCATAGACAATAGGTGCAGGAGTAGGCCATTCTGCCCTTCGAGCCTGCACCACCATTCAATATGATCATGGCTGATCATTCATTTTTTCTTGTCTGGAGTCCTTATGAAGTAGTTCACCTCACTCAACTCCTTCTCAATTTGATATGGTCCACTAAACCTTGCTTTTAAAGACTCACCTGTTACTGGAAGTAACACCAATAACCTTATCCCCAATTGCAAATTTGTAATTTCTTATCCACTTCTTGTTCCATTGTACGCTGAGATACTTTTAAATACTGTCTCGCCAACTCTCCAGCTCTAATTAATCGTTCTCTAAAATTTGACACATACTCCAAATGGGCAATCTCTGAATTCTGACTTATTAATTTCTCCTTAATCCATTTTAATGGTCCTCTTACTTCATGCCCAAAAATTAATGCACATGGATTGCATTCGGTTGATTCATTCAGTGCATTTCTTATCGCAACAAGTACAAACGGAACTCCCTTATCCCAATCATCTGGATAATCCTGACCATAAGCCCTCAACATGGTCTTTTGTGATTGATGTCATCTCTCTAGCACTCCCTGCATTTCTGGATGGTACGAGTAGATTTGAATTGCTTTATTCCCAAGTTATCCATAACCTCCTTGAATAGTTTGGATGTGAAGTTTGTTCCTTGATCTCTGTTGGTAGTCCGTATCTAGTTAAAAAAAATTCTTCTACAGTCCTTTCAGCTGTGATGTTGTGTAAGGGGATGGACTCTGGAAATCTAGTGGACACATCCATTATTGTTAATAAATACTTATTCACACTTTTTGTTTGAGGTAGGGGACCTACGCAACCAATCAAGACTCTTGTGAAAGGATACTCAAATGTTGAAATAAGTATTCAAGGTGCAGGTTTTATTACTGCCTGTGGTTTTCCAATTAACTGACATGTATGACACATCTGGCAAAATTCAACTACATCTTTGTGTAGTCCAGACCAATAAAAATGTCATAGTATTTTAGCCTGTGTTTTTCTCATCCCTAAATGACCTCCAAGTGGTAGCTCAAGCGTCAGCAGCAGCACCTCCTTTCTATACCCTACTGGCAAGACAATTTGATGAATCGCTGCCCACTTCTCATCTGCTTGAATGTGTGATGGTCTCCATTTCCTCATTAAGACATCATTTGTTAAGTAGCAACACACAGGAATGCAATCACTTTCCTTCTCTGTAAATGCCTTTTGATATAACTGTTTTAACTCCTCATCTTTCTGCTGTAATTCAATAAGCATAGCAGAGCTCAACAGATGTTTATCTATTTGTTCCTTTTCTTTTCTACTTATCTGTTCGAAGAAAGCTTCTGATAGAGCTCTGTCAGCTTCCTTATCTGTGCCTTTTGACCCCTCCTGCCTCAGCTTGTGCCTCTGCGATCACACAATCAGAGAAGGTTCCTGGATAACCATTCTCCAAGTCTTCAGTTTCCTGCATTTCCACTGGCTTTTCAACAAGAATAGGCAGCACACCTACCGGTGAATCAGTGATATCATTTGCAAGGACAAATTATATTCCTGGAGCTTGTCCAGTACTTCTATCACAAATTCTCCACTCTTCTCTGGACTCTCTAGCCTCACTTTATATAATTGAGCACTTTTAGTTTCACCATGAATTCCTGTTACAAGTACCTTTTCTGGCAATAGTCCCTCAGGAGCACATATCTCCTCATCCTTCAGCATCACAGACTGAGAGGATCCGGTGTCCCTTAATATTGTAACCTCTTTACCTGCTACTCCTGGCCTATGTGAATAACCTTTACCTTTGCATGTATGTTTTTTTAAGCAGATCTGGCACTTCCTCCTTAACCAACCTCTGATCATCTTGTACACTCTGAGGCAGTTGTCTAACTTTCCTTATGCTTTTGTTACTAGTCCAACCAAACTTTCAGCCTTGTCTGGTTTTCCTACATCTGGCTTTCTCCTAGCCCACCAACACTCTGATATCTTGCGGCCAACTTTATTACAATGAAAACACCGGAACTTTTTAACTTCTTTGTCCCCCTCAAGGGTTTCTTTTTTAACCCTGTGGTAAATTATCCTTATGGGCTTCATTGAGATCTACCTTTCTCTTTCCACATGAGGATTTCTCTTTGCCCGAGTTTCTAACCCTCATGGACTGAAATTGATTCTGAAGCCAAAACCCTGTTTAATGGACCAGCTCATCATCATGAGTCACTTCAGCTGCCAACCTTGCCATTTTAACCCTCTGCTCTTCCACAGAAGTTTGCACTGCTTCCTCACTAAGGTTACTTCAGTCTTTATCTCCAGCCTTTTAAGCTGACTTTCCTTTTTAAGTGTCCTCTTTTTGAAGTTCAAAAGCTCTCTCTTTTTCTCTCTATTCTGCTGCACTCTCTTTTTTTTCCCCTCATCTGCTTTTAATCGTACCTCAAACTGTTTCATTTCTGCTGCCCTTTCCTTATCTCTTGCCTCTAACTCAAGCTGCTTCATTTGTAATTGAATTCTTGCCATCTCTATAGATTCTGATGGTTTCTCCAGCAAGTTTAGATGTTGAGCTACTGCTGTAATTATCTCTCCTTTCCTCACAGAAGCAGGCAGCTCCAATCCCAGCTTTTCTGCTGTTCCTGCAGCTTGGCATCATTCACTTTTTGCAAAACTTCCAAAGTCCCCGCATCCACTTTCAGAAAACTGCTGGCAACTGAAAGAGCCATTCCTATCCCATGCTTCGTCAACCCAACCAAGCCAACACTCGAAATAAAGACACTGGCACCTACTACTCGCTGCTTAAAATCCCACAATCTGTTATGGACTAGGCCAGACTACTCAAAACATTCTTAAGCAGGCAGCCAGACCATAACTTTGCAATTTTTGATTCAGTAAGTGGACAATGAATATTACCTGGAGTAAGTTACCTTGGCTGACTACTAGATTTTAAAACAGATAAAGATTTATTCACAAAATTACACAATGGAACACAGACAACAGAATAAAGAATCCATCCAGCACTCACCCTATCCAGCTGGACTTAATTATGCTGTTCCGAGTATACACAGCAGTCCCAATAAGTAAACCCCCTTTAAAACCCAGTATAAATGGAACACATGCTTACAGGTTGAAGTTGAAGGCAGAAAGAGAGAGAGAGAGAACTTCCACACAAATCCCTATTGAACTCCTCACCAGCTCAGGACTGAACTAAACTGCTCAGCTAGAGAGCTGACCACTCCCCTTTCATTATACAGGTCACTTCTAAAACATGACCACTTTGGCCTGAAGTCTGATCTGTTTACATATGAACAAAAGGCCTCTCAAAGTCCATTTCATCTCTGTACCAAACTAGACTGATCAGAGGCCGGCCCGGTTTATTACCCC
This sequence comes from Hemiscyllium ocellatum, assembly GCF_020745735.1. Classification (NCBI taxonomy): domain Eukaryota; kingdom Metazoa; phylum Chordata; class Chondrichthyes; order Orectolobiformes; family Hemiscylliidae; genus Hemiscyllium; species Hemiscyllium ocellatum. The sequence goes on from NC_083402.1 coordinate 9,044,422, forward strand.
TCTGAAGAAAATCAAGGACAGAGTCTCCTTGAGCTAAGGAACAGCTTTTAGAAACAAAAAGGGACTCGCTTTGTGACATCATAGAACAGAGAACATAGAGCATAGAAAAATACAGTGCAGTACAGGCCCTTTGGCCCTCAATGTTGCGCCGATCCAAGCCCACCTAACCTACACTATCCCACTATCCTCCATATGCCTATCCAATGCCCGTTTAAATGCCCATAAAGTGGGAGAGTCCACCACTGCTACTGGCAGGGCATTCCATTAACTCACGACTCGCTGAGTAAAGAATCTACCCCTAACATCTGTCCTATACCTACCACCCCTTAATTTAAAGCTATGCCCCCTCGTTATAGCTGACTCCATACGTGGAAAAAGGTTCTCATGGTCAACCCGGCCTATAGTTACTAGGGTTATCCCTACTCCCCTTCTTGAACAAGGGAACCACATTTGCTATCCTCCAGTCTTCTGGCACTATTCCTGTAGACAACGAGGACATAAAAATCAAGGCCAATGGCTCTGCAATCTCCTCCCTTGCTTCCCAGAGAATCCTAGGATAAATGCCATCAGGCCCAGGGGAGTTATCTATTTCCACCCTTTCCAGAGTACAGAATTATCTCTGTACTCAATGTCCTCCATCCTCAAGCATTGCCCCCCTTTTAGATTCTCACACCAGAGGAAACATCCCTTCCACATGCCCCTTGTCAAGACACCCTCAGGGTCTTATCTGCTTCAATAAAGTTATCTCTTAATGTTCTAAACTCCAGCAGACCCAAGGCCAGCCTGGTCAAAAACAGAGATTGCTAGAAAAGCTCAGCAGGTCAGGGAGCACTATGGAGAAAAATCAGAGTTAACGTTTCAGGTCAAGTGACCCTTCCTCAGAACTCTCGACCTGAAATGTTAACTCTGACTTCTCTCCACAGATGCTGCCAGACCTGCTGAGCTTTTCCAGCAACTTATGTTTTCTAGCTTTTGGAGTTCATTTGGTTTTATGCAGTCCAGTCCACCTTTCCTGTCAGCCAACCCCTCCCCCATTGCAGGTACACCTATAAACATAGCAATGTAAGCACACACACACACACACGTGCATGTTGATGTATAAACATACATTGAGATACGTGAAAGCACAGAAACACGCCATTCAACCCATCAAGTCTCTGATAGGGTGATGTTCCACATGGACCTCCTATTCCTTCTTAACCAATCAGAATACCCGTCCATGAAGGACTGGGGAGTCCCCCAGACTCAGATTCATTTTTTGACTCATAGAATCTCTACAGTGTGGAAGCAGGCCATTCAGCCCATCAAGTCCACACCAACCCTCTGAAGTGCAGCTCACCCAGACCCACCCCTCCCCTCTTCCTGCATTTCCCACGGATAACCACCTAGCCCGCACATCCCTGATCACCATAGGCAATTTAGCATGGTCAATCCAACTAACCTGCACATCTTTAAACAGTGGGAGGAAACTGGAGCACTCAGAGGAAACCCATGCAGACACGGGGAGAACGTGCAAACTCCACATAGACAGTCACCCAAGACTGGAATTGAACCCAGGTCCATGGCGCTGTGTGGCACCAGTGCTAACCATTAGCCACCATGCCAGCACTTACATCCCAGAGTTCTAAAGGAAATGTGAGAACCTTGCTGATGGCCCTATTGCTGGTTTTCCAAAATTCCCTTGCTTCAGGAATCATTCCTTTGATTTAGTTTATTTTAATTTAATCATGGAATGTGGGCGTCGCTGACTGGATCAGCATTTATTGCCTGTCCCTAGTTGCCCCTTCAGAAGGTGGGGGTGAGCTGCCTTCTTGAACCGTTGCAGTCCATGTGCTGTAGGTAAACCGAGAGTGCCTTAGGGAGGGACTTACCGGGTTGTGACCCAGCAACATTGAAGGAACAGCGATATATTTCCAAGTCAAGAAAAATTACAAATTTAATTTAATTGAGAAAATGTGTTTCACTCTATTCTTGAAGAAACATAAACAGGGAAAGCATAAGGCACCTCGAAGCAGGTGTAATGCAATTTCATTTTCTCTCAGCTCTAGTCTCTTCCATTGGATACTTCTACATAAAGAGATGCGTCCTATCATGGTCCTCACTATATTTTGACTCTGACAGGAAGGATTCTCTGGTAATCAAACCCCACTTTTCCATCAATCAACCGTTCGCATAATTACTAATTCAATCGCCCAAATGGCCAATTGTTTCTCTTTTGTATAACCATGGAGATTAAATGAGACTTTCACCAGACTTGTTTGATGAACTCAAAATAACCATGTATTATAATGTAAATCTTATTCTTAAAACAAATGTAAAACATTCGTTCGCGTCTAATCTAAAATCCAGAATGTAAACTATATCCCTTTAATGTAAAACACGGAAACACTCACTATATCCAAAAAGACAACAATCTCTGCAGAGATAACTTTTTTAAAAAAAGGGCGAAGGGTAAAAAATAACCTATGAACCAAGAATCCAAAAACAAAGCATAGAATGGTGATGATTTCTCATGATCCGTTAGATTTCCTGTTGACAAAGTTGAAATGCTGACATCCATTCGACTGATGAAGAGTCTTCCAAACAAGGCTTTGGTATGGAGGCAAACAAAGCTGATGCCAAAAGTGGCTGGAGTTCAGCTTTACCAGGAGCCAGAAATATTGATATTTGGAAATTTTATCAGATTCTCTGGAACTAAGAGGTTATTCCCCATCTGACTACTTAGATCTATGGAACAGAAAACTGTTTAGAAAGAACTGCCCGGAAATCATTAGCATAGATGCACCCATAGTCTTCAGAACCAGGTTTTCCAGTGATGAAGGACCATAAAACCCATTTCGAATCTCCTTAAAAATTTTATCCAGAATCATTTGACCTTTCTGCAAATGGCAGGTAGTTTAGAGCCCACAGTAAACTGTTGACCTCAACCCTTGACCAAACCCGGTTTAACAGCAAACGTGTAAAAAATGAGGTCTGCAGATGCTGGAGATCACAGCTGCAAATGTGTTGCTGGTCAAAGCACAGCAGGTTAGGCAGCATCTCAGGAATAGAGAAGCAAACGTGTCCAAGCAATTCAATATTCAATAATTCAGCTTTCCACACCGTCCTCAAATATGCATTGCAACCCTAATTTGCATTTGATCCACTAACATCTATTTTCACAAAGTTAATATCCATTTAATTGCCCTTCCCTAGTCACCTGACCAAATCTGAGATGCTTGGGTAGGATTTCCTGTGTCAGGGACTTCCATAGAAACCGTCTGCTCCCTGCCTGTCTGGAATAAGCAATGTTAAAATATAAAGTGCAACAATAAAGAGCAACTGAAAGACCGGAGTAATCGTATCCCTCCTTCAAATATCCAGGGATTACTCATAAAATATATTTCCACTTAACACTGTTTCTCTTGATGATCAATAATCTCAAGCAGTCTCAAGTATTCCCAGAGAGCTGCTTTTCCTGTAGTTATAAAGTAGCATAAATATCCCTGCGAATACAGCCTATTATAGCACCACATCAACCTCAAACCATTTCCAAATGTATAAAATTCTGCACACAGTTCTTATAATGCAGTGGTAGTGTCTTTGTCTCTAAACCAGGAGGTCTACATACAAGTCTTACCTGCATCAGAGTCCGTCACGGTGTCTCTGAATAGGCTGTTTTAAATTATTGCTCTGCTATAGGAAGGGTTTTTAAAATATTTATTCACACGATGGGGATGTAGCATTTGTTGCCCATCCCTAGTTGCCCAGAGGGCAGTTCAGTCAGCTTTGGGTCTGGAGTCACATATAGGCCAGACCAGGTAAGGATGGCAGTTTCCTTCTCTAAAAAAAATTAGTGTTTTTCTGACAATCGCCAATGGATTCATAATCATCATTAGACTCTTAATTCCATATATTTATTGAATTCAACAAATCTGCTGAATGACTGAATGTGTTGTGGTGGAATTCAGACTTGGGTCTCCACGATTTTTCCTGGGTCTCTGGATTAACAGTCCAGCGATAATACCACTAGGCCATCATCTCCCATATTTATTATTAAATTGGAAAGGGCTCAGAAAAGGTTTACCAGGATGTTGCCAGGAATGGAGAGTTTGATTTATAGGGCGAGGCTCGATAGGCTGGGGCTTTTTTCACTGAAGTGTAGGAGGTTGAGGGGTGACCTTACAGAGGTTTATAAAATCTTGAGGGACATGGATAAGGCAAATAGCAAGGCTCTTTTCCATAGGGCGGGAGATTTCAAACCTATGGGGCATATTCTTAAGATGACAGTAGAGAGTTTTAATAAGGACATGAGGGGCAACATTTGTATTCAGAGACACCGTGACGGACTCTGGTGCAGGTGCGACTAGTACATAGGCCTCCATGTTTAGATACAAAGACACTACCACTGCATTACAAGAACTGTGTGCAAAATTTTATACGTTTGGAAATGGTTTGAGTTTGATGTGGTGCTAAGATAGGCTGTTTCGTGTATGAAATGAACCTCCAGAGGAAGTGATGGACGTGGGCGTAGTTGCAACCTTTAAAAGACATTTGAATAAGTACATGAGGAGGAAAGGTTTGGAGGGATATGCAGACAAATGAGACTGGTTTGGTTTGGCGACATGGTTGGCATGGACCAGTTGGACCGAAGGGTCTGTGTTTCTGTGCTGTATGACTCTGTGACTCTGTTCACAGGGAGGAGGAGGATGTGTGGGTTTGACATAAAGGGGCTCCCATTCAATATGGCGGTGAAGAGGATATTTTCTCTCAGTGTGCATGGGTTTTCGGAACTCTCCTCCCCAGAGGGTGGCAGAGGCAGGGTTGTTGAATATTTGTACGTCCCACAGTTTGATGAGTTACATGATGGGCTTTGTCAGCAATCTGGGAAGCAGACCCCAGGCCCAGTTATCCACCCGACAGACTGGAAGTTGAAATAGGAAACAAGAAGGCCAGCCAGAGGGATAATGACTATTCCGATCAGATCTTTGCTCATTGCATAATCACACAAACACATGAACAGGCCTGAGCTCGTCACTTTCAGGCCCTGTCTACTTCTTCCAGGTCTACCCCTGGAAGATTAAGATAGTCAATTATGTTAACTGCTGGGAAAGTCAGCTGTTCCATGTGTTACTGTGTAATAGTGACACAAGTGCTGTTTGCTACCAGTAGAGCATCGATGTTAAGCCAAAAAGATGCACTGCCTATTACGTATATGAGTAATGTGGTATATGAATTTCAGTGCTAGTGTGATGCCAGGTATAGATTGTGTTTCCCCATGATGGTATCAAACAGAATATTCCTTTGGCTCTTCACAACAGGCCAAGGTATTGACTGCACCAAACAGGCCATGCTTGCAAACGTCTAAACACAGTGTCCAATGTTAGATGTGACTGCAGTTGGAAAACAATTGTTAAATAATCCTGATTGTGCAAAGAATTGCCCTGATATCCAATTACAGATCGTGTCAGATTGGTGCTCTGTGTTGTGTGTACTGCAAATGAAATACATTAATACAGAAGGCCCTGTTCTTTAAAGACAGAAGGACTGTGCACACACGTTGTGCTTTTTAGAGTCAACACCAACAGATGGTAGCCACTTGTTGGTTCATTTTGCTGGGTTGCAGCTGTCGTGTGTGGGAGTGCATGGCAGACGTGGTGAGCATATCTGTAGCAAGGACTGCAGGCTCGAAGATTGACTGCTCAGAGTCGATGAGCTGTGGACTCTGAGACAGATCAGGGAGGAGTAGGGTAACTGGACACAGTATTAAACCCTGTAGATTAGTTACATCAAACTTGCTCCATGGTCAGGGGCAGGAAGTCATAGGAATATAATTGTGGTTGTTGGAGGTCACTCATCTCAGCTCCAGGACATCTCTGCAGTAGTTGCTCAGGGTAGTGTCCTAGACCCCAACCATCTTCAAATGCTTCATCAATGACCTTCCTTCCATCATAAAGTCAGAAGTGGAGATGTTCACCGATGATTGCACAATGTTCAGCATCATTTACCACTCTTCAAACACTGAAGCAGTCTGTGCTCAAATGAATCAAGATCTAGACAATATGCAGGCTTGGGCTGATTAGTGACAAGTAACGTTCATGCCACACAAACGTCAGGCAATGACTATCTTCAGCACTAGACAATCTCACCATTTCCCTTTTCAAACTCACAGCCTCTACCATCCAGAAGGACAAGAACAGCAGGTGCATGGGAACCCCACCCCCTACAAAGTCCCCTACAAGCCACTCCCCATCCTGACATGGAAATATATCACCATTCCTTCACTGATCACTGGGTCAAAATCTTAGAATTTCCTTTCTGGTGGCATTGTGGGTCTACCTGCAGTGGTTCATGAAGGCAGCTCACCACCACCTTCTCAAGGGGCAATTATGGATGGGCAGTAAATGCTGGCCCAGTCAGCGATACCCATGTCTCAAGAGTGAATGAAAAGAAGGGCCCAATGAGCTGAGTAGTCAATACAGAAACTCATGGAGAGATTTGACAGAGCTGATCAAAATTACAAAGGCGGTTTTGCCAGATAAACAGGAAGGATGCAGATTGATGGGCATTAGCAGGCCAAAGGGAAGGTGAGCAGAATGTTTTTTTAATTTGTTCATAGGATGAGGGCATCCCTAATTGCCCTGAGGGTAGATGAGATTCAGCCACAATGCTGTGGGTCTGGAGTCACATGTAGGCCCAAGCAGGTATGGATGACAGTTTCCTTCCCGATAGAATATTAATGAGGATGGATTTTGAATGACAATCATCATTGGATTCGTGGATATCAGCAGCCTTCAGATTTGCATTCAATTCAAATTCCATCACCTACTATATTCGGATTCAAACCCAGAACATTACCTGGTCTCTGGATTAATTGAATTGAATTTATTGTCACGTGTACCGAGGCACAGTGAAAAGCTTTGTCTTGCAGCAATACAGGCAGATCACAGAGTTAAGTAAATAATAGGTAAACAGCGGCAAAAACAAAAACACAGGTACAGGCGGATGTTAGGAGTTTGTGAGTCCATTCAATATTCTAACAACAGTAGGGTAGAAACTGTTACGAAACCGGCTGGTGCATGTGTTCAGGCTTCTGTACCTTCTTCCCGATGGTAGAGGTTGTAGAAAAACATTACCAGGGTGGGATGGATTGTTGAGAATGCTGGTGGCCTTTCCTTGACAGCGGGCCTGGTAGATGGATACTATAGATGGGAGGTTGGCCTTTGTATTTTTTCAGGCCGAGTTCACCACTCCCTGTAACCGTCTCCAATTTTGAATGGTACAGTTACCGTACCAGGTAGTGATCCAGACCAGTGATGATTCCACTAGGCCATTGCCTCCCTCAATGCCATCACGACAGAAATTATTTGATGATTGTCACATTGCTGTTTGGGTGAACTTGCTGTATGTAAATTAGCTGCTGTATTCTCTACATTACAAAGGTAGTGATAAAGTGATTTGGAATGACCTGTGGCCAAGGTGGGCGCTACGCAAATGCAAGTCATTTTTGTGGATTCTGAAGAGTAACTGAGCTTTCAGATTGCCTGTTCCCTTAATACCTAAAGACTTTCAAAATCCAGAGTTGACACAAATTCAAATTGCAGAGGTATGGAGATAAGTGCTTGGATTTAAATGTTGCATATTTATGAACGCAAGGTGAAATGTTTATGGCTCGATAAGGAAGGATTTGCTGAATCAAACCTGAATTTCAGAAGAGGCATGAGGGATTTTATTTTTTCAAAAGGGAGTTTGTTGAAGCTGTTGAAATTACATTTCTCAGAGTCTGCCCTTTTCCATGGAGTGGGGGTGATACCACAGAGACTACAGAGGATAGAAGACTGTGCAATTCTGAAATCGATCCATTAACTGAGCTGTTTTCCTCCTGGAGTTTTCCCACATCCAGCATTGAAGGAGTACCAAGTGATTCATTTAACTGAATTTGAATTTAATCATCGTTGAACATGGGTGTTGCTGGCTAGACCAGCTTTTTTTACACATCCTAATTGCTCTTGAGACGGTGTTAGTGGGCTGTCTTCATCAAACACTGCACATTGCTGTACTTAAACAATGGCATGCAGGTATTCTGCACTGAGGGTACGCTGAGGTAGCCCAGCAATGTAAACCATCTGCAGACAGCAAGAATCCCCGTCTTCACTCACTACATGTGGCTCTTAGAAATTCTCTCCAGGTTGAACCTTATATCCATGGAGTGATGCCCCTCACTTTTTGCAAAGGCTATGTTGATGGCCAATACCAGCGTTAGATGGTGCAAGTATGGAAGGAGAGAGGGTCCAACGTGATTGGAAGCCACACCTGAAATTCAACTCAAGCAGGAGAGAGGTACCCAGACTGCAAAAATGTTTAACCTGAAATATTAAAATAGTTGCAAGATCTGGGAGAAACGCAGCAACAATCCTAATCATTCGTGGACGATTGCTGTCAAATAGCTGTTGAACCCAAGGGTCTGTTTCCGTGCTATACATCTCTCTGACTCTACATTGGAATTGTAACTGGATCTCACCAGAAAGAAGCTAACCATGGTTTTTGGTGAGTTTCAGGGAATGTTTATCTCCACAAGGCCTGTTCAGTTTTTTCACTCTGTTTCCCAAACTCACCTCATTCCCTATGCACCCGTGGCAGCTTGGTCATCGTATTCTCCCACTCGTCTCAAGCGACATTCCCAACACTGCCAGGAAATCCCGGGATCCCTGGCAATGGCACCACCTTTGAATTCCCCTTGTACACCCGGTCAAGCAGGTTGGATGCAGAGTTGCCCTTCACCATGTGCATATCGGGACAGAAACCACAAACCAACGCATCTCAGGGCACAGAAATGGCACAGCTGGCACCTCTTTGCACATACAAATATACAGTTTTACAACAGTCGCTGTTTAGATTAGATTAGATTAGACTTACAGTGTGGAAACAGGCCCTTCGGCCCAACAAGTCCACACCGACCGGCCGAAGCACAACCCACCCATACCCCTACATTTACCCCTTACCTAACACTACAGGAAATTTAGCATGGCCAATTCACCTGACCCGCACATCTTTGGACTGTGGGAGGAAACTGGGGCACCCGAAGGAAACCCACGCAGACACGGGGAGAATGTGCAAACTCCACACAGTCAGTCGCCTGAGTCGGGAATTGAACCCAGGTCTCAGGCGCTGTGAGACAGCAGTGCTAACCACTGTGCCACCATGCCGCCCATGTGTGCCACCGTGCCGCCCATAACCATACAGTGTACCTGTCCTGTTATGGACCAGACCAAACCCCCTCCAAATATATTAAAGGTAGCCTAGACTCAAACTATTTTTTTATTTTGTTGCATTCCAGATGCCATCCAACTGGTCGAACTACTTGATGTAAAGCAATTCACAATTTATTCATAGTTAGAACATAACAAAAGAAAAATTTAAAGAATTGGCTTAGTGGGAAGGCACTCAAATGCATAACAAGATAATGGACTCAGTAACTATTACTATTTAATTGTTCCAATATAGTAACATCTCATAAACACACTCTTGTCAAAGGCAAATTCAGAAAACAGATTGTTCATATGTAACTCCATAAATGACCCCAGCTTTTGCTGTAACCGAGGGAGAGAAAAATATAACTTCCACCTCCTGGAGACTCCAGCAGCAACTGCTACTGGAAAATTAAAAAAAACTAAAAATCCTAGTTCTGTGGGAGCTTGCCCCCACCCATTCAGGCTGCTTCTATTGTTCCAACTTTAAAATAAATCCCAAGGCCTCACAAGCTGTTTACTTTATTGGTTTTCCAAATTGACAGCTGGGCACCTGTGTCTTAAAACCTCTCTTTTAAAAAAATCCTATTAAAGAAATTGTATCATCACATGACTTAGCCTCATCCCAACTTACATCCCTCTGTAAGTCAGTGCCACTCTTTCCTCGTCGCCCTGTGCAAGCCAGCATTTTAGCACTGCTCAATGTGGAACTATCCCAGACAGGAAAGCCTTCAAATCAGTCACTTTTATTCAACGGCAGCAAAAGCAAAACCAAAAACACAAACAGGGGCTGAATTAGCCTTTGGGAAGAGGCAGGGACTGCGTGTCGTTTGAGCAGCAAGGAATTTACAATCAATGAATGATCACTGCACTGAGCACTCACCCACCGGATATTTGACACAGTGACCTTATGAATATAGGACCAGTTAGGTCGCAATGAGACAGTGCAGAATCGAATGAGCACTGAGACCTTTCTCCTCCCCACCCCACATCATGCAAAAAAGACATTGCAATAACAGCTTGTTGATCAATACCAAACAATTCAAGATGAGAAGGAATCATTGTGTACCCCTGTGCAGCCTATGAGATCATCTGCCTCATAGTCCATGACACAGCGTTAGATTGCTTGTGACCATCATTGCATGAATTTCATAAGATGAACTGCCTTTGGATATAGCCCAGAGAAGGTTCGCCCATGTGATCCCAGGTTTAAACGGACTATCTTATTAGTAGCAGGTTGAGCAGGTTCAGCTTGTACTCATTGGAGTATAGAAAAATAAGAGATGATATTCGTGAAAAATACAAGCTCAGTAGGAGATTTGACGGGATAGATGCAGAAAGTTTGTTTCTCCATGTTGGAAAATCTAGGACCAGAGGACATCATCTCAGACTAAGGAGCTGCACATTTAAGACAGAGAAAAGGAGGAATATTTGCTTGTAGAGGGTGGTGAATCTATGGAATTCTTTATCACAGAGAGTCATTGAGGCTGGGTCATTCAGTATAGTCAAGGCTGAGATTTTTAATTAATAAACAACTATAGGTATATGGAAAAAAGGCAGGAAATAAGAGTTGAGGATTATTAGATCAGCCATGATCTCATTGAATAGTGGAACAGACTTGATGGATTGAATGGTCTATATCTTGTGGTCCCATGTTCAATGATATGATTACAGATAAAGTGCCTAATTAATGCAATTGCCCTTTGAAGGGTCCATTCACACAAGAGAAGCACAATTTCTACAACAGGAAAAAGGGCCCTTTCATTGCTGCTCCAGAGATGATTTTTATTCACAACATTAACAGTGATACTCCTTCCACTGCCAGAGCTGGTGAGGTTCTCCAATGTTCTCTGTGCCTGTCAGAAACTTCCATCATCCGCAGTCAGTGGCATTTAATTGAGTCTCGGATTTAATCTCCCATCTGAGAAATGGTACTTGCGACGTACTCAGTGCAGTGTGCCCTCAGCACAGCGTATCCTTGGTGCAGCATACCCTCAGTGCAGCATACCCTTGGTGCAGCATACCATCAGTACATTGTACACCCAATGCAGCATCCCCCCAGTGCAGTGTACCCAAAGTCCAGCGTACACTTGGTGCAGCATACTCTCAGTGTGGCGTACCGTCAGTGCAGTGTACCCTCAGTGTAGAGTACCCTTGGTGCAGCATACTCTCAGTGTGGCGTACCGTCAGTGCAGTGTACCCTCAGTACAGCATACTCTCAGTGAAGGGTACCCTCAGTGCAGTGTACCCTCAGTGTAGCGTACCCTTGGTGCAGCATACTCTCAGTGTGGCGTACCGTCAGTGCAGTGTACCCTCAGTACAGCATACTCTCAGTGCAGCGTACCCTCAGTGCAGTGGATCTTTGGTGCAGCATACCCTCAGTGCAGTGTACCCTCAGTGCAGCGTACACTTGGTGCAGCGTACCCTCAGTGCTGTGTACCCTCAGTGCAGCGTGCTTTTAGTGCAGTGTACCCTCAGTGCCGCGTACACTCAGTGCAGCATACCCTCAGTGTGGCATACCGTCAGTGCAGTGTACCCTCAGTACAGCAAACCCTCAGTGCAGCGTACTCTCAGTGCAGCGTACCCTCTGTGCAGTGGATCTTTGGTGCAGCATACCCTCATTGCAGTGTGCCCTCAGTGCAGTGTACCCTCAGTGCAGCGTACTCTCAGTGCAGCGTACTCTCAGTGCAGCGTACCCTCAGTGCAGCGTACTCTCAGTGCAGCGTACTCTCAGTGCAGCTTACTCTCAGTACAGCGTACTCTCAGTGCAGCGTACCCTCAGTGCAGCATAACCTCAGTGCTGTGTACCCTCAGTGCAGCGTACCCTCAGTGCAGCGTGCTCTCAGTGCAGCGTATCTTCAGTGCAGTGTGCCCTCAGTGCAGTGTACCCTAAGTGCAGTGTACCATTGGTGCAGCATACTCTCAGTGAAGCATACCCTCAGTCCAGCGTACCCACAGTGCAGTGTACCCTCTGTGCAGCATGCCCTCGGTGCACCGTACCACAGTGCAATGTACCCTCAGTGCAGTGTGCCCTCAGTGCAGTGTCCCCACAGTGCAGCGTACACTCAGTGCAGTGTACCCTCAGTGCAGCGTACTCTCTGTGCAATGTGCCCTCAATGCAGTGTACTCTCAGTGCAGCGTACCCTCAGTGCGGCATAACCTCAGTGCTGTGTCCCCTCAGTGCAGCGTACACTCAGTGCAGTGTACCCTCAGAGCAGCTTACCCTCTGTGCAGTGTACCCTTGGTACAGCACACTCTCAGTGCAGCATACCCTCTGTACAGTGTGCCCTCACTGCAGTGTGCCCTCACTGCAGTGTACCCTCAGTGCAGCATAACCTCAGTGCCGCGTACACTCAGTGCAGTGTACCCTCCGAGCAGTGTACCCTCTGTGCAGTGTGCCTTCAGTGCAACGTGCCCTCACTGCAGCATTATCTCAGTGCAGCATTATCTCAGCGCAGCGTACCCTCAGGGCAGCGTACCCCCAGTGCAGGTTACCCCCAGTGCAGGTTACCCTCAGTGCAGAGTACCCTCAGTGCAGTGTACCCTCAATGCAGTGCACCCTCAGTGCAGCGTACCCTCAGGGCAGCGTACCCCCAGTGCAGGTTACCCCCAGTGCAGGTTACCCTCAGTGCAGAGTACCCTCAGTGCAGTGTACCCTCAATGCAGTGCACCCTCAGTGCAGCGTACCCTCAGGGCAGCGTACCCCCAGTGCAGGTTACCCCCAGTGCAGGTTACCCTCAGTGCAGAGTACCCTCAGTGCAGTGTACCCTCAATGCAGTGCACCCTCAGTGCAGCGTACCCTCAGGGCAGCGTACCCCCAGTGCAGGTTACCCCCAGAGCAGGTTACCCTCAGTGCAGAGTACCCTCAGCGCAGCGTACCCCCAGTGCAGGTTACCCTCAGTGCAGTGTACCCTCAGTGCAGCGTACCCTCAGTGCCGCATACCCTCAGCGCAGCGTACCCTCAGGGCTGTGGTGCTCTCAGCGCAGTGTATCTTCAATAAAGCATACCCTCCCTCTTTTAGTGTCAGGAGCTAACTGTGGGACTTGAATTTATCAGGATTTCAGGATGAAGAGTGCTACCAACAGAGGCATGGCCATAGACACCAGTTGAATGAGTATTCCTGCAGAAAGTTCAGGAGAGTTTGTAAATTGACAATATCATTATTATTTACAGATTACTGTCACGTGGTTTAATTTACAGACTGCACGTTGAAATAAGGAGCTAATTAATTATTTACCAACTGGATTGGGAGCTTTTATCAAACATTTAGAAACTGGATTGGATGAATTCATTAAATCTTCAGTGAACAGGTTTTAAGAATCCATTCATCTTTTCAAGAGCAGGCTGGGAAATTTCATTAATCATTTCGTGATTGCATTTGGAAAATATATTAATTATTCAGAGGCCAGATTGGTTGACTCCATTAATTATTCACTGCCTGGATTGGGAGAATTCATCAATTATTTACTAACTGGATTGGGAGAACACATTAAGTGTTCTAGAGGTTGGATTGAAAGATTTCACTCACCTTTAAGAGGGGATGTGGGAGAACTTGGGGCAAAATGGTGGCTCAATGGTTAGCACTGCTGCCTCACAGCGCCAGGGACCCAGGTGTGATTCCAGCCTCAGGCAACTGTCTGTGTGGAGTTTGCATGTTCTCCCCGTGTCTGCGTGGGTTTCCTCCGGGTGCTCCGGTTTCCTCCCACACTCCAAAGATGTGCAGGTCAGGTGGACTGGCCACGCTACACTACCCATAATGTTAGGTGCATTAGTCAGGGGTAAATGGGTCTGGGTGGGTTACTCTTTGGAGGGTCAGTGCGGACTTGTTGGGCTGAAGGGCCAGTTTCCACACTGTAGGGAATCCAATCTAATTTGTGCAATCATGAGGTCAAGATCTTGTGGAGGGGGTAGGCGTTTCATCAGCTGGTGGGAGAGCTGGATTGGGAATCTTAAAGCAAGGCACCCTGACACCAATGGGGACATTGTGTCATTGGATTGTAATCCAGAGGCCAGGCTCTGAAGTACAGGTTCAAATTCTGGTGAAAGTTCAATTGGTAAATCTGGGTGACTAGTGGTCTTTTTATTTTTGTGTTTTTTAAAAGATTTGGATTTTTGAACTTTATTAAATCCAGGGATTTTCAAGGATGACTGCATGCTTTGGAAGTGAACAATTTGATACACATTGTGAACTCTGTGTATCTGTGCAGACAAACTGGAGCTGATTGTTTCCAGGTGAAGCTGATTGGTTTGTCGACTATGGACCAAATACCAATGACAATGATGCTCTGCTTGACAACAGCAAGATGATTGGTTGTTAGGGAGCTGAACAGCTTGGAGTGTCAGTGAGACAGAGAGAAGCTAGTTCAGCTCAGGAAAGAAACCAGCAGGTCTGCAGCAGCCAGAACTTCTCTCTCAGTTCTCTGCAGTAAGCCACTTTAAATCAGAGGAGCACCAATTTATCTTTCCTTCAGCAGTTAGTGCAAACTGTGACCTTGAATTGGAAAAGTTATCGATCCTTCATAAGTGAACCAGCCACCCTGTGCCTCTTGCAAACCAGTGGATCCAGAATAAGATATGGACAAGGAGAAATCTTTGGATCAGCAAGATCCGATGCCAAAAGTTTTGTTCTGTCCATGTTTTATTTTAGAGTATGTGTGTGTGTGTGTGTGTGTGTGTGTGTGTGTGTCTGACTACTCAGACCCCTTGGCATCATGGTAGCCCACAAATCCACCAACACACTAAAACAGCAGCTAATGAACTTGAAAGACCCTATACAAACAACAAGCAAAACTAATGTCATTTACAAAATACTGTGCGAGAACTGTAACAAACACTACATTGGACAAACAGGCAGAAAACTAGTCACCAGGATTCATGAACATCAACTCGCCACAAAACAACATGACCCACTCTCACTAGTATCCTTACATACAGATGAGGTAGGACACCACTTCGACTGGGACAACACATCCATCCTAGGACAAGCCAAACAAAGACATGTACAAGAATTCCTAGAAGCATGGCATTCCAACTGGAACTCTATTAACAAACACATTGAGTTAGACCCCATCTACTACCCTCTGAGAAAAGGAAAGGAAGTGACTTCACCACAGGAAATAACATCACCATAGAAGATGACATCACCAACCCAAAGAAGCCCAAACATATAAATAGAAGCAGAAATTTTCAACATTGCTTCGCCTGAGGCCCACTGAAGATGTTACCTAGTAGGGTAACGAAACGTCTGGAAATGAACCTTGTAGCTCAGCAAGGAAACCTACATCCAAAACCTCAACCTGAGCTACAAATCTTCTCAAAACTTGCTATTGCTCATAGTGTTCAGGAATGTGTAGGTTAAGTGCATTTGACAGGGGAAATGTAGAGCAATACAATAGAGGAGTGGGTCTGGGTGGGTTTCTCTTCAGAGGATCAGTGTGGACTTGTGGGTGAAATGGCCTGTTTCCACAATGTATGATGATCCGCTCAGCCAAGTTCCCTCACGATCTTGTATGTTTCAATTAAGTCATCTCTGACTCTTCTAAGCTCGAAAGGATACAGGACTGTTCTATCTAACCAACCTACTCTCAGGCAACCTGCTGCTCCAACAGGTTAACCAGTTGTGAAGGCCAAAAGGTGATAGGCCCACCCACTGCTGGGTTAATCTCACCGACAAAGGATTGGGGCCCCTAAACCCTTAACTGGCCACTTAGCGACTTCAGTTAGTGGTCAAACACAGGCTTCCAGGCAGAACATAACGCCTGAGGCAAAAATATACAGGGACTTGGGAAAAATCTAACTAAGTGACCTTTCCTCCAGATCCCTTTGGGAACACAAGATTCTGTCCAAACTGACTGAATTCAGTTCATTCATTAATTAATTTCAAGTCAGATTGGAATAATTCATTAATCATTCACTAATTCGAAAGAGAATTCATTAATCATTAAGGATTGGACTAGGAGGATTCATTAATAATTTATTGATATTATTGGGAGAATTACTTAATCGATTACTAACTGAAATTAACAAATTCATAAATAAATAACTGAATAGATTGAGAGATTTAATTAACTATTTACGGATTGCATTGATGAAATTGATTGATTATTCATTAAATGAGGGAATTCTTTAATTTCATAATCAGTTTGGGAGATTTCAGTAAACATTCAAGGATGGACATAGGAATTCATTTAGCATTGACAAATTGGAAGAATTCATTAATCGTTCAGGGATTGGATCGCAGAAATTATTTTACTGTTTACTGATTTTGTTTTGGGAGAGCTCATTAATCATTCACATATTGAATTGGGATTACAATTGAAAACGTGAATGATCAATGAATTCCTGCAATTTAATCTGTGAAGAACTAATGACTTCTCCCAATCTAATCAATAAATCATTCAAGAATTTCCCAATCCAGTCCACTTTTTTTTGCAGGGAATTCATTCATTATTTATTAAT
Source organism: Hemiscyllium ocellatum (assembly GCF_020745735.1). NCBI lineage: Eukaryota > Metazoa > Chordata > Chondrichthyes > Orectolobiformes > Hemiscylliidae > Hemiscyllium > Hemiscyllium ocellatum. The sequence goes on from NC_083402.1 coordinate 9,061,108, forward strand.
TAAATTGGGAGATTTATTTAACCGTTTAGTGATTGTCTTGAGAGAATTCTTGAATCATTTTGTGATTGGATTGGGAGAATTCATTAATCACTTCCAGATTGGATCGGGAAAATTTATAAATCACCTTGGGGCCAAATTTGTAGCATGCATTAATCACTTAGAGCCAATGTTGAGAGAACACATTAATTCTGAGACTGAAGTGTGAAAATGTGTTAATTAGTTGGATTATTTATTTTAAAATATTTAAGTTAGATAGAGATAGTTTTTGTTACATCAAACACAATTCATTAACTTTTTATGTTTACATCAATACATTGAAACAATCATTGTAAGTTAATAAGACCATAAGACATAGGAGTGGAATTAAGGCCATTCGACCCATCGAATCCACTCCGCCATTCAATCATGGCTGATGGGCATTTCAACTCCACTTACCCGCATTCTCCCTGTAGCCCTTAATTCCTCGAGACAACAAGAATAGATCAATCTTTGCCATGAAGACATTTAGCGTCCCGGCCTCCACTGCACTCTGCGGCAATAAATTCCATAGGCCCACCACTCTCTGGCTGAAGAAGTGTCTCCGCATTTCTGTTCTGAATTGACCCCCTCTAATTCTAAGGCTGTGTCCACGGGTCCTAGTCTCCTCACCTAACGGAAACAATTTCTTTGTGTCCACCTTTTCCAAGCCATGTATTACCTTGTACATCTCTATTAAGTCTCCCCTTAATCTTCTAAACTCCAATGAATACAATCCCAGGATCCCCAGCCATTCCTCATATGTTAGACCAACCATTCCAGGGATCATCCATGTGAATCTCCGCTGGACACGTTCCAGAGCCATTCTGTCCTTCCTGAGGTGTGGGGACCAAAACTGGACACAGTTCTCCAAATGGGGCCTAACCAGAGCTTTATAAAGTCTCAGTAGCACTACGGTGCTTTTATATTCCAACCCTCTTGAGATAAGTGACAACATTGCATTCGCTTTCTTAATCACGGACTCAACCTGCATGTTTACCTTTAGAGAATCCTTGACTAGCACTCCCAGATCCCTTTGTACTTTGGCTTTACGAATTTTCTCACCGTTTAGAAAGTAGTCTATGCTTTTATTCTTTTTGCCAAAGTGCAAGACCTCGCATTTGCTCACGTTGAATTCCATCAGTCATTTCCTGGGCCACTCTCCCAAACTGTCTAGATCCTTCTGTAGCCTCCCCACTTCCTCAGTACTACCTGCCTGTCCACCTAACTTCGTATCATTGGCAAACTTCGCTAGAATGCCCCCAGTCCCTTCATCCAGATCATTAATATATAATGTGAACAGCTGTAGCCCCAACACTGAACCCTGCGGGACACCGCTCGTCACCGGCTACCATTCCGAAAAAGAACCTTTTATCCCAACTCTCTGCCTTCTGTCAGACAGCCAATCCTCAATCCATCCTAGTAGTTCACCTCGAACACCATGGGCCCTCACCTTGCTCAGCAGCCTCCCGTGTGGCACCTTATCAAAGGCCTTTTGGAAGTCTAGATAGACCACATCCACTGGGTTTCCCTGGTCTAACCTACTTGTCACCTCTTCAAAGAATTCCAACAGGTTTGACCTCCCCTTACTAAATCCATGTTGACCTGTTCTAATCAGACTCTGCTCTTCTAAGAATTTAGAAATCTCATCCTTAATGATGGATTCTAGAATTTTACCAACAACCGAGGTTAGACTAATTGGCCTATAATTTTCCATCTTTTGTCTTGATCCTTTCTTGAACAAGGGAGTTACAACAGCGATCTTCCAATCATCCGGGACTTTCCCTGACTCCAGTGATTCTTGAAAGATCTCACCCAATGACTCCGCTATTTCCTCAGCCACCTCTCTCAGAAATCTAGGATGTATCCCATCGGGACCAGGAGATTTATCAATTTTAAGACTTTTTAGCTTTTCTAGCATTATCTCTTTTGTAATGGCAACCATACTCAACTCAGCCCCCTGACTCCCTTTAATTGTTGGGATATTACTCATGTCTTCCACTGTGAAGACTGACGCAAAGTACTTGTTAAGTTCTCCTGCTATTTCCTTATCTCCCATCACTAGGCTTCCTGCATCAGTTTGAAGTGGCCCAATGTCTACTTTTGCCTGTCGTTTGTTTCTTATGTATTATGTAAACATATATCACAGTTGATACTGTGTCTGCAGTACGTGAAAGAAATTGCATTTACATAGCACCTTTGATATTGTCCCAAAACACTTTACAGACAATGAAGAACTTAACTGCAGTCACTATTGCAATGTAGGAATTAATGTAGAATGAATCTATGAGTTACTTCTTACCCAGTTCCTCCAGTTGTGCCCCATTCCTTATCTATTTATGTACACATTGAAATGGGCACTGGGAATGGGCTCTTGAAATATATTTGCAAAGTCACAAAAAACAGAAATTGCTGAGGAGACTCAGCAGATCTAGCAACATCTATTGAAAGAAAAACAGAGTAATTGTTTCGAATCCAGTGACCCTTCTTCAGAGCTGTTCTGAAGATTTGGATGAGAATGAAGGAGGCATGGGGAGGAATTTTGCAGATTAAACTAAACTTGATGTGAAATATGTTATCTATAATTACAAAGGGACCTTGATCAATTGGGCCAATTGGCTGAGGAGTGGCAGATGGAATCTAGTTTGGATAAGTGCAAGGCATTACATTTTTGTAAAACAAACTAGGACAAGACTTAAACAGTTAAAGGTAGTGCCCTGGATAGTGTTGTTGAACAGAGAGACTGAGAGGTTCAGGTACATAGTTCTTTCAAAGTTGTGTCACGGGTAGGCAGGATGGTTAAGAAGGTGTTTAGTGCTCTTGGATTCTGGATTAGTGGTGTTGGAAAAGCACAGCAGTTCAGGCAGCATCCAAGGCGCAGTCCTTCATCAGGAATATCTGATGTTGCCTGAACTGCTGTGCTTTTCCAGCACCACTAATCCAGAATCTGGTTTCAGCATCTGCAGTTATTGTTTTTACTTAGTTTAGTGCTCTTGTCTTCATTGCTCAGACCATTGAGTATAGGAGTTGGGCAGTCATGTTGAGGGTGGACAGGCTGCTGGTGAGGTCACTTTTGGAGTACTGTGTACAGTTCTGATTGCCCTGTTATAGGAAGGATATTATTAAACTGGAGAGGGCTCAGAAAAGATTGATCAGGATGTTGCCAGGAATGGAGGGTTTGAGTTATAATGAGAGGCTGGATAGACTGGAACTTTTTTCACTGGTGTAGAGGAGGTTGAAAGGTGACCTTGTAAAATTATGAGGGACATAGATAAGGTGAATAGCAAAGGCCTTTTCCCCAGGGTAGGGGAGTGCAAAACTAAGGAATATATTTTTAAGGTGAGAGGAAAAGAATTTAAAAGGGACCTAAGGGGAAACTTTTTCACATAGAGGATAGTTCATACAACATTGAAAAGACATTTGATCGGTACATGAATAGGAAATGTTTGGAAGGATATGGTCAAACGCAGGCAAGTGAGACTAGATTAGATTAGTTACAGTGTGGAAACAGGTCCTTCAGCCCAACAAGTCCACACCGACCCGCCGAAGCGCAACCCACCCATTCCCCTACATTTACCCCTTTATCTAACACTACGGGCAATTTAGCATGGCCAATTCACCTGACCTGCACATCTTTGGACTGTGGGAGGAAACCGGAGCACCCAGAGGAAACCCACGCAGACACGGGGAGACTGTGCAAACTCCACACAGTCAGTCGCCTGAGTCGGGAATTGAACCCGGGTCTAGTTTAATTTGGGGAACTTGGTCAGCATAGACCAGTTGGACCGAAGGGTCTGGTTCCATGCTGTATGACTCTACGACTCTCCAATAATTTCAGTTTTGGTTTCAGACTTCCAACATCCACAGTTCTTTTGTTTTATATTTACACAGTGGTGTGTGCAATATATTTAAAATGTTTCATTAGCACGTGAATCCCTTGGAACTTATTCATTATTTAATAGCTGCCTTCTGATATCACGGTTCTGTCTATATTTATTTATATATTGAACCGGTCATTGGAAGGAGGAGTGCTCAAAGGAAATATTTCATGCATTGCTGTCACATTTCATTTCCTATTGCTCCGGCAGCACAAAAATCTAATAAAGTGTATTCAATTATTTAATGCTTGAGTTCGGGGTATTGTGCTCGCTTTTTTAGTACTGCCTTGAATTGGCAACAGCAGCGCCAATTAGTTTAGAAATAAAGAGGGAATATGCTGGAGGAGCTCAATCAAGTTTACATCTCTATCTCTCCTTTATCACTATCAGCACACCTTTTGTCTTCTGCTCTGAGCTCCCTTGCCATCTGTTCCACCTGCCCCATCAACAGCAGTTAAAAAAACCCACCAATTCCAAAGAAGTGACATCTCAGACTTGAAATGGTAATGCTGCTGTTCCTTTCTGCAGAGATGCTGTCAGACCTGCTGAGTTTAAGAAGTTTAAAGGAATTTATAGTATCTACGGAGATGGTGGTGATGCAGTTGGCAGTAATCTTCCAAGTGTCCTCAGATTCTGGATAACTGCCAGCCGATTGGAAAACTGTCAAAGTTATACCTTTATTTAAAATGGGAAGAGACAGAATAAAAAAGGATAACTGTACATTAGTTCGCTAAATAGGTGTCATCTTGAAAACCTTACAGTCTATTAGAAAGCATGGCAGGAAACAGTGGGTTTAGAGTGGATTTGAAGAATTTTTCTTTCACCCGGGGGTGGTGGAAGTCTGGAGTGTACTGGCTAGGAGTGTAATTGAGGTAGCAAGTGTCACAGCCTTTAAAAAGTCCTTGGATGAGCACTTGAAATGTTATAACATTCAAGGGTACAGGACTCGTGTTGGAAAGTGTTGATTTAGTGTAGGTTTTTATTGGTACACACTAGAAGGGTGGAAGGGCCTCTTCTGCACTTTGTGATTCTATGATTCTTGATTTAATAGCAAAGTAATTAGAAATATATCATATGGTCAGAGTCAACACTGGGGACATCATGACAAATTTAGAACATAGAACATAAAACATAGAACATAGAACAATACAGCACAGAACAGGCCCTTGATGTTGCGCCAACCTGTGAACTATTCTAAGCTCATCCACCTACACTATCCCAACATCATCCATGTGCTTATCCAAAGATTGTGTAAATCTCCCTAATGTGGCTGAGTTAACTACATTGGCAGGCAGGGCATTCCAGGCCCTTACCACTCTCTGTGTAAAGAACCTGCCTCTGATATCTGTCTTAAATCTATCACCCCTCAATTTTGGCCCCTCGTACAAGCTGATATCATCATCCTAGGAAAAAGACTATCCTCTGACCATCTTGTATGTCTCTATCAAATCTCCTATCAGCCTTCTTCTTTCCAATGAGAACAGACCCAAGTCTCTCAGCCTTTCCTCATAAGACCTTCCCTCCAGACCAGGCAGCATCCTGGTAAATCTCCTCTGCTTCTTTTCCAATGCTTCCACATCCTTCCTGTAATGGGGCGACCAGAACCGCACACAATATTCCAAATGTGGCCACACCAGCGTTTTGTATAATTGCAGCATGATATTGCGGTTCCAGAACTCAATCCCTCTACGAATGAAACCTAACACACCGTATGCCTTCTTAATAGCACTATCCACCTGGGTGGCAACTTTCAGGGATCTATGTACATGGACTCCAAGATCCCTCTCCACATCCACACTACCAAGAATCTTTCCATCCACCCAGTACTCTACCTTCCTGTTATTCTTCCCAATGTGCATCAGCTACCTTCCCCCCAACCCCACCCCTCTTCCATTTATCTCTCAGCCCCCGACCCACCAGCCTCATTCCGGATGAAAGGCTTATGCCTAAAACATCGATTCTCCTGCTCCTCGGATGCTGCCTGACCTGCTGTGCTTTTCCAGCGCCACTCTCTTGACTCTGATCTCCAGCATCTGCAGTCCTCACTTGCTCCTGCTGATAGAAGTTGCTGCCCGTTTCTTCTGGTGGCACATTGTGAACTGGGACCATTCACAAAGAGCCCTACCCCATATCCCAGAAGATTGCCATATCATTCCAGATGGATTTGCCAATGGCTGGGCTGCTGGGTATATCCAAGAAAGAAATTAATACATTTTTAAATATCAAGACATCAAGGAATATAGAGAAAGAAAGAAAGAAAGAATATGGTATTCATGTTGAGGATCAGCCATGAACATATTGAATATTGGAGCAGGGTCAAAGAGCCAAATGGCTTACTCTTGCTCCTGGTTTCTATGGACGGACAAAGAAATACGTCAGACCAATAGAGAAAGGCAGCACTATCATAGCAAGAGTTTTGGATAGACTGTGGTATTGTGAGATGAGGCTCTGGTCTCTTTCGGACAAATGCAGACACCGAGGATGCTGGAGATCTGAAAGAAAAACAAAACAGAGTGCCGGGAGAACCAGAAGGCATAGTATTAGAAGTAGGCCATTCAGCCCATCAAATCTGCTTCGCCATTCAATGAGTTCACAGCTGGTCTGATAATCCTCACCTCCACTTTTCTGCCTTTTCCCCATAACTTTTGATTATCCTTACTGATTAAAAATCTATTTCAGTGTTGAATTTACCTAATGATCCAACATCAACAACCCTCTACCATAATGAATTCCAGATTCACAATCCTCTGAAAGAAGGGAAATCTCTTCATCCCCCAGTTTAAATGTGCGACCTCTTATTCTGAGATGATGCTTCTGATCCTAGACTCTCTCACAAGGGGAATCAACCTTTCTGCATCTTGTCTGTCAACTCCCTGAAGAAACTGATATGTTTCAATAAGGTCACCTCTCATTCTTCTAAACTCCAATGAATGCAGGCTCAATCCCACTTCTCCTCTTAAGTAAATCCCTCTACATTCAATATCGGCCTTGTGAACTTTCTCTGGATTGCCTCCAACACCCCTATATCTTCCCTTAAATAAGGGGACCAAAACTGTTCACATAATTCCAGCTGTGGTCTGACTTGTACTTTGTAGGAGGTCTTCCTTATTTTTCTATAATAGTGTTTTATATATTGAAATAATTGTGGCCTCTGTATTGATCCCTTGGCACACCTCTAGCTACAGGTTACCATTCTGAAAATGTCCCCCACCTTTGTCTTCTCTTTGTTAGCCAACCCTCTATCCATGATCAGACCCTATGTTCAATACCATTGGCTCTTATTAAGTAACTGTATGTGCAGTCGATTATCAAATGCCTTTGGAATTCCAAATATATTGCATCTTCTTGTTCCCCTTTATCCACTACAATTATTTACAGTGTATATTAATGACATGGGTGAGGTAAGTGAGTGTGCTGTTTCCAAGTTTGCAGATGACACGAAAATAGATGAAAGTCAAGTGGTGAAGGTGATGCAAAGAGTCAGCACAGGGATACAGGCAGTTGTAGCAATTGGACACAAACAGGAAGAATAGAAGAGGTGGATATTATTGAAATGGAGAAAGACTGCAGAAAGCTAGAGAGCAGAAGGATTTGGGAATCCTTGTCCATGAATACAAAATGCTAGCATCTGAGTTCAGCAGGTTCAGCAGGTTAAAGGAAAAGCAAATGAAACAAATGAATGGTAGGTCTAACATATGAGGAAGGGCTGAGGATCCTGGGATTGTATTCATTGGAGTTTAGAAGATTAAGGGGAGATTTAATAGAAACTTACAAGGTAATACATGGCTTGGAAAGGGTGGACGCTAGGAAATTGCTTCCATTAGGCGAGGAGACTAGGACCCATGGACACAGCCTTAGAATTAGAGGGGGTAAATTCAGAACAGAAATGCGGAGACATTTCTTCAGCCAGAGAGTGGTGGGCCTGTGGAATTCATTGCCACAGAGTGCAGTGGAGGCCGGGACGCTAAATGTCTTCAAGGCAGAGATTGATAAATTCTTGATGTCACAAGGAATTAAGGGCTACAGGGAGAATGCGGGTAAGTGGAGTTGAAATGCCCATCAGCCATGATTGAATGGCGGAGTGGACTCGATGGGCCCAATGGCCTTACTTCCACTCCTATGTCTTATGGTCTTATGGTCTTAAGTGTTGGCTTCTATTTCAATGGGAACGCAATACAAACATAGGAAACTAGTGAAAACACAGCCGGAATACTGTGACCTGTTTTAGGCCTCTTACCTAAAGAAAGATGTACTGACATTGTAGTAATCCAGTGAAGGTTCACTAGACTGATACCAGGTATGGAGAGATTGTCTTATGAGGAGAGGTTAAGTCAGTTGGGCATGTGTAGTTGTTGGAATATCAAAGGAATTATTGAAATTTACAAGATTCTAAGGGGATTTGAGTGGGAAGGTTGTTTCCTCTTGTGGGGGAGTCTAGGAACAGAGAACAAAATCTCAGAATAAGAATTGTACATTTAAGACAGAGTGAGGAGGAATTTATCCTCTCAAAGGTTAGGAAATCTGTAGAATTCTTTAGCACAGAGGGCTAGCAAGGGTGAGTCATTAATGTTTGTTCGAGGCTGAAATAGACAGATTTTTAATCAGGAAGGGGTATCATGGGTTAAGGGGAAAAGGCAAGAAAGTGGAGCTGAGCATTATCAGTTCAGCCGAGATCTCATTAATGGCAAATAGACTCATTGGGCTGAATGGTCTAACTCTGCTCCTGTGTCTTGTGATGGCTGTAACCTGCTTGTTAACTGCTCAGAATACTGTAGCAAACAGATACTGCGTGTCCTTGATAGGTGTGTGCCCTGTCAGGCAGGGAGGAAGTTGTAAGGTAAGGGAACTGTGGTTTACTACAGAAATTGTATCTCTTGTTAAATGTAAAAAGAAGGTTTATGTGTTGATGAGACAAGATGGTTCAGATGAGGCGATGGAAAGATGCAGATTAGCTAAGAAGATTTAAAACGAGTTTTAAATTTAAAACGGATTTAAAATTTGTCTTGTGAGCAATACAGGCAGATCACAGAGTTAAGTAGCATAGATAAGTAAATAATATGTAAACAGCGGCAAAAACAAAAACATAGGTACAGGCGAATGTTAAGAGTTTGTGAGACCCTTCAGTATTCTAACAACAGGAGGGTAGAAACTGTTACGAAACCGGCTGGTGGGTGTGTTCAGGCTTCTGTACCTTCTCCCCGATGGTAGAGGTTGTAGAAAAACATTGCCAGGGTGGGATGGATCTTTGAGAATGCTGGTGGTCTTTCCTTGATAACGGGCCTGGTATATGGATTCTGTAGATGGGAGGTTGGCCTTTGTGATTGTCCGGGCCGGGTTCACCACTCTCTGTAACCATCTCCGATCTTGAATGGTACAGTTGCCATACCAGGTAGTGATACATCCAGACAGAATGCTCCTGATGATGCACCTATAAAAGTTGGCATGGGTATTTGTCGTCATGCCAAATTTTCTCAGCTGCCTGAGGCAGAGGAGATGTTGTTGGGGCTTTTTAACCAGTGCATCCACATGAAGAGTACAAGAAAACTTGTTGTTGATGACCACTCCCAGGAGCTTGACACCCTCCACTCATTCCACCTCTGTGCTGTTAATGTGTGTGTGTGTGTGGGGGGGGGGGCATGAGTAACATAGAACATTACAGCGCAGTACGGGTCCTTCGGCCCTCGATGTTGCGCCGACCAGTCATGCCAATCTGAAGCCCATCTAACCTACACTATTCCATGTACGTCCATATGTTTGTCCAATGACGACTTAAATGCACTTAAAGTTGGTGAATCTACGACTGTTGCCAGCAAAGCATTCCATACCCTGACTACTCTCTGAGTAAAGAAACTACCTCTGACATCTGTCCTATATCTATCACCCCTCAATTTAAAGCTATGCCCCCTCATGCTCACCGTCCCCATACTTGGAAAAAGGCTCTCCCTGTCCACCCTATCTAACCCTCTGATTACCTTATGTCTCTCTATTAAGTCACCTCTCAACCTTCTTCTCTTTAACGAAAACAGTCTCAAGTCCCTCAGCCTTTCCTTATTAGACCTTCCCTCCATACCAGGCAACACACTAGTAAATCTCCTCTGCACCCTTTCCAAAGCTTCCACATCCTTCTTATAATGTGGTGACCAGAATTGTACACAATACTCCAAGTGCGGCTGCACCAGAGTTTTGTACAGCTGTAGCATAACCTCATAGTTCTGGAAATCGATCCCTTATTAATAAAAGCTAAAACATTGTATGCCTTCTTAACAACCCTGTCAACCTGGGTGGCAACTTTCAAGGATCTGGGTACCTGGATATCTAGATCTCTCTGCTCATCTACACTACCAAGAATCTTACCATTAGCCCAGTACTTTGCATTCCGGTTACTCCGACCAAAGTGAATCACCTCACATTTGTCTGCATTAAACTCCATTTACCACCTCTCATCCCAGCTCTGTAGCCTATCTATGTCTTTCTGTAATCGACAACATCCTTCCTCACTACCCACAACTCCACCGACCTTAGTGTCATCTGCAAATTTACTAACCCACCCTTCTACGCCCTCATCCAGGTCGTTTATAAAAATGAGGAACAGCAGTGGACCCAACACCGACTCTTGCGGTACATCAGTAGCAACTGGACTCCAGGATGAACATTTCCCATCAACCACCACCCTCTGTCTTCTTTCAGCTAGCCCATTACTGATCTAAACAGCTTTATCTCCCACAATCCATTCCTGCCCATTTTGTACAATAGCCTACTGTGAGGAACCTTATTGAACGCTTTGCTGAAATCCATATACACCACATCAACCGGTTTACTCTCATCTACCTGTTTGGTCACCTTCTCAAAGAACTCAATAAGGTTTGTGAGGCATGACCTACCCTTCACAAAACCATGCTGACTATCCCTAATCAAATTATTCTTTTTTCTAGATGATATAAATCCTATCTCTTATAACCTTTTCCAACACTTTACCAACAACTGAAGTAAGGCTCACTGGTCTATAATTACCAGGGTTGTCTCTACTCCCCTTCTTGAACAGGGGAACCATATTTGCTATCCTTCAGTCTTCTGGCACTATTCCTGTAGACAATGACGATTTAAAGATCAATGTCAAAGGCTCAGCAATCTCCTCCTTGGCTTCCCAGAGGATCCTAGGATAAACCTCCTCCGGACCAGGGGACAATTCTATTTTCACAGTCTGCAGGATTTCTAATACTTCTTCCATGTGAACGTCAATCCCAACTAATCTTGTAGCCTGTATCTCAGTATTCTCCTCAACAACATTGTCGTTTTCTAGAGTGAATACTGTTGAAAAATATTCATTTAGCACTTCCCCTGTCTCCTCTGACCCCACACACAACTTCCCACTACTATCCTTGGTTGGCCCTAATCTTACTCTCGTCATTCTTTTATTCCTTAAATACCTATAGAAAGCCTTAGGGTTTACCCTGATCCTATCCGCCAACAACTTTTCATGTCTCCTCCTGGTTCTTCTGAGCTCTCTCTTTAGGTCTTTCCTGGCTACCTTGTAACCCTCAAGCACCCTAACTGAGCCTTCACATCTCATCCTAACATAAGCCTTCTTCTTCCTCTTGACCAGAGATTCCACTTCCTCGGTAAACCACAGCTCCTGCACTCTACAGCTTCCTCTCTGCTTGACAGATACATACTTACTTAGGACACACAGGAGCTTTTCCTTGAATAAGCTCCACATTTCTAATGTGCCCATCCCCAGCAGTTTCCTTCCCCATCCAATGCTTCCTAAATCTTGCCTAATCGCATTGTAATTGCCTTTCTGTAACTCTTCCCCAGTGGTATACACCTATCCCTTTCTATCATTAAAGAAAACATAACAGAATTGTGATCGCTATCACCAAAGTGCTCACCTACTTCCAAGTCTAACACCTGGCTGGGCTCATTACCCAGTACCAAATCCAATGTGGCTTCGCCCCTTGTTGGCCTGTCTGCATACTGTGTCAGGAAGCCCTCCGGCACACACTGGACAAAAACTGACCCACCTATAGTACTCATACTATAGTGTTCCCAGTCAATATTTGGAAAGTTGAAGACCCCCATGACAACTACCCTGTTTCTCTCACTCATATCAAGAATCATCTTTGCTATCCTTTCCTCTACATCTCTGGAACTATTCGGAGGCCTTTAGCAAACTCCCGACAGGGTGACCTCTCCTTTCCTGAGTCTAACTTGAGCCCATACTACCTCAGTTGACGAGTCCCCAAACATCCTTTCTGCAACTGTAATACTGTCCTTGACCAACAATGCCACACCTCCCCCTCTTTTACCACCTTCTCTGTTCTTACTGAAACATCTAAATCCTGGAACCTGCAACAACCAATCCTGTCCCTGCTCTATCCATGTCTCCGAAATGGCCACAACATCAAAGTCCCAGGTACCAACCTATGCTGCAGGTTCACCCACCTTATTCTGGATGCTCCTGGCGTTGAAGTAGACTTCAAACCAACTTCTTGCTTGCCGGTGCCATCTTGCGTCCCTGAAACTTGATTTCGGACCTCCCTACCCTCAACCTTTTTTATACTCAAACTACAGATTTGTTACCCATCCCCCTGCTGGATTAGTTTAAACCCACCCCAATAGCCTTAGCGAATTTCCCCCCCCCACCTACCACAGAAAGAGCCCCAATTATCCAAGAATCCAAAACCCTCCCTCCTGCACCATCCCTGTAGCCACGTGTTCAACTCCTCTCTCTCCCTATTCCTCATCTCACTAGCACGTGGCACGGGCAACAAACCAGAGACAACAACTCTGTTCGTCCTAGCTCTAAGCTTCCATCCTAGCTCCCTGAATTTCTGCCTTAAATCCACATCTCTCTTCCTACCTATGTCATTGGTGCCTATGTGGACCCCTCCCCCTTAAGGATCCCAAAACCACGATCAAAGATATCACGAACCCTGGCACCTGGGAGGCAACACACCAACCGTGAGTCTCTCTTGTCCCCACAGAACCTCCTATATGTCCCCCTAACTATGGAGTCCCCAATGACTATTGCTCTGCTCCTCTTCCCCCTTCCCTTCTGAGCAGCAGGGACAGGCTCTGTGCCAGAGCCCTGTGCCCCACTGCTTTCCCCTGGTAAGTCCCCCCTCCCAACAGTATCCAAAAAGGTATATTATTGTTGAGGGGAATGGCCACAGGGGATCCCTGCACTGCCTGCCGGTTCCCTTTCTGTCCCCTGACTGTAACATATCTGACGTTTTCCTGTACCTGAGGAGTGACTACCTCCCTGTAACTCCTCTCAATAACCCCTCTGCCACCTGAATGATCCGAAATTGATCCAGCTCTAACTCCAGTTCCCTAATGCGGTTTTCGAGGAGTTGGAGTTGGGTGCACTTCCCGCAGTTACCTCCCACATTCTGCAGGAGGAACATTCAACTGCCCTAACCTCCACTCCCACTATTCTAAATTCCCAAAGAGACTGTTGAAAAACTAAGGAATAAAAAATAAACTCGTTACCTTACCAATATGGTGCACAGAACATTTTTTTTGGTTACAGGAGGAGGATGGGTGGGAGACACTACCCGAGTAGTGTTTCAGGTAATGCAACTACACAAATATATGAACTCCCAGAAGTCCTTCGCCCCTCCCTCGCACCTCTCAGCAAATGGAGGCCCGACCCGTGAGGTAAGTTACTTTTAATGCGGGAAATCTCACCCTCTCCGACAGACCTTGCTTCACCATTCCTTCTCTCCTTGCTGCTCTGGCAAAAGTCAATAATGAATTCCATGGTTTTGCCAGCATTGAGAGCTGGGTTGTTCTCAATGCACCGTTTTTCCAGGACTTACACCTCCCATCTGTAATCTGTTTCGTCACCATCTGAGATTCAACTGACTATGGTGGTGTCATCAACGAACTTGCAAATGGCATTAGTCTGGTATTTGGTGACGCCGTCATGGGTATACAGTGAGTACAGTAGGGGGCTGAGTACACACCCCTGGGGGGCTCCAGTGATGAGTGTTAGTGACAATGAAAGATTGTCCCCAATCTTCACTGATTGTGGCCTGTGGGTCAGGAAACTGAGGATCCAGTTGTAGAGAGTGGGGCTTAGTCCGAGATCACAAAGTTTAGTAATCAGTTCTGGTTATAGGAAGGATATTACTAAACTGGAGAGGGTTCAGAAGAGATTTATCAGGAGGTTGCCGGGTATGGGATGTTTATAAAGAAAGGCTGGATAGGATGGAACTTCTTCACTGGAGCATAGGAGATTGAGAGGTGACCTTATAGCGGTTTACAAAATCATGACAGGTATAGATAGGGTTAATGGTAGGTTGGTTTTATCCTGAATGGGGGAGTTTCAAGACTAGGAGACAGATGTTTAAAGTGAGAGGAGATAGAGATTTAAAAAAGACATGGAGGCTTTTTTTTAGAAAATGATGATTCGTATGTGGAATGAACTTCCTGAGGAAGTGATGGATGAAGGTACAGTTACAACGTTTAAAAGACATTTGGATAAATACATGAATAGGAAAGGTTTGGAGAGATATGGGCCAAAAGCAGGAACATGGGACTAGTTAATTTTGGGATTATGGTCAGCATGGATTGGTTGGACCGAAGGGTCTGTTTCCGTGCTGTATGACCCTCTGATTCTATGTCTGTACAACTAAGAGAGCATGACTTCAGAGAGAGACCCAAGCTGAGTGTGTGGGAGAAACTGTGGCAGATACAGTTCAATGTGAGAGCGAATCCATTTTGGATCTGCAAAGAACAAATTGGGGCATTTTCCTCACCATGGGAGATTGCCACCTGTGGAGGATGAAGAGGGTTTAAGGCTCACAACCTTAGGAAAACAACCGGTAATAGTGACAGTCAGCCCTTAAGTGGCTTTTAACAGGCCCAAGGTAGAAATGCCAGAGAAGGCAAATTGGCATGGTGACCCCTTGCCATCCAATCTTATGTATGTACCTTACCCTCTACCTGCCAGGCCACATCCAGGGTGGGGGTGCAGTGTGGGTTGAGGAACGACCATGAAATATAGGAGCAGAATTAGGCCATTTGGTCCATCGAATCTCCACCATTCGATCATGGCTGATATGTTTCTCAGTCCCACTCTCCTGCCTTCTTTCCATAACCCTTGGCTCCCTTACTAATCAAGAAACTTTCGATCTCCGCCCTCAACACACTCAATGCCTTGGCCCCACAGCCCAATGCGGCAATGAGTTCCATAGATTCCCCACCCTCTGGCTGAAGAAATTCCCCCTCATCTCAGTTTGAAAGGTCTGCCCCTTCACTCTGAGGCTGTGCCCTGAATCCTAGACCCTCCTACTAGCGGAAACATCTCCTTGTCCACTCTATCCAGGGCTCTCAGTACTGTGTACATTTCAATCTGTGAGTTTCAAAGGAGTCGCCTAATTTGGGAGCTAAGAGGACTAAAAGACTTGATAGAGTGGATACAAAGGAATATTTCCACTACTGGAGTAATCTGGAACACTATAATGAGAGCTAGGCCACTTAGGATTAAAAGTAGAAAAACTATTTTTGCAGAAGGTGGTTGAAGTTTGGAAACACATCACATAAAAGACTGGGGATTCTGGGATTCAATTGACAGTTTCAAATTTGAGATCCATAGATTATTACACTCAAATAAAGGCAAAGTACAGCTGATGCTGGAAATAAAAACATTAGAATTACGAGCAGGAGAATTCAGCGCCTCCAGCCTGCCACACTATTCAATGGCTGATCACACTTCAGCCTCAACTCCACTTTCCTACCTGCCCTTCAGAATCTTTCAGCAGTTTACTAATTGATCATCTCTCCACATCCTCCTCAAATCGACTCAGTGTCCCAGCATCCCCTGCACTCTGGGGTAGGGAGTTCCACAGAGCCTTTGACAGAAGTTGTTTCTCCTCACTTCTACCACCCCTTCATCTATAACGATGACCTCTCGTTCCAGATTCTCCAACAGAGGAGTTCTCAATATTGAATTCATTCACTTCAGAAACTGCATTATGTCTGCATTGCATTTTTGTTAATTCCCCACTCTCCAACACCCACCCACACCAGACCCTGCAATAATCTTGTTACCTTTCTGTCTTGTTTCCTTACTCTTAGTAAAGAGGACTCAACCTCCCCTTTTCACAGCTTAATTCTCGCCCAGTTTACCTCTCTTTTTCTCTTTCTCCACCACTGACAACTCTTTCATCATTGGCACTGGGCCTCTGCCTCTGTCAAGAGTATATTTTAAAAAAACATTTTCCAATCCCTTTCAGTTCTTAAAAGGAGCCATACCAGGCTCAAAACATTACCTCTGTTTCCAGTTCCACGGATGCTGCCAGACCTTCTGAGTTTCTCCAGCATTCTCCATGAGAGTTTGAGCTACAGGGAAAGGCTAAATAGACTGGGAACCTTTTCCCTGGAGCGTCAGAGGCTGAGGGTTAACCTGATAGAGGTTCATAAAATCATGAGGGGCATGGATAGGGTGAATAGCCAAAGTCTTTCTCCCCAGGTGAGGAAGTCCAAAACTTGAGGGCAGAGGGGTAAGGTGAGAGGGGAAAGATTTAAAAGTGACCTAAGGAGCAACTTTTTCATGCAGTGAGTGGTGAATGTATGGAATGATGATATGGTGTAGGCTGGTACAGTTACAACATTTAAAAGGCATCTGGGTGGATATAGGAATAGAAAGGATTTAGAGGGATATGAGCTAAATGCTGGCAAATAGGACTAGATTAATGTAGGATATCTGATCAGCACAGACGAGTTGGACCAAAGGGCCTGTTTCCGTGCTGTACATCTCTATGACTCTGACTCTAAAAGGATTTTGTTGGGTTAAGGGCTGTAAAGCAAAGGCAGGCAAGTGGAATTGAGATCTATCTTGGCCATGATCCAGCTAAAGGGCTGAATAGTCTCCTATGGTCCTAAGTGCTAAAAATACATGTCATCCTCAAAACTTGAGATAAAATAAGTACTGGCTTTTCAGCTGATGACTAAACAAGTTGTATGAACCTATTACAACACAGATACAGACAGATGAGTTAAACAGTTTCAAGGAAATTAAATCTCAATGAGAGCCATTATCATTAAAATCGCTGCCTGCAATCCTTACGATAGACAATTTAATCCACTACCCACCTTAATTGTCCCTGCAAGCTACTGATGTCAGATACTTACTCAAAATAAAGTGCTACAGATCTTTACTGCACTGAATTTATCAAAGAAAGGCAGGGTTAAATGGAGATTACAGAGCTGCTAAATCCCATTATGACGTCTTCTGCTTAAAATCAATTTCACTCAAATCTTGTCCCGTAAAGGAGAAGCGGGAAGCCAGAGATGGTGTGTACTCGATGCAGAGTTCTTGTTTATATTAGAACTCAGGCTATACTCAAAGTCGATCTGATCTTTTCACATCAGGTAGAGGCACATTTAATACTTCTCTCAAACAGGTGGCCAGTGACCAAATTTCAGGAAAATAATCCTAGAATCCCTATAGAGTGGAAACAGGCCGTTTGGCCCAACACGTCCACATTGACTCTCCGAAGTGTATCCCACCCAGACCTATTCCCCTCCCCTATTACTCTATATTTCTCATGACTAATGCATCTAACCTGCATCCAAACAATGTACGTATTAGGTGAATTGGCTATGCTAAATTGCCCATAGGTTAGGTGCATTAGCTGAGAGTGTGTTGCTGGAAAAGCACAGCAGGTCAGGCAGCAGCCAAAAAGCAGGAGCGTTCCTGATGAAAGACTCTGGCCCGAAACATCAATTTTCCTGCTCCTTGGATGTTGCCTGACCTGCTGTGCTTTTCCAGCAATGCACTCTCAACTCTGATCTCCAGCATCTGCAGACCTCACTGTCTCCAGGTTAGGTGCATTAATCAGGGGAATGTAGAGTAATAGGGTAGAGCAATGGGTCTGGCTGGGGTACTCTTCAGAGAGTCAGTGTGGATTGGTTGGGCCAAATGGCCTACTTCCACACTGTAAGAATTCTAATTCTAATTCAAATCCCTGAATACTATGGACAATTCACCTAACATGCACATCCTTTGGATTGTGGGAGTAAACTGGAGCACACCCACGCAGACACTGGGAGAATGCGCAAACTCCACACAGTCACCTGAGGCAGGAATTGAACCCGGATCCCTGGCCCTGTGAAGCATCAGTGCTAACCACTGAGCCACCATGCCACCCATAACATATAGAACATAGAACATTACAGCGCAGTACAGGTCCTTCAGCCCTCGATGTGGCACCGACCTGTCATACCATAAGGCACAACAGTAAACATTAAAATTACTTTTAAAAATTTCTGAAGCAATACATTGATCTTTAAAATAAATGGGTAGTTAATTAAAAAAACACCATTAAGTAGCACCAAGCAACAGAATCAATCAATAAAATCTTGATTTGCTGTTTTGGTTGAGAAGCTGAGATAGCAAAAGAGACAGATAGATCAGGCACCCAAGACCTAATGAGGTAAGGAGGGTACTGTGTCTAATTCAGGCGGAGCGCAAAGCCAGTTGGGAAGGTAAGTGATTTGCTATAAAAAGAACCCCAGGTCCTACAAAGTAGGGCCTCCCTCCCTCCCTCCTCCTCTAACCTAAATTAAGAGTCCACAGACTTGCTACAAAAGGAGGGTCTAAGGAAGTTTTTAATCGAAGAGTGAGGCTTCAGCTCAGGAGTTTTTGAAAAGGAGGTTGAGTGAAGTGATTACGTCACAGTTGAAGAGGGTGAAGACATGACTGCCCCGCTGGTTCAGTGCGCTACGTGCTTGATGTGGGAGGTCAACGACTCTGGTGTGTCTGGCTCGTATAAGTGTGGAAAGTGTGTGCACGTTCAGCTACCGACAGAGCATATTGCAGCACTGATGAAAGAACTCGAGGACCTTAGGCTCATCCGAGAGAACGAGATCTTTCTGGACAAGACCTTCAGTGAGGTTATTACACCGACCATACCAGAAGAGAGCAGACAATGAAGAAGGCAGAGAGGAGACAGGTGCAAGAGACCCCGGGGGAAATACCTGTCAGGAACAGGTTGAAGCTTTTGGAAACAGTAGAGACAGATGACACTGCCAGTCCGCGAGGCGACCAGGTCTGTCAATCAAAAGTTGGTGTGGAGACAGAGCGGAAGAATCGGACATCGCACAGAGCCGTGGGAATAGGGGACTCCATCGTGAGAGGAACTGACCGGGGTTTTTGTGGCAGCAGACGGGATTTAAGGATAGTGTGTTGCCTCCCTGATGCCAGGGTTAAAGGCATCACAGACAGAGTGCAGGAAATCCTCAAGGACGAGGGTGAAGAGCCAGAGGTGGTTGTACATGTCCGCAGAAATGATGTCGGGAAGAAAAGGAGGAACATACTACAGCGGGACTTCGGAGAACTAGGAAGAAGGCTGAAAAGCAGGACGTCCAAGGTGGTTATCTCCGGTTTGCTTCCAGTTCCTCGGGCTGGTGAGGCCAGGAACAGGGAGATAATGGACTTGAACGTGTGGCTGGGGAACTAGTGCAGGAAGCAAGGATTTAAATTCTTGGATCACTGGGGTACATTTTGTGGTAAACATAAATTCTACAAGAGAGACGGTTTGCACCTTAATAGGTTAGGGACCAGCATTTTGGCAGGCAGGTTTGTTCCTGCAACACAGCTGCATTTAAACTAAGTGGGGGGGGGAGAATGGATGTTTAAGAAGGAAATTGAAGGGAAAGTTAGAACGAGAGAAGTCAAGAAACGCAACCGTATCAATGAGGCAGAAAATTTGGAAAGGGATCATGCCATAAGGTTGAGTGAAATACGGGTTAAAAATACTATACATGAATGCACGAAGCATTAGAAATAAGATGGATGAGCTTGAGACTCTTTTGGAAATTGGCAGCTACGATATTGTGGGGATAACTGAGACGTGGCTTCAAGTGGACAGGGCCTGGGAAATCAATATTCAAGGCTACACGTGCTATCGTAAGGACAGACTGACGGGCAGAGGGGGTGAAGTGGCCTTATTGGTAAGGAAGGATATTCAGTCCCTTGAACGGGGGGACATAGAGTCAGGGGATGTAGAGTCAGTGTGGATAGAGCTGCGAAATACTAAGGATAAAAAGACCCTCTTGGGAATCATCTACAGGCCCCCAAACAGTAGTCTGGATGTCGGATGTAAGTTGAATCAGGAGCTGAAATTGGCCTGTGGTAAAGATGTTACTACAGTTGTTATGGGGGATTTTAACATGCAGGTAGACTGGGAGAATCAGGATGGTATTGGACCTCAAGAAAGAGACTTTGTGGAGTGCTTCAGAGATGGATTCTTAGAGCAGCTGGTGCTGGAGCTGACCAGGGAGAAGGCAATTCTGGATCCAGTATTGTGTAATGAACCAGAATTGGTCAGAGTTCACCTCGAAGTGAAGGAGCCATTGGGAAGTAGTGACCATAATACATTAAGTTTGAATCTGCAAATTGGGAGGGAGAGTGTACAGTCGGAAGTGACAGTCCTTCTGTTGAATAAAGGGAACTATGGAGCTATGAGGGAGGAGCTGGCCAAAGTTCAATGGTGCAATACCTTAGCAGGGATGACAGTGGAGGAACACTGGCGGATATTTCTGTGTATAATGCAGAAGTTGCAGGATCAGTTCATTCCTAAAAGGAAGAAAGATCCCAGGAGGAGGCATGGGTGGCCGTGGCTGACGAGGGAAGTTAAGAAACATATAAAGTTAAAAAGAGAAAAAGTATAACATAGCAAAGATAATTGGGAAAACAGAGGACTGGGAAGCTTTTAAAGTACAACAGAGGATTACTAAGAATACGCAGAGGAAAAATGAGGTACGAAGGTAAACTGGCCAATAATATAAAGGAGGATAGTAAAAGCTTTTTCAAGTATGTGCAAGGCAAAAAAATGGTTAGGACTAAAATTGGGTCCTTGAAGACAGAAACAGGGGAATATATTACAGGGAACAAAGAAATGGCAGAAGAATTGAATTGGTACTTCAGATCTGTGTTCACTGGGGAAGACATAAGCAATCTCCTTGAGGTAACAGTGACTGAAGGACCTGAACTTAAGGGAATCTGTATTTGCCAGGATTTGGTGTTGAAGAGACTGTTAGGTCTGAAGGTTGATAAGTCCCCGGGGCCTGATGGTCTACATTCCAGGGTACTGAAGGAGGTGGTTCGGGAAATCGTGGATGCGTTGGTGATTATTTTCCAGAATTCGATAGATTCGGGATCGGTACCTGAGGGTTGGAGAGTGGCTAATGTTATACCACTTTTTAAGAAAGGTGGGAGAGAGAAAGCAGGAAATTATAGACCAGTTAGTCTGACCTCAGTGGTGGGAAAGATGCTGGAGTCTATTATAAAGGATGAGATTACGGCACATCTGGATAGTAGTAACAGGATAGGATAGAGTCAGCATGGATTTATGAAAGGGAAATCATGCTTGACTAATCTTCGGGAATTTTTTGAGGATGTAACTCTGAAGATGGATGAGGGAGATCCAGTAGATGTAGTGTACCTGGACTTTCAGAAAGCTTTTGATAAAGTTCCACATAGGAGGTTAGTGAGTAAACTTAGGGCGCATGGTATTGGGGGCAAAGTACTTGATTGGATTGAAAATTGGTTGGCTGATAGGAAACAAAGGGTAGTGATAAACGGCTCAATTTCAGAATGGCAGGCAGTGACCAGTGGGGTACCGCAGGGATCCGTGCTGGGACCGCAGCTTTTTACAATATATGTTAATGATATAGAAGATAGTATCAGCAATAACATTACCAAATTTGCTGATGATACAAATCTGGGTGGCAGGGTGAAATGTGATGAGGATGTTAGGAGATTACAGGGTGACCTGGACAAGTTAGGTGAGTGGGCAGGTGCATGGCAAATGCAGTTTAATGTGGATAAATGTATGGTTATCCACTTTGGTGGCAAGAACAGGAAGGCAGATTACTACCTCAATGGAATTAATTTAGGTAAAGGGGCAGTACAGAGAGATCTGGGTGTTCTTGTACACCAGTCAATGAAGGTAAGCATGCAGGTACAGCAGGTAGTGAAGAAGGCTAATAGCATGCTGGCTTTCATTACAAGAGGGATTGAGTATAGATGCAAAGAGGTGCTTCTGCAGCTATACAGGGCCCTGGTGAGAACACACCTGGAGTACTGTGTGCAGTTCTGGTCTCCAAATTTGAGGAAAGACATTCTGGCTATTGAGGGAGTGCAGTGTAGGTTCACGAGGTCAGTTCCTGGAATGGAGGGATTACCTTACACTGAAAGACTGAAGTGACTGAGCTTGTATACCCTTGGGTTGAGAAGACTGAGAGGGGATCTGATTGAGATGTATAAGATTATGAAAGGATTGGACACTCTGGCAGCAGGAAACATGTTTCCGCTGATGGGTGAGTGCCAAACCAGAGGACGCAGCTTAAAAATACGGGGTAGACCATTTAGGACAGAGATGAGGAGAAACTTCTTCACCCAGAGAGTGGTGGCTGTGTGGAATGGTCTGCCCCAGAGGGCAGTGGAGGCCCAGTCTCTGGATTCATTTAAGAAAGAGTTGGATAGAGCTCTCAAGGATAGTGGAATCAAGGGTTATGGAGATAAGGCAGGAAGCGGATACTGATTAGGAATGATCAGCGATGATCATATTGAATGGCAGTGCAGGCTTGAAGGGCTGAATGGCCTACTCCTCCACCTATTGTCTATTGTCTAATTGAAAAACTGGGGTTATCTAAATAAAAACTGAAAAAAAAACTGCAGATGTTGGAAACCAGAAACAAAAACAGAAGTTGCTGGAAAAGCTCAGTAGCTCTGGCAGAATTAGTGAAGAGAAATCAGAGTTAACATTTCAGGCCCAGTGACCCTTCCTCAGAACTGACGGCAGCTAGGAAAATAAAAACCTAAAGAGCTGCGGACACTATAAATCAGAAAAAAGCACATAAATTGCTGGAAAAGCTCAGCAGGTCTGGCAGCATCTGTGAAGAGAAATCTGTCACTGGATCTAAAATATTAATTCCAATTTTTCTTCACAGATGTTGCCAGGCCAGCTGAGCTTTTCCAGCAATTTCTTTGTTTGTAGTTGGGAATTTGGTGTTTTTATGGGGAAGATAGGGTGAGGGAGGGATAAAGAGTAAACTATAGGTGCGGATATAGCCCAAAGAGAGAGAGGAACAGTTGGACAGACAAAGGAGTGAATAACGGTCTGGCTAGGAGGGTGAATAGCTGTTAATGGGAACTGTTAGTCACTAACAATGGGGTATGTGTAATAGCAGACTACATGATAACAAGGCCTGGTGAGTGGGAGTCAGTGTAAGGGCATGAGAGAACTCAAGTCTTAAAAGTTGTCAAACTCAACATTAAGTCCAGAACACAGTAGGATTGGATTCTGCAATGTCAGCAATGCTATAACACCTACCCTCCTAGCCTTGCATATTCCCAAAGTACTTTTGCTATTTTTCTGAGTTTTCAGCTCCATATAAAAATATCATAGTTACAAATCACACAACACCAGGTTATTATCCAACAGGTTTATTTGCAAGTACAAACTTTCAAAACCCTGCTCCTTTGTCAGGTTTCGGGCTCCAAACATTTTTAACTTTGTCCATCCCAGTTCAACACCGGCACCTCCAAATCAGGAAAATATCTTGACTGAAATCTAGTATGAGCTCAAATTCATTTTGAAATGATACAGTCAAATGAGCTCTCCTTTCCCAGTGTCCCAGTTGAAAAAATGGCCGGGGGTCCTCTACTGATGCCTATCACAAGCGTATCTGCACAGGTCATTACCATCACTGGATCTTCTAAAATCAACATCATGGGCGTTATCATTGATTAGAGACTGAACTGGACTGGATATAAAACTCCTGTGGCTACAAGAGCAGATCAGAGGTTAGAAATATACCCTCTGACTCCTCAAAGCCTGTCCACCATCCACAAGTCATAGGTCAGGAGTGTGATGGAATACTCCCCACTCGCCTGGATGGATGTGGCTCCATTAACACTCAAGAAGCTTGACACCATCCACGACAACACACTCTTCTTGGGGGTTGACACCACATCCATAAGCATCCACTCCCTCCACCACTGACACTCAGTAGGAGCAGTGTGTACTATCTACAAGGTGAACTGCAACGCTCAGCAAGGCTTCTTAGACAGCACCTTCTAACATAGAGGGACAAGGACAGCAGATACATGGGGACAGCACTCCCTGCAAATTCCCCTCCAAGCCACTCACCATCCTGACTTGGAAAAATATCACCATTTCTTCAGTGTCACTGGGTCAGAATCCTCCTTAGTCATCCACCTATAAAAATGATTGCTGCAGTTCACAAAGGCAGCACCTCACCACCTTCTCAGCGGTAGTGTCCAAACCTCCAGACTAGAAGGACACGATTCAAGTCCTACCTGCCCTGGAGATGTATTATAACATATTTGAGTAGGGAACATGGAGAGGAATTTCACAGATTCTAACTTCCCCCACTGCCCTCTTTCTCACAGACCCTGGATGTTTGACTGTTCTGGTGAGAAGGTTACATTGCAGCACCAGTGGTTTAGGTCTTATCGAGTCAGCGGGCTGCAACCACTGTGGGATGTGGTCCCTTTCATAATTGGTGAGGCCAGCATTTGTTGCCCGTCCCTAATTGCCCTGGAGAAACTGGTGCTGACCTATCTTCTAGAATCACAACAGTCCATGTGGTCCAGAAACGCTCAGAGTGGTATTACAGGGCATTCAGACCCAGGAACAGTGAAAAGCCATTGTTGTTCCAAAACTGTACCTCCAGCAGGGGGAAAGCAACAAACAATAAGCAGCAATACTTGGAAACAAATCTGCTGGCCCACCATTTTGAAGTATACAATTCAGACCAGCATGTCCCGTTCACCAGTTTTATTGGTTTCTCCTTCTGGGAAAGTAAAGACATATCTGGCTGCTGTCTTGGTAGAATGCAGCTGCAAAAAAGCAGGCTGCCCATTTAATGGTGGGGATTGCTGTGAAATTGTGCTCATTTCATTTGAAATATGATACGGAGGTGAGTAACTTCTTCCCATCGTCACCAACACTCAAAGGACAAGGCTTGTGTTGCTAGTTGCACGCACACAGATGAATATTGAGAAACAAGTATTTTTGCTCACAAGCTGGGCAAAGAGGGAGGAGGAATTATGAAAAGCAGTGATCAATAGTGCTTTTTGTCTCCCATGGTGATGTGGGTGTCTGACACGCACAGCACATACAAGGGAGGCTAAGTAATGGATGAGCTAATGAAAGAAACTACAATCTGTTACAGAAGTTAATTCCAGGTCACTAACTGCTATGTATGTTGCTTAAATTATTCAATTTAATGCATTATTCAATTTCTACATCCATGCTTTCATTGCAACCAGGAATCCTCTTGAAATGTCCTGTGTTCCTCCTTCCTACGAGGAAAGGCTGAGGGACTTGAGGCTGTTTTCATTAGAGAGAAGAAGGTTGAGAGGTGACTTAATAGAGAGACATAAGGTAATCAGCAGGGTTAGATAGATGGACAGTGAGAGCCTTTTTCCAAGTATGGGGACGGCGAGCACGATGGGGCATAGCTTTAAATTGAGAGGTGATAGATATAGGACAGATGTCAGAGGGAGTTTCTTTACTCAGAGAGTAGTAAGGGTATGGAATGCTTTGCCTGCAACGGTAGTAGATTCGCCAACTTTAAGTACATTTAAGTCATCATTGGACAAGCATATGGACGTACATGGAATAGTGTAGGTTAGGTGGGTTTCAGATTGGTATGACTGGTCGGTGCAACATCGAGGGCTGAATGGCCTGTACTGTGCTGTAATGTTCTATGTTCTATGTTTCTTTGCCACTGAGTTTTTGTACAGCTCTGCTGTGAGTATCAATTTGTCCCATTGACCCAGCAACTCCATGCTTGGAACCTATAATAGCTACTGGTCCACCAACACCACAAAGTTTAAAATTCCCACCCGGTGTTCAAATCCATTCAGGCACTCATCCCTTCTTAGCGATCAATCTTTCACAGTACTACAGCCTTCCTGAAATTCTGTACTCCACCAATTCTTCTTCCCTTTTCCACATCCTCCACTTCCCTTTGCTCTTTTTTTATTGATACATGGGATGTGGCTGTTGCTGACTAGACCAGCATTTATTGTCCAGCGTTAATACACCTCGATGAACTAGGTGGCTATTCACAGAACACTTAGGTTCTGCCCACAAAAGAGAGCCTGAGCTTCCAACTGCCTGCCACTTTAACACCCCACCCTGTTCCCTGGCCAACATCTCTGTCTCAGGCATTACTGCAGTGCTCCAGTGAAGCTCAGCACAAGTTGGAAGAACAGCACCTCATTTTCCCCTTGGGAACTGTACAACCTTCTGGACTCAATATTGAGTCCAACAATTTTATGACTTGAGGCACCTCCACATGTGCTTACCTCAACCCTTACACACCAGGCCTTGTTATCACATGGTCTGCTATTCTTTTAAAATCTTTTCTTTAAAGGAAACACCTGAGTGGCCAGTGACAAGCAGTGCCTTTCACATCAAAGGGCAATGTTGTGTGATCAAACAGTGAAGGGGAGGGCAGGGATCAAATCAAAATAGAGTGGAGGGGGAAATAATGCACTCCACTCCCTGCGGTGCCCACCTCTCCGTGAACAACTCCAGGGTGTTGGTGGACACCACGTGCTCCTTCTCCAGAGACACCTGGGCTCTAACTAACCGCGAAAGAAGGGCAGGCAGTCGGCCCTAACGACCCCCTCCAGGACCTGTTTATGGCCAGTTTGGCCAGGCCCAGGAGCAGACCCATGAGGAGGTCTTCAGACCTGCCCTCCCTCCTTTGTACCGGGTGCCCGAAGATCAGGAGCGTGAGACTGAAGTGCAACCAAAAGCAGAGAAAGAGGCTTTTGAGAAAATTAAAAAAGGAGTGCAAACGCCCACACCCAATATACACATGGTCCACGGACTCCACAGCACCACAGAACAAGCAGTTGGGCTGGGAGTCCGTGAACCACCGCAATCTGCGGTTGCAGGGGACCGCTGCGTGCAACACCCTCCACCCCAGATCCCTGAGAGAAAGGGGGAGGACTCCCGGGTAGAGAGCCCTCCACTGGGGATCCCCACTGCCCGGTGGCAAATGGGCAATATGGTTTGCTATTACACACCACCTATCATTCGCCACCAATTGATCACTAATAGCTATTTATCCTCCCAGGTCAATTGCTATCCACTCCTTTATCTGTCCTACTGTTCTTCTCTCCCTTTGGGCTCTATCCCCACCTATTGTTTACTACTTACCCCCTCCCCCACCCTATCTTCTGTATAAAAACCAACCTTTTCCGAGCTACTAAAAGTGTTGAGGCAGGGTTTTTGTACCTGAAACAGTAACTTTGATTTCTCTCCGCAGATGCTACCCCAGACCTGCTGAGTTTTTCCAGCCATTTCTGTTTTTGTTTGTGAGACTCCTTCAGAACTCAATAAATCCAAGCTGGTTTCAGGTAAGATGATACCTCATACAAGAAAGAATCCAACTAGCATTACCATCGCTGAGTACCCACTATTAGCAGATTGGAGGTTACCATTGACCAGAAGCTCGACCATACAGCACGGTGGCTCAGTGGTTAGCACTGCTGCCTCACAGTGCCAGGGACCCAGGTTCAATTCCTGCCTCAGGTAATTGCCAGTGTGGAGTTTGCACATTCTCTCCGTGTCTGCGTGGGTTTCCTCCGGGTGCTCTGGTTTCGTCCCACAGTCCAAAGATGTGTAGGTCAGGTGAATTGGTCATGCTAAATTGCCCATAGTGTTAGGTGCATTAGTCAGGGTTAAATACAGGGTAGGGGAATGGATCTGGGTGGGTTACTTTTCAGAGGGTCGATGTGGACTTGTTGGGCCGAAGTGTCTGTTTCCACACTGTAGGGAATCTAATCATATAAATACCATGTCTACAACAGCTGATCAGAGGCTAAGAATTCTAAAATGAGTAACTCACCTCCTGTTCCCTCAAACCTGTCTATTATCTACAAGGCACAAGTTAGAAGTGTGATAGAATATTCCCCACTTGCCTGGAGGGGTGCAGCTCCAACAGCACCACCCAGGACAAAGCAGTCTACTTGATGGCACCATGTACATAAACATCCACTCCCTCCAACACCCAAGCACATTAGCAGCAGTGTGTACTATCTACAAGATACCCTGGGGCCACTCACCAAGGCTAATTGGGCAGTGCCTTCCAGGCGCACTCATTTTGAAGGACAAATGCAGCAGATACATGGAAACACCACCACCAGCAAATTCCCCTCCAAACCACTCACCATCCTGACTTGAAAATACATCACCATTCCTTCAGCCTTGCTGGGTCAAAACACTGGAATACCTGCCCCCAAGGGCACTGCAGGTCTACCTACAGCACATGGACTGCAGCAATTCAAGAAGGCAGCTCACCACCACCTTCTCAAGGGATGGGCAATAAATTCGAGCCTCATCCATATCACATGAAGAGGTTTACAGTTCAGTACAGCATCTGAACATCTTGCGGACCATGCTCCAGCTGGTTGTGTGAGCCTCCTGTCTTCACCAGGTCAAAACCAGAATGACTGCCACAGCTAGTCCTGCCACAATGCACAACCTCTTTAAGACCTGCAGCCTGGTAGCTGTGGTACTAACCTCTGATGGTTTTGTACCTCCTGCTCAGCCATGCAGCCACTTAATGCTGGCAACAATTTTTTATATCAATACACAGCATGAAGTCTGCTTTAGAGTGGTGTGGAAAAGCACAGCAGGTCAGGCAGCATCCAAGGAGCAGGAAAATCGGCGTTTCATAAAAAAGCCCTTCATCAGGATGAAGGACCTTTGCCCGAAATGTCAATTTCCTTGCTCCTCGGATGCTGCCTGATCTGCTGTGCTTTTCCAGCACCATTCTAATCTTGACTCTCATCTCCAGCATCTACAGTACCCACTTCTGCCTAGCATGAAGTCTGCTGACTGCCAGCATTGCAATCCTCGATCTGGAATTTGGGCACTGTCCAATTTCATGGACCATGGACTTTCGATGGTTTGTGGTAACCCAAACAGAACAGACTGACTTCAGGAGGATTCACTTAACTGAGGTTTAACAAGGCCACACAGCTGATTACCTGCCTGGCCAGGCTAGGGAATGACTTTATTCCTTCTTCTCCTGGGAAAAGATGACAGGAGATGACATCCATTGACACCATGATATGACTGAGGTGGGGGCAAGGTGTGGAATGTGGAAGTGATGTACTCACAATCTACCAGTATCATGCTGTTATTTTAATGTTAGCTTCTGTAACATAAAAATGATAAACAGAAAGGGTCATGTAACACTGCCAAATACAGCACCTGGTCTCCACACGGATACATTACAATTTCAGGGATGCAATAGCCTCGTGGTATTATCAGGAGAATCAACGTTTTGGGCATAAGCCCTTCTTAAGGAATGAAGAAGGGCTTATGCCTGAAACGTTGATTCTCCTGCTCCTTGGATGCTGCCTGACCTGCTGCGTTTTTCCAGCAACACATTTTTAAGCTCTGATCTCCAGCATCTGCAGTCCTCACTTTCTCCTGGTGGTATTATCACTAGATTATTAATTCAGAGCCACAGCAGATGGTGGAATTTAAATTCAATTAGAGAAAAATCTGAAACTAAGAAGCTACTGATGACCATGAAACCCACTGCTGACTGTTGGGAAAGCCCATCCGGTTCACTAATGTCCCTCAGGGAAGGAAATCTGCCATCCTCATCTGGTCAGGCCGACATGTGACCCAAACCCATAGCGATGTGGTTGACTCACAAATGCCCTCGGAGATGGCACAGCAAACCACCCAGTTCAAGGACAAGCAGGGGCAGGCAATCAATGCTGCCTCAGCCAGAGATAGCCACTTCCAATGAATGATTGAAATAAATGCAACATGGAAATGCAATCCAGAAAATATCGTTCTAAGAATGCTAAGATGACTCAACCCAACTTTTCAGGTTTTCTCTAAATTGG